>NC_081412.1:581057-1281682 GCF_030272615.1 Cryptomeria japonica | reverse complement strand
GTGATCAAGGAGCGATCGAGGCTATCTTGAATGATGTGCAGAGATTGTTATGTAATCCAACAGTCATACTTGAACCGACTTGTTTATAATCTCTATGAGAGAATTAGGTTTTTGTTGTGTTACCGCCCTATTGATTTTTTTATAAGGTCGATGAGTTGTTTTGTTGACGAGTTGGCAAAATTGTAGTTGTGTGTGGTTGTCAAACCGGATGATGTATCTGCAATTTGTGTAAAGGCATATAGGAGCATGAAAAGGATTTGAACAAGCAAGTGTAGTGCTATTCAAACAGATCATCAAACTCCTGTTGTTTTCTAACAATTACATCAATTAAAATCCCCTAACCGGGTAAGCTCTAAGAAGCTTATTGTTATTCAAATCCTCTAACCAGGTGGTCTTGGATTTCAAATTCTCTACCGAGGTTACTCCTTACAGGGTATTGCTTTTAATAGGGCATTATAGTCAATCCCTTAACCAGGTGGTCCCTAACAGGATTTGTTCTTAACAAGACTTTTTGTAAAGTTGTAACAGGCTTGGCTCCTAACAGGGCGAACTTCAGAAAAGTTCATAATTCTTGTGGCTATTCATTCCCACCATGGTTTTTCCCATTTGGGTTTCCACGTCAAAAATATTGTGTCAAGTGGTGAGTGTTTTTGTGGTTATGTTTACTATGATTGAATTGCTTAACTGCTTAATCCACTTTGATATGTTATGTTAACTGGCAGTAATATGAAATGAGGTTTTACTTATGTCAATAAAGTATTTGGATGTTTGTGAGTTTCAAGTTGTTTATTGTTATTCTGTTATAACAGTCAACCGGTTAAACTTGATAGTGATATTGCATTTGTAGTTCAGTGGTTTGACTTGTCAGTTTAGAGTTTACTTTGAGAGGTTGATTCTGAGTTTGGTGAAAGTTTATATCAGTTTTCTTTCTACGGATTCACCCCCCCCCCTCTCTCAGTAGTTGATTGGATCCTTTTTCTTTCATCATACCATCAATTGGTATCAAAGCTTCGCAGGTCCTCTAAGGTCTAAGCCTAACAACTTGAGATAAAGATCTTGTAGATCATGATGAAGAAGGAAGGTCCGAAATTTAATAGAGAGAACTACAAAATATGGAGTGATAGAATGAAAAATTATATTAAGAGTCTAGGAAATCAATACTGGGAACATGTTGGTACTCAATATGTTGCCCCTAGTGGGATTATGACTAACGATCAGAAGAAAGAGCAACAAGAAAACAATCAAGCACTGGAGGCTATTATCAGTTCTTTGTCTAATGCAGAGTATGTTGATGTCCATGGTTTGGAGACTGCATATGAGGTATGGAAGAAATAAGAGATTTATAGCGGTGATGAACATGTGAAGATTGTCAAAGAAGAGAGTCTAAGAGGAAAGTTTGATGACATGCAGATGGTTGAAGGTGAGAATATTCAACAGTATGGTCAGAGAATAAAAGATATAGATGGTGAGATCAAGAGTGTTGGTGGTAAAGTGGAAGATGCCACAGTGGTTAGTGAGGTGTTGAGAACCCTTCTATCGGTCTACACTATCCGAGTTGCAGCCATTCAGGAGCTAAAGTCAATTGACAAAACTTAGGTAACCCTTGACTCCATCATTGGTAAGCTTACTGCTTTTGAATTAAATGGTTATGATGGTAGTGTTCAGAAATCTGAATCTGCATTTAGAACTTCAGTTTCTAACCCATCTATGAGGAAAAGTAGAGATGTCAGTCACAGTTATGAATCTAGATCCTGTAGAGAAGTTGATGATGAAGACAGTTTGGTTGAGCTTGAAGCATTGTTGGCCAAGAGGTTGCCCAAAGGTACTAGTAAGTATAGAGGTAAATTACCATTGAAATATTTTTCATGCAACATGATTGGACACATTACAGCTAATTGTCCTAATGGTGATAATGAGAACAAGTGACAGAAGTTCAAGAAGTACAAAGGAAAAGGCAAAAGAGATTGTCTTATTGCAGTTGATGGTGGTATCATTGATGAGGAATCTGAGGGTGATGCTACTAAAGACATTGTTTTTGTAGCCATTAAAGAGGAGACATCTGATCTGAAGGCATTAGTTTCATGCATGGATAATTCTGATGATTAGATCATTGATAGTGGTTGTTCACATCACATGACCGGTGACCGGAGCAAATTTCTTTCTTTGAAGGAATTCGATGACGGAATTGTGAGTTTTGGTAATGAGTCACCCTGCATGGTAAAAGGTAAGGGAACTATTTCTCTTAATGGAAAGAGAAGTGCAGATGATGTCTATTGGGTTTAAGGACTAAAGCACAATCTTTTGAGTGTTGCTCAACTCAATGACAGAGGATATTCATTGGAGTTTAAGAATGGTATGTGCAAAATCTATGGGAGCAAAGGTGAACTTATTGCAACCGGCAAGCAAACTAAAGGTAACCTATTTCAACTAAATCCTAAAGTCAACAACTGTTTAATTGCTAAAGTAGATGATAGTTGGCTTTGGCATAGGAGATTTAAGTCCAAGATAGTGAGAGTTTTGCTTCAGTTAGATAAACCGGTTAATTCTTTATGTAAGGAATGTCAATTGGGAAAGATGACATCCTCAACTTTTAAGAATAAATCTTTTTCAGCGAAACATCTGTTAGATTTGGTTCATACAGATCGTTGTGGACCAAGAAGGACTTAAAGTATTCAAGGTGACAGATATTTTATGATCTTCACTAATGATTGCTCAAGAATGATATGGGTCACATTCTTGAAGGATAAAATAGAAGCATTTAGTAAATTCAAGGCATTCAGGGCCTTAGCTGAAAAGGAGAGTGGTAAGAAGATAAAGAGTCTAAGGACTGATCAAGGTGATGAATTTACTTTTGAGGAATTCACTAGATATTGTGAAGAAAATGGTATCAAACGACATCTTTCTGCACTGAGGACACCGCGGCAGAATGGTATTGTAGAGAGGAACAATCGGTTAGTTGTTGAAGCTGCTAGAACGATGTTGATACAAGGAGGTGTAGTGAAAACTTTCTAGAGAGAAGCTGTCAACACAATTGTCTACACTATGAATCGGATTTTAGTAAAAAGAGGTAAAGATAAGACTCCTTATGAATACTCATATGGTAGATCACCTAATGTCAGATAATTTAAGATATTTGGCAGCAAATGTTTTATTAAGAGAGGTGACTATGTTAGTAAGTTTGAGGCTAAAAGTGATGAAGGTATATTTCTTGGTTACCCCACCAAGAGTAAGGCCTACAGATGTTATAACAAATGGACACAAAGAATCATTGAGAGTGTTTATGTCCGAGTGGATGAGTATCTTGAAGTATTAGGGGAAACCAGTGTAGAGAAAAAGGATGAAGATCCTTGCATTTTGTTTTTGGAACCAAAACCGGTGAAGCCTGAAACTGGTAAAGAGAATGTTGTTGTACCAATTCAACCGGAACAGGTAGAGATAGAAGAAGATGATGATAATGAAGAAGAAGAACCTGAAGATAATGATCATATTATTCCGAGGTATGTGAGACATTCACAATCCTAACCAGATTATTGGAGATAAGGATGCTGGAGTATTAACCAGAAGAAGAACTAGAGAGAATTATTGCATGATCTCCACTATTGAGCCTAGAAATGCTAAGGAAGCAATTGGAGATGATCATTGGATTAAAGCTATGGAGGAGGAGCTTGATCAAATTGAGAAGAACAATACATGGACCCTAGTACCCAGACCAGTGAATAAAAATGTGATAGGTGCTAAGTGGGTATTCAGGAACAAACTGAATGAAGATGGTATAGTAGTCCAAAACAAAGTTAGATTGGTTTGCAAAGGTTATGCATAGGAAGGAGAATATTATGGTGATACTTTTGCACCAGTTGCTATACTGGAAGGTGTTAGGACTTTACTTGTATTTGCAGCAGATAAGGGATTCAAAGTATATCAGATGGATGTGAAGTCAACATTTTTGAATGGAATACTGGAAGAAGAAGTATACATTGAGTATCCAGATGGTTATGCTTTGACTGGTGAAAAAGACATGGTATGAAAATTGCACAAGGCACTATATGGGTTAAAACAAGCATCGAGAGAATAGTATGAAATGCTTTATTCACACCTAATGAAGATAGGTTTTCAGAGAACTAGTGAAGATAGCAACATATATCTCAAATCTGAAGAAGATAAGATACTAGTTAGTAAAGTGTTTGTAGATGATATCATATTTGGAGGCAATGATGACATGAGAAATGACTTTGCATATGAAATAAAAAGTTAGTTTGAAATGTCTCTAGTGGGAGAGATACAAATTTTCATAGGCTTGCAAATTCAGCAAATGAAGAGTGGTATTTTCATCACACAGTCTAAGTGTGTGAAAGAGGTATTAAAGACATTTGGTATGAGTGACTGTAAACCAGTTGGGACACCAATGGTTACAACATGTAAATTGTCTAAGGAAGATGAAGCCACATATGTTGATGAAAAGGAGTACAGGTCAATGATTGGGAAATTTCACTATGTTCACAATACACTGGATATAGCTCATGCAGTTGGTCTAGTTGCTAGATTTCAGAAGAATTCCAAGGAAACACATTTGATAGCTTGAAAGGCACTATTGACTATGGATTATGGTGTCCATATGCAAGTAACTTTGACATGAAGGTGTATACAGATGCGGACTGGGCAAGTAATGTTGATGATAGGAAAAGCACAATCGGTGAAACATTATTTCTTGGAGGAAGACTTGTTTCATGGAGTAGCCAGAAGCAGAGTTATATATCACAGTCTACTGCTGAAGCTGAGTATGTTGCAGCTTATATGAATTGTACCCAGGCTATCTAGATGAGGCACATTCTGGAAGGTTTCAAGATGAAGTTTACAGAACCTAAAAGATCTTATGTGACAATACTAGTGCCATAAATATTTCCAAGAACCCTGTTTTGCACGCACGAACCAAGCATGTTGAATTGGAGTGTCATTTCTTAAGGGAAAAAGTGCAGAGTAAAGATGTGATACTGGATCATTTTTCTACCAAGGGGCAACTTGCAAATATCTTTACTAAACCTCTGCCTAAGACTACTTTTGAGTATCTTAGAAGTCAGCTAGGGGTTGTACCCCTTCATGAGGTCAGTTGAGCATGATGCAGAGTACATCAGTCCCGGAGATACTTGTAGAATTTTATAGCAGGATTGGTGTAGAGTGGAGTTATTCCATAGGGGGAGCATCAAGTTGCAGTTTGTTGATGCTAAACAGTGAAGTTTGACATTGCATGTTTTACTTTCACTTTGGCATTGTTGTCAAAGGGGGAGAAGAACTATGTGATTATGGGGAGAAGAATTGTATGATTGACAGATAGAAGGTCTATATCCAGTTACCAGCTAAAGACAAGGAGTACATGGTAAAATGTAAACCAGGTTTCCTATTCACACTCATAGCACTCAATGGTAATTATATTTGTATTTCCATCAATGTCAAAGGGGGAGATTGTTAGCATTTGCATGAAGATTGCATTAATGAAATGTTATGTTGTCATTGATGTCAATTGTAACTGGTAATGATATTGTTATAATGTTGTTTTGTAACCAGTAGGTGGGTTTGTGGAGTGAACCGATATTGCTAAGTATTGGAGAGTTGAACCAGTAAACCCTACTTGTTGATATGATAAACCCTAACTGATTAAATTTGTTATATTGGTTTATGATCTGATGATGAGCAGTAATGATTATGACACGTATGTATATTGTATGAGAAGAGTTTCAAAGTGTTTTTGGCACGTTGAGATAACATTTTTTATCTTTGGAATGAGAAAATATAATGCATGTAATGCAAAACGCATGATGAGTTATTGAGTTCGATGAAGCGACGATCAAGGAGAGGTCGAGGCTATCTTGAATGATGTGCAGAGATTGTTATGTAATCCAACGGTCATACTTGAACCAACTTGTTTGTAATCTCTATGAGAGAATTAGGTTTTTGTTGTGTTACCGACCTATTGATTTGTTTATAAGGTCAATGAGTTGTTTTGTTGAAGAGTTGGAAAAGTATTAGTTGTGTGTGGTTGTCGAACTGGATGATATATCTACAATTTGTGTAAAGGCAGATAGGAGCATGAAAAGGATTTGAACAAGCAAGTGTAGTGCTATTCAAATAGATCAGCAAACTCTTGTTGTTTTCTAACAATTACATCAGTTAAAATCCCCTAACCGGGTAAGCTCTAACAAGCTTAGTGTTATTCAAATCCTCTAACCAAGTGGTCCATTAGCTTGGATTTCAAATCCTCTACCGAGGTTACTCCTTACAAGGTATTGCTTTTAATAGGGCACTATAGTCAATCCCTTAACCGAGTGGTCCCTAACAGGATATGTTCTTAACAAGACTTATTGTAAAGCTTTAACAAGCTTGGCTCCTAATAGGGAGAACTTCAGAAGAGTTTAGAATACTTGTGGGTATTCATCCCCACCGTGTTTTTTTCCATTTGGGTTTCCATGTCAAAAATATTGTGTCAAGTAGTGAATGTTTTGTGGTTATGTTTACTATGATTGAATTGCTAAACTGCTTAATCCACTTTGATATGTTATGTTAACCGACAACAATATGAAATGAGGTTTTACTTATATCAGTAAATTATTTGGATGTTTGTGAGTTTCAACTTGTTTACTGTTAATCTGTTATAACAGTCAACCGGTTAAACTTGACAGTGATATTGCATTTGTAGTTTAGTGGTTTGACTTGTTAGTTTAGAGTTTACTTTGAGAGGTTGGTTCTGAGTTTGGTGAAAGTTTATATCAGTTTTCTATGACCGGATTCTTGTTCTTCCATCATACCATCATATATAACAAGCTATTTTAGAAGGTTGACAATGCAGTAAATGAAATCAGAGAGCTTGGCAGTACCTTAACAGATGAAGACATAATTGAGAAGATTATGATGTCTCTACCAGAAAGCTACAGTGATAAGATCTCTTCTATTGAAGAAATCTATGATCCGAAGAAGTTTACTAGGGAACAACTATGACACTTTGTCGACATTTGAGATAAGAAAGTTTGGAAAAGACAAAGTGAAATCTAAGACCGCCTTTAAAGCCTCCGAGGAAGATCTAGAAGATGAAAGCTTGGATGAGATGGAAGAAAACTTTGTAAGGAGATTGACGAAAGTCACCGGCAAACATAAAGGTATGTTACCTCTTAAATGTTTTAGATGTGGAAAGATTGGTCATATAGCTACTAAATGTCCGAAAAAAGGATCAAGACAAAAATTTAGGGAGAATAAAGGGAAGTTTAATAAGAAAGCTTATTATGTTAAAGACGATGTTGGTATTTCAGATGATGAATCAGACTATGAAGATGGTGACTGTTTGTTTTTTGTAGAAAAAGATGTACCTAAGATTGATGTTTCTAATATTGTTCCTACTGCTTTGCATGCTAGAAAGATAGAATTAGTAGTTGATTGATAGTGGTTGCTCAAATCATATGACGGGTGATAAGAGTACATTCATAAAACTTGAAAAGTATGATGGAGGTTCTGTTAGGTTTGGAGATGATCAGACATCACAAATTGTAGGAAATGACTCCATTACTTTTGATGGAAATCATAATACTGACAATGTTTACTATATGAAGGGTTTGCATCATAATCTCTTGAGCGTTGGGAAAATGTGCGAAAATGGTTATAATGTTGTCTTTCAGGATGATGGTTGTGAGATCCGAAAGGGATCCGAAATTGTTATTGCAGCAAGGAAAAAGACTGGTGGAAACATGTATCATCTAGAAGGAGCTACAAGACACTATTTGTTATCCCAGATCAATGATAGCTGGCTCTGGCACTGAAGCATGTGCCATATCAACTTTGATAATTTGGTAAGGATCAGTTCTTCAAGTGCAGTAAGAGATTTGCCAAGGCTAACCGAATCAGATAACAATATTTATAAACAATGTCAAGAAGGAAAGCAAAAAAGAGGAACATTCAAAGGAAAGGAACAATCATCCACCAAATTGTTGAACTTGGTGCACACAAACTTATGTGATCCTACTAGAATGAGAAGTATACAAAGTGAAAGGTGTTTCATGTTGTTAATTGATGATTATTCTAGAATGTCATGGGTTGCATTTTTTAGAGAGAAGCTGGAAGCATTAGAATAATTCAAGATATTCAAAGCAAGAGTTGAAAATGAAGTTGACAAAAAGATTAAGTGTTTGAGGTCTAAGAGAGGAGGATAATTTATTTATGATGAGTTTAATATTTTTTGTGAGAAACATGGTATTAGAAGATAATTATTTGCCCCGAGGACACCGCAATAGAATGGTGTAGCGGAAAGAATGAATAGAACTATACAAGAGGCAACCAAAACAATGATCAAAGGAGCATAACTACCAGAAATCTACTGGAGAGAAGAAATTCACACAACAGTTTGCACTCTTAATATAATTTTATACTAGAAAAGACATGGAAAGACATCATATGAACTATGGCATGGTACAACTCTGACAATGAAATATTTCAAGGTATTTGGAAGCAAATGTTATATCCGGAGAGATGAGGATAATCTTGGAAAATTTGATAGCAGAGAAGATGAAGGTATATTCCTAGGATATTCTGCAAAGAGCAAGGCATATCGGTGCTACAACAAAAGAGTGAACAATATTGTTGAAAGTACAAATGTGAAGGTTGATGAAGACATTTCTAAAGAATTTGACAAATTGACAGGATATGAATCTAATGAGCTCGCTGACATAAAAAGGAAAGAGGAAACAAGAGAAGGAGAGAAAGAAAAGGAAACTCAAGATGCTCTAGCATCTTCATCTAAAACCCCAAATTATGTATAGAAGAATCATTCAGTAGATCAGATTATTAGAGATAAGAACAGATAAATTATCACAAGAAGTAAAGCGGCTCAAGAACAAGTTTTGTTATGTTTACTGTCTGAGACTGAACCAAAAATAGTAGAAGAAGCTTGAAATGATCGGAGTTGGATAAAGGAAATGAAAGAAGAGCTATATTGGATTGAGAAACATCAAACATGGGAACTAGTTCATAGACCGACATACAAGAATGTAATTGGAACAAAATGGGTATTCTGGAACAAGTTGGATGAGGATGGAAAAATTATGAGAAATAAAGAAAGATTGGTTTGCAAAGGTTACACACAAGTTGAAGGCATTGAATTTGAAGAAACATATACTCTTATTGCCCAAATAGAAGCTATCAAGATGTTTTTGGCTTTTGCAACGTTTAAGGATTTCAAGGTTTATCAAATGGATGTAAAGTCAACATTTTTGAATGGAGAGCTGAAAGAAGAAGTTTATATTGAACAACCAGAAGGATTTAAATTGAGAGATGATCTGAACATTGTTTGCAGGTTGAAGAAGGCTTTGTATGAATTAAAACAAGCTCCTAGAGCTTCGTATCAAAGGCTAGACAAGTACTTGATTGACCAAGGTTTTCAGAATCGATCTAGTAATAGTAATCTTTATTTCAAAATTGACTCAGTCAAAATATGATTGTTGTAGTGTATGTTGATGAAATAATATTTGGAGAAAATGAAGGCATGTGCAGAAAGTTTGTTAATGAGATGCAGAAGGAATATGAGATGTCCATGATCAACTAGTTAAATTCCTTTCTTGGTTTGCAAGTAAATTAGAATAGCAAAGGAATTTTCATTTCTCAATCTAAATACATTAAGGAATTGTTGAAGAAGTTTGGGTTGGAGAATTCTAAATCGGTGTGTACACCTGTGACCACTGGATGCAAGTTAAACAAAGATGATAAATCTCCTCAAGCCGATGCAAGACAATGCAGATCAATGATTGGAGGACTGTTATATTTGACTGCTACCAGACCAGATATCATGTATGCAGTTTGTTTGGCAGTTAGATTTCAGCAAGAACCAAAAGAATCACATGTTGTGTTGATGAAAGGAAAAATACAAGTGGTGGAGCATTCTTTCTTGGCTCCTAGTTAGTTGCTTGGTCAAGTAAGAAGTAGGATTTTGTGTCTTTATCTACAGCTGAAGAAGAATATATTGCGGCATCCTCATGTTGCACATAGATATTGTTGATGAAGCAGACTTTGAAGGATATCGGAGTATTTTCCCATCTCAATCATGTGTGATAACACTATTGCAATAAACATTTATAAGAATCTGGTACAACATTCCAGAACAAAGCATATATCTATTCGATATCACTTCTTGAGAGAAAAGGTATTGGACAACGAAGTGAAGCTTGAGTATGTACCTACAAAAGAGAAGATTGGAGATATCTTCACAAAGGCGTTGTGTAAGGATACTTCTAAGTATCTCTGACAGGATTTAGGGGTATCACCCCTTCCTAATTTGAACTAATGTACATTTGGATGTCCATTGGTCTAGTGAACTATAATATTCTTATTTCGACTAATGCTTGGTTGCTTCCTCATAGGGGGAGTAGAGTAAGTTTCATAGGGGGAGTTTTACCCACCTTTGTCCTTGATGTCAAAGGGGGAGAGATGGAGAGATGTGATGAGATGAAATGAGTAAGTCATGTGTTTGTTGATGATGGATGTTGTCATCAATTACAAAGGGGGAGATTGTTGCAAATGTGATGTTGATGGTTGTCATTAATGATTGTCATTTATGTCAACATATTGTTTTGGGATTGATTCCTTAAGGTTGGTGATCTGAAAGACATATTCTCGGGACGTTTGGTGCTCCGGAAGATGTGCTATAGTTGATATTCAATGTTGTTTGTTTGCGTTGGTGGTAATCTGAATTTCTCTATTTATCAAATATGGTATTGATCAATTGTATTCATGAGTATCTTAATTTCATTCTTATTTTTGCTAAGTTTGGTAGTGCTATTTTGGGTCCGGTTCATTCTGGAATTGGAGAATTAGCAACAACATTTGTGTAGCGTATGAGTCACGATTTGGGTCATATATTTGTGATGGATATAATGTGTTGATTTGACCAATGAAGTGCATTGTGGTATGGTCTACTTTTCATTCCTTCCCACCATCAGAATGTTTAGTGACGACCTATTTTGAATCTTTGTTTGGCTGACTTAGAAGATTATGTTTCTTAGAGACAATATAAATAAGAGGATGAATTGAATGTATGAGAATGTGGAAGATGTGTGAGACTGAGAAGAAAAATCTGATTGATGTTGATATATAAAGTGTGTTGTTGTTGTGAGGCATTGGAAGTTGTTTGAATATTGTAGTTCATGTTTTAGTGGTGGATTCTCTTTTCTTTATTCTTCTTTCGGCAATGAGCCTTTCTGGGCATTGATCCTTTTTGGGAAATGAGCCCTCCTACAGTGAGCTTTCTGGCAATGAGCCACCCTTTGGTAAAAATTACCTTAACTAGTGTCACCTTGACTGGTGCTATATATTGAGAACTAACATTTTCTGTGGTTTTTCCCTTCTTGGGTTATCCACATCATATCTAGTGTTCATTGTGTGATCTCTTTTGTGTATGTGTTTTCATATTATATCTATTTTAATTAATTTTATTGATTATTCTAGATCTGTGAAAGAATTAAAAAAATTAAGTTGTCAACTGATTCACCCCCTCTCTCAATTTCTCAGATATTTAACAGTCTTCCCATCCCTTGGATCTTCACTTTTGATCCTAGCCCTTCATTTGGACAATTCCAACACTTAACCAAAAACAATCCTCATTCTTCCATTATGCAACATTAAATTCATAAATCTTGAGCACTCCTACCATCTTCACTCAAGTTTAAACAATCTTGCAGCTATCATACCATTATGTTACCGAATTTGTGAGCACACATCCAATCCTCAAGCAAAGGACATGTCATTGCATCAAAAGGGGTATTCAATAAAATTGGGCTTGCTTAGTTTTTACTCTTGTTAGTGATGTTAAATCTTCTTTTTCATCCAATCATGATGTTATGTTAACTTGTATGTTTTGGGTATTTTCATTGTTGTTTATGTCCTTGTTAGACACAATGTACCAATGAGAGAGGGGATGAATCAGTGGTTCTCAAACTTTTCCCTTTAACTATCATATGTGAGTATATTGGTTAGTGGGGAGACTAATCACAAATGCATACACACAAAAGGGACATCACATAACATCAACATATATAAGGAAAACCCAAGATGGGAAAAACCTCGGTCAGAAATGCTGCTGGAGACTACTACTCCAATCCAGCCTCACAATCAATCTTTGATTACAATGTTTAGGGCACCAACTCAAGGAGCACCAACCTCTGATTTTAGGGCACCAACCCAAGGAGAACCAACCCCTAATTTAGGGCACCAACCCAAGGAGCTACAACTCAATGAATACAAAACTTAATCATTTACAAATGGATTTTGTAACACTTCTTCAAATCTCTCTGTTGGATCTTCTATCCAGTTCACTGTCGGTTCTCTCTTCTGGTTGCCTCTTCTCTCAACTACTCGACTGCTCTCCACCAGTACTATCTTTTGTCAATTCTTTGCTTGCCTACTATGCACTCTTCTGCAACTCTTCACTGTTGGTTTTTTCACCACTGGTTACCTCACTGTTACTAGTTGAACTCTTCAACCTTAGACTCTTCTCACACTCAGTCTCTCTTCTAGTACTCATTGAGTACTTGACTGATCTTTTCTCAAATGCAGCAACCCTCTCTCATTCAATAGCTTTCCAGTTTCTTTAACCTCACCGATTAAACCTTCACCAAAACCTATTATCGGTTGTCTCCCTGCTGCTCGACCTATGTGCTCCTCTGTAGATATCACACTTCATCTACTTCTCTATTTGGCCTTGTGCATCACTTGGAAACATCTCTCTCTAAGACATCATCAACTTCTATCTTCGGCCTCCATATTTATGATTAGACATTCCCACTAAAAGCAACATTCAAACTTGGTGCCTTAGGGTTTCTTCCACTAATCATGAGGCATATCGAATCTAATCATATCTCACTTGATCTAAGCTCCAAGATAGCTATCTGCACATCACCACCATTAATGTTCCTTCCAATACACGTTTGTTATGTTTTGCAAACACGGACAGTCAATCGACAACAAGACACAAGATCAATCACCATTAATGGTTTGTAGATTTCATCACCAACCTCATCCTACACCTGGACACTCTGCATCGATCACCTTAGTTTGACCTTCCTCAAGCCACACGCCTTTGCAACGTCTCTGCAACACATCCCATGATTTATGGGGTCTACAATTAATATCAACCAACTCTGCAACAACCTCGTTGGTGCATACTCCATCTACCATTGCATGCATGTTCGCCACCTTGATTTCACATGGCACCTTTGTCGACATCCACCTTAGCTTGGACCTCTATGTTGGTTCATACGATTACCGACAAAACACTCAACCGATCCTTATTTTTTGTCAGTTCACTAACCCTGCCGGTATCACACTTTACTGGTTACCCTTCATCTCTGCACTTTGTTGATCTGCTGGTGGAACCCCTTAACCGGTCGCCAGACATGTCTATCCATAGCATGCGCATTCTCATCAGGTAGGAGCACATCACTTAGCCTCATTGCTTCCTTACCGGTTCTCATGCTCATGGGTAGCCATCCTGATGACACCATGTCATCAACCTTCAACTGATTCCATCTAAGGCATCTGTATACCGGTCACATACTCTCTCTACAACTGCTCCACTTTTCCTTCTTCATCATCAGACCAGACACTATCGTAGAATCCATGGGTGCTATAGAACCTTGATTTGACTAAGGCCATGATTCTATGATGTCTACAAGCTTGATCGTTGAGCCTATTTTGGGGAAGAGGAACTCCTTAGTTGCAAAATTGAAAATGAAAAGGAAAATCAAATTTCTCCTAGTGAAAACCTCTTTGAGGCACTTTTAGATAAAAAAATAGTAAAAATAAAAGACGTATCCTCTAGTGAAAACCTCATTGAGGTGCTAAAGGATGAGGAGCCACCTCTGCCCCTTATGGACATAATGAGATCATAAAGGTCATCCATCCCCATAAAAGAAACCAAATATGTCAATCTAGGTACTCCTGAGTATCCTTGCATCACATATGTAGCTTTTTCTTTATCAAACACTGAAAAGGGAGACTTCTACGCTCTCCTCCATGAAGCATCAACTAATTTTTCTTGGTCATATGCTCAAATGCTAGGACTAGACCCCACCTTAGTGATCCATCATTTAGATGTCAATCTAGATGCGAGACCTGTGAAACAAAAGCTAAGAAAAATGCATCCAAGGGTGGCTTTACTAGTTAAGGAAGAGTTAGAAAAGCTACTCAAAGTGGGTTTTATACATCCCATAGACTACTCAGAGTGGATCTCCAACATAGTACCAATTTCCAAACCCAATGGGGATATCCACATTTGGACAGACTTGAGGGATTTGAACAAAGCATGTCCTAAGGAAGATTTCTCACCACCCAACATTGGTATTTTGGTTGATCTTACCATGGGGCATGAGATGCTTTCCCTTATGGATGTTTTCTCTAGATATAATCAGATCAAGATTATTGAAGAAGATTGGCATAAAATAGCTTTTACAACTCCCTAGGGGACTTGTTATTACTATGGTATGCCCTTTGGCCTTGAGAATGTAGGGGCAATATACCAGCGTGTAATGATAGTTATCTTCCATGACATGATCCATATTATCCTAGAAGACTATGTGGATGAATTCCTTGGTAAGTCAAATACAAGAATAGAAACATCTAGATGTACTGGAATGCATCTTTGATAGATTAGCAAAATATCAACTTTGCCTTAATCCCAAAAAGTGTGTCTTCAACATCACATCACACAAACTACTAGGATCCATTTTTTTCTAGATGAGGCATTAAAGTATACCCTAAGAAAGTTAAAGCTATCATGGGCATGCCTCCTCCACGTAACATCAAGCAACTAAGGAATCTACAAGTAAAGTTGCAATCAATTCTCCCTTTTATAGCACAACTGGCCAACAAGTTTCAATCATTTACTCATCTACTCTGAAAAGAGCCTGCTTTCAAATGGAGTGCCACTTGCCAACATGGCTTTGATAAAATCAAAGAATATCTTGATAATCCACCTATCTTGATGCCTCCTATTACAAGGAGCCCCTAATATTGTATATCTCAGCTACTATAGTGGCACTGGGGACACTTTTGGCCCAATTAGATGAAAATGGTAAGGAAAGAGTTGTGTACTATATTAGACACACTTTAGTTGGTTATGAGAATAATTATACTCCCATGGAAAAGGCATTCCTAGATGGTGTTTTTGGTTCACAGAAACATAGGCATTACATGCTTAGTCGTACAATCAAGCTCATTTGCAAGATAGATCCCCTCAAGTACCTACACTCCAAGATCACATTCATAGCATGCATGGCTAAATGGGTCATGCTATTAAGTGAATTTGACATCCAATATGTGGACCCCAAGTCATTTAAGGGGAAAGTCATTGTAGATCGACTAGCTGAGACACTCCTAGTAGACACATATTTGTTGATCACGGATTTCTTGATGAACATCTTTGTAACATCATCGAGCAACCAATATGGAAACTATGCTTTGATGGGTATTTTACGTCACATGGATCAAGAGTAA
Source organism: Cryptomeria japonica (assembly GCF_030272615.1). Lineage (NCBI taxonomy): Eukaryota > Viridiplantae > Streptophyta > Pinopsida > Cupressales > Cupressaceae > Cryptomeria > Cryptomeria japonica. The sequence continues at coordinate 1,266,166 of NC_081412.1, read as the reverse complement.
TAATCTTGTTTGTCACCCCTCAAGGTGATTATATCCCCAAGGAATTTGAATTGTCTTTCCTATGCACTAATAATATAGCAGAGTATGAAGCTCTCTTCATGGGTCTCAAAATTGCCATCAATTGGAATATCACAGAATTAAAAGTTTTTAGTGACTCCCAACTCATTATCAAATAGGTCAATGAAGAGTTTTAGATAAAGGGTGATAAGTTAATCCCTTACAAAATAATGGGTGATGACTTCAAGAAATAATTTCAATCGATCAAGTTTGAACTTATAAAGCATCAGAATATGAATTCTTAGTTGAACAGCTTCACTTACTTGCTTATGAAGGACCCAAAATTGAGATGGTGTATGAAATTGTTGGTCCCCAATCCCCTTGGTACCAAAACATCTACGCTTATCTCAATATTGGTATCATTTCACTTCCTCACTCACAACCAACACGAAAACCTTATTCGTCACTCCTCCCATTTCATCATCCTTGGAGATACTCTATATTGTCAAGGCTATCATGATGCTCTCTCTAGATAATTAAATTGCAAAATCAAAACTTGCATTACAAGAAGTACACATCGGTACTTTTGGTGCTCATAAGAGTGTTATTGACCTAGCCAAACATTTTTTATGAGTAGGATACTTTTGGCCCACTATGGAACATGATGCTTTCCAGTTCATCAAAAAATCCCTTTCATGTTAGCAACATGCAGATCTTATTCATGCACTGACATAAGATTTGCAACCCATCATCTCACCATGGCCCTTTTTGCTTTGGTGTTTTGATCTCGTCAGAAGATTTTCTCTCCCTCATCTGATGGACACAAGTTCATTATCACTACCACAAAATATTTCACAAAGTGGGGCGAAGCTATCCCACTTATCCTCACAATAGGTGCCCAAATATACAAACTCATCCTCTATCACATCATTTGTCACTATGACATCCCCTCCACCATCATCACTAACAATGGTGTCCCATTTAAGAACAAATTTGTCAAATAACTTTGTGATGTGTACAATATCCAGCATCGCTTCTCCACTCCATATTATCCCCAAGGCAACAACCAAGATGAGGTAACCAATAAAACTCTTCTCAAAATCCTCAAGAAGGTTGTCCGCAATACTGGTTGTGATTGGCACCTCCATCTCAATCTCACCCTTTGGGAATACAACACCAATATTTGTACCCCTATAGGTTCCACTCCATACTCACTTGTGTACACCATTGATGTAGTCTTGTCGATTGAGGTCGAGATCCCCTCTTGTGTGTGTCACTTAAGCACCTAGTCATTAATGAAGATTATCATGTGGCATGGCTCACCCAGTTAGATCTGTTAGATGAGAAGTGACAATGGGATTATGATCACTTATTGGTCTATCAAAATTATCTCAAGAGGAATTATGACAAGAAAAATCAACCCTAATCAGTTCCAATTTGGTGATTTAGTTCTTAAAGAGAATTAGAAAGTATAACAGGATTATGAGAAAAAAGGGAAGTTTAAACCAAATTGGTTGGGTCACTATGTTATTATAGCAAAATATGGTTCAAGAGAACATCAATTGTCTACTCTAAAAGGAGAACCTTTGAGTGATTATTTTAATATAATCTATTTGAAAAGGTTTTATTCTTGAATCATAACATTGTACCCCAATGTTCAAAAATGCTAAAAAGAGAGAAATATATTTAAAAAAATAAGTAAAGAAAAAGTCCATCCAATGGTGAAAACTTGGTAAGTAGACGCCTTGGACAAATAAATGTGGTGAAAACTTAGCAAACAAGAACCATGTGTAGGAGGGCCATGTAATTATCCTTATGCCTTGTTTCACCCCCCATCACCTCACATTCATATTATTTGCATTTACTTGCCTCACCATTCCATTTCATTTTGCTTGCCCATTACATTTCATTTGCATCCTATTATGATCATTATCTAGGTGTTCCATTCTTGTTGTGCATCATCATATTGTCCCTCTATCCCAACTCTTGAGCTCTATATATTTGACTTGACATGTTGATTGGTGTGTCATTCTTGTACAAAGTGTCAGCCTTGTACATAGAATCAGTCCTATGTCTCCACCTAGGATCATTTGTGCATATGTGTCCTTAGGTCCTATCCTTTGCATCAGTCAGTCGTGTGTTGTCAAGACTATGTCCCTATCTAGTTGGTTGTAGTTGGCATAAAATGCCTATGGTTATATTTGACAATATTTGTTATCTACCAATGTATTAATTGTTTGTATTAAGTAGGTTGTTACTCATGGGTAGTTAATGTGTCAGTTGGTTGACAATTGCATTCCTCTCGACAACCGTCAGGTACTTTAAATATGTTGTGTACCATCAAGGAAGGTAGTATGGAATAGTCGGGTCAATTGTAATCCTTGGCCGACCATCTCTAGTCTTCTTCTCTGTAATAATTTCATGTGTGAATAAAAATATATTTTATTGTTGTGTCTAGTATGCATTTTCATGTACGTTATATTTTCTTGTAATTTAATTTATCAGTCATAGCAGTAAACATTTTGGCATCATTGTCTCAAAAGAAATCGAGTTAGCCTTGGGTGATTCATGACGTAGACCCCAATAAAGGTGAGAAGAAGTCACAAGGTGGTCAAGACCAAGAGATTAGGTGATTCGTCGACCCTTGGATGGAGGGAGTCAGATCTTGGAAGTATCCAGAGTGTTGGGACCCTGGAGGTGGATGTGTACAAGACATGCATGTGGCCGGGAGTGGAAGGAAAGGCATCAGAATGTAGCAGTCAAAGCAATCACCCAGGTCTGGCACACAACAAAGTAAACAAGGGAGAAACCAATTTGCATGAACTTGTCCCTCACTGAAGAACTGAGAATAAGGGGGCTTGAGTCGAAGACTCCTCTAATATCTTCTAAGTGAAGACAATGATGAACACCTAGGAGAATCAGAAACTCCCTAAATTTATAGGGGATGGATTGGAGGATCATGTACGACATTGTAAAACGTGTATAACGATATGGGAGGCAAGTTTCCAAGATGACCATGATTATTGGCTAAATATATTTTCTTCCACCCTTTGAGGAATTGCCATTGGCTGGTACATAGACCTAGATGCGAAGAATAAGGTTGGGTGGAGTGAACTAAAGAAGGAATTAGAAGTGTTCAAACTCCTAAGGGATGAAAATGAGATCATGGTCGAAATCTATAATTCCAAGCAAGGGAAAAATGAGAGTGTACATACTCACAACCATAGACTCAAAGAGTTATTAAACAAGATGGAACACCAGTCGGCTGACAGGTTGAAGAATAGGTGGTTCACTTAGGGATTGATTCTTTTGCTACAAGAAGATGAAAGTAGTGCCTCCATCCTCGTTTTGCTTACAATTGGGCGATGGACATCAAGAGTGAAAATAAAACATCCTCCGAAGGGAAGAGAAAGATTGATGACGAGAGCACCAAAGGTAGCAGTGATGAAGAATCTAAAACCGTACAAGCCCTTCGACCAGATATGTTGAGAACGATGAAAGAATTGAAGGCTGAGAAAGGAACCAATAAAGAAAGTAATGAACTATGTTGTATTGAGTGCAAAATTGTGGGGGCACACAAACGATAATGGTCCTAAAAAGATGTTTTGTGAGATTTGCCAGGTGATGGGTCATTCAATAAAAGAGTATCCATATAATTTGAAGACTAGAAATATGCAAGTAATATCAACACAAGGAGATTCTAGCCCATCAAAACCACAAAATGTATTTCTTGGTAGAAATGGAAATCAATGAGGGCAAAAATAAATACTGTACGAATCCAAAGGACATCCTATCATACAATGTCGACAATGTAGTGAATGGGGACATTTAGCGAGAGACTTCCAAAATAATAAAGACAACATATAACTTTTGTGCAAATAGTGTGGACCCGAGAATCATGAAGACACCAACTACTCAAAGAAAATGGGTATTAATATGCTAGATGTAGAGGAACAAGACGAAGCAGTTTTGGCAATCACAAAAACATTGATTAAGAAGGTGATGTACCCAGATGCTTGTACGGAGAAAGAACGTCTTCGAGAAGCTAGTCCTAAATTAGAACAAGTGTTGGACAAGGAAAAAGTAACCACCAATGGAATTGCAATTACGTCACTATGGGAGTTAGAGAAAAACATACTTCAGCAGGTGCTATAGATAACCATACCCATCAAGGTGGTAGACCTTCTTCAAACTATGCCACAACTTAAAGTGGCAATTACCAACATGGTCAATGACAACATAGTTAGCCAAAAACAATACAAACCACAAGAGGAACTGATAGGGAAACCACCACATGATGGGAATGAGGTCAGTTATCCAATTTTGTTGATGATGAGCATTAGGAGGAAGCCAATGATTGTCAAGATGGAAATAATGGGTAAGAAGTTGACAAACACCATTATCGATGGAGGCTCAGGAGTAAATATATTGCGAGAAGACACTTGGAAATGTTTGGGGAAGCCCATGCTTTGGCCACCAACCTTCCACTTGGTAGGTACCAACTAGCACGACATCGAGTCATTGGGAACATTGATGGTACAAAAAGTAATGATTGGGACACAACAATATTTCTTCGACTTTGTAGTCATCTCGTTACAAAAGAAGGCGTACAATGCACTCCTTGGGAGGGGATGGTTGATTACTGCTAAGGTGAATCATAATTGGAAGCAGAACACACTCTTGATCGAGAGTGATGATAGGAAGTACATCATTGACCTGAGGAATTAAATAGTGAGTAAAGAACTAACATACTCCAACTCGGAGTTCGAGGGTGGAGAGTTAGGTATGGATGTGTTAGCACCCCTACAATTTTCCATTTAAAATGTCCAAGCTTGCCAATTGCCATTTGGCGTCTCTATTTCTTTCAGGTCTTTTGTACCTCTTCATTTTGAACCTAAACCATTGAACTTTAAAAATAGTTCAATAGGTTCAAGATTCAAGGCGCATTTTAGGTAAATGTCTTTAGCGGTGTTTATCTCCACCAAAGCAAGCGCATTATTGTTATGTGTTATAAACTTTGAACCCGTGAACCTTTTTTTTTTTTGGTTCAAGGTTCAAAACGTCTTTTTGTGAGTTACAACTATGTAATGCTATTTAATGAGCAGTTGTGAATGTGTTTTAAGTTGGTTTTGAACTTGAACCTTCAACCAATTGTCTTTTTAGTTCATCGGTTCAAGGTTCAAAGTTCTTGTTTGTTAGTCATGGTTATTGCTTGTTCCCAGTATTGTTTTAAGCCGCTAGTTCATTGTTGTTCTTCCTGAATGAACTTGAACCATTGAACTCTTTGCAAGATGGTTCAAGGTTCAAAAAGCTCACTTCACGCTGATTCTAAAGACTTTGTTAACACTAAAAGCGGCGCAACAAGAAGGAATATTCTCAACATCTAACAGTTTAAAATTCTAAATTTGGAAAGTAATCATGAGAACATTAACTACTTGTGCAGAGGTGGTGGGAAATTAAGAATGTGTCAAGTTTTCAATCATTTCACTGTTACTTCACACATTTAAATGAATCATTATGAAGCATGTGTAGTTTTCTTGGTTTTTACCCATCTGTTCAAAAAGGATATATGAATTCATCTTCGTAATTTGTAAGGGTTGCAGCTGCTATAATTGAGCGAATTGGAGATGCCAGAGGTAAATTCAGCTCTACTTTCCTGAGAAGGTTTCACAGATTCATGGTGGTAACGGGTAAGTTCAGATGATTCCCCTATGTTGTATTTCTTTAGTTCTGAAGATTTATCAATGTAGGAAGAAAATGTTTAGTTTGTTGGAGTAGAATTCTACCCTATTTTAGAATTGCTTGATTAAAAGTATAGATAGGTTTTATGAGACCTGTATTGCTGAATCTTGGTCCGACTTCATGTTTAGTGAACATATTACCAGAACTAGATGATACTTCCTTGGATCATGCCAATCTAGGGTATTTATTAGAAAGAACCAAGAACCCTCAAGATGGTTCAATAATGAAGAAAATAGTGAGAAGTGGTCTCATTGAAGCCGCTGCATTTCCACTTGTTGCACCATGTCCAGATTTGGTGGTAGCTTGTATGAATAGGTATGATGTCGAGAATAGATGTATAAGAACCAGCAATGGTGAGCTCTTAGTTGGTATCAACAAGGAAACAGTAATGGCGGAAATGGGAATCCCACACAAGGAATCATATGAGGATTGGTCTATTGGGACCTCATATGCCTTCTTCTCAAAGAAAAAGAGTGTGTATAGAAGTGTAATTGCAAGAAGCTAGCTCCTTAAGGTTCAAAAGGGAGGGTCACGGCTGTCAAAGCCCCTTACCAGAGAGCACTTCATCACAGAAGTGTGAGACATTGTTATACTGCTAAATAGGCTCAAAGGGAATTCACACTCCTTTTACTGGGAAGATCGGATATATTTTTACATTCAGGTTCTATTATCCGGTGACAAATATCTTGACTGGACCAAGGTAATTGTAGAGAGACTCCATGAAGGTTTGAGTAACTTTGTGGGTATGCCTAGTTTTTATATGTCCTCTTATCTTTTCTACATATTAGCTTGTACCAAAGATTGGCCTGGTTTTCGCAATGAACCATGGGTGGATGGCATGAAGGTTTATGATTCTACCCTTTGTTATAGCAGCAGAAACATGTGGAACATATTACTAGATGGAATGGTGTCTTCGCAGGGAGACTTGCCTTTGAACTACAGGGTGATGTGAACAAGATAATGTCAATTGAAGCAATGGAGTTAATAAGTATATACGACAACTTCTTCATTCAATTTCCCAGGTTCACCTACCTTCGGGTAGGTGGTTTCAAAGGTGAACCATTCAAGCTACTTAGGTATGCCTTTGATAGCTATGTACTCATAGAGGTGAGCGGGCAACTAGCTCATATTGATAAAAGGTTGGGGGCAAAAGGTGAATCTGGAGTTTCCTTTCCTATTAAACTTGGATACTACAACTGTAAGTTCGTATCCGATGCTTTAAATTTGGAATTGGAATTTAAGAGGATGAACCTTCAGCCCTATGTTGGTAGACGCAGGTTTGATAGCAGAGGTTATGCCCTAGAAAACTAAAAGTGGATGACCACTTTTGTCATGAACCCCAATTGGAAGATTACTAGGAGAATTACAGTGATGAGTATGAGGAGACTGTGGTCAAGATTTACTTTGCAATAGATAATCACCATGAAGCTTCCTATCAATGTATCTGGAGTACAGGAGGAAACAGGGGAAGATGTCATGGATCCTGAATTCAACAAGGAGGTTCAAGGAAAGCCAATCCCTGAGATTGACTGGATAAAAAGGAAGATGATAATATCCAAGCTAAGACTTTTAATGTTGTAAGGAGAATTGAGAAGTGGTTGAGCGACCAAAAATTTAAGAAAGGATCGCTCATATCCTCCCATGAACTAAGAGTTGATTCACATGTTGTGACTCAACTTCCTATTTCTTCCACTAATGAAATTGTTGATATTGCAGGTGGTTCAAAGTCAATTGTTGAAAAAATCAAACGTAGGAGATTAAAACGGTCACCGTTAGGTTCTACAGTAGCACGATTAACTCAGTCAAGGAGCAAGCAAAAGAGCAAAAAGCCAACATTGAGCCAAATTGTTGTGGACCTGGATCCAAGTGAAGAGGTTGAAGTAAAAATGGATCAACGAGATTTGGGTGAGCCTGCGGTACAAGAAATGGACATAGGTAAAGAAACAGAGAGTGAATTGAATCCCATGAACACTCTGGTTATTGTCAATTCACCAAATACTCAGAAAACCCCTCCATCCAAAGAACCTGCAAATACTCTGCGATGGTTAGAAGTTGTTGTTGGAAAGAAGCGCAGTGTGGTTCCGGTTACATCCCTATAGAAGATATTGTCAGCAAGTGTCTTGGAAAGGTATCCAAGCCGAAAAGACTCAAAACACAGATAATGCTTGAGGTAGATGAAGTAACAGGTCATTTGATGACCAAGATAGCCAAGCCTATTCCAGATAGAGATGCAGACAAAGCTACTGAGGATGACTTCACAGTAGAAAATATTGATCTGGGGGTTGGTTCGCGAGCCGTTGATGTTAAACATTTGGATTCTTCCACAAAGAGAATGATTTCTAGATCATGGAAGGATGAGAAGGATAAAAGGGACCTGAAGCAAATCATCACTCAAATGGCTGAGTACATAAATCCCATTCACCATCCAAATCCTCAACCCTTATCATAGGTGGCAGTATCATTTGATCTGGAATCTCCAGCAAATCAAACAATGTTGGATTAAGTTCAAAGAAACAAAATGGTTGTGGAGATCTTCAATAAATGGCTAAATCTTATAATACAACAAGGTTCAGACTATATTGTCAGTATGGTGAAAGTATATGAGGTTGCTATGACTATGAGCAAGGAATTGGAATTAGAGGTTGTTGCCTGGGAGAAAGAAAGGACCAAATGGGTAGCAGTTCTTGCACAGATGAATGATATACAAAAATTTGGTGTGATGAAGTTCCTGGCTAAAAAACCTGTGGAAAGCTTGGATGACAATGTATTATATGTATTAAGGAAAAATGTGGAGTGGTGTAATTCAATTATCAAACATGGCCATGAAGAATCCACTAAACTACTAAAAGGATTGACAGATTTAATTGATACAATGCAAAAGGATCTTAAATGAATTGACATCCAACTTACAAAAGATGATGCCTAGACAATCGAAGCTACCACAGATATGACAAAAATCTTCCAAGAAAGGATACAGTTCATTTAGAAGATAAAATCCTTGAGTACAAATGATTTCTCAAAAGTAGCCAGGATTGAGTCAATGCTCACGGTTTGTTCTGATCATCTGGAAGCGCACAAGGCAAGGGTGACACAAGTAAATATGGACAAAGAGATTTGGAAGCAACGAATTCAGCATATTGGACTCCCCTACTTTCAAGTCATCCCAAACTTCTCAACAACACATTTAGAGTGGCGTGGCGTGCACAGTTTTGTGGCAAAGCAGGATAGACCAGTGGCTTCATCTGCCACGGTGGAGTCATGATCAATTTGGGGATGAGTTGTCAGCCTTTCTGTGGCTGTTATTTTAATTTCTATTGTTTTTAGCAAACGGTTTCTTTAACCTCTGGTTAAAGTGAAGTTTTAATGACTATGTAACAAACTATGAGCCTGGAGGATATTTAAGCTAGGAAGTAAGTTTATGTTAAGGGGGGAAAAACTGTGATTTTTCAAGGAACGGACAAATAACTATTTTTTGTGAATCTCTTAAAACTAGAATGACTAGTTTATCAATGAAATGTTATGGTGTGCAGTCTTTGAATTTGTGTGTTTGAGGATTGGCGATCTTTCTTGAGAAATCAGCTAATGTGCATGATATCATTTTGTTATCAGTTATTCCTATGTTTTCTAGATTCATTGTTACCATTATTTGCAAGTAAATTCATTGTGGATTGAGTTGTGATGATCCCCCTTGTCCTTTGAGACATGAGAGAGAATCTATCATAGTTCATACTGCTATGCATTTGCTTTTGCTCTGAATTTATGAAATGAACATGTGTGCAAATATGAGTCTATGAGCTCTTATTTGAAATTGATTGTCAGAATATTCTCTTAGTTTATTTTAAAAGCATTCCTTTGTGTTGACAGATGAATATTAAAGCCTTTTCATGCTTTCTGATTAAAAGTGTCTTCATTTCAAAGTTTACTACATAAAATTCATTGCAAATCATACGAGGAGTTGCCCTCTAATGTAGAGGATGGATTTTTAATTGGTTCATCCAACTGTTGGTTTGTGTGTTTCCTTTCATAAAGGGGTGTACAAGACTCATATTATTATTCAAAGAAAGCAAAAATTATAATTTGAAGAAAGGGACAAATCTGTTAACCAACAGGATGGAGGGAGGAAAGGCATGGAACCTAATGATGAAGGGGTGCTCAAGCTAGAAGATTGCTTTGAATATGAGATGAGTTCCCTGAATGGATTATTTCAATGGAAAATGGACGACTATAAAGTCTTCCACCTCGAGTGCAACATGCTATTGATCAGTGAAATCAAGGAAGTGCAAAATTCGTACATGGGCCCTCTTATGGGCCAAATAAGTATTGGGGAACCCTACAGGGTTGAGGAAAGGACAACACATGAGCTATGTACAAGAATTATATGGAGGGGGGAAGTAAATTTGAAGGAAACACGAGTTGAATTTGTATTCCATAGATATCAAGAGGGTACAACTTGTATGCACATGACAAGTTGTCTGGAGATAGAAAGTGTTTGCATAGAGAATGGTCGTACAAGGTGGGTGACAAATCGTACGGGAAGTGTCAAGATCATACAAGGAAGAAGTGTTAAGAATGCATGTGAAAGAGGTGTCCAAGTTGTGCGTGAGAAGTACACCATACAGGAAGACAAGGGGGTGGAGGAACTCATACAGGTTGAGTGGGTGGTTGTACATGAGCAAGGTGGCTATATGTTGGAGGAGCTCGTATGGACTCAAGAGAATAAGGTCGAATATCCTACAAACATTGTATAGACAAACAACTATCATATGAGGATTAGGAACATCGTACAAAAGTACATCATTGTGGTATTGGAAACAGTACGAAGGAAGAACAAGTGGCAAAGTTGTATGCCAATGGAAGGAAGTATGTGAGGATTTGTACAATGCACATAGAGATTCATACGAGGATGGAGATGAATTGTATGAGGTACAAGGGAATCCATACGTGCTAAAGACTTGTTCGTACATGGAAGCAATAGGTTTGTATGGGTTGCACTCATGTCCATACGGGTTGCACACTCAACATAGTGAAACACATGAAGGGAAGTTTGCTAGGATATCATATGGAGAAGAGAGGAACATGTTGTACAGGCATCACCATCCATATGTTGTAGGAACAAGAGATGAAGAAAATTTGTATGCTCAAGAGGTTGTCAATTTGTATGAAAATATATTGTATGAACAAGAACATCGTATGAAGAAACAAACTGAAGAGTCTACACGTCGGGGGAGTCTAGTCATACAACCTTTACTATACATGAGCAAGCTATATGTGAAGAATGAGTCAAGGACACAAGTTAATAGTAGTTTCAAGTTGTGCGTGGAAATGTCACTTGAGTCGTGGTTTAACACTCCAAAATTTTGATTTTTTGACTTCAATTTAATGCTTCTAATGTCTTAAAAAATAAAAAATCAATGATGTGCGCCATGGAGTTTCATGTGGATCTAAAGATATTAATTTGGGCTTGGCGATAGGGGTGCTACCTCTCTATCCCGTCCTATATCACAATAGGGAGTGTGACCTAGGCGCTGTCTTGGGACCCTGTGAGGGGTATTGCCCCTTGACCTCGCTGGGGGCACTATCCCCAAACCCCCATTCGATTTGGCAGGTACACTACAAGTTGGGGTCATCCAATCCAATTCATTATTTGTCATTAGTCTAATGTTTGCTTGTCATCTAGAAGATGACTTTTTTCTTTTGTGGGGGATGATGTAGTTGGCATAAAATGCCTATGGTTATATTTGATAATATTTGTTATTTGCCAATGTATTAATTGTTTGTATTAAGTGGGTTGTCACTCTCGGGTAGTTAATGTGTCGATTGGTTGATCATTGTGTTCCTCTCGATAACTGTCAGGTCCTTTAAATATGTTGTGTACCACCAAGGAAGGTAGTATGGAATAGTCAAGTAAATTGTAATCCTTGGCTGACCATCTCTAGTCTTCTTCTTTGTAATAATTGTATGTGTGAATAAAGATATATTTTATTGTTGTGTATGGTATGCATTGTCATGTACATTATTATTTCATGTATTAATCTATTAGTTGTAGCGGTAAACACTAGTGATGTAACAATAATCTTTTGGTATTGTAGAGGACGGGATTTATCACCTTTGAGGTGATGAACTTCAAGGGACAAACCTACCTTCAGTCTACCTCACTTAAACTGGCGCTAAAGGTGAGCCAAGGGATGAAAATGCAAAACTAAACTAACAAACTATGAACAAGGCTTCCAAATGAATTTTTTAAGTCTCTATCCTCGAGACAAGTGCATGGAACTAGGACACTAGCGTAATTCACTAACGTCTTGTACAGATAGAACATAAAAGTCTTATGAAAGTGACACGTATGACTATAATACTAAATAGAGGACATGATAATAAACTAAACAGACAATACAAGATGTGAAACACCAAAATAAGATAGGAAAGGACAAGGGAAGCTTACAACCAATCCATGATTGAATCCTCCTCCAAGATGAGTATCTTCCTACGATCACAAACCTACACACAAATAAGAAAGGAAAATGTTGGGGATTGTGTTTAGAGGCTTGCCTTAGTCAGACTCTTGTTTCAGTGTTTCCACCTCCACGGACAACCTAGATAGTAGCAATGATGGAAATGAAATGATAAAGATAATAGATAGATACTTGATATAAAAAAAAGCTAGATGAAAGGTAATAGAAAAATAAGCTAAGAGAAGAGAGTGAACTCCCCTCCAACACTTGTTAAAATAGCACGTACAAGTTCTCTAAGAAGCTATACAATGGTGGTCTTCAAATGCTAGAAAAACCTATATGTGATAAAGACAAATGGATACCAAGAGTTCAAGGAAATTTCAAATGATCAAGAACCCCCAAGAAAGTCTCAAAACGCAAGAGATATAGCCTCCAAAGAGAATCTTGATGTCGGTGGTTGCGGACAGAGGTGTTACGAACTCTTTTGAGTGCAGGTGTAATGCTCAAATGACCACCTATGGACTAGCAGATTTGCGGGATGATAGCACAACACATAGATGTCTTCATGGCACACTAGAGTCTATGGGTCAACAGTTCAACATGCTCAATAAAATATAAGTTTTAAGTTGACAAGGCAATCCATGTGGACAAGAGGACAAGAAAACAATGAATGTTCCCAATCGACTTGCAATGAAGATGCATATGTGGCGTGGAATTGTACAGGGTGTAATTTACGATGTTACATTTTTTCCCCTTTAGCGAGCATATCTTTGTCAAGACATGTGAAGCTAAAGTAAAGAGATGTTACTAATATAAATGAAGAGGAAGCAAAATTCGCTAATTAGATGGAGTTGTCCCTAGCTAGATAAACTTGAGATAGAGTTAGATTTCATTAAGCTATTTTATGACAAACACGTCGGTTATAGTCCAATGTGTTAGACAAAAAAGAGATCAAACATTGAATAGATAAGGTAGTGTAATAGAAACAAACCTCACTTAATGGAGGGAAACCCCTATTACAAAAGGTATAGGATAACAATTGTCATGATAAAAGAGATAGTGTCAGTATGGGTAGCAAATTGTGTTATGCTAGATACCATACGATAGGGCGATGATTTGCAAGATTTTGTCGGTATGGGTAGCAAGTTGTGTTATCCTAGATAGACATACGAAAGGGTGAAAATTCATCAACATGAATAGCAAAATGCTAGATAGTCATGCGATTGGGCAAGATTTTATCAACATGAATATCAATATGTTGGATAGTCATGCGATTAGGCAATCATAGATTGATTTGATAAGTAGTGGATTGGCCCCCACAAAAGGTGACAAGATAAATAAAATAGATCAAGTGGTTTGGCCCCAACCAAGGAAAAAAAGAATGCTAAGCTAAATAGATGTTGGCAGCAGGGCAGCAACAATGCAGGAAAACTAAGGGGGGGTGAATCAGTTTTCACCAAACTCAAACAAATTAACCTCAACTTTATATCTGATCAATAAAAACAATAGAAAATATAAACACCACATCAACAACACACATAACACATGGATTTTTGACATGGAATATCCGGTCAAGGGAAAAACCATGGCAGAAACCTACCCACAGTATGATGATACTTTGTAGTAGTATGTGTAAATATTACAATGGGGAATGCACATACATTCAAGAACACTACTTGGATCTCACTGCTAAAAAACAACGAAGGGATACAACCCTGAGGAAGGCTCATTGCCTTACAAGGATTAGACAAGAATTTAAATTATATGAACTGAAAGAATAGCATCTCCAAATGTCTGATTACAATTTTGGTTAAGCACACATACTCAAACTCTGTTCTTCACACTTCTGCACACTCTTTTGCACTTCATTGCTTATCTCCTCTTCTAGTGAAGGATCAAAACAATATTTGCACATGCAGATACTTCTCACAAATGAATATTACATGCATTTATACAATTCATCAACCTTAACCTCAAGGTCGGCTCAACACATAAGACCTAATTACAAAATTACATCACACGATACATAAATCCATAACCGGACCAGTACAATGTCGGCAAGGACATAGCATGGACCCAAATCAAATCCTTGAACATGCAATGCCACCAAATAATTCACCAAGATCATCTACAATACGCTACACCACCTAATATGTCACATAACACAAAGAATACCACTGAACCAATAAAATATTCAATAGCGTGCACCACGATCAACATGGACCACCAAAACGCATAGAACACAATCATAGAACATCAACAAGCAACATGAATTCCACCACAATAACCGCAACAACTCGGATAACAATAATCATCATTAATCCATCACCATAGCTCAAGAACACCAACTGTCAAACTGAAAGATACACTTACGAAGTTCCAAATCATGAACCATCTGATCTGAGGACACACATGAATGTCTCAAAATACTCTCCAAAATCCACACAACATTAGGAATCAATTCCAGAGTAATATAGATCAAATACCACAACTTTGCAATATAGAATCAACAGAAAAATCAACCATCACATCGGATCACATAACTTGATCAAATCACCTTATGGAATATTGATACTCATACTGAATCAACTAGAGATAGGTATATCAAAACCCATTAATCCACATCAACACATCTACAACAAATTACCCAAAACAACTCTCTGCAATAAACCAATTCTCTGCAATACAGGAATATGTTGACATCAATGACAACAACACATTCAAACAACTCTAATATCCAACAATAGATACAAACGTCAAATGCAAATTATGTAGATATGATAGCCCCCCCTTAGAATGATGTGCATGAAAGGCATGTCATTCTAAGGAGAAATGTTGTGGCACGTCAACATAGCGAGATGTTTCTATGGAAGGTCATCTTCAATAGATGATACATAAGACCCCAACATCAACAAGGATGCAAGAGCACATGGAGATCCGATTATTTGGCATCAGTACCCATAGTAGAGAAATAAAATGTGTAATATAATTATAGATGGTTGTTTCATCATAATACCAAAGTTCTTGGACTTGAAGAAGAGCACATGAAGACAATGATAAAATAAAAATTTGGGCAACATGGAAGAAGGCCTAAATGCCCCCAACGTTTTGCATTTTCCTCGAATGTCGAAAGGCAAGATACAACAAATAGAAGAAGTTTGACGACAAAAAATCTCATGTATTCTTCAAACTTATCTTTGTATTTTTTATTCTTCGCTCTTACATAGTCTAGTTCATTTTCTTCTTCATTGGATCTATTTGATTCATTATCATTATTTTCAGTCTTAATCTCAACAATTTCTATGTAATCTTCATTTCCAGGTTCTATGACATCTTCAGTATCACTCTTAGCATTTGAGGTACCACTATCTTCTTTGGAATATACTCTTTTGGTTCTTTCCCCTTTTGTACTTAGGATTTTTTGATTGATTTTTGTTCTCCTTTTTTTCTACATTGGGATGCATAATGTCCTATTTTCCCACATTCAAAACATTTGAATGGTACTTTTCCTTTGTAGTTACTTGATCCTCTTTATAATCTCCTTACAAAGTTGGCCTCTTCATTGTCAATATTGGAATCTTCCATCTCAACAGTCTTAAATGTATCTTCTCTCTTTGATGCATCACCTTTTCCTATTCTCATTTCATATGCAAAAAGAGATCCAAACAATTCATCCATAGAAAATGTATCTAGGTCCTTAGCTTCTTCTATGGAAGATACTTTTTGTTGGAATCAAGGATCACTGAAAGGGGGGGGGAAGGGGGGGGGTGAATCAGTGATCTACCAGTTTGCAGATTTTTAAACTTAACTTTCAACCACTGGATACAAACACATAAAACTAAAATACAAAAACATGAAACAAAAAAACACAAGATCATAACACCGGTATATTTACATGGAAACTCAAATTGGAAAAACCACGATAGGATTTGAAACCACAATATTATTCCACTATGGATGAGAGCAAAATAATATTACAAAATGGGAATGCACAAGCATTCAAACACGCTACCTAGAGGTCACTGCTTAATTACAATAACCTGGAAGGCTACAACCCTTAAGGAATTCTTGTTGACTTAAAAGGTTGTCATAGTGATGAATTATAATGTATGAACTCTAAAATAACATCTACAATGCCTGGATGAGTTTCAGTTGAGTGTTGAATACACTGACTGGATTGCCTTCTCTGTTCTGCTCTGTTCTGCCTTATACTCTATCTCAGTCAACTACCGGATAAATAAAGCGCACATGAAACTACACCAAAATGGATTCTCGATCACCTCTCGCTCACATAAAATTGCACCATACATCAAAAAGATCACCCACACCAAACTTATATACCGACAACCACAAAATAGGTTATTTACCATGTTGGCCTTAAGGTGTAATGTGTAGTCACATGTCGGCTTGACTAGATCCAAAAAGATAAGTGTGGATCAACAAAATCATGTGTCTATGTCGGCCAAATCAACAAGAACATGATTCAATGCACCGCAATCATCAAAAATCTTTTGGACCCAAAAACGCTCTATTCTTCCTGAAATAATGGTTAGCAGGCTATTCGTTAACACACGCTTCCGGATAAGAAGAATTACGACCACCGGGTTAGATTTGTATGAAGAGTATCTATCAATGACAACCTTAAACCAGTAATTAGCAACCAGAAACCACCGGATGAGTGTCAATTTCTAACAATTTCCCCCTTTGGCATTGATGGCAACACTCGTGAAAAATGACTAAGTGTTGAGCACTATACACTAGTTCAAAAGAATCAAAAGAATTTCAACTAAGGCTCCCCCTTAGACAAAGAATTCCACTCTTCAATACTATACATTTTTCACTATCTCTCTCTCTCTCCCCTTGACATCAATGCCAAAGATGGGGTGTTGTCCAAAAAAATTTATATAGAGAGATATACACCAAAAATTTATAAGTATTTGAAGAGGTCAACAAAAATAGTCTTCAAAAATCCTAGGTGAGTATCTCACCCACTCTTCAAGTTATCCAAAACTATGATAAATGCACTAAATACAATAGCATGAATCTCTAACTCCCTTAAATCATATGACACAAGTCGGGCCATCTCCTTCATGCAATCTACCTTGTTACTCAACATAGTATCCAACCGGGGGCAATCAGGTTCTAGTTTTCATCTATTTTTCTCAAAATGTTGTCCTTGTCCGCTTGGAGGCTTGAGATTTGATCATTCAAAGCTATAATCTACCCTTAAATACTTCTAGTTAAAGTTAAACTTGGATCAAAGGACTCAAAAATACCAGCAAGCTTTCCCTACAAAGACCTATCTGTTTGTCAATATCTACAGTGAATTTAGGCAAAACTAGGCAAGATTTGTACAATTTACCAGCTTCTAACAATGTGTCAGAAATAATCTCTATTATCTTATTTAATTTTACGCTATCATCCTCAATCATCTTTTAAAAATTCTGTTTCCTAACATCCTTAAATTTATCCAAAACTTTTTGTGTAGTTGTCTTCTCCAAAGAATCAAAACTTGTATTTACATTGTTAATCAACTGTAATAATTTACTGAAGGGGCCATTATTTGAATCCAACTATACATTTGGAGCCACCTTCTGCAAAACATCTAGTGACATCAAAATTATATTTTTATCCTCTGATTCTGACTTCACCTAATCTTGACTAGCCTGGGCTTGCACAACAGCTGCGAGCATGAGCTTCTCTGTAGGAGACATCTTTCCAAGATCAACTGGACCATCAAGATTAATAGGGATCTAAGGTGAGGTTCATGTAACTAGAGGAGTGAAAATTTTCAGGTCAAGTACTCCTTTACCTTTATCAACCTCAGCAACCTTGGCCTCTGCGCTCTCAGCATCCTTCTTCTTTTCACCATCCCCTTTGTCTTTTGTACCGGTGTTGCCACTTCGTGTAGTATCAACCTGTTGGATCTTAGGGGTTGCAGATTTGTCCACCACCGGAGGGGCATCACCTATCTCAGCATTATTTGTAGTGTTATCCTGGTCTTTTGGATGATCCTCCATCTGAGTTTCAACCTTTTGACGTCTGGAAACACCTTGCTTCTCTTCCGGTTGAGATGGTTTGAATGCATCCTTGTACAGAGGGTCATTCTGAATTATCTTTCTCCATATCTCCTTTGTTTCTTTCTTCACCTCTTCCACATTTCCAATCATCAATCTATTAATCATCTTCTTGCTTCGAATAATCAAATACATGGTAAGAAATGAGAAGAAGTTAAAATAATTAAATCAAACAATATGTTGCTCTCTATATTTTTCAACACTCAATACATTGCTAATATATAGCCACTTACATAGCCAAACAACCTCTTATTTAATAGGGAGGTGTTATAACAAATATCCTAAAATATCATTCATGGGTATATCACATCAACCACTAACTATTGTGATATATTGTTATTTTTAACAATATATACAACTAACCATCTCAGCCTATATTAGTGAGTTGTTTATTAACAAAATCACTATTACAATTGTTATTACCTTTCTACATTTATATAATTACTAACACCTCAAATATAATGTAAACATTAATTTTCCTAACATTCCCCCCCTTAATGATTACATGGTAGAAAAAACATTCACACACTTTTCTACAGTATGCTCTCCCTTGTGGCATGTCCAACTATGTAACTCATGACCTTGATAAAAAAGAAAGGCTCTCTCCTCCTATGGTTTTAAACAGGCTTACCACAAACCTTGACATGAACAGGTTCCTCCACTCATCTGTTCACCTCGTGTGGTTTTATGGATCCTCCCACAAACCCTTTCAAGATCCATGAACTAGCTTACTCTAGTGATTTTGTTCGCCACTATGCTTGCACATCAAGGAAGCTACATAGAAATCACCATACATATCACAAATGGGAATGGAACATTGGTTATATTCCCCCCTACAATGTGAAATTCCACTTATTCATACAACTAGGAATACTAAAAAGAAGCACATATCACATTGCATATTAGAAAATAAAGTACCACCAAAGCTGATAAGCGGCCCCATCGTTGGTGACTGACGAGAGGATGTTGAGTGTCCTCCAGCCTTCGGTGCCTCCTACCTCCAATTTTGAAGTTATCTAAAGCACATATTATTCATCACTAGGACATGATAGCTCTTCATCCTTCACATGGTTTTCCCAATCAGTTTCTTCAGCTATGGAAGCATGATGATCCAATTTATCATCTAATAGATCTTGTGCCCTTTTCTTGCAATTCAAGATTACATGTCCCATTTCATTAAAATAGAAACATTTAATTTTTCCTTTTGAAGGAATAGTATGAGATTTGTACTTTCTTTTTCTTTCTTTATTTCATACAAATAAAACCTCTTTAGATTCTGAGTCTTCATTATGATCAAGTAGAGTAGATATTACTCCTTCAAGACTAATAGTTACCTTGCTTAATGTGAACACCATTCCAAACACATGTTTAGGCAAACTATTCAGAATTATTTCTTTAGCATCATCATCTTTTACTTTCTCATTAATCCCAGCTAGCTGATTTAGAAGAGAGTGAAACTTACTGATATGATCTTCCATTTTTGTACCTTTCTCCATCTTTATTCTTCAATGTTGTCTTGACACTTTTTGCTTCAGATCCAAAAAGCTTGGTTAACGACTCCCAAGTCTCTTTTGCCGACTTTGCAAAATCCACATGATGTAAATACGTTTTTGATAAGCCAAGACCAATAGTTCCCAAATTTTTCTGATTTTTAACATTCCATTTAGCAAATTCATCTGCATCAATGCGTGTTACTGAGTTCAATTTGACGACATCCCACGGATCTTTTTCAATCAAATGTAACTGCATCTGTATCTACCAAGTATGAAAGTCTCTTCCTTCAAATTTCTCGATGAAAGTTAATTTATCCATATCTACCCTTTGGTATTGGATGTCACTGGTTGCTATTTCTACAGAGCAGTTGAAATTGCAATTGAAGTGCAACTATCACAGCCAAAGACCCCCATTCACACACCCTTCAATTTCATCAACGAAGTTGTAGCCTTGATCTCATCATGAGTCAATTGGATCAATCTAGGTTGTCGATCCTACCTGAGACAATGGTACGACAACACTCTAGTAGTCATAAACCGCTACATAGAAAGGATGCCAACCCTCTACAAACACGACCTCGCATTGGCTCCAAGTTGTTAGATAGAACTAAACAAGATAATCATCTGCAACAAACCATTGGCAAATATAGTGCCAATGAAAAAAACAACGCACTTGCCTATCACTCAAATATATAGAGGAATCGATATGGAACTCCTTGAAGCCAAGGAAGTCTGATCTAGGCCCTTTGTATGAAATGTCAGATGCCCAAAAATGGTGCTCTATCAAAGATGAAGGTCAACCTGGCTACGCAAGATCCTCTACACCAATTTCATGGATTACAAACATAAGTTCAATAGGGTGTCCAATGAAGGAAATAGACACGAGTCCATAACAATGGTGAGAGCCATAGTCTGCCAAGCTTAAACAACGATCTCTAAAGAAATAGGATCAAACAAGTAGATCTAAATGACGTTGATGCCAGGAGGAAAAAGGTTGTTGGTTTACAAGTAGATCGCGCAGTAACTCATCCTACTCATGCATTGAAACCACAATAAACGTATATCATTCAATCATGGAGTCCTACACATGCAAATAAAAAATAGGTATGTCAAAACAAATCGAACTCATTGATTTGATTGCTTCTCTAAAGATCAACAATATCCTCATCGTAAAGTAATAGGCATAGAATCCAGCTCTCATACCATAATAGAATATATGGTAAGAAATGACAAGAAGCTAAAATAATTAAATCAAACTGATGCTCTGCTAAATGGACACGGTTAGCAAATGACAAACAACACAAGACACAAGAAAATCGTTAGTGTTAGTCAATCAAAAACTAATCTAAACAGGCATATCAAAAGAGACACTAAAATCATGCTAATATATCTAACGAATGAAACAAAGATAATGAGGCATCTCCAAATGCTCTTAGCATGCTCTTAGCTTCTTCTCCCTTGTTCCTCTCCTCTCCAAGTTCCAAAATAGTGTAGCTCTCAGCAGCTTTTTGCACTATGGATGCTTATGGAGGATTGAGATTGAAATATTGCTCTAAATATAAATAAAGAAGCTAATATTAAGCTATTGATACTAAAATGATTTATTTTATCCAAAATGACAAGATATTAGTTGATTATGCTAAAATGCTCTTTCAAAATACCTATAGGTTATGTAGTCACATAAATCTGTCCACTTAATTAAATGAATACTTAGTATTTATTTGATTATTTAACCATCAATTAATAATTAATTAAATTAATATTTAATTAATTCATCTTAACCCTCTTCTCCTATTAATTAAATAAATTATTCAATTTATTTGATTTAATTCACTTAACCAAATTCATACCATTAATTAAATAAATAAATCATATTTGTTTAATTAAATCTTCTCTCACATTTAAATAAATTAATATTTATTTAAATCCCCCAAAATCCCACCTCTCACATTTAAATAAATTAATATTTATTTAAATCCCCCAAAATCCCACCTCTCACATTTAAATAAATAAATCATTTATTTAAATCACCTTTATCCTCCACCAACTTGTATTTTCCTACAAAAGCAAGTTGCACAACTATTTTAAATAAATTATTTATTTAAAATCCTATTTATCCTCACCCACTTGAAGCCTTTAATGGTTTCCCTTAAAGTATTCAAACTTGATGGCTTTAAAGTCTTCAAACTTGATGGCTTCCTTCTATAGTCTTCTTAAGACTTTAATGGTTATCGTTAAAGTCTTCAAGCCTTTAATGGTTCCCCTCAAAGTCTTCAAGCATTTTAATGCTTTATCTTCCTTTTTTTTCATTTAAATAAATTAATATTTATTTGAATATTTATCCAAATACAACTTGCACACATTTATTGAAATAAATGAATTTTTATTTTAAATAAAATCCTATTTTCCCTCACCCACCAAATCCACTTGCAAAATCTAATCCACTTCTAGATTCTTCTAACCCCTTCCTAATTAGCCTAATCCATCCCCTAATTATTGTCACATTCCTAAGCAAAATGGAGTCACTTCTCAAAGCCTAAAAGTCTTTGATAACCATTAAAGGCTTCCAACCTTCAACCACTAAATGTCTCAAAGTCTTGGATAACCTTTGAAAGCTTCCAACCTTCAACCACTTAATCCACAAAGTCTTCAAAAACCATTAATGGTTAACCCAAACCCTCCTACATGGTTAAAACATTTGTTTTGACTCAACCTCTACCCAACCCAAGGGTCTCATCAAGCCTTTAATGCTTTGACCATGATTATCTCTTAATCATTTGCACAAAGATTTATCCTTGCATTAACTCCTAATCCAGTGGGTAATCCTAATTTAGGCTTGACCCTTACCTTCTAGATAACCATGAGGTCTCCTCAGGCATTTAATGCCTCCAACCTCTTCTCTCAACCCAATCTTATGTTGACACTTGTCACCATTTCATTGGTGCAAATTGTGCACATGGATCCCCAACTTTCAAGCTTGACCCTTGATTAAACCTTTCAATCCTGGCCATCCATTGCTCCATTTTTCCTATAAATAGAGCCCATTCCTTCATAATCCAGATCCTGAAAACTTGTATGCATTTAGGCTATAGACATTTTTAGAGAGCATTTAGCATAGCATAACTAAAATCTTGTCTTTTTGGTAAAATCAATCATTTTAGCATCAATAGCATAGTATTTAGCTTTTCATTTCATATTTGAAGCTTAATATTAAATCTCAATCCTCCATAAGCATCCATAGTGCAAAAAGCTGCTGAGAGCTACACTCATTTGGGACTTGGAGAGGAGAGGAACAAGGGAGGAGCAACTATGAGCATCTTGATTAGCTATTTTATTCTATGTTTATATGCTTTCTATTTCATGCTTAATATCTCTCTTGATATGCCTGTTTAGGATAATCTTTTGTTGCTAACACTAATGTTTGTTTCTTGTGCTCTTGTGTGTGTTGCCATCAAACAGATTTTCTAATCCTTTTTGCAGAGCAACATTTGGTGAACCCGACGTGAATCCAACACCAAAAAGATCAACTTTTTTTTTTTTAACCAATAACATGTTTGAATGTTGAAAATGTCACACAGGTTGCGCTTTTGACACTGTTTTGGTGCGTTTGACATTATTTTGGCGCTATTCACCCTGTTTCAGTGCTTTTCCCTTCTTTGTCTTTCCCTTTCTTTTAGTGTGTTTGTGTTAAATAGTGCCTCTGTTCAAACGCAGACTAGCGCTATTGTAACAAAACGTTGTACAAATCACCTTGTAACCAAAAAAAAATTAGGCTTGTAGAAGCCCACCAAATAGGCGGATTTTACTAACTATTTTTCTCTTTTGTGCAGATTTAAATTAGATTAAAAAGTAGATTTATATTTTTTACTAACTTGTTTTTTGAAGTTGGTTTTAAAAATGAATTCACTTTTTATTTTGGTTTAAAATTAACTTCACATTTCAAATTTGGGCTTTTAAAAAAAGAATCACACATTTGTTTGGGGCTCTTAAAAAGAATTTCATTGTTCCAAGGTAAAAAGAACCACAAACTTACACAAAAACAACTTTAATTTTTTTTTTGCAAGTTAGGAAACAAACTTCGTTTTGGTGCTTAAAATCAACAAGGCAAATTTTATTTCTTGCATCAAGATAAAACTCACAATTCACACTTCCATATTTGGTGCAAATAAAATTCACAATCAACTTGTCTCATTTTTAAAGCAATTTTACTTCAGGCAAACGTGTTTTTCATTAAGTTGACCAGGATTTTCAAATTCTAGTTTACTCAAACAATTGCCTTTGAAAATTAAAAAGAACACCATGATTGTTGGAGCAACATCTCCAAATAGTTAGATCACATTGCAATGGTAGATTAAAAAGAACAAGTGTTTTTCGTGCTTGGCACACTTGTGCAAAGAGTTGGTCGAGTGGTCCTACTTTTAACACACACTATCCTCTCCCTTGGCTTTCGTGGTCCTAGGTGCAAGAGAAAAGTGTTAGTAACACTCAAAATTTTATCTTTTTAAGAGAGGCCTGCCAAGAGACACATCACTCTTGGGAACGACCTTGAGCGGTAAATCCTTCGAGCCGCTATAGAAATTAGGTGTGAGCGAAAGTTGTAGCCTTGGGTATAGCTATTCCTACAGTGTAACTGGCCGAAAGGAAAAATGGGCCCCACCACCAGTTACAAGGCTCTTAAGTGAGTCACTGCAGAATGAACTAATGTCCAAAAACATCGAACATGACTAAACACTTTTAAGTAGTAGCCCACCCGTTCTATTGATTGAGGATATTTGAGATATAATTTAGTGCAAGAGCATAGATGGTTTTGCTCCCAAGATACTCACCATACATATTTCCTTGAGTAGAAACATAGCTTTTTGAAAAGTCACTTGTGGCTTGATAAAAGTGGTGACTCCCCCATCATAGGGATCATCTATTTGTTATGCTCGTGCAAGACTTAGTATATCACATCCTTACCTACCACGACGGGATTCATAAGGTATGTAGTACCAAAGTCGAAGAAATATCAAGATGTGGGCTAAATTTATCACAACTGGCCATTTGACCTTAGGGATAAAAAGTGTTTGAAATGTGTTCGTTTTAAAGACCAAGTGCAAATTGAGTCGACTTCAGGCTTTGGAAATACACCTTAAAATACATCTAAAGGAAGGGTCATATACAAGTCCAAAGATTGGGTTGATCTAGACCCATACTCATTTGTGCCTTTGAGGCAACATTTTGGTGTTTGTGTGCTTGCTTTGTTTTCTTGTCAAAGAAACATCAAATCAGAAAATCAATTCCAAAAACAAAGTATTCATCCAGCCAAACATCTTTCAAAAACAACCAAAAACATCAAAAACAAAGTGCAAACAACAAAAGAGTCAAAAACTTTATGACCATTCTTCACATCTTGCGAAAGAAGAAGCATCATCAAAATATCAACTTGAAAAGAAGACAATTAAGCTCAAAGGCTTTGATCAAACGAAGGAAATTCTTCTATATCAATAGACAAATCTTTGTCTCCGATAGAGTTTTCTTGCGTCACATGTGTCTCTATCTTCAAGGCAAAACAAACGAATTTGATTCCGAATCATTGAACCGCAGAGCTTTTATGCAATATAGAGCTCTGAGTTATCACAAAAACCAAGGAGGAAAGATTAATCCCAACTTATTCCCAAACGTCTGTATCACATACAACACAGCTCGAGAAATACCACCAACACCTGAAAGGGAAGAGATAGAGTTTGTCCCATTTGTAACACAAAGTTTTTATTGAAGTTGAAAACATTTTCATCCATCATCTCACTCATACATCATCACTTCATCATCAATCCGTCCCAACTCTCAAAACATTAAGAGGTTCTTGTGCCAAGTTCTCTTTTAGATATTGCTTGAATCAAACGCATCACATCACTTTTTAGATTGTTTCTACATCTAGGATAAGCTCATCCTAAGAGACACATCTACGCAGGTTAAAACTAGTTCATGAGTGAATCTTCTCATTGCTAGGTAGTCAAAATCTGTAACACATCTCAGATTTCTTTACACCTTATCACATCCAAACTTATCAAACAAACAAGCAATTCAAAGAAGGAATTTCGGTTACATCTACCTTAAAGTGCTAGAGATCCCCATACAACACAAATCGCCAACCATCAATCTTTCATTTCATCACCAACTCATCATCATCTTCAATCAACTTCAAACACAAACTTGCAAACAAAATGGCTCAAACCCGATCACAGTCGAGACAACGAGAAATAGAAAGAGAAGAAGAAGAAGAGGAAAATCTCAATGAATTTCAAGAAGCACTTGGAGGAAATGCAGATGACAAAAACCCAAGTACTCCCACTCCTGCAACAATAGAAAGGGCTCAGCATAACCCTCTCTTTAACAGACTTTTTGACGAAATACTCAGGAGCAATGCGGATGCTCACTTCTTAAGACTTGCTCAAGAAGGAGCCAAACTCCCCTCAGACTTTGATCTTGCCCAATTAAGACAAGCATCAGAAAGACAAAGTCGCCATGAGGAGGAAGGGCGTAGAGATCCCATCAGATATAACATCCCTCGAGGTAACCCACCACCTCCTCCTCCAAATGAAATGGAGATGTTGCGGCAACAAGTCGAGAATCTCGCCCAACAACTTCATAGTGGTGTCAAGATTAACCAATTCTCACTCAATGACATATGTCCCTATCCTTTTGATAGGAATCTTTATATGCCACCCTTTCCACGCGGGTTCGAAACACCCAAATTTGAAAAATATAGAGGAAAGGGGGATCCCCGTGATCATGTCCGATAATTTCATTCCGCTTGTCTTGAAGTGGCATATGAAGACACCTACCTAATGCGCCTTTTTCCCCAAAGCTTGGGAGGAACAACCACATCATGGTTTTCCCGACTACCAGGTGGCATTAGAACATTTGAGGAACTCATCCAGAAGTTCCTATCTCATTACTCTTATAACATTGAACGCGACATCACCATGGCTGATCTATGCAATACCAAACAAAAACCAGGTGAACTATTCTCAGTATTCCTGCAACGATGGCACCAAATGTCTAGCAGACGTTCTCTTCAGTTACCTGAACGAGAACTAGTGGAAATTTTCATTTCCAACTTAAACGAAGAAATGGAATTTCACCTGGATGTCAAAGACACAGACTCTTTTAACGATATGATCACCAAGGGTTTAAAATGTGAAAGGGCACTCATCAAGAAAGGACTCATCAAAATCTTTAATGAACCAAAAGATGGTCCTTGCTCGCGCTTCAATAGTGATAAACCAAACTTCTGGAACAAGAATAAGAATATCGTCAACGATGGGGTTGTGGATGCTCGAACTATCCAAAATGCACAACCTATGGTTCGGTTTGCAGGACAAAATCCTCCACCTCAGAATAACACAAATGTTCCTTCCAATCAAGGTCGCATCACGTCTCATGATGAACCAAGACCTCGTCAGCAAAAACAAAAACGAACATACACTCCCTTAGGGGAACCCATTGAAACAGTGTTGCGACAACTCCTCTCTCAAAATTTGGTCACTCTACCTAAGCTATCAAACTATGAGCCTCAAGTCAAACGAGCATGGTGGAGAGATACTGAACACTGTGAATTCCATCAAGGAAGAGGACACAAGACAAGTAATTGTCACCGATTGAAAGATCTCATTCAGGATCTTATTGATCGAGGAGAAATTGAAATTGAAGGACATGACCCAAAAACAACCAATAATGATCATCAGATGTTCAAGAATCCACTTCCATCACAAGATCAAAGGGGTCCTTCCACTTCTAGGCGAGGCACTGATACCACTGATTATACGCAGGTTGCGTATAATTATACTGTAAATCACCTGTATGATGCCAGTGAACAAATTGCAACCATAACCTTCAAAAATCCCACCTCAAATTGCAATGTTGTTACATGTCGTGGCAAGGTCACCATCAAGGCAGCTCCACAAGGCACCACCTCCGTCCCAAAGCAGTACAATCTTGTGGAACAATTAGACAAAATGCCTGCGCTTATATCCATTTTAGAGCTATTGCGCCTATTGCCATCTCATAAAACAATCTTAGATCAAGCACTCCAAGAGGCGTCAGTCCCTGCAAACCTGAATACGGACCAGTTTCAAGCCATGGTTGGAAATCTAAAGTCATCACCTTGTCTCACTTTTTCTGAAAGTGACAACTCTTCTTTCCAACAACCTCATAATGCTTCGCTACACATTGAAGGCTTTATCAACCAACACAGGATCAAGCGAGTCTTGATAGATAATGGAGCAGGCCTAAACATTTGTACACTACAGTTGGTCACAGCATTGGGATATGCAATAGAATCAGTGGATCCTCGCAAGAAGATCACCATCAAGGCCTATGATGATGCAGAGCGTTCATCCAAAGGAGCTGTGGTACTACCAATCCGAGTGGGCCCTGTAGTAAAGCACATCATCTGTCAGGTTCTGGACCTTCCTCTGCCATATAATCTATTATTAGGGAGACCTTGGATACATGCCATGCAAGCTGTTCCATCTACCTACCATCAATGTATCAAGTTCCCACATAACAGTGTAGAGATCACAATCCTAGGCGATGCAAATCCCTTTGCATTTTGCCATAATATCAGCCATCAACCAGAGATTACCGTTCCTAATAATAGAGAAGCCATTTCCTCCACATCATATATAAATCCCGCCTCTCTTGCCAGTTCAAACACCACTATACCAAAGCAAGAAAAGCTTAAGATGAAGATCGCAGAGGAAGGTCCTGGGGAATACAACTTGAGTCAACTCTTTTGTGTGGGACAAATGCCCACTTCTCCTAGAACTCATGGTAAACCACAGCAGTTACTCCAGCAACCACTAAACATACCAACATGTGCTTTGACACCTTTCATTCTTGGAAAGAGTCAAGAGGAAGAAACACAAGATGAGGACCTAGCGGAATGGATCTATAAAGATCCCATCACCACTGACATACCGCGAGTTACACTTCCTACGGATTAGTATGGCAAAGGCCTTCTCATTATGCAAAGAATGGGATATGATGGTCAGAGTGCTTTGGGATACTGCAAACAAGGACGACACGAACCTCTGCTACCAGAATTCAAGCCCAAAGGTAATACAGGCCTTGGCTTTGAAAAAGAGATCCTTCCTAAACTCAGATTCAAAGGAAAACCCAACAAACCATTTTGCCCACCTACTGCAAAGAGGACACCTTTCATAATCAAAGCACCATCAAGCACTATCCCCACTGCCCATCGAGGCTCACAACTCCACCATCTACAATACCAATCATCCCACCAATCAAACCAGTAATCCCATTCGCAACAGCCATTACATCCATAGTACCATTAGCAGTAGCAACTGTATCAGAATCCGCAGCAGCATCTATGGTACCAGCAGTTCCTGCAGAAGCCACTGAGTCAACACTGCCGATACTTCCTGTGCCAGATTCTTTTATCCCCATCAAACTTCCTGTAGCACCGATCACTACAGAGGTACATCAACCAATCACACCTGCCATGTTTAATTCTAAAGACATCCCAGTATGGTATAGCAATCGGATGCTGGAAAGTGATTCAGAGACCGACTCACATGAGTGGGAATTTGATTCTGTACAGCTTAATACTTCAGATGAGGAAGACACATCACCACCTCCACCACGCAAAGACATCCCTATTTACGAAGAAGCACAAATAAAGACCACTTGGGTTCCTGAGCTGGAAACATCTTCCACAGACCCTACGTCTCATCCTACGCCTGATTCTGACAGGGAAAGTACCATCAACGACCTTCACCACACTGTCTTGACCCTCACTGATACCTCTAACAAACTTAATCTAGTCGATGAAGTAATGCCCATTGTCCACCCTGAACTCATCGAATGGAACCAACCAAATCCCCCATGTCTTGACCTCTTCCAAAATGATGAGGCTATCATTGACTTTTTGGAATTACGGGATAATCTACCAAGCGGGGATCACAAAGCTGGATTCGCCATTGAACTTAATAGCGTAGCATACTTCGGGGCGGATGCCAAACCTTTCAGCTGCAAAAATATAACAATGAAACATGGATCTTCTAGTGAAAACCACACTGTGGCATTGTTTGATCCCACAAAAGTAAAAAGAAAGAGCGTATCCAACGGTGAAAACCTCTTTGAGGCACCTGAGGATGAAGGGTTTGACATTCTCCCTGCTAATGCACAACAGGAACGATCAACGATTCTCATCGAGGAAACCAAAGAATACAATGTGGGGACTCCTGAAAATCCTCATATCATACATCTGGCATCTCTTCTCACTCCAGAGGAACAGCCTAAATTTATAGAGTTCTTCCAGAAGCGTCAGATCAACTTTGCATGGTCATATGCAGACATGCCTGGGCTTGATCCTGATTTAGTCATGCATCACCTCACCGTAGCAGAAGGAGCCAAACCTATCAAGCAGAAGCTTCGTAAGATGCATCCCCAGATTGCAGTGCTAGTCAAAACAGAACTCAAGAAACTCCTGGATGTTGGTTTCATTAGACCAATTGATTATGCAGAATGGATCTCCAATATTGTGCCTGTCGGCAAACCAAAAGGGGGCATCCGCATTTGTACTGACTTCAGAGATCTAAATAAGGCCTGTCCTAAGGATGATTTCCCCCTACCAAATATTGACATCATAGTGGATCTAACAGCAGGACATGCCATGCTTTCACTCATGGATGGCTTTTCAGGATACAATCAAATAAAGATCGCACCAGAGGACCAACATAAGACAGCCTTCACATGTCCATGGGGCACATATTGCTGGAATGTAATGCCTTTTGGTCTAAAGAATGCAGGAGTGACCTATCAAACAGCAATGACCACCATCTTCCATGACATGATGCATACTATGATGGAAGATTATGTTGATGACTTACTAGCAAAATCACTCACTAGAGAAGGGCATCTCCACATCTTAGATAAAATCTTTGATAGACTGGAACAATACCATGTTCGACTCAACCCAAAGAAATGTGTCTTTGGAGTAACCTCCGGGAAGCTTCTAGGATACATTGTCTCAAGCAAAGGTATTGAGGTCGACCCAGCAAAGGTAAAAGCAATCATGGACATGCCACCTCCAAAGAATATCAGTCAGCTAAGGACACTACAAGGACGGCTTCAATCCATCCGAAGATTCATTGCACAATTGGCTGATAAGTGTCACCCATTTACACATCTGCTACACAAGAACATCCACTTTCAGTGGGATGCTCGATGCCAGCAAGCATTTCAGACACTTAAAGACTATCTCATGAATCCACCATTGCTGATACCACCAGATCCAAGTAGACCATTGTTACTTTATATCTCGGCAACAAGTACGGCATTGGGTGTACTACTGGCACAACATAATGCAGAAGGCAAAGAATGTGCTATATAC
The DNA here is from genome assembly GCF_030272615.1 of Cryptomeria japonica. Taxonomy (NCBI): domain Eukaryota; kingdom Viridiplantae; phylum Streptophyta; class Pinopsida; order Cupressales; family Cupressaceae; genus Cryptomeria; species Cryptomeria japonica. The sequence continues at coordinate 1,235,004 of NC_081412.1, read as the reverse complement.
TACATCTCTCGCACACTGGTTGGCTATGAACTCAATTACACACCTATTGAGCGAGCTTTCCTAGCAGTAATCTTAGCAGCCACTAAACTGAGGCACTATCTGTTAACACACAAGGTACAACTCATTGCAAAGATTGATCCACTCAAGTATTTACTTAACAAAGCAGCATTGACAGGCCGCTTGGCCAAATGGGTGATGATTCTAAGTGAATTTGACATTGAGTACGTGGACCGTAAAGCTATCAAAGATCAAGTTATTGCAGATCAGTTGGCCGATGCGCCACTCACAGGTGATCATCCTCTTATTTCCAATTTTCTAGATGAAGAGATATTCATGATCACAACAGCACAACCATGGAAACTATATTTTGATGGGTCATACACTAGGCACGGCTCGGGGGCAGGCATTCTGTTTATCACACCTCAAGGTGATAGCATCCCGAAGTCTTACAGGCTCACATTTCCATGCACAAACAACATAGCAGAGTATGAGGCCTTGATCACAGGACTCAGGTTAGCCGTACAGTGGAAATTACAAGAACTACAAGTATATGGCGACTCCCAACTAGTCATTCGACAAGCAACAGATGAATATCAAACCAAGGATGATAAACTCATGCCATATAAGCAAATGGTGGACACTCTAAAGACATCATTTACTACTATCACTTTTGAGCAGATACCAAGAGATCAGAATCGAGCTGCTGACGCTATGGCTACCATCGCATCTCTCCTAGATCTTCCACAAAATTCAACACGCTACGATTTCTTGGTAGAACAACTTTGGATCCCCGCTTATGATATCCCTGAATCTGAAACGATATGTCGCCTTGTTGGTTCTGAATCCCCATGGTACGGTGAGTTCTACACCTATCTTCGCGATCATACCCTTCCTCCCAACCAATCGAATAACCAACGAAAAACCTTCATTCGCCAAACTGCTCGATATACCATTATTGCCGAAACCCTATACCGACGTAGTCTTGATGGTACTCTCCTTCGATGTCTAGAACAGGATGAGATAACAAAGGTTTTGGAAGAGGTACATGAAGGAATTTGCGGGACTCACTCAAGTGGTCCATCACTAGCCAAGAAGATCATGCGAGCTGGATACTATTGGCCATCTATGGAAAAGGATTCCTACTACTTTGTCAGGAAATGCAAGAAATGTCAAGTTCACGGTGACCTGATACATGCACCAGCACAGGAACTGCAACCAATCACAACACCATGGCCTTTTTGTCAATGGGGCCTCGACCTTGTGGGTAAGATTCATCCATCTTCATCCAATGGCCATAAATTCATTATTACCGCCACCGAATATTTCACAAAGTGGATCGAAGCTGTTCCACTTACCCAAGTCACCGGCAAGCAGATCGCCTCATTCATCCTCAACTACATCATCTGCCGGTATGGTGTACCCATGTCCATCGTCACAGATAACGGTCTTCCTTTCAAAAATCAGGATGTCCGTGAACTTTGTGAGAAATTTCATATCCAACACCGCTTTTCCACTCCCTATTACCCACAAGGCAATGGTCAGGCCGAAGCATCCAATAAAAACATATTAAGAATCCTAAAGAAGACAGTCAATGATGCCGGTCGTGATTGGCATGTTCAATTGAATCCAGCGCTATGGGCATATCGAACTAGCATTCGAACCCCTACAGGTGCAACTCCTTATTCATTGGTCTATGGTGCAGAAGCTATCTTGCCTATTGAGGTCGAGATACCATCATTACGGGTTTCCTTGCACAATCTCATCGATGATGAAGCCTACAGAGTATCCCGTCTTCAGGACTTAGAGTTACTTGATGAGAAACGACAAGCTGCATACAATCACCTCAAAGCCTATCAGCAGCGCATGAGTAGAAGCTACAATCACCGAGTTAGACCTCGTACATTTGAGGTAGGTGATCTTGTTCTACGAGAGAATCCTCGCAACCAACCAAACAGAGAACATCAGGGCAAGTTTGAATCAAACTGGCTGGGCCCATATGTTGTCACTGCTGTATTTGGGTCCGGGGCATATCAGTTGGCTACATCAGAAGGAGAACCGCTTGCAGATCCAATCAATAGCATGCACCTCAAACGGTTTTACACATAAAGCTGTACAAAGCATCAGGCTCCCCTGCATACCAGAAAATACCAAAAACATTCAGAAAAATGTCCTGAAGAAAATACAAAAACATTCCAAAAAAAAAAAAAAGTAAAGAAAAATCATGCATCCAAATGGTGAACAACCACTCCGGTGGCACCTTGGGTAAGTGCGATGGTGAAAACTTGGCAAACAGGCGCCACTCGTAAGGGCTCTGGCTCCATTATCTTTTCAGACTTGTTGCGAACACATCTACTTCATACATACATCCATCCATCCAAAAAAACATGGCTTGTTATTCCTTTGCAATTATGATAGTACTCCATACATCTTGCATCCCACTTTTTCATAGTCATGTCTAAAATTGGGGGCAATGCCTTTAACCTATTGATGGAAGTGGATTCTACATTGTCTTATGATTCATTAAGTTCTTCATTCAAACAATCATCAAAAATCCAAAAACATTCAAAAATATCTCGCAAAAATACCAAAAACATTCAAAACAATTCAAAATCCAAAAACATCGACAAAACCATTGAAAAATCACACAAAAACATGGCAACACCTTGTACATACCCATCCATGCAGATACCAAAATAAACATTGACAAACTACTCACACAATGACCATTTACCAATCAACCACACAATCAACATCAACACTCAAAATTGTCTTCAACAAGGATGCATCCTTCCTTACCAAAACAAAGACAAGATGACATTTTCTTTGACAAGAAAATTCTGTTTATGCTATCAAATACTTGGTTGATTTATGGTCTAGTAATTTATATCAGGTTCCTACGGCATTGTTTGTGTATCTTCGACACATTATTCCGATGAAGTTCTGGGGCATGTACTAATGGTGTCTACATGGGAAGTTCACTAGGCTACGTGATCTTATGCCAAATGCAATCATAGATCACTACGGCTTGCTGACTACAGCGTATACCTCAACCATATGAGCATGAACCATTACCAAGGATCCTTATTCTTTATTCTTTATGTATATATTGTTTGTTTGCAGGTGCAATGCTCTTCCTTTGGTTCCTCCTACCTCATCCAAACTGGATAAAGGTTTTTTATCTCTTAGTACGGTATGAACTTGTCTCAGGATATGATCAGCCTAAGATCAAGGAGGACGATCCAAGTCATGCATGAATAGAGATAATCCTTGTCTGTTCCGCAAGCAATACTCTGGTCGACTTGATCCCTTATATCAAGTCGTTTGTATTAACTTGCTATATAAAATCCATGTAAGGAATACTCAGGTCATCTTGAATCATTATGTCAAGATGCTTGTATTCTCTTCCAACATTTTAAAAACTCAATGATGAAAATAGAGCACTATGGATCGTCATTCCATCTCATCTGTATATACTACATTCCGTTGCATTCCAACCATCCATACATTCATAATAGCTGCATATCATGCATACATAGTCATAATAACGCATACTCTATTTTCCTCTTCTTCCATAGGAATCAGTCATAGGTCCTCCATTTCTTCTAACATCGAACCCCCCCAACCCTCCCCATCTCAACAATCAGCATCACATACCCTACATCGTGTCCCAATCAACCTAATCAAGCCACGTTCATCACCATCCATCTCTAAATAGGAGGGATTGTGTTTCCTATCCTAAGTCATCCAATAAGTCAAGCCAGTTACTCTGTCTACACAGATACATCGACTCACACACACCTAGACTATCAACAGATACTCTGATCACGTATCTTCGGGTCTCAACAGGTAATCGATTATGGTAATCCTAGACTACATCAGGCATTTATCATAATGACCTAGTCTCAACGGGGCTGCCATGATTCCCCACAACCATCCATCACACGCACATACTATCAATTGATCAACCAATCAAACACAATCCAATGGACAATTACATCAATTGTCTAAGTCTCAACGAGTATTTTGCTTCATATACCTTGACTTCATCGGGCAATTACATCAATTGTCTAAGTCACATCAGGTCACTTTGATTCACTTACTCAGATTTTATCATGTCCAAGCGACCAACTGACATCAATTGTCACGCTTTGACTTGACCGGGGCAATTAAACCGATTGCACCAGATTGTCTAACCAATTTTGATCAATTGTATAGCATCAATCCAAACCCCACACTACATCTGCTATGTATCTCTTGCATGACCTCAGGGTACTCACTGGCTTGTTGTTTCTTCATATTCACTCCATTTTCTCCCATTCTTTCATCATTAGTTCTAATTTCTTTTATTCTACCTCCCCTGCCAATTTTCATTCTTTTTTGAGAGATCGCCCAATTTTTTGAAATTTTTTGGCCCATCTCTCGAGGGGGCATACCACCCATTAAATTTACATTTTATGGGGCATTTCTTCACACCTATTTTTCTTTCTTTGAAACGACGCGATAAACTGCACCGTCTCAAAGAGGGGCAAATGTAGTCACATAAATTTGTCCACTTAATTAAATGAATACTTAGTATTTATTTGATTATTTAACCATCAATTAATAATTAATTAAATTAATATTTAATTAATTCATCTTAACCCTCTTCTCCTATTAATTAAATAAATTATTCAATTTATTTGATTTAATTCACTTAACCAAATTCATACCATTAATTAAATAAATAAATCATATTTGTTTAATTAAATCTTCTCTCACATTTAAATAAATTAATATTTATTTAAATCCCCCAAAATCCCACCTCTCACATTTAAATAAATTAATATTTATTTAAATCCCCCAAAATCCCACCTCTCACATTTAAATAAATAAATCATTTATTTAAATCACCTTTATCCTCCACCCACTTGTATTTTCCTACAAAAGCAAGTTGCACAACTATTTTAAATAAATTATTTATTTAAAATCCTATTTATCCTCACCCACTTGAAGCCTTTAATGGTTTCCCTTAAAGTATTCAAACTTGATGGCTTTAAAGTCTTCAAACTTGATGGCTTCCTTCTATAGTCTTCTTAAGACTTTAATGGTTTTCCTTAAAGTCTTCAAGCCTTTAATGGTTCCCCTCAAAGTCTTCAAGCATTTTAATGCTTTATCTTCCTTTTTTTTCATTTAAATAAATTAATATTTATTTGAATATTTATCCAAATACAACTTGCACACATTTATTGAAATAAATGAATTTTTATTTTAAATAAAATCCTATTTTCCCTCACCCACCAAATCCACTTGCAAAATCTAATCCCCTTCTAGATTCTTCTAACCCCTTCCTAATTAGCCTAATCCATCCCCTAATTATTGTCACATTCCTAAGCAAAATGGAGTCACTTCTCAAAGCCTAAAAGTCTTTGATAACCATTAAAGGCTTCCAACCTTCAACCACTAAATGTCTCAAAGTCTTGGATAACCTTTGAAAGCTTCCAACCTTCAACCACTTAATCCACAAAGTCTTCAAAAACCATTAATGGTTAACCCAAACCCTCCTACATGGTTAAAAAATTTGTTTTGACTCAACCTCTACCCAACCCAAGGGTCTCATCAAGCCTTTAATGCTTTGACCATGATTATCTCTTAATCATTTGCACAAAGATTTATCCTTGCATTAACTCCTAATCCAGTGGGTAATCCTAATTTAGGCTTGACCCTTACCTTCTAGATAACCATGAGGTCTCCTCAGGCATTTAATGCCTCCAACCTCTTCTCTCAACCCAATCTTATGTTGACACTTGTCACCATTTCATTGGTGCAAATTGTGCACATGGATCCCCAACTTTCAAGCTTGACCCTTGATTAAACCTTTCAATCCTGGCCATCCATTGCTCCATTTTTCCTATAAATAGAGCCCATTCCTTCATAATCCAGATCCTGAAAACTTGTATGCATTTAGGCTATAGACATTTTTAGAGAGCATTTAGCATAGCATAACTAAAATCTTGTCTTTTTGGTAAAATCAATCATTTTAGCATCAATAGCATAGTATTTAGCTTTTCATTTCATATTTGAAGCTTAATATTAAATCTCAATCCTCCATAAGCATCCATAGTGCAAAAAGATGCTGAGAGCTACACTCATTTGGGACTTGGAGAGGAGAGGAGCAAGGGAGGAGCAACTATGAGCATCTTGATTAGCTATTTTATTCTATGTTTATATGCTTTCTATTTCATGCTTAATATCTCTCTTGATATGCTTGTTTAGGATAATCTTTTGTTGCTAACACTAATGTTTGTTTCTTGTGCTCTTGTGTGTGTTGCCATCAAACAGATTTTCTAATCCTTTTTGCAGAGCATCAGGTTAAATGCATACAAGTTTTCAGGATCTGGATTATGAAGAAATGGGCTCTATTTATAGGGAAAATGGAGCAATGGATGGTTGAGATTGAGTAATCTCAACAAGGGTCAGGATTGAATGATTTCAAATCCATGTGAGAGCTTTCAACCCAATCCCAGGATGACAAGTTTCAATGTGAGATAGGTTGAGAGGGGAGGGAATAAGCATTAAATGCTTGATATGACCTTGGGAGTTAAAGTCAAGGTTAGTTGAATGAATAAACTCTTGTGCAAATGTGAAAAGGATAAATATAGTCAAAACAATAAATGTTTGGGGAGACAAGTTTGAAATAACCATAAATGGTTATGTAAGAGCCATAAATGGTCATGTAAGAGCCATTAGTGGTCTTGGAAGACTTTGGGGGTTAATTTGTTGAACACATAAAGCATTAAATGCTTTTCAAAGACTTTTTGAAGTCTTTGAGAAGTGACTCCATTTTGCTTAGGAATGTGACAATAATTAGGGGATGGATTAGGCTAATTAGGAAGGGGTTAGAAGAATCTAGAAGGGGATTTAGGTTTTGCAAGTGGATTTGGTGGGTGAGGAAAAATAGGATTTTATTAAAATAAAAATTCATTTATTCCAATAAATGTGTGCAAGTTGCATTTGTAGGAAAATGCAAGTGGGGGGGGGGGGATAATGATTTAAATAAATATTTTTATTTAATTTATTTAAAAGAGGAATAGGGGATTTTAATTAAATAAATAGATTTTATTTATTTAATTGATTGGAATTTGATTTAATGAATTAATTAAAATAAATTGGATAATTTATTTAATTAATAGAAGAATGTTTGGGGATTAAATATTAATTTAATTAATTGATGGCTAGTGGATTTTTAATCAAATAAATAGCAATTATTTATTTAATTAAGCTGGACAGATTTGTGTGACTACATTTGCCCCTCTTTGAGACGGTGTGGTTTATCGCGTCGTTTCAAAGAAAGAAAAATTGGTGTGAAGAAATGCCCCATAAAATGTAAATTTAATGGGTAGTATGCCCCCTCGAGAGATGGGCCAAAAAATTTCAAAAAATTGGGCGATCTCTCAAAAAAGAATGAAAATTGGCAGGGGAGGTAGAATAGAAGAAATTAGAACTAATGATGAAAGAATGGGAGAAAATGGAGTGAATATGAAGAAACAACAAGCCAACGAGTACCTTGAGGTCATGCAAGAGATACATAGCAGATGTAGTGTGGGGTTTGGATTGATGCTATACAATTGATCAAAATTGGTTGGACAATCTGGTGCAATCGGTTTAATTGCCTCGGTCAAGTCAAAGTGTGACAGTTGATGTCAGTTGGTTGCTTGGACATGATAAAGTTTGAGTAAGTGAATCAAAGTGACCTGATGTGACTTAGACAATTGATGTAATTGCCCGATGAAGTCAAGGTATATGAAGCAAAATACAAGTTGAGACGTAGACCATTGATGTAATTGTCCGTTGGATTGTGTTTGATTGGTTGATCAATTGATAGTGTGTGCGTGTGATGCATGGTTGTGGGGAATCATGGCAACCCCGTTGAGACTAGGTCATTATGATAAATGCCTGATGTAGTCTAGGATTACCATGATCGATTACTTGTTGAGACCTAAAGATACTTAATCAGAGTATCTGTTGATAGTCTAGGTGTGTGGGAGTCGATGTATCTGTGTAAACAGAGTAACTGGCTTAATTTTTGTGGATGAGTGAGGATGGGAAGCGATGAAGGGATTAGGATGATGTTAATGATCAAGATAGGGAGGGTGAGGGGGAATTTGATGTTAGATAGAAGATATGGAGGACTAGGACCGAGTCCTATGGAAGAAGATGAGTAAAATAGAGTATGCATTATTATGACTATGTATGCATGATATGCAGCTATTATGAATGTATGGATGGGTGGAATGCAACGAAATGCAATATATACATATGAGATGAGATGACGATCCATAGTGCTCTATTTTCATCATTGAGCTTTAAAATTTTGTAAGAAAATACAAGCAACTTGACATAATGATTCAAGATGACCTGAGTATTCCTTTCATGGATTCTGATATAGCAAGTTAATACAAGCAACTTGATATAATGGATCAAGTTGACCTGAGTATTGCTTGCGGAACAGACAAGGATTATCTCCTTTCATGCATGACTTGGATCATCCTCCTTGATCTTAGGTTGATCATATCCTGAGACAAGTGCATACCGTAATAAGAGATAAAACCTTTATCCAATTTGGATGAGGTAGAAGGAACCAAAGAATGAGCATTGTACCTACAAACAAACAGTATATACATAAAGAATAAAGAATAGGGCTCCTTGGTAATGGTTCATGCTCATATGGTCGAGGTATATGTTGTAGTCAGCAAGCCGTAATGATCTATGATTGCATTTGGCATAAGATCACATAGCTTGGTGAACTTCCCACGTAGACACCATTAGTACAACCCCGAAACTTCATCGGAAATAATACGCAAATGATACAAAACAATGCTAAAAGATACCGATATAGATAAACGAATGATTGTACTCACAAATCAACCAAGTATTTGATAGCTTAACATAATTTTCTTGTCAAAGAAAATGTCACTTTTGTCTTTGTTTTGGTAAGGAAGGATGCATCCTTGTTTGAAAGACAATTTCTGATTTGTTGATGTTGATTGTGTGGTCGATTAATAAGTGGTGATTGTGTGAGTATTATGTCAATGTTTGTTTTGTATCTACACGGATGAGTATGTACAAGGTGTTGCCATGTTTTTGTGTGATTTTCAATGGTTTTTCGATGTTTTTGGACTTTTGTGGAACAGTTTTGAATGTTTTTGGATTTTGTGAGACATTTTTGAATGTCGATTGGGATTTTGTGAGACATTTTTGAATGTTTTTGCCAATGAATCACCAGTAATGTAGAATCCACTTCCATCATCTATATTTTTAAGGGTATTGCCCCCAAGTGTAGACATGACTATGATAGAGTGGGATGCAAGACGCAGGAAGTACTTTCTCTTTGTTGCAGATCAAATAGCAAGCCATGGTTTGGATGGATGGATGTGTGTATGTATGAATGTGATCGTAATGAGCCTGAAAGATACTGGAGCCATTGTTTTTACGAGTAGCGCCTGTTTGCCAGGTTTTCACCATCGCACTTACCCAAGGTGCCACCGGAGTGGTTGTTCACCGTTTGGATGCATGATTTTTCTTTACTTTTTGAATGTTTTTGTATTTCTTCAGGACATTTTTCTGAATGTTTTTGGTATTTTCTTCAAAACATTTTTCTGAATGTTTTTGGTATTTTCTGGTATGCAGGGGAGCCTGATGCTCTGTATAGCTTAGGTATAAAACCGTTTGAGGTGCATGCTGTTGATTGGATCTGCAAGCGGTTCTCCTTCTGATGTAGCCAACTGATATGCCTCAGACCCGAATACGGCAGCGACAACATATGGACCCAGCCAATTTGATTCAAACTTGCCCTGATGTTCTCTGTTTGGTTGATTGTGAGGATTCTCTCGTAGAACAAGATCACCTACCTCAAATGTACAAGGTCTAACTCGGTGATTGTAGCTTCTGCTCATGCGCTGCTGATAGGCTTTGAGATGGTTGTATGCAGCTTGTCAATTCTTATCTAGTAACTCTAAGTCCTGAAGATGGGATATTCTATAGGCTTCATCATCTATTAGATTATGCAAGGAAACTCGTAGTGATGGTATCTCCACCTCAATAGGTAAGATAGCTTCGGCACCATAGACCAATGAATAAGGAGTTGCACCTATAGGGGTTCGAATGCTAGTTCGATATGCCCATAGTGCTGGATTTAGTTGAACATGCCAATCACGGCCGGCCTCATTGACTGTCTTCTTTAGGATCCTCAATATGTTTTTATTGGATGTTTCGGCCTGACCATTGCCTTGTGGATAATAGGGAGTGGAAAAGCGGTGTTGGATGTGAAATTTCTCACAAAGTTCACGGACATCCTGATTTTTGAAAGGAAGACCGTTATCTGTGATGATGGACATGGGCACACCATACCGATAGATGATGTAGTTGAGGATGAATGAGGCGATCTGCTTGCCGATGACTTGGGTAAGTGGAAAATCTTCGATCCACTTTGTGAAATATTCAGTGGCAGTAATAATGAATTTATGGCCATTGGATGAAGATGGATAGATTTTACCCACAAGGTCAAGACCCCATTGACAAAAAGGCCATGGTGTCGTGATTGGTTGCAGTTCCTGGGCTGGTGCATGTATCAGGTCCCCATGAACTTGACATTTCTTGCATTTTCTGACAAAGTAGTAGGAATCCTTTTCCATAGATGGCCAATAGTATCTGTTGCACAAGAGTTTCTTGGCTAGTGACAGACCACTTGAGTGAGTCCCACAAATTCCTTCATGGACTTCTTCCAAAGCCTTTGTTATCTCACCTTGTTCTAGACATCGAAGGAGAGTACCATCAAGACTGCGTCGGTATAGGGTTTCGGCAATAATGGTATATCGAGCAGTTTGGCGAATGAAGGTTTTACGTTGGTTATTCGATTGGTTGGGAGGAAGGGTGTGATTGCGGAGATAGGTGTAGAACTCACCGTACCATGGGGATTCAGAACTAACAAGGCGACATATCATTTTGGATTCGGGGATATCATAAGCAGGAATAGTAATAGCGTTAGCAGCTCGATTCTGATCTCTTGGTATCTGCTCAAAAGTGATAGTAATAAATGATGTCTTTAGTTTATCCACCATTTGCTTGTATGGCATGAGTTTATCATCCTTGGTTTGATATTCATTTGTTGCTTGTTGAATGACCAGTTGTGAGTTGCCATATACTTGTAGTTCTTGTAATTTCCATTGTACGGCTAGCCTAAGTCCTATGATCAAGGCCTCATACTATGCAATGTTGTTGGTGCATGGAAATGTGAGCCTGTAAGACTTCAGGATGCTATCACCTTGAGGTGTGATAAACAGAATGCCTGCCCCCGAGCCATGCCTAGTGTATGAACCATCAAAGTATAGTTTCCATGGTTGTGTTGTTCTAATCATGAATATCTCTTCATCTGGAAAATTGGAAATGAGAGGATGTTCGCCTATGAGAGGCGCATCGGCCAACTGATCCGCAATAACTTGACCTTTGATACCTTTATGATCTACATACTCGATGTCAAATTCACTTAGAATCATCACCCATTTGGCCAAGCGACCTGTCAATGCTGCTTTGCTAAGTAAATACTTGAGTGGATCAATCTTTGCAATGAGTTGCACCTTGTGTGTTAACAGATAGTGCCTCAATTTAGTGGCTACTAAGATTACTGCTAAGCAAGCTCGCTCAATAGGTGTGTAATTGAGTTCATAGCCCACCAGTGTGCGAGAGATGTAGTAAACAGAACACTCTTTTCCTTCTGCATTATGTTGTGCCAATAGCACACCCAATGTTGTACTTGTTGCTGAGATATAGAGTAACAACGGTCTACTTGGATCTGGTGGCATCAACAATGGTGGATTCATGAGATAGTCTTCAAGCGTCTAAAATGCTTGTTGGCATCGGGCATCCCGCTAAAAGCGGATGTTTTTGTGTAGCAGGTGTGTGAATGGGTGACACTTATCAGCCAATTGTGCAATGAATCTTCGGATGGATTAAAGCCGCCCTTGTAATGTCCTTAGCTGACTGATATTCTTTGGAGGTGGCATGTCCATGATTGCTTTTACCTTTGCTGGGTCGACCTCAATACCTTTGCTTGAGACAATGTATCCTAGAAGCTTCCCAAAGGTCACTCCAAAGACACATTTCTTCGGGTTGAGTCGAACATGGTATTGATCCAATCTATCAAATATTTTATCTAAGATGTGGAGATGCCCTTCTCTGGTGAGTGATTTTGCTAGTAATTCATCAACATAATCTTCCATCATAGTATGCATCATGTCATGGAAGATGGTGGTCATTGCTCGTTGATAGGTCGCCCCTGCATTCTTGAGACCAAAAGGCATTACATTCCAGCAATATGTGCCCCATGGAAAGGTGAAGGCTGTCTTATGTTGATCTTCCGGTGCGATCTTTATCTGATTGTATCCTGAAAAACCATCCATGAGTGAAAGCATGGCATGTCCTGCTATCAGATCCACTATGATGTCAATATTTGGAAGGGGGAAGTCATCCTTAGGATAGGCTTTATTCAGATCTCTGAAGTCAGTACAAATGCGGATGCCCCCTTTTGGTTTGCCGACAGGCACAATGTTGGAGATCCATTCTGCATAATCAATTGGCCTAATAAAACCAACATCTAGGAGTTTCTTGAGTTCTGTTTTGACTAGTACTGCAATTTGAGGATGCATCTTACGAAGCTTCTGCTTGACAGGTTTGGCTCCTTCTGCTACTGTGAGATGATGCATGACTAAATCAGGATCAAGCCTAGGCATGTCTGCATATGACCATGCAAAGTTGATCTGACGCTTCTGGAAGAACTCTATAAATTTTGGCTGTTCCTCTGGAGTGAGAAGAGATGCTAGATGTATGAGATGAGGAATTTTAGGAGTCCCCACATTGTATTCTTTGGTTTCCTCGATGAGAATCGGTGATCGTTCCTGTTGTGCATTAGCAGGGAGAATGTCAAACCCTTCATCCTCAAGCACCTCAGAGAGGTTTTCACCATTGGATACGCTCTTTGTTTTTACTTTTGTCGGATCAAACAGTGCCACAGTGTGGTTTTCACTGGAAGATCCATGTTTTATTGTTATATTTTTACAGCTGAAAGGTTTGGCATCTACCCCAAAGTATGCTGCGCTATTAAGTTCAATGGCGAATCCATCTTTGTGATCCTCGCTTGGTAGGTTATCCCTTAATTCCAAAAAGTCAATGATGGCCTCACCGTTTTGGAAGAGGTCAAGACACGGGGGATTTGGTTGGTTCCATTCAATGAGTTCAAGGTGGATAATGGGCATTACTTCATCGATTAGGTTAAGTGTGTTAGATGTATCAATGAGGGTTAAGACGTTATGGTGAAGGTCATTAATGGTACTCTCCCTGTCAGAATCAGGCGTAGGGTCTGTGGAAGATGTTTCCAGTTCAGGAACCCAAGTGGTCTTTATTTGTGCTTCTCCATAAAAATGGATGTCTTTGCGTGGCAAAGGTAGTGATGTGTCTTCCTCATCTGAAGTGTTAAGCTGTAGAGAAATAAATTCCCACTCATGTGAGTCGGTCTTTGAGTCACTTTCCAGCATCCGATTACTATACCATACTGGGATGTCTTTTGAGTTAAATATTGCAGGTGTGATTGGTTGATGTACCTTTTTAGTGATTGGTGTTGTAGGGAGTATCGGTAATATTGACTCAGTTGCTTCTGCTGGTACTGCTGGTGCCATGGATGCTGCTACGGGGTCTGATACAGTTGCTACTGCTAATGGTACTATTGATGCGATGGTTGCTGCGGATGGGATTACTGGTTCGATTGGTGGGATGATTGGTATTGGTGATAGTTGTGTTGGGATTCTGAGCCTCAATGGGGTAGTTGTGATGGTGCTTGATGCTGCTTTGATAATGAAAGGTGTCCTTTTGGCAATAGGCTGACATAATGGTTTGCTGGGTTTTCCTTTGAATTTGAGTTTAGGAAAGATCTCTTTTTCAAAGCCTAGGCCTGTATTACCTTTGGGCTTTAATTCCGGTAGCAGAGGTTCATGTCATCCTTGTTTGCAACATCCCAAAGCACTCTAACCATCATACCCCATTCTTTGCATAATGAGGAGACCTTTGCCATACTGATTCGTAGGAAGTTTAACTTGTGGTAGATCAGTGGTGATGGGATCTTTATAGATCCATTTCGCTAAGTCCTCATCTTGGGTTTCTTCTTCTTGACTCTTTTCAAGGATGAAAGGCGTCAAAGCACATGCGGGCGTGATTAGTGGTTGCTAGAGTAACTGATGTGGTTTACCATGTGTTCTAGGAGAAGTGGGCATTTGTCCCACACAAAAGAGTTGACTCAAGTTGTATTCCCTAGGACCTTCCTCTGCTATTTTCATTTTAAGCTTTTCTTGCTTGGGTATAGTGGTGTTCGAACTGGCAAGAGAGGCGGGACCTATATATGATGTGGAGGAAATGACTTCTCTATTATTAGGGACGGTAATCTCTGGTTGATGGCTGATATTATGGCAATACGCAAAGGGATTTGCATCACCCAGGATTGTGATCTCTACACCGTTATGTGGGAACTTGATACATTGATGGTAGGTACATGGAACGGCTTGCATGGCACGTATCCAAGGTCTTCCTAACAATAGATTGTATGGCAGAGGAAGGTCTAGAACCTGACAGATGATGTGCTTTACCACGGGGCCTACTCGGATTGGTAGTACCACAGCTCCTTTGGATGAACACTCCGCATCATCATAGGCTTTGATTGTGATCTTCTTATGGGGATCCACTGATTCTATCGCATATCCCAATGCTCTGACCAACTGTAGTGTACAAATATTCAGGCCTGCTCCATTATCGATCAAGACTCGCTTGATCCTATGCTGGTTGATAAAGCCTTCAATGTGTAGCGAAGCGTTATGAGGTTGTTGGAAGGAAGAGTTGTCACTTTCGGAAAAAGTGAGACAAGGTGATGACTTTAGACTTCCAACCATGGCTTGAAATTGGTCTGTATTCAGGTTTGCAGGGACTGATGCCTCTTGGAGTGCTTGATCCAAGATAGTTTTATGAGACGGCAATAGGCGCAAAAGCTCTAAAATGGATATAAGCGTAGGGGTTTTGTCTAATTGTTCCACAATATTGTACTACTTTGGGATGGAGGTGGTGCCTTGTGGAGCTGCCTTTATGGTGACCTTGCCACGACGTGTAACAACATTGCAATTTGAGTTGGGATTTTTGAAGGTTATAGTTGCAACTTGTTCACTGGCATCATACAGATGATTTACAGTGTAATTATATGCGGCCTATGTATAATCAGTGGTATCACTGCCTCTCCTGCAAGTGGAAGGACCCCTTTGATCTTGTGATGGAAGTGGATTTTTGAACATCAAATGATCATTATTTGTTGTTTTTGGGTCATGTCCTTCAATTTCAATTTCTCTTCGATCAATAAGATCCTGAATGAGATCTTTCAATCGGTGACAATTACTTGTCTTATGTCCTCTTCCTTGGTGGAAATCACAGTGTTCAGTATCTCTCCACCATGCAGGTTTGACCTGAGATTCATAATTTGATGTTTTAGGGAGAGTGACCAAATTTTGAGAAATGAGTTGTCGCAATACCGTTTCAATGGGTTCCCCTAAGGGAGTGTATGTGCGTTTTTGTTTTTGCTGACGAGGTCTTGGTTCATCATGAGATGTGATGCAACCTTGATTGGAAGGAACATTTGTGTTATTCTGAGGTGGGGGATTTTGTCCTGCAAACCGAACCACAGGTTGTGCATTTTGGATAGTCTGGGCATCCACAACCCCATCGTTGACGATATTCTTGTTTTTATTCCAGAAGCTTGGTTTATCGCTATTGAAGCGTAGGCGAGGACCATCCTTTGGTTCATTAAATATTTTGATGAGTCCGTTCTTGATGAATGTCCGTTCACATTTCAAACCCTTGGTGATCATATCATTAAAAGAGCTTGTGTCTTTGACATCCAAGTGAAATTCCATTTCTTCGTTTAAGTTGGAAATGAATATTTCCACTAGTTCTCATTCAGGTAACTGAAGAGAACGTCTGCTAGACATTTGATGCCATCGTTGTAGGAATACTGAGAATAGTTCACCTGGTTTTTGTTTAGTGTTGCACAGATCAGCCATGGTGATGTCGCATTCAATGTTATGAGAATAATGAGCTAGGAACTTCTGGATGAGTTCCTCAAATGTTCTAATGCCACCTGGTAGTCGAGAAAACCATGATGTGGTTGTTCCTCTCAAGCTTTGGGGAAAAAGGCGCATTAGGTAGGTGTCTTCATATGACACTTCGAGGCAAGCGGAATGAAATTCTCTGACATGATCGCGGGGATCCCCCTTTCCTCTATATTTTTTGAATTTGGGTGTTTCAAATCCTCGGGGAAAGGGTGGCATATAAAGATTCCTATCAAAAGGATAGGGATAGATGTCATTGAGTGTGAATTGGTTAGTTTTGATACCACTATGAAGTTGTTGGGCGAGATTCTCGACTTGTTGCCGCAACATCTCCATTTCAGTTGGAGGAGGAGGTGGTGGGTTACCTTGAGGAATGTTATATCTGATGGGATCTCTACCTCTTTCCTCTTCATGGTGACTTTGTCTTTCTGATGCCTATCTTAATTGGGCAAGATCAAAGTTAGAGGGGAGTTTTGCTCCTTCTTGAGCGAGCTTTAAGAAGTGAGCATCTGCATTGCTCCTGAGTATTTCATCAAAAAGTTTGTTAAAGAGAGGGTTATGCTAGGCCCTTTCTATTGTTGCAGGAGTAGGAGTACTTGGGTTTTCATCATTCGCATTTCCTCCAAGTGCTTCTTGAAATTCTTTGAGATTTTCCTCTTCTTCTTCTTCCATTTCTATTTCTCGTTGCCTTGACTGTGATCGGGTTTGGGCCATTTTGCTTGCAAGCTTTTGTTGAAGTTGTGTGAAAATGATGATGAGTTTTTGATGAAACGAGAGATTGATGGTTGGTGAATTGTGTTGCATGTAGATCTCTAGCACTTTTTAAGGTAGATGTAACTGAAATTCCTTCTTTGAATTGCTTGCATGTTTGATAAGTTTTGATGTGATAAGGTGTAGAGAAATCTGAGATGTGTTATAGATTTAACTACCTAGTAATGAGAGGATTCACTCATGAACTAGTTTTAACCTGCGTAGATGTGTCTCTTAGGATGAGCTTATCCTAGATGTAGAAACAATCTAAAAGGTAATGTGATGTGATTGATTCAAGCAATATCCAAAAGAGAACTTGGGACAAGAACCTCTTAATGTTTTGAGAGTTGGAACAGATTGATGATGATGAAGTGATGATGTATGAGTAAGATAATGGATGAAATGTTTTTAACTTCAATAAAAACTTTGTGTCACAAATGGGACAAACTCTACCTCTTCTCTTTCGGGTGTTGGTGGTATTTCTCAAGCTGTGTTGTATGTGATACAGACGTTTGGGAAAAAGTTGGGATTAATCTTACCTCCTTGGTTTTTGTGATAACTCAGAGCTCTATATTGCATAAAAGCTCTGTGGTTCAATGATCTGAATCAAATTCATTTGTTTTGCCTTGAAGGTAGAGACGCATGTGACGCAGAAAAACTCTATGGGAAACAAAGATTTGTCTATTTATATAGAAGAATTTCCTCCTTTTGATCAAAGCCTTTGAGCTTAATGGTCTTCTTTTCAAGTTGATATTCTGATGACGCTTCTTCTTTCGCAAGATGTGAAGAATGGTCATAAAATTTGACTCTTTGTTGTTTGCACTTTGTTTTTGATGTGTTTGGTTGTTTTGAGAAATGTTTGGTTGGATGAATACTTTGTTTTTGGGAGTGATTTTCTGATTTTTCTTTGACAAGAAAACAAAGCAAGCACACAAACACAAGAATGTTGCCTCAAAGGCACAAATGAGTATGGGTCTAGATCAACCCAATCCTTGGACTTGTATATGACCCTTCCTTTAGATGTATTTTAAGGTGTATTTCCAAAGCCTGAAGTCGGCTCAATTTGCACTTGGTCTTTAAAATGAACACACTTCAAACACTTTTTATCCCTAAGGTCAAATGGCCAGTTGTGATAAATTTAGCCCACATCTTGATATTTCTTCGACTTTGGTACTGTGTATGGTGAAAATGGATAACAATAACAGTAATATTGAAAGGCTAAATGAATCCAACCACAAAACCCTAACCTAACAATGAACAAAGATCCACCATAACATATGAAGATTACCTAAGACAATGTAAATAATTCAAAATCACAAAGATTATACCAATCACATGTCCAATAGGGTTTTGATCTCCATTCTTCCTATCTCCATTGATCTTGCTTGATATATATTTGCTCTCAGATTTTTGTATGCACAAGAGCTCAACAAAGAATGGAATGTGGTTGCAAGTAGGATCGTAGTGTAGCCAAGTGATCATTAGCATGAGTGATTAGGGTTTGACAAAGAAGAAAGTATCTCCTTAAATAGAAGACACAATATGAAATGGAGGGTTAAGATTGAGAGGTGTAAAAAGAGAGGTCGGCTAGGATTAGAGGGTAGGTATAAGAAATACCAAAATAATGAAAGAGGTAGGTAGTGTAGGAATTAAGAGATGAATGACATGTGTTATGTGTAGAAAAAGATAATGAATTAATTAAATAAATAAAGATTTATTTAATTAATAGTAGAAGTGGGATAATTAAATAAATAAAATATTTATTTAATTTAGGAAGAGGATAATTTAAATAAATAAATGTATTTATTTAAATGAGAAATAAGGCTAGAAGAAGATAAATGAATTAATTAAATAAATAAAGATTTATTTAATTAATAGAAGAATTAGGCTTAAATAATTAAATAAATAAAATATTTATTTAATTAGCTTGGACAATTTTAGGTGTCTACAGGTACTACATACCTTATGAATCTCGTCGTGGCAGGTAAGGATGTGATATACTAAGTCTTACATGAGCATAACAAATAGATGATCCCTATGATGGGGGAGTCACCACTTTTATCAAGCCACAAGTGACTTTTCAAAAAGCTATGTTTCTACTCAAGGAAATAAGTATGGTGAGTATCTTGGGAGCAAAACCATCTATGCTCTTGCACTAAATTATATTGCAAATATCCTCAATCAATAGAACGGGTGGGATACTACTTAAAGGTGTTTAGTCATGTTCGATGTTTTTGGACATAAGTTCATTCTGCAGTGACTCACTTAAGAGCCTTGTAACTGGTGGTGGGGCCCATTTGTCCTTTCGGCCAGTTACACTGTAGGAACAACTATACCCAAGGCTATAGCTTTCGCTCTCACCTGATTTCTATAGCGGCTCGAAGGATTTACCGCGTGAGGTCATTCCCAAGAGTGATGTGTCTCTTGGTAGGCCTCTCTTAAAAAGATAAAAATTTTGAGTGTTACTAACACTTTTCTCTTGCACCTAGGACCATGAAAGCCAAGGGAGAGGATAGTGTGTGTTAGAAGTAGGAGCACTCGATCGAATTTTTGCTCAAGTGTGCCAAGCACGAAAAACACTCGTTCTTTTTAATCTGCCATTGCAATGTGATCTAACTATTTGGAGATGTTGCTCCAACATTCATGGTGTTCTTTTTAACTTCAAAGGCAAAATATTTTGTAAACTAGAAACTTTGAAATCCTAGTCAACTGAATTGAAAACACGTCTTGCTTGAAGTAAAATTGTTTTTGAGCTTGAAGGAAAAATGGCTTGTTCTTTTTAGATTGCCCAAAACAAAGTGTTGATTGTAAATTTCTTTAAGTTGATGCAAGAAAATAAATTTTGTTTTGTTGATTTTAAGCACCAAAATGAAGTTTGTTTCCTAACTTGCAAGAAATAAAGTTGTTTTGTATAAGTTTGTGGTTTTTTTTACCTTGGACCAATGAAATTCTTTTTAAGAGCCCAAACAAATGTGTGATTCTTTTTTAAAGCCCAAATTTTAAATGTGAAGTTAATTTTAAACCAAAATAAAAAGTGAACTCATTTTTAAAACCAACTTCGAAAACAAGTTAGTAAAAAATATAAATCTACCTTTTAATCTAATTTAAATCTGCACAAAAGAGAAAAAAAGTTAGTAAAATCCGCCTATTCGGTGGGCTTCTACAAGCCTAATTTTTTTTTTGGTTTTTTGGTTACAAGGTGATTTGTACAACGTTCTGTAACAATAGCGCTAGTCTGCATTTGAACAGAGGCACTATTTAACACAAATGCACTAAAAGAAAGGGAAAGACAGAGAAGGCAAAAGCGTTGAAACAGGGTGAATAGCGCCAAAACAATGTCAAACGCGCCAAAACAGCGTCAAAAGCGCTAAACTTGATACAATAGCGCTATTTTAATAACAATAGCACTAGAACAACAAGTATCGATAGCGCTAGAATGAGTTCAATAGCGCTAAAGCGCAACCTGTGTGACATTTTCAACATTCAAACATGTTATTGGTTTAAAAAAATTGATCTTTTTGGTGTTTGGATTCACGTCGGGTTCACCAAATGATGCTCTGCTAAATGGACAAGGTTAGCAAATGACAAACAACACAAGACACAAGAAAATCGTTAGTGTTAGTCAATCAAAAACTAATCTAAACAGGCATATCAAAAGAGACACTAAAATCATGCTAATATATCTAACGAATGAAACAAAGATAATGAGGCATCTCCAAATGCCTCTTAGCATGCTCTTAGCTCCTTCTCCCTTGTTCCTCTCCTCTGTTCCAAAATAGTGTAGCTCTCAACAACTTTTTGCACTATGGATGCTTATGGAGGATTGAGATTGAAATATTGCTCTAAATGTAAATAAAGAAGCTAATATTAAGCTATTGATACTAAAATGATTTATTTTAACTAAAATGACAATATAGGAGTTTGCTATGCTAAATATTTTCTAAAATGCCTATAGGTTAAATGCATACAAGTTTTCAGGATCTGGATTATGAAGAAATGGGCTCTATTTATAGGAAAAATGGAGCAATGGATGGTTGAGATTGAGTAATCTCAACAAGGGTCGGGATTGAATGATTTCAAATCCATGTGAGGGTTTTCAACCCAATCCCAAGATGACAAGTGTCAATGTGAGATAGGTTGAGAGGGGAGGAAATAAGCATTAAATGCTTGATATGACCTTGGGAGTTAAAGTCAAGGTTAGTTGAATGAATAAACTCTTTATTCAAAGAATAAAACTTTTATCCAATGGATAAACTCTTGTGCAAATGTGAAAAGGATAAATATGGTCAAAACAATAAATGTTTGGGGAGACAAGTTTGAAATAACCATAAATGGTTATGTAAGAGCCATAAATGGTCATGTAAGAGCCATTAGTGGTCTTGGAAGACTTTGGGGGTTAATTTGTTGAACACACAAAGCATTAAATGCTTTTCAAAGACTTTTTGAAGTCTTTGAGAAGTGACTCCATTTTGCTTAGGAATGTGACAATAATTAGGGGATGGATTAGGCTAATTAGGAAGGGGTTAGAAGAATCTAGAAGGGGATTTAGGTTTTGCAAGTGGATTTGGTGGGTGAGGGAAAATAGGATTTTATTAAAATAAAAATTCATTTATTCCAATAAATGTGTGCAAGTTGCATTTGTAGGAAAATGCAAGTGGGGGGGGAGGGGGGATAATGATTTAAATAAATATTTTTATTTAATTTATTTAAAAGAGGAATAGGGGATTTTAATTAAATAAATAGATTTTATTTATTTAATTGATTGGAATTTGATTTAATGAATTAATTAAAATAAATTGGATAATTTATTTAATTAATAGAAGAATGTTTGGGGATTAAATATTAATTTAATTAATTGATGGCTAGTGGATTTTTAATCAAATAAATAACAATTATTTATTTAATTAAGCTGGACAGATTTGTGTGACTACACAAACAATAAGGTGTTCTCTATATTTTTCAACACTCAATACATGGCTAATATATAGCCACTTACATAGCGAAACAGTAGGAAAATGCAAGTGGGGGGGGGGGATAATGATTTAAATAAATATTTTTATTTAATTTATTTAAAAGAGGAATAGGGGATTTTAATTAAATAAATAGATTTTATTTATTTAATTGATTGGAATTTGATTTAATGAATTAATTAAAATAAATTGGATAATTTATTTAATTAATAGAAGAATGTTTGGGGATTAAATATTAATTTAATTAATTGATGGCTAGTGGATTTTTAATCAAATAAATAGCAATTATTTATTTAATTAAG
This sequence comes from Cryptomeria japonica, assembly GCF_030272615.1. Lineage (NCBI taxonomy): Eukaryota > Viridiplantae > Streptophyta > Pinopsida > Cupressales > Cupressaceae > Cryptomeria > Cryptomeria japonica. The sequence continues at coordinate 1,212,813 of NC_081412.1, read as the reverse complement.
CTGGACAGATTTGTGTGACTACACAAACAATAGGGTGTTCTCTATATTTTTCAACACTCAATACATGGCTAATATATAGCCACTTACATAACGAAACAACCTCCTATTTCATATATCATTCACAGGTATAACACATTAACCACTAACTATTGTGATATATTTTTATTTTCAACAATATATACAACTAACCATCTCAGCCTATATTAGTGAGTTGTTTATTAACAACATCACTATTACAATTGTTATTACCTTTTTACATTTACATAATTACTAACACCTCAAATATAATGTAAACATTAATTTTCCTAACATCGTAATTCCTTCTTCTTTGCCTCCTCAATTTGCCTCTTGACTTCATCATGAGTAATACAAGTACAGACATTTACTAGTTCTTTATCCTTCATCTCCCTGTCAATCTTACTTGCAAACATTCTTATTGCATCTATAAGGCTATACAAATATTTTGGAATGGTCTTCTCCAATTCAATTGATGTCTTGATAAAATTTTGTAAATATAGTACAACTACTTCCTCAATCTTTCTTTGATCAACCTCATCTAAATTCTCATAAAAGCTCCAATATTCTTCAAGTTTCCATCTACAATTATTTCCTCAATTAGGTGATCTACTGATAGTGAAGGAACAATTGTGTTCTTACCTTGTATGTTACCAGACTTAACGTCTTTGTCAAGTTGACTTTTGACTTGTCTACCTCTTTTGGATCTTCCGGTAGGAGCGGGATCAAATTTTGTCTTCTTGCTTTGTTGGGCTCCATCGGACTGCGGCTTCCTCACCACTCTCACAAACTCTCCTTTCTTCTTCACCTTTCCTGCTTCCTCCTCAAACTCAGTTTATGAAGCCACCAGAGATACTGCAACATAGGTCCTTTTGGGCTTCTCTTTCTCCTTCAACACACCTTTCTTGGATGGGCTAGGTTCTAAAGATTGTGCCACCAGAGCAAGAGCAGACCTAGTTCCTTTTGGTTTTACCTTGGCGAGAACCGGATCAATCTTAGGCTTCTTGGTTTCCTCTTTGGCCTCTTTCTACTCATGTCTCTCCCTTTCCTTCTTCACCTCCTCCTAGGTGGAACCCATCTTAGCTGCAACTTACTCTGCCATCTTAGTAACTTTTCTTTTCTTGGCCGATGTAGTGAATTGTCGGTGCAATTCAAGGTCTTTCTCCTTGAATGTTTTGAATTTACCTTCCTTAGGGTCCATCAGTTGACTCAGAAGGTGTGGGGCATATGCCTCAAGTGTAATGGAGTCAACTTCATACCCCATGGGCATGATCCACACGATTCTGGGTTCCACTGCTTCCTTTAGACACTGATCCTTGTCAACCATGAAACATATGGTTTGCTCATATTTTTCAACAATCTCTTTAGGGATCCTCTCTCTGCTTTTCATTGCTAATTCAAAGGATTTAAAGTATCCCCAAAGAGAAAATATTCTCATTGTTGCATCACCAACTCCCCATAATCCTTCTTTGATCTGCATGGCCACTAGTCTATCATAGGCCCATTGGACCTTTCCTTTTATATCAGGTATCTCATTCAGAAAGTATAAAGCCAAGCAAATAAGAAGTGTACCATATTTGAAAGTGTTCTTTTTATCCTGCTTGTTCTTCTTCAAATTGCTCAATAATTCATTCAGGAGGGATGAACACGGGTCATACCCTTTATCTTCCTTTAACATCTGATATACAGAGTAAATAGTGGTACCGGAGACAGAGTTGTACCTTCTTGACTAGTAAACCTTGTAACCGACTACCATCAATGCAAATTTTACATCATTCTCCATAATGTCATTTATGGTCATTGATCTGCTATCAAATTTGGAACCTGTGGTGGCTATCACAATGTCATTTGACACCTTCCTCAAGCTATGCACATCATCGATTTCAGCTAGGCCTGTCACTACTCAAATCGCCTGTTTGGTGATTTTGTACTGCCTATCAAGCCATATGAATTCATCATGAACATGGCTAAGAATGTACCGGATCCACTCTACTTCATCAAGCAATAGAAAGTGAACAAACTGTGAGAAACCCTTCTCCTGAAGTACCTTGTATTCAGGTTTGAGATTTCCCAAACCATCAGCCAAATGCTAATTGTACAGGTCCAACATGTCCGTATTGCCAAGCTCCTCGAAGTCACAGTGGATGTAAGCCCTGATATCTTCATTATGAAGCACACCGTAGAACACCAATAAAAATGCACCTTTTGGATCATCCTTAACTAACTTAAAAGGGTGTTTCTTAAAAATAGGTCGGCCATGTCCTTAATCTCAACCACCAATGGGGTAGCAACACCATAAGTTGAAGCCATTTTGAATGCTAGGGTTTGTGAAAAATAGAAAGCTTGAACAAAAAAATACCTTGCTTCACAACTAGGTGCTGAAATTCGCTTTGGAGTCGCTGAAATCACTGTAGAAATCAACAAATCGCTTTGTTGTCTACTCTGCTCTATTCGCTTGATTGCATTGTGACAAATGAAACTTCAAAATTCACTTTTATCCTTCGAAAACCTAATTTTCCACTGTAAGAAATGTAGCAACTGGTTACCATGAGTTTCATGAAGTTGCATATCGGAGCATCAAATCATTACTGAAACTTCCAGATATCATATGTATACATGATTCAATCCTTCTGCAACCTTCCAGAATCGATTGCAGACCACCAAAGAGGGGGTTCTTAGAATCTGCATGAAAAGCTCCCCCTAAGGCATAAAGCCCTAGTTATCGGATGAAGATCCTGCACCGAATTCAGGTGCAGACCCATTGTCAGTTTTGGATTCATCTTTTATAACCCACATATTCTCATGTTTATCTCTAATTTCTTCTACCTTCGCTTTTCCCTTCACATCTGATTTGTTCTTTTCTACTGGAACATTGTTCTTGTTTCTGCAGTACTTTGTGTGTATGGTGAAAATGGATAACAATAATAACAATATTGAAAGGCTAAATGAATTCAACCACAAAACCCTAGCCTAACAATCAACAAAGATCCACCATAACATATGAAGATTACCTAAGACAATGCAAATCAAATGAAATCACAAAGATTATACCATCACATGTCCAATAGGGTTTGGATCTCCATTCTTCCTATCTCCATTGATCTTGCTTGATATATATTTGCTTTCAGATTTTTATATGCACAAGAGCTCAACAAAGAACGGAATGTGGTTGCAAGTAGGATCGTAGTGTAGTCGAGTCCTCCAAATTGTCGATTAGGCTGAGTGATTAGGATGATTGATTAGAATGCATAGAATGATTAGGGTTTGATAATGAAGGAAGCATCTCCTTATATAGAAGACACTATATGAAATGGAGGGATAAGATTGAGAGGTGTAAAAGGAGGTCAGCTATGATTAGAGGGTAGGTAAAAGAAATAATGAAATAATGAAAGGGGTAGGTAGTGTATGAATTAAGAGATGAATGACATGTGTCATGGGTAGAAAAAGATAATGAATTAATTAAATAAATAAAGATTTATTTAATTAATAGAAGAAGTAGGATAATTAAATAAATAAAAATATTTATTTAATTTAGGAAAAGGATAATTTAAATAAATAAATGTATTTATTTAAATGAGAAATAAGGCTAGAAGAGGATAAATGAATTAATTAAATAAATAAAGATTTATTTAATTAATAGAAGAATTAGGCGTAGATAATTAAATAAATAAAATATTTATTTAATTAGACATGACAATTTTGAGTGTCTACATTTTGCCCCTCTTTGAGACAATGCGGCTTGTCGCGTTGTTTCAAAGAAGATAAGATGAACTGATACAGAGTTGCTCCAAGATGGGAATTATATGCCCCCTCGAGAGATTGGATGAAAATGTCTGAAAAGATTGCAGACAATCTCTCGATAAGAAAGACGGGATAGAATGGACTGATCGGATAAAGTGACAAAGTCACGGGATAAGGAAGACTGACTCGGGAAATGAGAGCTAGGGCAATCTATAAGATAGACCACGGGGGAAAATACATCCTCATTGTCATCTACACCATCACAAGAGCATAGTGCAAAGCGAAAATAAAGCAGCAACAGTCAGCAGCGATGGCTTTTGTTCACAGATTCGACCGTGTTCGCCGATTCTAGAGGCCAACGGAGGCAGGAGAGCCAGTGAGTACCACAAAACCTCCTCGTACTTTGATGCATTTATTATTGTCATTAATTCATACTAGGTAATGTAATAAATGTGCATTTATGTCAGGAAAGCGCGTTTGCATTTGAAAAGTATGAATTTGCATCTTCTAGGTCAAATCGGCAGTTCTGTGATGAACATACGCTGTCGATTGGATAAGCTGCTGAGAGGATACACTCAAGCAGGTCCTCTAGGAAGACTAGGATAGATCAAGGCACTTTGTGATGAACAGTGAGTACCAAGATAAAGTACTTTGTGATGAACAGGGAGTACTAAAATATGAGCAGCACTTTGTGATGAACAGGGAGTGCAAATGTGAGTAACACTTTGTGATGAACAGGGAGTACCACTAGGATAATCAGCAACACTTTGTGATGAACAGTGAGTGTCACTAGGGTAGATAGCCATATGCATTTAGATAGCGAGTAGCATTTTGTGATAAACAGTGAATGCCACTATAACTGACATGATTGAGTTGCTTGACTGCAGGAGTATTTGTCGATGCTAGAGTCAGGGGAGAGATTATCGTCGACATAGAGATTGCGACCTGAGTTGTCGCTCGAGGACCGAGCCGCGATCGAGGAGATGGGTTTGAGACATGTGCTGTACGTGCCTGAGTTTCAGGCAAACATGGGTTTGCTGACTGCGCTGGCCGAGAGATGGCATTCAGAGACATGCACATTTCATTTGCCGATGGGTGAGATGACAGTCACCCTTGAGGATGTCTACAGGATTCTGCGGATACCGATTGATGGAGAGTTGATTCCGTATGATCGAGACGGAGACAGGGATGCACTGAGATGAGTGTTCTAGGATTCGGGACTGGAGATGAGGGTGGGACATGTGGCATGGGATACCATGACATGGATAGGATTAGCACTACCAATAGTGTTGGCAGGAGTGATCAGTGAGTTCCTTTGTATCAGTTTTGTACCATTTTGTATAATGATGTAGACACCTGCGGGTGATTGTAGCCATATGATTTTGACATCATTGTATCATGACACTTTATATATATATATGAGATGATTCATCTTTGCAGAAGCTATATGCATGTGTACCGATGTGATGAGATTTTTCATGATGTATGTTTTATGTGATGCTTATGATATGGATGCAAATATGTATATGATGCAATGCAATATTTTTTTTTTTGTTCTTTTATGTTTTATATGTGTATGCATGATGCAAATGTGAATGTATGTAATGCAGATGAATATGATAATGCAAATGTAAATTGTGCTAACAGGTGTTGTGTGCAGGATGTGATGCAGTTGTGAGATCTATATGTATGTATGAAATGCTTATATGTGGTAATGTAGGTGCAACTACATGAAATGCAAATGTTTTTGGTGTGTCATTATACTCAGTCATGTGATAGCAGGCTACGCGGATTCGAGAAGGACGATGGAAGTCAATCAAGAAAGGGGGATGAAAGATAGAAGATATGAACGTGAAAGAGCTTCTTGTGCGTTATCATCATTGAGCTTTATTATGGCAAGTAGGTTATGACAATCGAGGCATATGTTCGACCCAGAAAGTCATTGTACCCGTTTGCATGGAGATAAGACAGTCACAAACAAGGAATGCCCCAGTTCATACTAGACTCACAGTGTCCTCATATCCTTGGACAAGTCATAGCATTACTAAGAGACAATCCACAGACAGCAAATGCAAATAGGTGACGATACCCCATCCTCGCCTTTCTAGTCAAAGACATCCTGGAGATAGAATCTCTAGTCAAAGACATCCTGGAAAAGCTAAAAGACATGTCACCAAAAGATAAAATCAAAAGAAAACCAAGACTCGACACCAACATCCACTGTAGTCCTCAAGTTTAGTGTCTCTTGTCACTTGTATAAGTCTTATTTGATTATGGTCACAATGTTTACTTTCACAAAAAGGATAGATAGCACTGAACCATATGTTGTCTGAGTCTGTTGAAAGATTTGATTTGTTGAAGCCCATTGTTGCTGTTGTGTCTCATCTAAAACTGACTGAATCCATGAAACTGATACTTTATTGCGGAGAAGATGAAACTTTATTGCGGATCTATGATGCAAATGTTGCTCTATTGCGGATTGTGCGCGGATAGACTGAAGAAAGCTGGAAGAAACTATACTCCTCAAAACATGTGATGTTCTCAGTTCCACACCCATCACTAGACGTAGGATTTTGCCTTAGCCACAGATAGGATCGGATTTATTATAGATGGAAAGGGATGTGAAAAGGGAGATTTATTATGAATGGCTAACCAATCTTGGGTAGATCAATAACAAGCCATGATGGGACTAGGTAATTTTATTATGGATGAATAGGTTGTGAGTGTGTGCGAAGTGAAATGATGAAAGAGAATCCTAAAGGAGGGAGGAGCAATGTCTCTACGCATGGCGCTGGTGACCCAGTTTTCACCATGGTACTTGCCCAGGGCACCACCGAAGTGGTTTTCACCGTTGGACGAAATTATTTCTCTTTACTTTTTTGGATTTTTCAATTTTTTTGTGTCACAAGGCGCCTGTTTGCCAGGTTTTCACCAAGTAACGATTTTTTATGTTTTATAATTTTTTTTTTTTTTTTGAAATTAGGATACTCTGATGAGCTATGTGTAGAACCGGCGAAGGTGCATGCTGTTGATAGGATCCTCCAAAGGTTCACCTTCTGTAGTTGAGAGCTGATATGCCCCAGAGCCATATACTGCTGTGATGATGTAAGGACCAAGCCAATTTGGTTCAAACTTGCCCTTCTTCTCTCTGTCTTGCTGATTCTTGGGGTTTTCTCTGAGGACTAAGTCACCTACCTCAAATGTGTGAGGCTTGACTTTGTGATTGTAGCTGCATTGTTCCTTGATTGAATGATGTGTAGCTTGAGTGACTGTCTTCCTTGATGAAGGAACTGAGATAGAATTACTAGCATGTGGACTACACAGGCCCATATGCATGTCACCTGAAGAAGTTTGGGCATCCCTGATAACAAAGTCCTTCAAGGAAGCTCCATTAAAGGTCCATGATGTATCACCAGAAGGGAAAGGATGTGTGGAACAAGTGGAAGAGTTATGAAGGCTTATGATTGTGAAAAGAAGTGAAAGTAGGATAGCATGATGGAGACTTAGGATCAACAAGTATGTTTTTTGACTTAAAATTGTAGAACTTTTGCCCCCAATTATTTTGATATTAGGGGAGATCAACTCTTTCTCTTTTTGCTTCATAGGATTTTTATCCTTGACTTTGATTTTTGCAGAGTCCAATAGTTTTTTATTTTGATTTGGACTAAAGGACTTTTCTTTAGTTTTGACTTTTAGATTTTTCTTTTGAAAGCTTGATTCTTGATCCCCAATGAGTAAGGGCTTTTGTAATTCTTGTTGATCCAAGTCTGAAAGTGGAGTGGAAATGGAATGAGTGGATGAAATGGTAAGGCTATGTGAGTTCTCCAGAGGGTTGGCGATAGACTCAATAGATTCTTTGTTGGAACCACTCTTAGGACTATTGATATCAAGAGTTGCTTGCACCACTAGAGGAGATTTGCATCCAGACTTAGTAGCCACAACACTAGGTGGTTCACACCCAATTCCTTGGCATTGAAAATTGTTTGTAGGTTGTTCCTGTCGACTGAATGCCTTAGGAGATAGTGGGAGTTGATCAACATGGAAGATATATTCACCACAACCCATGTCTTTAACCTTGAATTTTTCTTTGAGCTCTGTTTGTTTTGATGTAGAAGCTTTCAATGATTCTGGATCCACATATGCTGATGAAGGAATAGCTTCTCGATTGGCTGGTATTGTTATTTTGGATCTAGGTTGCAGATTGTTGCAATATATGAATGGATTTGGATCCGCTTTGATGGTCACTTCAACTCCATTGTGTGGAAACTTGATACATCGATGATATGTAGAAGGGACTGCGCTCATCTCATGAATCCATGGACGTCCCAAGAGTATGTTGTATGTGAGATCTAGATCTAGGACTTGACAAACCACATCCTTTGTAACTGGCCCAACTCTGAGAGGTAAGATGACTGTGCCTTTGGATGAACGCTCTTCATCATCATATGCTTTGATAGTAATTTTGTTTGTAGAATTCACAGCTTTGTCGGAATATCCCAATTGTGTGATAGTGCTTAATGTGCAAATGTTTAGACCTGCTCCTCCATCTACCAGGACTCGTTTGATTCTATGTTTGTGTATGAAGGCTTCGATGTGTAGTGGTGCATTATGTGGCTGACTTATGGAGGCATCATCGGCTTCTGTGAATGTAAGGGAGTGTGGAATGGAAAGGTATCCCACCATGGCTTGAAACTGGTCCACGTTCAGATCAGTAGGAACAACAGTTTCTCTCAAGATTTTGTCAACAATAGCTTTATGTGTGGGGGATATGCATAATAGTTCAAGGATTGAAATGAGTGCGGGTGTCTTCCCTAACTGTTCTACAAGGTCATACTCAAGTTTGGTTGATGAAGAGGTGGTGTTTTTAGCTGGAGCACCTTGCAAAGTAATTTTACCTCGACGGGTTCTAACGTGACATTCAGAGGTAGGTTCGGAAGAAGATCCAACACCTCTTAGGACAATCTTGGGTCTCTGAGGAGGATTCTCAGGGTTTTTGTTCTTGATGGTAATAGTAGAGATATGATTGTCCATCGAGATATGATTGATAGTTGAATCATAGTTGTAAGGTGCTCTAGTATAGTTGGCCTGATCATCTGTGACTTTGGCTTTTCCCTTGTCGTGCTTTGGGAATGGTTCCTTAAACATCTCATGTTCTTGATTAGACGAATGTCCCTCAATCTCAATGTCACCTCTATCAATGAGATCCTGTATGATGTTCTTCAGTCGATGACAATTTCCTGTCTTATGACCCTTGCTCTTATGAAATTCACAATACTCATCATCATTCCACCAATTCGGCTTAACCTTTGGTTCATATGGAGGAAAATCTGGAACTGTGATTACCTTGTTTGCCACAAGCTTCTTGAAAACTAACTCAAGTGGTTCTCCCAATGGAGTGTATTTCCTTCGTGATCTAGAAGTTGTTTGAGTATTCACTTGATTGTTTGTAGAACTTGATCTCAAAAAGATGAATTTGGGTCGCACTGTGTTGGCATCAACAACACCATCATTGACTGTGTTCTTGTTTTTATTCCAAAATCTTGGCTTGTCTTTTCCTTTAAAGTCATCTTTGTTTTCCTTGAATATTTTGATGACTCCTTGTTCAATTAAGACCTTTTCTGTCGCTAAGCCTTTTTCAATGACATCCTTGAAGGTGGACAAACAAGCTTTCCTTAGATCATAGCCAATGTCTTTGTTAACATTTTGTGTGAACATCTCTACCATTTGTTTTTGTGGAATTTCACAAGAGCATCTGTTGGCTAGATTTCTCCATCTTTGTAAGAATGATGCAAAAGATTCTCCCTCTTTTTGCTTGGTGTTGCACAAAGTAGTGACTGATATGTCTGTCTCTATATTGTAGGAGAAATGTTGAATAAATGCCTCTGCTAAGTCACCCCATGACTTAATTCCAGGTGGAAGTTGGGAGAACCATTCCATAGCTTGATCACCTAAGCTTTGTGGGAATAATCTCATCAAATATGTCTCTTCTGCTGCTACCTCAATGCAAGCTGTGAAAAATTGTCTTATGTGTGCCTTAGGATCCCCTTTTCCTCTATACTTATCAAATTTAGGCATCACAAAGTGTGTAGGAAAAGGAGGCATTGGAATGCTCTTGTCAAATGGATAAGGACATATGTCTCTCATTGTGTATGTTGGCTTTGGTGCATTTATGTCCTCCATTTTCTTTTGTATGTCCCTGATTTGTTGTTCCAAACTGCTCTTAGGTGGAGATCGACTTCTTGGACCATATCCTATGTTTGAGGTACCCATTGGAGGAGGAACATGTTGCATATATGGATGATATTGATCATACACATGTTCATATGGAGGAGGTCTATAGTGATGCTGCATATATGGACCACTTGGTATAGATTCATGTTGAGGAACACCATATCTATTTTGCGCATGTATACCATATTCTACAGGCATGTCATGTTCTAATGTGTTGCCCCCAAATTTGACACTGGGTTTCCTTGTGTCCAAATTTTGAGCATGCCTTTGAATGTCCAATTGTTTTGGTTGATCCATAGCTTGAGCATATCTATCTGCATAAGACTTCCATAATGGTCTTCGAAGGTATGTATCATATGTTTGAGCATGTGTATGTGGGACTTCTGGTTTTTGAAGCAAAGCTGATGGTGATTCAGGTACCATATGTGGTCCTCTATTTCCTCCACTATTAGGTCTCCTTTGATCCATGTTGGAGTGAGTTTGTTGCAAAGGTCTATGTTCCATTATTTGAGACATGTCAAAATCATGAGGTATCTTGGCTCCACTTTGTGCCATCATTTGTAAGAAGTATTGTCTATCTCTCCTCATTATTTCCTCAACCAATCGATTGAAATGGGGATTCATAATGGATTCTTCCACATCTGCTGAATGTATTGAAAAGTTGTCCACATTGTCATTGTGTGTAGCATTGTTTTTTGTAGTGTCTGCATTTTCCACATTTGGAATGTTTCTATAAACATCCATGTCAGGCAATGTAGTATGATCAGAATTGAAAAAGATCTCATTGTCATACTCATAAGAACTCATGTTTGCGGACTCTTGAGCCTCTTTAGTTTCTCTCCTAGATTTTTGAAGACGGGTTTCAACCATGAACTAGGTATTGACCAAGATGTGTGAGACTAGATGAAAAATGGAAAGAGTATGGAAGACCAAGAGTTGGATGAAATGTAAATGAGTCTAAAGTGTACTTGTAATGTCCAAAGTGTAAGACCAAGTATGTATGTAGTAGAGTAGGTGTGACTTCCAAAGAGAGGATAGTTTCTCTTGATGAGGTAAGTTGACCTTGACTCTAAGTAAAACCAAATGAGACCCAAAGGTAAGAAACCTTGATGAGGGACCTCTTAGCAAAGTGTTGTTGTATGTAGTGTGTTGACAAAGTATGATGAGGACAAGCAAGTGACCTTTTGACTCAAGTTTAGACAAATGTGAATGTAATGTAAGGTGTAAAGCAATGATGGGCTGTGTGAGACCCAAAGACAGGTTGAATGCTAGATGAAACCTGAAGAAACAACCTAGAAAGCTCAAGTATTCCGAAACTGATTTCTTTTGTTTGCTGGACTGTAAAATTTTTCCAATTTGTGAAGTTGTTGGTTGTGACCAAATCTGAATGTTTGACTATTTTTCGTGACAAGAGGACACAATGTTGTTGAGGACTCAATGTTTGCAAGTGTTTAGACTTCAAAATGACTCCAAGAAAGTGTGTTGTTTGATGTAAAATTGTTTTGCATACACTTGAAAACACAAAAGACACAATGTTTTGTTGTTTGGTCTTGAATGTTTTGAATGTTTAAAATAAGTCAAGCACAATTCTTATGGCTGGCCAAGACAATAGTTGTTGATCTCACATGGGGTTTTACCCCCGAGGCTACGCTATTCAGAGCGGATACTTAGATGCTTGACCTCACTGGCTCCACCCTCGGCACTCACTTCTCAGGTCAGCCAAGCATCAGTCCCCATGAAAACTTCCCATGGCGAACTTTGTATCTCTACTAAGAACCGTATGTGTGTGGGCCGCTACCAGAGGTCCGACCTCCTGCCCCAACAACTAGAAGGATTTGGGCTTCTAAAACAAAAAGGTGCTAGTAAGGGCATCCGCTCGTGTGGCCATACATGCGGCACTTTCAGCTCTGTAAATACAGAAGGCTCCCAGCCGGTAGGGGTTACGCCCTACAAATGATCAAATAAATTTGATCAAACGGGTTTATGGGGAGACATAGTGTCGGTATGAACTAATCAGCACACGTTATCCATAGTTTTCACCATGAATACATTTGATTATAGTGGTTCGGAAGAGGTGGGTTTTCCTCGCTACCACTTGGGTCGTTCTCTTCTCACTAGTAGTCCTAATGACCACACGGGAAGACAGGCCCTCTAAAGATTGAACAAAAAGAGCCTATTGCTCAAGACACAAAAGACGATGATTCAATTTTAGTGCACCAATGGAAGTGTTTGCTAGTCTATGAAAACAAGGCACAAAATAAAAATCCAAAAACCCTTGCCAAGGATCTGCAACAAAGATTTATTAGTAGTTTGGATTGTTTGAAATAATCACCCCTTCCTGCAAGCACACAAGTTAGGTAAATTTTAGATCCAAAGACTTTGTGAAATAGGGGCCTTCAATAATGCGTTTTGTTGACCAATTCAAAGATCTGATTCATCATAAAAAAAGACCACCTGTAAAATTTCAAGAGATTTCCAGAAATGTAAGAAAATCCAAAAAATTTGCTAATTGCTCCAAAAATTAATTTTTTATGAAAAATCATAAAAAAATCATATAAAATGAAAAATCGATCCAAAAAATCTGAAATTTTTACTAGAGAGTCTTGATGGTCTTCCAAACTTGCACAAAAAATTTTCTGCAACAAATCCAAGCAGTTTGTGAGATATGAGTAAAATAATGCAAAACCCTAATTTTCAAAGATCTGATTTTTGAGGAATGATTTTACATCAAATTTAAAATAACAAAGAATAGATCCTATGTATAATTATGAGAGATTTCCAAAAATGTAAGAAAATCCTAAAAATTCGCTAATTTTCTCTCAAAATTAATTTTTTATGAAAAATCATAAAAAATTCATACAAAATGCAAAATAGATCCAAAAAATCTAACATTTTTACTGAATCTTTGTGATACGTTTCCTGACCTGCACAAAAACTTTTATATCAAAATTCGAAACGGTTTGTGAGATCTGATCAAAATAAGGAAAAACCCTAATTTTTAAAGATCCGATTTTTAGGGAAATATTTTGCATCAAAATTAAAATCACAAAGAACAGATCCTATGTATAATTATGAGAGATTTCCAAAAATATAAGAAAATCCGAAAAATTCTCTCATTTTATCTCAAAATTAATTTTTTATGAAAAATCATAAAAAATTCATAGAAAATGAAAATGTGCTCCAAAAATTCTGAATTTTGGCTTGAGAGCTCCTAATACTTTCTTCAATCTGCAAAAAAAATTTGGTGCAAAATTTCCTATCTGTTTGTGAGATATGATCGAATCTCTCCAAGATCTTGATTTTGTGTCCAAAACCCTAGCTGCACAAGGTTATTCTCCAAATTGTTTTACAAAATAGCAATATAGGGTTAGAAAAATCTGCAAAAAAAACATAGATCTAAGAAAAATCCATGTCCCACGGGGCGTGCCAAAATGTGTATGGTGAAAATGGATAACAATAATAACAATATTGAAAAGCTAAATGAATTCAACCACAAAACCCTAGCCTAACAATCAACAAAGATCCACCATAACATATGAAGATTACCTAAGACAATGCAAATCAAATGAAATCACAAAGATTATACCATCACATGTCCAATAGGGTTTGGATCTCCATTCTTCCTATCTCCATTGATCTTGCTTGATATATATTTGCTCTCAGATTTTTATATGCACAAGAGCTCAACAAAGAACGGAATGTGGTTGCAAGTAGGATCGTAGTGTAGTCGAGTCCTCCAAATTGTCGATTAGGCTGAGTGATTAGGATGATTGATTAGAATGCATAGAATGATTAGGGTTTGATAATGAAGGAAGTATCTCCTTATATAGAAGACACTATATGAAATGGAGGGATAAGATTGAGAGGTGTAAAAGGAGGTCGGCTATGATTAGAGGGTAGGTAAAAGAAATAATAAAATAATGAAAGGGGTAGGTAGTGTATGAATTAAGAGATGAATGACATGTGTCATGGGTAGAAAAAGATAATGAATTAATTAAATAAATAAAGATTTATTTAATTAATAGAAGAAGTAGGATAATTAAATAAATAAAAATATTTATTTAATTTAGGAAAAGGATAATTTAAATAAATAAATGTATTTATTTAAATGAGAAATAAGGCTAGAAGAGGATAAATGAATTAATTAAATAAATAAAGATTTATTTAATTAATAGAAGAATTAGGCTTAGATAATTAAATAAATAAAATATTTATTTAATTAGACATGACAATTTTGAGTGTCTACACTTTGCAATGTGACTGATTTTGTTGCATGCATGACAAACAACATTATTCTGCATAGGTCTGAAGTTCATCTGATTTGATCTTGTCCTGCATTGATTATAGATATGTCCAAACATCCCACAAGCATAATATCTCTTATTCTGGAAGTTATTAATTACTGCTCTACACACATTTGACTTGTGTCCAAAGTTATTGCATATGAAACACTAATCGGTAAAGGTACAAACATTATTCATGTTGTTCATTCCATTATTCATCCTATTTCTGCATTGATTTGCCATATGACCAAATTTATTGCAAGTAAAACATCTACCATTGAATTTTGGAGCATTAGTTTGTCTTACCGGAGGATTCTTGATTTTCTTTTGACCAAGTTTAGCATTGCCTTGTCCAGATCCAGAGCATTCACCTTTCTCAAATCCAAGTCCTCATATGTCCCTTCCACGTCTCTGACTCTTTAACATCTCATCAAGCCTTGTTGAGCTATCTTTGAATTTTTCTTTTTATTCATTAGCAGTAGCAAGTTCATCCCTTAAGGTAGCAATTTGTCTTTCAATTTCTTGACCATTATCCCTTGATTGTGTCAACTCAAGCTTCAACTGATCATTCTCATACATAAGCCTAAAGCATTCATTTGCTCTTTCCTTCAATGATTGTGCCAAATTCTCTTCATTCTTCTTTTGGTCATCAATCTCTTTATCCAGCCCCATGACAATGGATTGCATCTCATTCTTCAAGGCAGCATTCTCTCTTTCAAGCTTGTCACATTCATTGGCTTTACCCTGATATTCCATGATTTGATCTTCTTTATCCATCATCTTGTCCATCAGTTCTTTCCTCTTGTCTTTAGAAGTGTTCGTTTGATCCTTCAAGTCATTAATGAAATCATCAGTAGCATTCAGGGTATTCTTCAAGGTACATATCTCATTTCTAGTTGCATCAAGTAGAGCGTTTTTTAGTGGCGAATCTTCACCTTTTGGCAAGTTTTGCGATTCCTTTTTTCCCGAATTGGCAAATAGTATTGGACAACACAGTGACCAAATTGCCCAAAATTTCGGTGTTAATGGTCTAATGTATTTTAGATTCACCATTGACCACATACCATTTCACGTGGATGCCGGTTATATTTGCCTAGAATCACTCGGACGTGGGTATTAGATTACCTCCCTTATTCGCCATAAATAGTAACACGACACTATACCCAAGACCTATTTAGCCAATGGTTAATTAAATCTTCATTGCATGCGTCGGCCCATTTTGCCAATTGTTAAATTTTACATTAAGCATAATGAGATCCAATTCGCCAATAACAATTAAAACATTATAAGCATTCGAGGACCCATTTCGCCAAATTCCAATGCATATAGAATATGACAACTACATAAAATCGAAGGGCCAATAAAACATTATAAGCATTCGAGGACCCATTTTTCCAAATTCCAATGCATATAGAGTATGACACCTACATACAAATTAGAGGGTCAATAAGATGCTTTTTGAAAAGCCCACGAAATTTGCCAAAAATGGAATCATGGATTGATATAAATACAATTGAAAGTTTGAAACAGTCTTCCTTACAATTTGTTCATGTCTGATTAGTAAATTTGGGAGCTCTCAATTTACATTGCGCAATTTGAGTTGGAACCTTGAAGTTTATTATAGGGCGGAGGGCCAAAGTTGCAATCCTGCAACATAGGCCCAAGCATTCCTGATTCCTATTTCAGAGAATTGAGAAAGCGTAAAGGTGAGTAATCATTTCTTCATACTTCATAGTATTAGTTTTAATTCATGGTGAGAGGTTAAGATGTCAAACAACGGTGACACTCCTCAGGGTGGTGAAAGGATTGAGATGTCAGACAAGGGTGAGACTCCTTAGGGCGGTGAAGGGATTGGGAGGCTAGAAAAGGGTAAGACTCCTCAGGGTGGTGAAGGGATTGGGAGGCCAGACAAGGGTAAGACTCCTCAGTGCAGTGAAGTGATTGGGAGACCATCAAAATGCCATAAAATATTATTTTGGAATTGGAAAAGTTTATGGTCCATCAAGTTCTGCAGTTGCAAAAGCCATTCACAGTAGCTCACCACCACCACAAGGTGGGATTGTCATTGATTTAAATGTGTCAAATGAGGATAACAATACTGACACGGGAGAAGATGGTGTAAGGGATACCCACAATGAGATAATTCACTTGAATGAAAATGCTAGCACTAAAGATGATGTTGGTAGGAAGAAAAGAAAAAGAAAAGTCAAAATGGGGCAAGAGTGGGAAATGACAAGGATCTTTAAGCTTGATTGGGTAGCAAAGTACCCATTCATTGAACTAGTCTCAAACAATGATGAACAACCAATAGAATGCAGGTGTAAGATTTGTAGCTAGAAAACTAAAAGAGAGAAGAAGTTGCAGCTAAAGCTTGACACCATAGAAAAGCATATTGGTAAGGTTTATGAAAAATAGATCATAGACGGAAAGGAAACACTACTAATAAAATGGACCTGATTTTGTACTACAATGCGGACAAGATGGACAAAGAATTGGTATTGGAAATAGTGGAGTTCGGCATGCCTATGCCAGTACAAAAGTGGACACAAGTGTGGAATAGTAGCACTTACGATTCCCCTTTTCTTTATTTTCAAAATTGGATTGTTTTACCTATCACAGATATGTTAGGAACAAAGAAAGAAAGACGTATCCTAGGTATGAGGAGGATTTTGGGGCCACATCAGTTTGTCCCTAATTGGCCCATTACTCGTGACTAGGGGGATTTTTATTTCTTTGATAATTTTACTGTCATGAGGGTATATGGGTGTCCTCAAACCCCACACATTTTACCCAAATTTGTTCCAATGGCATTATCCATAATTGAATTCATTTGGCCGCTCACTTTAGTTGATACAGAATATTTATTACCTCACAGAAAGGGCACTTTTATGCCTAGGTTGTGGGTAGTTCCTAACTTTACTATTGGCAAAAAAGCCTTAGATGAAATTAATAATTGGTTAAAATAATACAGAATGGTAACTGCTTATTCTAGGTTTTATACCCTTAGCAGTTTATAAAACTTTCACTAAAGAGAATGACAACTTGGGTACAAGTGAAACATCATGAGCCTCTTGATGAAGATGATTTAGTTAGGAATTTGATGGAAACGACTGTTGTGCAAGAGAGAAGGAAATGGATTAGTTTGATAAGATTAGAACAAGAATTCAAAGAGAGTGACCCCACTTTCATTGGTTTTTATCATCAAGAGGGTTATTTTGAAAGAATGGAGAAGATGCTCAATGCTTATGAGGACTTAATGGCTCAAATGCCAGGACAAAAGGAGCCACAAGAACCAGAGGATGAATTGTCCTCTCAAGTAAATATGCATGTTGATCAGCTGGTAATGGATGTTGAGAGTGGTGATGAGGTGGAAGATGTGAGGGAACCACCTGTGAAAAGACAAAAGGTTGAGCAACGGGGAGCATTGGTAAGGAAGGACCTTGCTAAGGCAATGGTTGTTGAGAAAGGTAAATACTTTCAAGCTATCAGATAGAGGCTTAGGGAGAAGCCAGCTAAAAAAGAAGTGGGAGAAGTAGATTTACCTCTCGCTACTCACATGGATGAAAATATTATGCTATCAAACTCTTTTATGGAAGATGGTTCTTTCATAAAAATAGATGAGTTCAAAAGTTTCCTAATCAAACTTAAGCAGAATGAATTGAGAAAAGAATTGGATTTGGGAGAGGGAGGTAAAGAGAAAAATGAACAAATTGTTCAAGCCCTCCAGCGGTATGATCCTAACAGTGAGGATTTAACGGTGGAACAAGAAAGATTCCTTGTAGAAAATAGTGGAATGTTGTTGTTTCCTGGGTGGGACATTCACTCCACCTTCATTATTGATCAAATCATAAGGAAATCGAATCCTCTTTTCAAATCAGAGGTTGATATAGGAGATTTTGTAAGAGGATTAGGGTTTTGATCCCAAATCCAAGAGACTTGCAATATGATCACTTTCCCCTGCCACACAGAAGCCCCATCTCATGAATATTCAAGGGGAGAGAAGGGGAGACAGATTAATTTGGAATCTGCAAGACACTAGGGATAATGAAATTGCAGATTTAATGACACATGTCTCCTATATGAATAAAGCTAAAAAAGTGGACTTGCAGAAAAGATTAAGCTGAAACATATAAGGGGCTAGTTGTAATTGCAAAGAAGTATGAAGAAGAGATAATGAAGAGTGCAGCGATGGAGGAACAAATCAAGGAGCTGACTAAAAAATTGGCCAATATGCAGAGTACATCCCATGGCCATACTGCAGAGATGGTGGATGTTGCCACCAATGTACTTGAGGAGTTTGTTCCTATTTCTATTGAGGTTGCATTTCCTAACTAGATCAAGATTTAGCTTGAGGAGTATGTTGGGAGGATAGAGATGTTGGAGGAAACCAAAAATGAGAAAGGGGTGTTTTCTTTGTTGGAGGTTCTCTAACATAGAATTGATATGTTAAAAGTTAAAATTAAAGATGTTCATAACTTTCACATTTCTCTGAAGGAAGCTCGTGATGTGCGTTTTTCTACCATTTCATTTTTGGAACCATTATTCAATGTGTGGTCAGGAAGGAATAGATTAATGGATAAATTGGAAGTTGCTATAGTTTACAAGGATGACCTACCAAAGAAAATAACTGACACCAAGGAGATTGTAGGCACTGTGAACTCTTTGTTTTCATTTTTCAATGGCAAGGACCAACTAATAAAGGGAAAATTGCAAAAATTTGTTGATGGCTATAGTGTTTTTGTTCCTGTCATATATGACAAAGAGGTAATTCTGGAGCAATTGGATGTTTGGAAATATGAAATGGAGATGATAGTAGAAAATACAGAGACTTTACTCCACCTAGGCAATGACATAGATATTCCTGGTTTTAATGAAGTGTTGGACGCACTATATAACAAGGCTGAGGTGCATTTTTTAAAGTGTGTTGCTGATGCATGGGCTATAATTGATGCTCGATGGAATGAGGTCATTGGAGAGTTAGAGGAGGTTAATAAGTTTGTTTGGCCTATAGATAAGGAAGTAGCCAGATGGGAAATAATTGTGAACAAGGGCAAAAGGGCCCAAACTAAAATTTGAATGATTATTTTGTTTTTGTCTATTTTGAGGAATAAAATGACCTGGCACCTGAGCGATGCTAACAGGGAGGATAAGTGTTTGAAAATGCATCTTGATTTTATTGTGACAACTGCGGATGACCTTCATTGAGTTAAAGACGTTATTCTGAATACCCATAGACAAAGGTGCCATGTCATGGTTTCAAGTGTTGCTCCAGTTTCTAGTTCCTAAATGATCGGCAACTTGTTTGCATTCCTTGGTTATAAAAGGAATACCATGATCACTTAGGAAGGGGCTGAGAAATTTTGTAAAGTCTCAGTCATTGATAGGAAAGATACATAATAACATGGGCATTCTATAACTATTTATAATTTTATAGAGCAATATAGAAGTTTGAATAATGTTCTTCGAGTCTTTAAGTTGCAAATTTTGAATCTCTGAACATTGTATGATGGAAGTGATTATATAATATCAACACAAATATGATTTGCAACTTATTTATCTCCTTTGTGTCAAATCAATGAGTTGTGAATAAGTACAACCTCCATAAGTAATAAAAATAGGGAGATGTCACAATAGAAGTGATCCTTCAATTGATATAATAGTTGATTCATTGTGGATGAGAATGTTTGCCTGTTTATACGATCATTGTCTCAATAAGTGATCACATAAATAGTCTATTATACCATGATACTTGCATCAATATGGAGATGTCACAAAAGAAGCGACCTTCCAATTGTTGGTCCCCAAATGGGTTTACATTGCAAGAGGTAGAAACCAAGTTGATTCTTCAAATATCTATGGAGAAGCCAACTCCAGCTATTAAAATCCTCAAGAACTTGGAGCAACTAACAAGGATTCTACAAATCATTTTACACTTTGGGCTCTACACAACCCGAGAGGGTGATCCCTTTAGTGAATTTTATGATCTCTGCACAACACTCAAATATTCACTAAAACAAGGCAGATGACCTCATATACAGGCTCAACGACAGGGAGAATGCTCAAGGATGGAAAGTCCTCCAGTGGTCCTCAACCTAATTGGAGCATGAGATGGGTAGAACATACAATAACATACATGAAAATAAATGTATTCTAATATTCAACAAATTATAGTGATTTGTTAGTGAAATTGAAAACAAAACTGATATTTAAAGACAATTATAAGTTGTGATCAGTGCCTTACTCCATTGGGTACCTGAACTTACAAGATGTAAAGTGAAAATGTGATAGAATTTTATCTAATAGTATAAGATCTAAGACAATATTGCCTTACAATATATCTCATCTACAATCCCAACTTGAACTACTTATCTAAATCCTTGCATAAGCCCTACCACTTTGTAATTCCACTCAAGCATTTAATCAAACCCTTAGATCGAAGCATGAAATAAAAAATTACATACACCATAACAATGCAACAAATGAAAAGGCCCTTGATTCTGTTCATTTGAAAGATGAAGAATTATACACCGGAGAGAAATAGATCAGAATTTTATTTCTATTGAATAAAATTATTACTTCTGTCACAAAATCAATTTACATATAACTCCTTCAAGAACCTACAAAGCTTGACATGAAATGCTTTTCATTTTCTCTATAAATGACTTTACAACATGTTCCCTTCACCTAGACTCACTACTAGAACTAGAAAAGGAACCCCAAAGGCACCAGAATTTCAGAACCCTCAAGAGACCCCCAAAAAGGAACCCTTCTAATGGCCTTGATTTCCCTTTTTATAGAAGAAAAGGGAGCAACAAGCTTCAGGCCAAGAGACACATGTCAACAGAACATTTACTCTTAGCAATTAGGCCTAAAAGGCCATATGCAATTCTGTTACAAACATATTCTTGGGTATGAGCAAGATCATGGTGTGCCAAAACAGGCCCTTAAGTGGCAATGAAATTTCAGAAAATCAGAGTTATGCAACTTGACATGAAAATTTGAATAAGTTGTGAACATTATTTTTAAAATATGTAAGAAGAGAATATATATATAATTGAATTTAGTTTCTAAGCTACTAGTTGTTTTTTGGAAAAAAAAAATCCTATTTGATGAAAATTTCAAATTTCAATGCAATGGTACTAAAATTTCAGGAAAAAAATAAGAAGTAGACGTATGTCTGACCACCCTAATCATAATCAAATCTTAATATTTTTTTATAAAATTTATAATATAATTATTAGACTCATGTCTGGATGTGACACATTTTTTTAAAATTTTTTAATAAATTAAATAAGTATTTATGAATTTTTTACTACAGCTTTTCAAAAATTCAAAAACTCCTACGTCTGACCACCTTAACTTGGTCAAAACCTTATAAAATTTAATTTTTTTAAATTTTTCCCTATAGTAGACGAAGCATAGGATGTGACGCATGTTTCGGTTTCAAAAAAATTTATACCGTTTGAAAGTTATGAGTGTTTTTCAATCAGTATATCAATCAGGACTATTGTCAGAATTCAATTAGAAAATAAATAATTATTATTTATTAAAGTCAAAATAAGACAAGCCTTATATTGTTGGAAAGTTGGGAATGTCCTTAAAAAACCCTTTTCTTTTTATCAATTTTGGTTACAAAAAAAGTCGTCAGCCACTAGTGTAAAGTCTGGAAAATCAAGGAATACTGAAAAACACATTTTTTCAATTGACTTTCTAGGCTTGTCACTTCCAAGCCAAATACCAAAGCATTCCCGAGCCGAAATTTGAAATTTGAAAATTTGACTAAAAAAATTCGATTTTAGTACAAAAATTTGTGGTCCCCAAAAAATTTCTCGTTGCCGCCATTTATTTGGTATACTACCACATGGCAGAATTCCGATATCCGATTTAATCGGATATCAGATTTTATTAGTCATATTTGAGAGAGAGAGAGAGAGAGAGAGAGAGAGAGAGAGAGAGAGAGAGAGAGAGAGAGAGAGAGAGAGAGAGAGAGAGAGAGAGAGAGAGAGAGAATATGACCCCTAATGACAAAATTTGGTGTCTTAAGGGGTCCTATGGTGTCGTTATGGGTCATATGGTGTCTTGGGACACCATACAACCCCTTAAGACACCAAATCATGTCGTTAGGGGTCATATGGTGTCTTAAGGGGTCATATGGTGTCCCATGAACCCTTGTGACCTCTTAGGACACCATATGACCCCTAATGACACCATATTGGGTCGCTTTGGGTCATATTGTGTCCTAAGGGGTCCTATGGTGTCCCAAGACACCATATGACCCCTAACAACACCATGGGATCCCTTAAGACACCAAATCATGTCATTAGGGGTCATATTGTGTCTTACGGGGTTGTAGGACACAATATGACCCCTAACAACATGATTTAGTGTCTTAAGGGGTCCTATGGTGTCGTTAGGGGTCATAGGGTGTCCATAAGGGTCATATGGTGTCCCATGAACCCTTATGACCTCTTAGGACACCATATGACCCCTAATGACACCATATTGGGTCACTTTGGGTCATATTATGTCCTAAGGGGTCATATTGTGTCCTAAGGGGTCATATGGTGTCCCAAGACACCATATGACCCATGACCCATGAACCCTTATGACCTCTTAGGACACCATATGACCCCTAATGACACCATATTGGGTTGCTTTGGGTCATATTGTGTCCTAAGGGGTCATATTGTGTCCTAAGGGGTCCTATGGTGTCCCAAGACATCATATGACCCCTATGGACACCATAGGACCCCTAACAACACCATAGGACCCCTTAAGACACCAAATCATGTCGTTAGGGGTGATATTGTGTCTTACAACCTCGTAAGACACAATATCACCCCTAACGACATGATTTGGTGTCTTAAGGGGTCCTATGGTGTTGTTAGGGGTCATAGGGTGTCCCATGAACCCTTATGACCTCTTAGGACACCATATGACCCCTAATGACACCATATTGGGTCGCTTTGGGTCATATTATAGGGAAAAGGGGTCATATTCTGTCCTAAGGGGTCCTATGGTGTCCCAAGACACCATATGACCCCTATGGACACCGTATGACCCCTAACGACACCATAAGACCCCTTAAGACACCAAATCATGTCGTTAGGGGTCATATTGTGTCTTACGGGGTCGTAGGACACAATATGACCCCTAACAACATGATTTGGTGTCTTAAGGGGTCCTATGGTGTCATTAGGGGTCATATGGTGTCCCATGAACCCTTATGGTGTCATTAGGGGTCATATGGTGTCCTAAGAGGTCATAAGGGTTCATGGGACACCATATGACCCCTATGGACACCCTATGACCCCTAACGAGACCATAGTACCCCTTAAGACACCAAATCATGTCATTAGGGGTCATATTGTGTCCTACGACCCCGTAAGGCACAATATGACCCCTAACAACATGATTTAGTGTCTTAAGGGGTCCTATGGTGTCGTTAGGGTTCATATGGTGTCCATAGGGTCATATGGTGTCTTGGGACACCATATGACCCCTTAGGACACAATATGACCCAAAGCGACCCAGTATGGTGTCATTAGGGGTCATATGGTGTCCTAAGAGGTCATAAGGGTTCATGGGACACCATATGACCCCTATGGACACCCTATGACCCCTAATGACACCATAGGACCCCTTAAGACACCAAATCATGTCGTTAGGGGTCATATTGTGTCCTACAACCCCGTAAGACACAATATGACCCCTAACGACATGATTTGGTGTCTTAAGGGGTCCTATGGTGTCGTTAGGGGTCTCTCTCTCTCTCTCCTTCCTTCTCTCTCTCTCTCTCTCTCTCTCTCTCTCTCTCTCTCTCTCTCTCCCCCTCTCCTCTCTCTCTCTCTCTCTCTCTCTCTAAAATATGACTAATAAAATTCAATATTCGATTTAATCGGATATCGGATTTCTACAATGTGGCAATTTACTAAATAAATGGCGGCAATGGGAATTTTGAGGGACCACAAAGTTTTGTACTAAAATCGGATATCAGATAAAATCCGATATCCGATTTTTGTACAAAAAACCAAGAAAAAAAGGGTTTGTGGGCCATTCTGTAGATTCCAACGGCCCATAGTCTGCATATATTCTGTTTTCTGTCGAGGATCATGGGTTTTCAGACAGCTAGAGACAAATTTGTGCTTTTGGGAGATTCTTAAAGTGAAAACTTACATTGTTAATCATGAAGGAGCATGTGTGGAGGGAAATGGGGAGTAGTAGTCATTGAAAGTCTAAACGCAAAATAAAACTTTCAAATGACCAAATTGAAGTGTATAGAGAAAGAGATAGAGAATGTCATAGGAGGAGAAGACAAGGTATGTTGAATATTGCTAATGTTACTTCAACTAAAGAGAAAATTGAATTTGAAAATGTGCCACAAGTTATTGAAAATGAAAATGTAGATTTTGAAAGTGAAAATATTGAAAATGTTGAAAGTGATAATGAAAATGCTCAACATGTGGAAAATTTGTACATAGGAGGTGAAAATGTGGAAAACTTTAACGTTGAAGGTGGAATTGCTCAACCAAGTGAACCATATGTAACACCTAATTACTTTAGAAATGAATACCCTCTCATGGATGAAAGACAAATTCCAAATCCAAGACCTTCAAGAACCCCAAAATGGTTATTTGAAATCGATGAGAACATTATTGTGAATCTTGAAGGGAAGAGGTCAACAAGAACCATTCGGTTGTGGGCTACACAACTTTTCAACCAAAATTTTAGCAATAAGACATTGACCGAGCAATGCTAACTCTTTGTTCAATTGCTAAAGATGATAAAGATGAGACCATTGCTAAACAAATTGAAGATTCATATGGACAAGAAGATGGAGAGAAATTCTATTATTGCAAAAAATCTATTTGACGATCTCAATTCTATTGGAAAGAATACCAAAGAAAGAGATAAGAGAGTCGCTCGAAGAGTGATTACAACCTCCTTAGTAAGCCATCAATTGAGGAAGGCTCATCAAATGAGACAAACTTGTGTTGATTTTAACATAAGTCATAAAACTTTGGATAGAGCACTTGCACGAAGACAAAGACTTGACGATCCACTTCAACAAGATACATGGGCATTTGGTGGGAGGCTTTCACGTATTGATAGAAAGTTGACTGACAATGTGAAGGAAGAGATTCAACAATTTTGGCACTCTAATTCTAGAGTGTCACCCAATGTAAAGGACGTTTTGAAAGTAAGAATCGGCAACCGAGACCACACACCGCATCCCAAACATTTCTTGGGATCAAGCCAAACAATGTTGTACAATTTTTTTTGTGAATTACATCCAACTTTGCAAATATCACAAAGGGCCTTTGAATCTTTGAAACCATTTTATTGTGTTCCTCTCAAGATTCACAATACCTATTGTTGCAAGTACCATGTGGACTTTTCAATGTACCATGAACTTTAATGTCATATTCGTTCTACGATGCATACTAATGAGATGTTGCAGGAGTGTGGTGCAATGCTATTTCCGAGATCATCAAGAGACTTGCAAGATCTATTTTTATGCCCTAGAGATGATGGCTGCTATTTCTATCGAAATGATTGTTTGAATGAAAAGTGCTCAGAATGCGGTGGGTTGTCAAAGTTTGTTTCATGTTTTCATGAGAGCAGCGAACATGAGTTTGGAAATAATTATGTTGAGAAAAAAAGATACGAGATAGTGAAATATACTTTGAAGAGTGGAGGTGAAGGTTCTAGATGTGAATTAGTCTCAAGAGAAGTGAGTATTGCTGATTTTATTTTGGATTTTAAGGAAAATCGTTTCTACAAGTATGCAAGGCACACCCATAGGTCTCAGTGGTTGGATCAACAATTCATGATGTGTAAGAACTCTTTCTCGATTGGCACTATTGTATCGGTGGTTGATTTTGTAGAGAACTATACATTGCAACCACAGAATGAGGTACAGTCTCAGTACTACAATTCAGTCCAGATTGCTATTTTTGTTCACATTACATATAGACATGCTCCTGATAGTATAGAAGAGGACAGGATGATAATCAAGGAGTATCATTTTTATATGAGTGATGATAGATCACACTCCTCCGAGTATGTGCAACATTCTTTTGATAATTTTTTTGAGTTCTTGCATGAGAAAGATATTACAATTGACCCACATATAATATGGTCAAATAACTGTACGGGTCAATTCAAGAATGCCCGTATGTTTTATTGGTTGAGTAGAATGCATGTGGAGAGGCGTAAACCTCATATTTGCTATTTTTTTTAGGCAGGGCATGGGAAGGGAGAGCATGATGGAGCAAGTGCATGTTTGAAGAGAGCTCTAGTTAAGGAGCAATTGAGGATTTCAAGTGCAAATTTCTCTAATGCACATTCTATTGTTGATTGGTGTAGTTCAACATTGTCACATGGAGGTACTCTTGATTCAACAGTGAGCAGATTCTTTTGGTTGGTTGAGGAGGGAACAGTGGGAGATAGATTGGATTGTCAAACAATTAAAGATTCTTCAAAAATGCATTCATTTTTCAGCTCAGATGCAAGTACATGGACCATTTGGACACGAGCGTTGGCTTGTTTTTGTCAGATTTGTGTTCGGTGTGATTGGGTTGATATGTGGGTTCCCCACTATCTAGCTCCTTTATCTCAAACAATATCCTTGTCAAACGATGACATGGAAAGTTCACTTGAGTATGATCATCTATCAGATCTTGTACAGCCAGGACATGTTTTTGCAGTTATTGCACTGCAAGGGAATGAAGAGAGATCGAAATATTGGTTGGCATGATGTATATAGGGAAAACAAAATCTAACACAACCAGTGACAGATGATGACAGGTTCACATATCCTATAGGTTCAGTTGTTGTTGTGGGAACTTGGTTGCGAACATACATGATTAGAAAGAATGGCATACCTGCATTTGAAGACTATGAGAGACACAAAACCATTATAATGTATTCACACCTTATTATAGCTACAAATGTCAAGTTGTTGAAGCATCAAGCAAACCCGAAGACCAAAGAGCTATGGACAGTGACTACTGTTGATCATGAAGCAATACTGGATACTCTTAAACAAAGAGATGACCCTTCAGACATACTTGAGTAGTAGGTCTTTAATGGTGCCTTATTTTTTTTATCATGCATTTCATTTCAAGCAATGATCATTAAACCTTAATAATCAAGTTTGTTATGTGTATATTAAGGATGTGTTGAAAATGCAGGTCTATTGATGAATTTTTTTTTTGGCAACATGATTTTTGCATGCACATAGCGAGTACACAATATAATCGGAAGGGGCGTATCTTTGCAACACGACTTATTACCATGTATTTGATGAGCTTTACAATTTTTGTTATTAGAGAACACTATCTGACAATTTTTGATGATATAATTATCGCAAAACCTTTATGCTCATGCAGGTCTTTATTGATGATATACAATAGTACATCACATTATGATTTTTGATGATATACAGGTTCATGCTAGATCATTCGTCGTTGACAAGACCCTCTCTTGGTGATGATACATATTCTTTTGTGCATTAATGAGATAAAATTTTGTGCATAAACATTAAGTCAAGTGAATGTATTGCTATTTAGAAATGACCATATCTACCATCGTCTTCAACCATGCAGAGAAATGCAGTGAGAAGGGCTTTAATCAACATGCATCTTTCTTCAAAGTTATGCTTGTATACTTTGCAGAGAAACTGGTAAGTTTCGTAATTATACAATCTTGTGCATCTTAAAAATGTTTGAAATGATCTATTTATAATTTGCCAAACTAATTTGTATTAAGTGTTATAATTTTTTTCTTGTAGCACATTCATTTTGCATAAAAAGGTTACTTATTTTGGTCTTCATTTATATACAGGCATTGTTGTACACAAGCTTTTCTCTTAGGACATGAGGATATCTAATGCAGATGAAGTGGGATGTTGTATTTGTATATGGATGTGAATTGATGTAACATTGTTATTATGATATACAATGCCCATGAGCAAATTATGTGTATACAATACATGGAAATATTCATGATCATTATGTGTCTACAATGTAATGCCTGGAAATATTGATGATATACAATGTCCAGGAAAAAAAAATCATGTTTGCATATTCCTTCATGGATGTCACATGCAAGTGTAATGGTAATTATGTGTATACAATACATGGAAATATTCATGATCATTATGTGTCTACAGTGTAATGCTTGTTTATATATAATTTTAGCACTCAAGGGACGACGTCGGTAGGGTATGACCCCGAGCGTTTGATTGAGTGGGGGGGGGGGAAATAGGAGCATGCGTAGGGTAATAATGCCTAACTGGACATGTCAGATTTGACGGTTCGTCATCGCGACAAGCAGAACGAGAAATCGGCCATGCAACAACATTCCATTGAGTGAGACTGACGATTTTTTTGCCAACCAAAAAATTGCTGCCCTAATAAAACCGTAGGGCAGATTGAAAAACCGAGATAGGCTTTTGTAGGGACCCCTCTCATGGCCTTGTAGGTTCAAATGGGTCATTTGCAGGTGCCATAGATTTTGAGTTAGGGCCCGTCAAAGTTTGACAATTTTGAGCACTTAGGGCACTCAAGGGACGACGTCGGTAGGGTATGACCCCGAGTGTTCGACCGAGTGGGGGGGAAAAATAGGAGCATGCATAGGGAAATAATGCCTAACTGGATATGTTGGAGCCAACGGTTCTTCATCGCGACAAGCAGAACGAGAAATCGGCCACGCGACAACATTCCATTGAGTGAGACTAACAATTTTTTTGCCAACCGAAAAATTGCTGCCCTAACAAAACCGTAGGGCAACTTGAAAAAATGAGATAGGATTTTGTAGGGACCCCTCTTATGGCCCCGTAGGTTCAAACGGATCATTTGCAGGTGCCACGGATTCTGAGTTAGGGCCCGTTAAAGTTTGACAATTTTGAGCACTTAGGGCGCTCAAGGGATGATGTCGGTAGGGTATGACCCTGAGCGTTCGATCGAGTGGGGGGGAAAAATAGGAGCATGTGTAGGTTAATAATGCCTAACTGGACATGTCAGAGTCGATGGTTCGTCATCATGACGAGCAGAACGAGAAATCGGCCACGCGACAACATTCCATTGAGTGAGACTGACGATTTTTTCGCCAACCGAAAAATTGCTGCCCTAATAAAACCGTAGGGCAACTTGAAAAACCGAGATAGGATTTTGTAGGGACCCCTCTCATGGCCTCATAGGTTCAAATGGATCATTCACAGGTGCCACGAATTCTGAGTTAGGGCCTGTCAAAGTCTGACAATTTTGAGCACTTAGGGCGCTCAAGGGACGACGTCGGTAGGGTATGACCCCGAGCGTTCGATCGAGTGGGGGGGGGGAATAGGAGCATGCATAGGGAAATAATGCCTAACTGGACATGTCAGAGCTAACGGTTCGTCATCGCAACGAGCAAAACGAGAAATCGGCCACGTGACAACATTCCATTGAGTGAGACTGACGATTTTTTTGCCAACCGAAAAATTGCTGCCCCAATAAAACCGTAGGGCAACATAAAAAACCGAGATAGGCTTTTGTAGGGACCCCTCTCGTGGCCCCGTAGGTTCAAACGGATCATTCACAGGTGCCACGGATTTTGAGTTAGGGCCCGTCAAAGTTTGACAATTTTGAGCACTTAGGGTGCTCAAGGGACAACGTCGATAGGGTATGACCTCGAGTGCTCGATCGAGTGGGGGGGGAAAATAGGAGCATGCGTAGGGTAATAATGCCTAAATGGACATGTCGGAGCCGACGGTTCGTCATCATGACGAGCAGAACGAGAAATCGGCCACGCGACAACATTCCATTGAGTGAGACTGAGGATTTTTTCACCAACCAAAAAATTGCTTCCCTAATAAAACCGTAGGGCAAACTGAAAAACCAAGATAGGCTTTTGTAGGGACCCCTCTCATGGCCCCATAGGTTCAAACGGATCATTTGCAGATGCCATGGATTCCAAGTTAGGGCCCGTCAAAGTTCAACAATTTTGAGCACTTAGGGCGCTCAAGGGACGACGCTGGTAGGGTATGATCCCGAGCGTTCGATCGAGTGGGGGGGGGGGAAATAGGAGCATGCGTAGGGTAATAATGCCTAACTGGACATGTTGGAGCTGATGGTTCATCATCACGACGAGCAGAACGAGAAATTGGCCACGCGACAACATTCCATTGAGTGAGACTGGCGATTTTTTCGCCAATCGAAAAACTGCTGCCCTAATAAAACCGTAGGGAAACTTGAAAAACCAAGATAGGCTTTTGTAGGGACCCCTCTCATGGCCCCGTAGGTTCAAACGGATTGTTCGGAGGTACCACGGATTCCAAGTTAGGGCCCATCAAAGTTTGACAATTTTGACCACTTAGGGCGCTCAAAGGATGACGTCGGTAGGGTATGACGCCGAGAATTCGATCAAGTGGGGGGGCAAAATAGGAGCATGCATAGGGTAATAATGCCTAACTGGACATGTCAGAGCTGATGGTTCGTCATCGTGACGAGCAGAACGAGAAATCGATCACGCGACAACATTCCATTGAGTGAGACTGACGATTTTTTCGCCAACCAAAAAATTGCTGCCCTAATAAAATCGTAGGGCAACTTGAAAAACTGAGATAGGCTTTTGTAGGGACCCCTCTTGTGGCTTTGTAGGTTCAAATGGATTGTTTGCAAGTGCCATGGATTCGGAGTTAGGGCCCATCAAAGTTTGACAATTTTGAGCACTTAGGACGCTCAAGGGACGACGCCGGTAGGGTATGACCCCAAGCATTCGATCGAGTGAGGGGGAAAAATAGGAGCATGTGTAGGGTATTGTTCATTAAATGAATTGTATTGTTCATTGAATGAATTGTATTGTATTGTTGATTAAATGAATTGTATTGTTCATTAAATGAATTGTATTGTATTGTTCATTATAAAAACAACACTTACGATGAAATGAAATGAATTGTATTGTTCATTAAATAGCCATTATTAACCATTGTTAATTATTGGAATGAAGATTAAAGATTTCCATGATAACACCACGCACAGATGAGCAACAATTTATATGATCGAATATCAACTTCTGTATATATAAAAATGTCAAATGATTACAAATGTATGTCCATACACAAATATGGCATAAACGCCAACTGAAACAAAATGTATGTCTAAATACGTGAATGTATGTCCATATACAAATTATACATACCAACTAGACATGTAAGCATCCCAGAACTATCTATAACATCCTAAGCTACTGATGGATCATCAAAATCGATCCTCTTTGCCGCACTACTCGGCTCTGAAGGATCCTGTACAAGAAAAACAAACCACGATTAATATTATTTATATTATATAATTCACATTCAAAAAGTTAGCATAAAAATGAACTATAATTGAACTATTCATGTTTACCTCATCTCCACGTTTTCTCTTCAGCTTTGTGGGACTCTTGATGTATGTCTTCGGTAGAGGAGGTATGTTTTGAATATTTTCATACACAACCTACATATGTTTAGAAACATGACATTGATACAAGTTAGCATATAATTGTCACTGATAATAACAAATTATATCTACTAATCAAAAAATAAAATAAACACACATCTACTTGAGGCATCTCTTCTTCTTCTTCAAGTATAGTGGGTGTAGTCATCAAGGATGTGAAGCCAAGAATTCTCTGTATATATACACAACAAGTATTGTTAGGCCCAATATGGAAAGCTAATGTACTAAGAGGGGAGGGGTGAATCAGTACTTCAAAACTTTTCTTCAACAATAACTTTACTGTTATGCATAAACCGAATAGTGTAGTAACATAATATAAAATTAAAACAAATAGATAACAATCATACATGATTCACTCCATAACACATATATTTTGGTTACACAGAAACTCTTGGTTAGAGAGAAAAAATGCGGTGGGGATGGCACCCACAACTTCACTATTGCAATAATAAAGAGTACTCGGTTAGAGCTACATGTTTAGCTATTTCTGATAGCTTACCCTGTTAGGAGTAACAAGATCTGTTAGATCTACCTTGCTAAAGGATTTTACAACACTTAAACTAAAATGTTGCACATGGTTAGAGGCTTTACAATTTATAGACTTGATTAGAGTCTTTTACCCTGTTAAAGGTTTCTCTTACAACTTCAAAATATTACAATAAATCATTACAAATATCGACAACTTTACATCTGGAATGTTATAGTATATTCTATGTGCTCAGAATAGATTACCTTGCTTATAGCATACCTCAGTAACCCATATAGTAACTTGGTAAACCCTTCTGTTTACTCTGTTCTTTGACTGTTCTCTAAAAACCTTCTCGGTGACCTCTGTGTCTCTGTAATAGTCTTCTTACACTCATGCACACACACTTTTTAATTCTTAACTCATGCTATATAAATATATCTCTTATGTCGGTGATCCATTCATTGCTTCAATCTTACAAACATGTTTTATCGAATGAATAATCATGCAAAATATTTCATTGGTTAGATGACCTCAAAATCATACACAATCTTTAAGTGCAATTTCCAATGTGATAACAGTTAGATGTTCCTCTATCTTGTAACATGTTTTCATATGTATGTCCAGGTTCAATGAATCTGGTAACACGTTTCACTTGGTGTGTCATCTTTGCTGCTCGGTAGACATGAAATCATACTCGATAGACAGCTCGGTGTATACTACGTTCTGAGACTACTTTCTTCAATAACTGACTGGACTGTGCATACCGACTGAATATCTCAGTATAGATAACCGACTAGAGTATATAGAATAACTTTGAACATAAAACTAATGGCAACTTGATAAGTAGTAACAATCTCCCCTTTTGACATTAGTTGAGATGTTTGACAAAAACTACTTTCAAAGTTATAATTCAATAATCTATATACTTGCAAAACTGACTATACTAACAGTATATACAATAGTCAATGAAGATATATCCAGATATACTCCCCTTATCGATATACTGTACAAAACTGATTTTGCATGCTTGAAGATCAATGTTCTATGTGTTGCTCTTGATCTTTGCTTACCGTCCTGTTCATTGCTCGGTTCACTACTCTTGGATACTCTACTTGCTCTGCTCGGTATTTTCCCCCTGTATAATATACTCCTTTTGTTTGATACTTTGAATAATACACTCCCCCAATATTGTATCACTCCTTTAATACTATATCATATCACTCCCCCTTTTTTGACAAACATCAAAACTTAATTACCATTCGGGGGTGGTAACTGGTCAAAAATGGATTTGTACTTGGTCCGTGCTTCAATGAGAGCAATAGAGAGTGCAATCTTTACGCTATCCATTAAAGAATTATGTGCTTGAATATCAGCCAATAATGATATTAAGCCATCTAGAGTGCTTCCCTCTTGTGCAGTAGATAAGGAGGTGGCTCGATTGATCTGTTCTTGGACGGATGAAAGATGAGGAAGGAATAATGTCTGAAGTGTCATTATGTCCATCCTGATTTTGTGTTGTTCATTTCTTAGGTCCAATTGTTGAGCCATGAGTTGTTGTAGCCTTGTATAGAAATTCTGAACTGAATTTGGCTCTGTGATCAACTTATTTGAGAGATTAGTGATCTCTTTCTCAATTGCCTTTGTTTTATTCTTAATGTCTTTAATGAATAAGGAAAATGTGCAGAGTTTCTGAAATAAATAAAGAATGTGCTTGAGTTGAGGAGTCAACTCAGTAATAAATTTGACAAGTTTAACTTTGCAAATAGCTATAGCTTTCTGTACCTCTTCTATCATTTTTGCAGTGAGCTCTTTGTCTTTTAGTTTGCTCAAATACTCTGATGCATCTACTCCAAATGTCTCTAACTTTGTTAGGAGTTTATCCAGTTGAATGTGGATGGCTGCATCCGTTGATACTGTAGCTTTAGGTAGCATATCTATTAAGAGTTCTTCACCTTCTTAAGTACCTTATTTTTCTTTTGAATGACCATTTGCTTCTCTTGTTCGGCCTTTGCTTTGCATAGTTCACCGAAATCAATGAGTGCTTGCCCCTTTAATTTTGATATATCTATATTGGGCAACACTATTGGTTTTGTCAAATCAACTTTAAAACTATGCTTTTTCATCTTCTTTTCTTTACCTTTCACTGATGGAACTAAGACAATGGCTTGTGAGGCTTGATGACCCTCGGTAGGTTGCTCGGTAGAGGAAACACTTTGATCGGTTTCTTTAGCCTCTGTAGAGTCCTTTGGTGTCTCGATACTTGGTGTCTCAGTTGCAACATTCTCAGTGCTAGAAGGTGCTTGAGATGTCCGTTCTTGTTTAGTACCTTCTCTTGTTGTAGACTTGTGGCCTTCGGTGCCTTGATCCGTGTCATGAGGGGTTTTGATTGAGATAGGTTGTTTGACCGGTAGATAAGGCTGAACTTGTTCCAAGACTGATTCACCAGATACAATTTTTGCATATGCATTGCCTTCTATCATTTCCTATTCTGGTGCCTCTGTATCCATGACATCTTCATCTATTTGAATGGTGTCACCAGGGTCTTGCTCGGTAACATCAGGATCTCGCTCAGTGACATCAACAATTTCAGTTGTAGCTTGCTCACCGACATCCTTGATTTTAAAGATTTCCTGCCACTTTGCTTTTGTCTCATTTTCAACTTCAATATACAACCCATTCATCAGTTTTAAGACTCTTTGTTTGACAAGAAACTTTGAGTTGTAGGTTGTCAGATGTCAGAGGTTGTCCGTTCTTGTTTAGTACCTTCTCTTGTTGTAGACTTGTGGCCTTCGGTGCCTTGATCCGTGTCATGAGGGGTTTTGATTGAGATAGGTTGTTTGACCGGTAGATAAGGCTGAACTTGTTCCAAGACTGATTCACCAGATACAATTTTTGCATATGCATTGCCTTCTATCATTTCCTGTTCTGGTGCCTCTGTATCCATGACATCTTCATCTATTTGAATGGTGTCACCAAGGTCTTTCTCGGTAACATCAGGATCTCGCTCAGTGACATCAACAATTTCAGTTGTAGCTTGCTCACCGACATCCTTGATTTTAAAGATTTCCTGCCACTTTGCTTTTGTCTCATTTTCAACTTCAATATACAACCCATTCATCAGTTTTAAGACTCTTTGTTTGACAAGAAACTTTGAGTTGTAGGTTGTCAGATGTTCTTTTATTTCAGCTACTGACATGTCAGGAAAGAGATGAACCAAACTTCTTTCTCTGATCTATTTCTCCAAGTCCATTGCATACTTCCACCTATTATCAATATGCAAATAAAGTTCATTTGGAAGTGACCTAGCTAGTTCCAATGGAGCCAACCAGAATTTTAGAAGTATGCAAATGACACCTTCTTCAATTTGTCTCTTCTCATCATTATTTCTGGTTTCATATTTAACATATCTGAATGATCCAAATCCTCCATATTCTTTCAGATTTGCACAGAAGTTTTCAACACTGTGTACATTTACCTTCTTGCTCTTGACATCTGAAATTTGCTTGCATCCTCTGATTCGGTATCACTAGACTCTTTTGCCAAAATGAGTCTCTGAGTAGATTTCTTGTAGGTCTTTGTTACCTTGGGATCAGTAACACTCTTTGTTTTCTTACTCGATGAAGCTGCAGATGCTCTAGTGTTAGGTCGCTTTGGAGGTGGAGTCGGTGAGGCCTTTGATGTGTCATGTTTCTTTCTTTTCAACACTTTTCCCTTAGGCAATTCGGTGCTCAATGTTATAGCTGCCTCTTGGGCTTTGGATTCCTCTTCGGTAATGGCAATGGTGCCTTTGACAGGTGTAGAGGAAGAGTCTTCTCCAAATTTCTTTGATAATGCCTTTATCATCTTTGTTGCCTTTCTTGTAGCTTTGGGTACTACAATGCTCATTTTTACTTTTTCCTTCACTTCTTCATAGGTTCCATACCTCAGCTCGGTAGCATGTCTTGGTAATGTAAGAAATGCATCAATTTGTTGTTGTGTGATGTCAAAATCAATCTTGTAACCCATTGGTGACAAAGATTGAGTTCTCAGTTCCACAACATTCACATAACAGTAATCAGTGCCAACTTCAAAACATATGTCATTTTTGTATTTCTCCACTAGCTGGGGTGGAATCCTATACCTATTATGCATTTTTTCTTGAAATTTACTGAAGTAATCATCCATAATATCATTGAAATTATCACCTAACTTCTTGATGAAGTCATTAATATGATGGGTGATTGGTCGGTGTAGTTCCCAAACAACTTTACCGACTGATGGAAATAATTTTTCAAAATAGAAAAACATGCATACAAGTAATGATCCAAACTTTAGTGTATTTGCCGAGTTGTTCTTCTTTGGCTTCCTGATGGTGTTCAGATTCTCAAATAGGTTTTTCAGCAACACCTCACATAGATCAATTTTCATTCCCTTTTTCACAATTTTGTATGCTAGGTCTACTGCTGCACAGGGTACACTGTTTTCCCTTGCTGATTGGAAGAAACAGTAACCTATAACTCTAATGGCAAATTTTAGTTCTTCATCTGTGACATTGTTCAATTTCAATCCTCTACAATCTGATTCCACTCCAGTTAAACTGATCAGTTCCTTCTGTGATATCATCTTTTGGGCTCGAGCATGATCATAAATGGGGTAACCGGTAATCAAATGAATGATTTCCTTGGTAATCTTAAATGGTTGCTCTTCTAGCCACTTGAAATCATCGTGAACTCTGCTTAGAATAAACTTGACCCACTGGGGTTTGATCACACGAGGATAGGTTAGGGCTTCAGTTAATCCCTTGATCTTGATGTGCTCATACTTGCTATTTAATTTACCATCTATGTATAATTCATCATAGGTGTCTTTAATTTCAACATGACTGAGTTCTTCAACACGACATTTGGTGAAGAATCTCACATCCTCGACTAACAACACTCTATCCGAGATGAGTGAAAAAATAGTTTTGTCATCCGGTTCAGATGTAACTTTGGGAGTCAAAAAGTATTTTAGTGAGGGCTTCTCTACATTCTTGACAACAATGGGATCTTGGATCTTAGGCGCCATTTTAGATTTTAGATAAAAGCTAACAAAGGATCCTTAGGGTTTCAGGATTTCAAACGACTGATGTTCCACACTTAGCAAATAATAGCAACTTGATAAGATCGGTAAACCAGCTTAACAATGCATTGAGATTGATGTAAATACCTTGAATTTGCTATGTAGGAGGTTTGATCGCCTTTGATTCGCTTTGCTATGCTCTCTCGAAAACTTGGTGAGTTGAAAATGACAGCGGAAATGCTTTTAAGTACACAATATGCCTTATCGGGCTCCGTGCGGGTTAGGTCAAAAACATTAAATACACTCGGTTCCACTAAACCTTCTTTCCTTTTTCCACTTTAACCGAGTAACCAAACTTCCTTCATTCACCGACTTGACAGGCTTCCTGTATTCACCGACTTGACAGGTTTCTTGTAAAGTACTTCAAAAGACTTTGATAGAATTTCAAACTTACTATTACATCTTAATTATGCAGATTTGAATTAAGTACATGATAAAATAGGAACTGTTAAGATTTAACCTTGATAGAATGCAGTCCCTTCATACCTTTACCAATTAATTTGGAATAGGTGCACCTAACTCGGTAGGTAAGGTGCTTTTTTCATTTGACACAATTTCCTTCTTTTTCCAAATCATCTTTAATTTGTCTATTATTTCTTCAGTGTCTTTTCTAGGTTGATGTCTGCAATCTCCAACTAAGTGTCCAACTTTGTGACAATGAAAACATGCCATACCCGGATTTCTCCATGATCTTTGGTTGTACATCCCAAACCTTATAAAACAGTTGGCACTTATATGTCCATATCTTCCACAACATTCACACCATATCCTTGTATTGTAATCCTATGGTACTATAGAATACTGTCGGTAAGGATTTGTGTGAGGTCGGTATCCTCTAGCATTTGCTCGGTGTGCATACCACATATAGTTCTTTTGCTTAAGCCAACACTTCTTGGTACTATGTCCATATCTATTGCAGTTTTTACAAAACCCTTTGAATTTTGCCTTTTGATAATTGTTTATAGACTTTGTCCTACATTGTTTAGATAGGTGACCATATTTATTGCAATTGTAACAATAACCATTGGACTTAGTGACATTCGGTTGCTTACTTTTTCTGATATGGCACATGTTGGCAGTGTGACCTTGATTTCCACAGTAGTTGCAAATAGGCTTCTTTCTTTTGATGTTGTTCTTGTTTCCACCTTGCTTTGACGATTCTCCTCTCTCGATAGTATGAATTCCCTTTTTGGTAGAGTCTTTTCCTTTGTAACCGAGTCTTGCATCTTTGTTGGGTCTCCTTGTATTCAGTTGTTCATCCAACATATTTGATGCTTCATAACTCTTCTTCAGTGTTTCTTTGGATTTCTTCTCTGTTTCAAGTTCATCAGCCAACCTTGATACTTCAAGTTTCAATGCTTGATTCTCATCATCCTTCAGAATTGCTTCATGATGTGCATAACCTAGTTGATCTGACAGATTTTGATGAATTCTAGTCAACCTTGTGATTTCATCATTCTTATCAGATACTAAGACTTCAAGTTGTTGTTTCTCTCTTTGTAGATCTCTTACTTTATCCTTAGTTGTCCTTAATGCATCAAGATTTCCAGTCATCTGTGTGCTGAAATGTTCATGTTCTCTTTTTATTGCTTTTAGTTGATCAGCCAGTGCTTTGTTCTTTTCTCTCAATACTCCAATCATTTCTTCAGTTTCTTTAGATATACTGTTCTGAGATGATATCTCAATTTGTTCCACTAACTCTTGAGAGTCCTGCAAATCATCAGATAATCTTCTTCTTACTTTTAGAGATTTTTGCATTTGCCTTTGCATGTCTGTAATCACTTGATTAGCATGATCCAGCTCTTCTTGCAAATACACAATCCTCCGAGATTGTTTATAGCCTTCCATTGATAAGATCTTTCTGTTTAGGCAGTTAAACCCTTTTCCAAGATTGAAGCTCCAATACCAATTGTTAGGCCCAATATGGAAAGCTAATGTACTGAGAGGGGAGGGGTGAATCAGTACTTCAAAACTTTTCTTCAACAATAACTTTACTGTTATGCATAAACCGAATAGTGCAGTAACATAATATAAAGTTAAAACAAATAGATAACAATCATACATAATTCACTCCATAACACATATATTTTGGTTACGCAGAAAATCTTGGTTAGAGAGAAAAACTGCAGTGGGGATGGCACCCACAACTTCACTACTGCAATAATAAAGAGTGCTTGGTTAGACCTACATGTTTAGCTATTTCTGATAGCTTACCCTATTAGGAGTAACAAGATTTGTTAGATCTACCTTGCTAAAGGATTTTACAACACTTAAACTAAAATGTTGCACCTAGTTAGAGGCTTTACAATTTATAGACTTGATTAGAGTCTTTTACCCTGTTAAAGGTTTCTCTTACAACTTCAAAATATTACAATAAATCATTACAAATATCGACAACTTTACATCTGGAATGTTATAGCAGATTCTATGTGCTCAGAATAGATAACCTCGCTTATAGCATACCTCGGTAACCCATATAGTAACTTGGTAAACCCTTCTGTTTACTCTGTTCTTTGACTACTCTCTGAAAACCTTCTCGGTGACCTCTGTGTCTCTATAACAGTCTTCTTACACTCATGCACACACACTTTTTAATTCTTAACTCATGCTATATAAATAGATCTCTTATGTCGGTGATCCATTCATTGCTTTGATCTTACAAACATGTTTTATCGAATGAATAATCATGCAAAATGTTTCATTGGTTAGATGACCTCAAAATCATACACAATCTTTAAGTGCAATTTCCAATGTGATAATGGTTAGATGTTCCTCGATCTTGTAACACGTTTTCATATTTATGTCCAAGTTCAATGAATCTGGTAACATGTTTCACTCGGTGTATAACAACTCGGTGTGTCATCTTTGCTGCTCAGTAGACATGAAATCATACTCAGTAGATAGCTCGGTGTATACTACGTTCTGAGACTACTTTCTTCAATAACCGACTGGACTATGCATACCGACTGAATATCTCGGTAGAGATAACCGACTAGAGTATATAGAATAACTTTGAACATAAAACTAATGGCAACTTGATAAGTAGTAACAAGTATATGAAACTATTTATCTATGTCTAGACATGTATAATCACTATAAGTTATTTAAACTATTCATTCAATCATATTTGCATTCATTTACCTTTCCCTTGTCTCCAACTGCACTACCAGATCCTAAATCACACTGCCCCACACTCGTGTTGCTTGTGCCCTACAAGAGTAAAATAAGATATACATGCAAGTTACTACATAATCTAATTAATACCAATATAAATGATGAACATGTATGTACAATAAAATACAAATGACTAGGTGCAATAATATATGTACTGTCAAGCTATCAAGGCCAAATGAAATGGCCGACAAGATGCCCTCCTGAATCTGTCTCAACTCATCATCGGTCATCAACTGTTAAATAGACCATGTAAATAAAAATTAGTACTTAATATTATCTAATTTATAAACATTTAATTAAAATATAACATGAACTATGAAAACACAAATCTTACCAATACATCATCAATGTATGATGACGGTGCCTCCTCGCCTCTAGCATGTGAGGACTCCCCAGGGTATCCTCCAGTCTGTGTAATAACATCTGGTGCATCATGCATTTCATTCACCTCATAATCTGCACTGTCCACATGAGGATCAATGGGTTGTCCAAGTGGACCCAAGCATATGTGCCCACACATGACACAACTATGGGGCACACATATGTGTGGAGCTAAGGATGACGTGTCACCAGCACCAGATGCACCGCTACCATCAAGAGTAGGCTAAGCTACTGACACAGCCTGAGAAACCAAAAGGCTACACAAAGAGTGAATAGTCGATATGGTCCGTGAAGCCACCTCACAAATGATATTAGGATGCTGAACTGCAGGTGGGGGATCAACCGGAGGAG
The DNA here is from genome assembly GCF_030272615.1 of Cryptomeria japonica. Classification (NCBI taxonomy): domain Eukaryota; kingdom Viridiplantae; phylum Streptophyta; class Pinopsida; order Cupressales; family Cupressaceae; genus Cryptomeria; species Cryptomeria japonica. Next base: position 1,171,585 of record NC_081412.1, on the reverse strand, counting down.
GGGGGACATATGGGCCCTAGACTACTCTGACTGCCCTAGGTCTATTTTGGGGCATACCTAAACCTACACCCTAGAAAGGTTGGATGTCAAAGTAGTTCACATTTTTGTGTAAAACAAACTCAACATACAATTTTTTTATGAAATAGAAGGGGATATCAAGATTGTTGTTGGGTGGTTTGTCGAAAACCATCCACCAACGATCCCAAAAGTTTTTCACAATCCCATCATTTGTGCACCATTTGATAGAAAGTTTTGTTTTTTGGGATCTATGGGCTGACCAGTACGGGGATTCACAAACAATGAGGCGATTTTGGCTTTGGATATCTCAAAGATCCTTGATCCTGATATGACAAGCCATCTGCATATTTTTCCTTCATAGAATCTTGCCACAAAAGGGTGGCATCGTGCTCCTCAGTCATGGTTTCCATACTTTTTATGATCAACGTGAGAGGATCAAACAATGGGTTTAGATGAGGGATCCTATGATATACTTTTGCAATCCCCCTCAATTCATTCAAATTTTGTGCAATCAAATCTTGAATTGAGGGGGGGTTTGGCAAATGAGGGTTTGGTTGTTGCAGTTGTGGTTGTTCAATGTTTTCATTGTTATCCCCCATTTTTAACCTAATTGAATGTAAACAATTAAATTTAGTTAAAAAATTTAAACAATTAGGTATTTGATTTAAAAAAACTAGTTTTCATGAAAAAAACCATATTTTCAATGAAAAATCAAATAAACATTAATAAAAAATATAAAAAATGAATGAAAATGATTCAAAACGATAAAATTCTTACCTCTAAATCTATTTTTTAGCACTTTTTTGTCAAAACACCGGATATCGGATGGAGCAGATATCGGATTTTGATGAATTCGTGCAGCCCGTGAGTTAAAAATGACTCACGGGACTATCACTGTTGAAATATAAAAGTCTTAGAAAATCGGATATCCGATTTCTATACTTAAATTATTTTTAAATAACATATATAATATAATAATATATTATATAATATATTATTATATTATATAATACGTATTGTATTATATTATATATATTATAATATATAATATAATATAATATTATATATAATATAATATAATATAATATAATATAATATAATATTGTATTATATAATATATTATTATAATACAATATAATATAATATAATAATATATTATATAATACGTATTGTATTATATTATATATAATATTGTATTATATAATATATAATATTATATTATATTATAATATAATATACAATATTATATTATATTATATTATAATATTATATTATATTATATAATATATAATATAATATAATACTATATTATAATATATAATATAATATTATATTATATTATATATAATATAATATTGTATTATATTATATATAATATAATATAAGATTGTATTATATAATATATTATTATATTATAATATAATAATATATTATATAATACGTATTATATTATATATATTATAATATATAATATAATACAATATAATATAATATAATATTATATAATACAATATTATAATATATAATATAATACAATATTATATTATATTATATTATATACTATATATAATATATAATATATAATATAATATTGTATTATATTATATTATATAATATATTATTATATTATAATATAATATAATATAATAATATATTATATAATACGTATTATATAATATATATAATGTAATAATATATTATATAATATATTATTACATTATATATATTATATAATATAATAATATATTATATATTATATAATATGTAACATATAATATATTTTTTAAATTAAAATTAGAAATAAAAATCGGATATCCGATTTGCATAGGTAATTACCAGGTAAAGGTGTACTGACACCCAGGCCAAGCAAAAAGTCAACATGGATTTTCATGTTTTTAGGCAAGTGAGAAAGGCTATTTTTTTCACATTGCCACTTTTGGCCCCCCTTGATCCTGCACTAACCCTCTTTATCCATGCGCTATCACTCGTGAATCAAAATTTTCAACTGAAAATTGGTAGAAGAAAAACTACTTGAGTTGTGTCATTATCACCCTGATGCCTTCAGATGGAGTGTGAGGTGTTACGTTCTGTCCAACAGAGTGTTTCCCTTCTCGAAAGGGATACTGGGTCCTGGCAAGAAGTAAAGTCACCCCTAAACTAAAGGATGAGCTTCAACCTTCATGCCCAGGATCAAAGAAAGCAGAAGGAGGAGCTTAAGGGAAAACATAATATGTTGGGAAGCGTGTAGGGACAAACTGTGGTTTAAATATTAATAATAATAATTGATAAGATTTATGAGCCAGTTCATCTTGCATCTAAATGTCAATCCGGGGTCATAGACTGATGAAAGGTATAGTGGCTATCTGCTCAAGGGATGAAGATAGCAAACCAAGGGGGATGAATGCAACTAGAACACACAGAAATAAACCTATAACAGACCAAAATAAACCTGGCGACAGGAACCGTCACTTCCTAGTGTCGGGAATTAAACTCACAATTCTTTAAAGCAAACTATTATAAAAACTAGAAAGTATTATAAAGCATGAATATTTAATCTACAATATAATATTGTAGGAAATAAATAACAAACTAAACAAATCCGAATCACAATTAAATCTAAAGAAAAATAATAATCAAGTAGAATTATGTACAATTACATAAAACACAATATCTAAATTAATATAAATAATGCTAAGCTAATAATTGATTAAAATCATAATACACAGAAAATAAACACACAACTAATCTACAATTAATCACCAGACATTCTCGAGAAGTGGATCTTGCCTCCTCAGTACATCTGGTGGGAAAGAATGAACTCCTTCTACACTGCTTTGATCAGAATAACATTCTTTTATTCATCCATGAATATTACAAATACTTCATTCAATATTCTTCTACAGGAAACTCATGTACAGTAGCCTGTGGAATTGGTATTTTTGTTTACAGAATGCCCCTATATATATGAATATGTTGAACTTATAATAGTTGATAAATAGAAATTGTTTGTTTGAACAAACTGGTGAGAAAGAGGTTGATGTAATTCATTTGGGAATAGCCACGAATCAGAAACAAATTTGTTGTTACAACAACCAAAAATAGAGATATTCTTCTCCAGCTATGTAACCATCTGTACCAAAAATTTTCTAGCAAACTGAATCTTCCACAAATCATTTTCCACGTGAATAAAACCATTACTTGTTGCAGAAAAATGTGGAGTCTTGGTTGACCGCAACTGTAAATTAAGAATTATTATGTTTAGAAAACCACCGATAACTTCTAAATGGTTCATTTTATGGAGATTCTGTCACGAAAAAACTTAAATGGGACCATCCTGGACAAAACCCATGTCTCAGATTTTTGAGATTCTTCCTCATTTGCCTATAAAATGCAACGCAAAACTGACTGACATATTTTTGAGTCATTCTTCTATTAATGGCCAATCAATATTTAAAATATTAATTAAACATTGATGTGTATAGCCATGTAAGCATATTTGATGCCTCTTGAATATATATTGATCCATATCATTGGAAGAACTAATGCTCTGAACTGGTGTAGCAAGAGTCCACTTGGAAATGACAAGAAGATCCTTGCACAAAATATGACAGGAAGTATATTGCAAGATATATATTCTTGACATGAAATAAATATTAGTAAACACAATATGATATTATTTATTCACTATTTTATCTAAAAACTTGATGAAATGTTACTTATATATATTAAAACATATGCAACAAAACATAGTGAAATCATATGGAAATGGTATATAGAAATGGATATGAAGGCATATTGCAAGGTATAAGATATGGTGTAAAATAGGGCATATTTGACTCTCATCAGAGGGGTCACAACTTCCATGTCATCACAGAGATGAGTGGCTACCACTCCCCACCCAAACAAATCCTTCTTTCATTCCTCTGCGGGCTCCTTCTTCGAACCCCCTGCCATCCAATGGCAGAGTAGAAGCAGAGGATATGCCAGGCATGGCCTTTCTTGATAAGAAAAGGCTTTCACACCCCCTCTGGAAATCCTTCTCACTTTCACAACCCCTTTGACAATAAACAAACTCACATAGGAGAAAGTAAAAACACCCATTCGATATCACAGAGCACACAACAACTCCATGCACGATCCCGCTCAAACATCATCTTCCTTTCTGAGGAAAAAACCACTCTCAGAAAATGAAAAAGGTTTATTTTCTCTTCTACCAATTAAGTCACCACCCTATTGTAATTATAAATTTTTAACACTTCATCTGGTGATGCTCATGCACATGAAAAATCATCATTTTGGTGCTTTTCAACTCACCCTACCAGCTATGGACTCTAGAAGTCATGCCTATCAAATCCACTGCATCCTGCTAAGGCTCGTCTTATGTGAATGATTTTGTTATGATTTTATTCCTCCTTGATTGTACAAATTTTGCTTCAGAATCCCTGACAACAAGCAACCTTTGATTTCTCAAAGAAATCTATGATCTCCCATCTCTAACTCAAAAGCTATCCAATCCTTTTATGCCTTTGAAACCGTCATCCTTGCTTGTCTAATCAACCTTGACTCAGGAGAAACCTTCAAACTAATCCCTCGAGAATGAGTCGGGATCCAAGCCTTAAAAATTCCAAATCAATGAATGATTTAATTCGCCTACAAAATTAATTTAATGCTCTGAAAATTATTTTTATTCGCCAATATATTTTTTTTACGTTTTGGAAAAAGGTTGAAATCGCCAATATTTTTTTTTATGGTACTGAAAATAGTTTGAAATCGCCAATATATTTTTATTATGGTTTGAAAATAGGTTGAAATCGCTAATATTTTTTTTTATGGTTTGAAAATAGGTTGAAATCGCCAGTATTTTTTTTTATGGTTTGAAAATAGGTTGAAATCGCCAATGCAAATATTTATTTTGGTTATAAAAACATTACAATTTGCCCGTGCAAATATTTTTTTGGTTTTAAAAACATTACAATTCGCCAGGATTTTTCACAAACTTGGAGCGATCACGAATGATTTGCCAATGGAGATTATTATTTTTTCTCCGTAAACCACAAAATTTCACCAATAAAATTAATATTTTCCTCGGCAATTATACACCTTTTGCCAGGTTTTTACACCTTGTCCAAGGGGACTAGTCCCTCGGGAATGAGTCGGCATCCAAGCCTTAAAAATTTTAGATCAATGAATGATTTAATTTGCCTACAAAATTAATTTAATGCTTTGAAAATTATTTTTATTCGCCAATATATTTTTGAAATGTTTTGGAAAAAGGTTGAAATCGCCAATATTTTTTTTATGGTTTGAAAATAGGTTGAAATCACCAATATTTTTTTTATGGTTTGAAAATAGGTTGAAATTGCCAATGTAAATATTTATTTTGGTTTTGAAAACATTACAATTCGCCCATGCAAATATTTTTTTTGGTTTTAAAAACATTACAATCCGCCAGGATTTTTCACAAACTTTGAGCGATCATGAATGATTCGCCAATGGAGATTATTATTTTTTCTCCGTAAACCGCAAATTTCACCAATAAAATTAATATTTTCCTCGACAATTATACACCTTTCTCCAAGTGTTTAGACCTTGTCCGAGGGGGGGGGGGGGGGGGGTTCTTAAAGTTTTCCCTAGCATCAAGATCCTCAAGTGTCACACTAAGTTGTCTCTGAAAACCAAATTCCATTGGACCAATCTCCTGGAACTTCCTCAAGCGGTTAAGCTTCCTCTAAGGAACCAAGCATTGATACCAATTGTTGGAATCATGGATCATTGAGAGGGGGGGTAAATCAGTGATCTACCGGTTTGTATATTTTCAAACTTAACTTTGAACCACTGGATGCAAACACATAAAACTGAAATGCAAAAACATGAAACAAACAACCACAAGATCATAACACTGGTATTTTTACGTGGAATCCCAAATGGGAAAAACCACAGTGGGATCGAAACCCATAATATTATTCCACTATGGCTACTAGAAAAATAATATTATAAAATGGGAATGCACAAGCATTCAAGCACACTGCTTAGAGCTCAATACTCAATTACAATAACCCGAAAGGCTACAACCCTTAGAGAAGTCTCGCTGAATTACAAAGTTGTTACAATGATGAATTATAATGTATGAACTCTGAAATAGCATGTACAATGCCTGGATGAGTTTCGGTTGAGTGCTGAATATATTGATTGGATCACCTTCTCTATTTTTCTTTGTTTTTCCCTGTATTATGTCTCAGACAGCTACTAGATCAATAATGTGCACGTGAAACCAACTTAATTTGTATCCATGTAAGACGATCTGAAGAGTGCATTCTCATCTGTTCCACATAGTGTTTTGCATATTGAGGATGTTAGGGTTTTCACATATTGTAATATTGAGGAGCTTGGAAGTGCACAAATGTTGGATTTATACACAAAGCAGATGATAGATGAGGTTGGTGGTCTGAAACCTAAATTCAAAGCGGTGGAGGAAAAGGGTTTTGCGCAGTATGTCAAATCTCCAAAGTTTGATGAACTCGAATGGGTTTGGTATGTACTTAGTAGGATGCATGATGAATACATGTGGTTAAACCAGTCATTCAAGATTAGAAAGAATGCTATTAGGGTTGTTACTGGTTTGTTCTCAACCAATGACTTACCCACCTTGAAGGCTATGAAGAACCAGATGGTTATAGATGCATCTAGATCAAAATTGATCAAAGAGCCATGATGATCAACAATATTCTGGAGTATGATGTTAAGTTTGTTTCTATGGTGATAGGTATAAGATATACCACTCCAACAGGGATAACTCTGTGTCCAGAATAGCTATTTATGTTGCATATGAAATGATTAAGGAGTGTAAGAAATATGAATTGCGTGAATTGCTCTAGAGTGATCTGATAAAGAACCTGAAGTAGATAAAGTAGGACAAGAAGCACCCATTCAAGTATGGCACTTTGATCCTATGCCTATACTTTTACTTCATGAACAAAGTTTTGGGAGTAGGTCAGGTCCAATGGGTGTATGATAGACCTGTGGCAGTACAGATCAAAGAGTATTTGTATAACATTGGTGATGCCAAGGTCTGGAATGCCACTCTCTGGGGTTATTTCAAAAAATTTCAAAGTGCAATGCATGATAGGGAAAAGATCCCTAAGGAAATATTTTAAAATACCAAGATACAATTTGTTTCATGGTAGACACGGATCAATGCTTAATTGAAGTTGTGGAACCTAAGACTTCTTGGATCATGCCCATGGGGTATGAAGTGGAGAAAGAAATTCTTGAGCTATATGCTCAACATTTGCTGAGAAAACCAATGGACACTTATAAAGAGAGGTTCAGAACCTATGCTGAAAAGAGCCTTAAACTGCATAAACAATTCAAGAAGCCAGAAATCTAGAAGAAGGTAAGGAAGGAGGTTGAAGAATATGCTGAAAGCATTGTGATATCCAAGGAGGCGGTTTGAGAGGCAAGGAAAATAAATATTCTATCTGAAGAGAAGACTATAAAATAGAAGAAGGCCAAACCAGAAGTCTCTACTCCTAAACCTAGATAGTCAAAGAGCACTGATCCCTCAGCTAGTCTTGCCAAATCATCCAAATCATCAGCCATGCCATCTGGAAAATGAGAGAAGAGGAAGACAGTAAGATTTGTGACTATGGAGTACGATGAGGAGACAAAATCCGATGATGCAGTTAAGGAGGTAAAGGCCATATCAGCTAAGGCCACTAAAGTTGCTAAGGAGAAGTCATCTGGCGGTGACAAGCCAAGCAAGAAACCAGAAACCTCCACAATAGACACGATAATAAAGTAAGTAAGATTCATAGTTAATCCTCCTATGTCATTAGATGAAGTTGTAGATGAGGTTGTAAGGAATGGGAATTTGAAGCCAATGTCTAAATGGTGTGACAATTTTGATGAGAATGGGAAAAGGACTTTAGAGGAAGCTCATGTTAAGTATTTAAATGTGTACAATAGAGCTCTAATAGAAATAAAGTTAGAAATCCCTAAGAGCTTGTATGATATATTGGAGATGAGGAGGAGAACTACAAATAAGTAAGAAGAAAGATTAAGAGAATATATGTTGGTAGAACTCTTCCCTATAATTGCAAATGAAGAGATTACAAGAATTCTCAAGGAGGTCAAGAATGAGTTCGTGAGCAAGAGTAGAGTCAATAAGATTATGATTGGCAAGACTGTAGAAGTTATTGAGGATACAAAAAGGATCTTGAGGAAAGTATTGCTTAAGAATCAGTATGAGCTTATCCCTGAGAAAACTTAGGATGATGCTCTTAAATCTGGTCCGTAAACTCAGAGCATGCCTTGTTTTTTGGAAGTGTATATAGTTGATCAGACAGAGGTGAATGATCCGAGAGATGCTGGAGATGAGGATGTGGCTGATAAGGGTGAAGAAGAAGCATATGAGGGTGAGGATACTCAAAATCCTTCGGTTGGCATTGTTACATCTGAGAAGGATGCAATCCCGCGTAAGGCTGATGCAAAGAAGGTAGTAGAGAAGAAGAAAGTTGAAGTTAAAGTTGAAGTTGATTCCGAGGAAGCAAGAGACACTGCAAGGGCAAAAAAGGAAAGAAGATCATTGATGATCCAAATTTTTCTCAAGGCCCAATCAATCTTTTCACTATGTCTCCTATTTAGAAGCTTCAATAAGCTTCATTTTCTCAAGCCAAGGCAAGTGAGGATTTTTTAAAGTCTCACACAAAAGATAGTGAGTTGCTTACCCTTGCATCCAGTGTTCTTGAAAAATTAATGCCCATATTTCAGAAGAACACGTCTGACACTCCATCTGGACAACTCAAGAGTTTGATAAATTTGGTGGATACTCATTTGGAGTCTTTGGAGAAATTTGTTGAGGTAAAGGTCCGCAATGAATTTAATGCCAAAAGGCTCCATACATTAAAAACAATGATTGTTGATGATAGATCCACATTAGATACTTGTGTCAAGATTATGCGGGATGCATTATCTGAAGGTGACAACATTTACAAATCATGCCTATCATTTTCCAAGTTCACTAAGGATATTGAGGAGAATTCCAAGGAGTATGAGGATCAATTAGCTCAGATATCTTGGTCTCTTGATCCTTTGTCAGTTTCCATGAGAAATCAAGAAGATCAAGTAATACCTTTACTTGACAAAATCAAGAGCCTAAGCCATGAAAAGGAAAGAATCACTGGTAGAGTCAGAGAACTGCAGACTCTCATCGCTCCCAAGTTGGACATTATGCTAAGTGCATTGAAGGATACTCAAGATGCTCAAGCTGCCAATGAACCCTCAAACCTTAAATCAGTCGAGACGCAGGCTTATATGTTCAGTGGTCTCATATCTATCTTGGAGTGCCTCAAGAAAGACTGGGATAACCATTTGGATTCATTGAAGAACACTTTTATATTCAAGTTTTTGTAAGTTAGGTTTGTGTGTATATATGCCTCTGTATAGAATTTTGTGTATACTTTTGGTTTTTGGAACCCCATCTTTGTCATTGATGTCAAACAGGGAGTGTAGGGCAATGAAAAATGTTGATCTTAGGGGGAGTTTTTGACTTTTGGAGTCTGGTTGTTATATTTGTGGTTGCAGTATATAGTGTTTTGGTTCCAACACTTAAGTCATTTTTCACTAAGTGTTGTCATCAATGCCAAAGGGGGAGATTGTTGACAAGAGACACTACAAAGATGATTCAATGTTGTTATTGATGGCAACTAATGCTAATGCACCCATCCGCATATCTCAGTTTATTCATTCTAAAAGAGTGATTGATTTTGGTTAAGTCAGGTAGACTGGAAACCAAAGTATTTGATAAAGCACAGGTTGATCGATCCGTTCTTCAATACAGGTTTATATCTTGTGTTGCAGATCTCTTGGAAGCATTATAGACGTGTTATCTACCATATTCCAGGTTTATGGCATTCGGCGTTGACTCATGGTTGGGTTAGATGATCTGACGTGTCGGTTCTTAGTTTGACAAAGCAGTTTAGTGGTATTGTGTAAATAATCATTGTGCAGATTATGTGGTTTGATTTTGGTGTTTGATTATGTGATCGTGGCATGTTGTTAAACAATTTTGGTAGCGTGTGGACAATTCTTTTTGGTTTACATATGCATTGGAGTTTGAATTGAGTCGACTTGGTATAGACATTTCATTATTTGGATAGTGTTCTTGAAGCTGACATATAGAAGATCTAATTTCATGTTGTGGATATAAAAGATCGATGGATATGATCATTTTGGGTATTGGTGGTTGTGTGAAAAGTGTTTTGTGATCGATTGTGCAGAGTTTCACGTACACAAGTGAAATATTTATGCTCTAGAATATTAAAGAGCAGCAGAAAAAAGTAGTGTAACAGAGCAGTATGTGATTAAAAGTTTTGTGCTTGACTAGAACTGTACCCAGGCATTTGCAAATGCTATTTTTCAGTTCAGACATTCCAATTATCTATTGTAAAAGATTTTGTAAGGCAGTGAGCCTTATCAGGTTGTAGCCCTTATTGTTTTAAGTAGTTAGCTCTAGGAAGTGTTCCTAAATGCATGTGCATTCCTTGTCTAATATTTATATACTTTTGCAAAGTGTATTTATATTGTGGGTCTCATCCCCACCGTGGTTTTTCTCTTAACCAGTTTTTCCACGTATAAAATCCGGTGTTATGGTGTTGTTGTTGATTGCTTTTTGTTTCTGCATCTTTCTTTCATTCATTTGCATTAAGTGGTTAAAAGGACAAATTAAGTTGGTTTGCACTCTATTCTTGTTCATTAAGTTGGTTTGTGCTCTATTCTTATCATCACAACATAGAGAATATATCCCATTTTATAATTATTCAATTGCATTCAATAGATAGTTGTCTAAGTTGACTTATACAAGTTCTTAGAAGGCTTTGTTGTCACGCCAAACTAGGTTCCTCTAGATCCTTTAAATCAGAAACATTGATCCACTTGATTTGACCAAAAGGATTTGGACGTTGTTGCCACTATGGTGGTTCCACACGCCACATCATTTTATAGCTTTCTTAAACTCCTCGAGTTTTATTTTGTATGTCACATTAGAGTCATGTTCCACTTTACCTTAAACTTCAGGAACACATGGTGTTGGGATGCAACATCACAACCTAACTTCTTCTTACATCATTAATCCCTGCAAAGCAACACTTTGTTCATTTCTTCTAGCTCTATGGGCCCCAACACAATTAGCATTTTCATAAAGATTGCATTAATGAAATGTTATGTTGTTATTGATGTCAATTAAATCGGTAATGATATTATTGTAATGTTGTTTTGTAACCGACTGGAAGAGCTAGTGAAAGGAAACTGTAACTGATAGGTAAGTTTGTGGAGTGAACCGGTATTGCTAAGTATTGGAGAGATGAACCGGTAAACCCTACCTGTTGTTTTGATAGACCTTAACCGATTAAGTCTGGTGAATTGGTTATATTGGTTTATGATCTAATGGTGAGTGGTAATGCTTATGATACATATGCATATTGTATGAAGAGAGTTTCAAAGTGTTTTTGGTGCATTGAGGTAATGGTTTTTGTCTTGGGAATGAGCAAGTATATTGCATGTAATGCAAAGCGCATGATGAGTTACTAAGTTCGATGAAGCGGTGATCAAGGAGCGGTCGAGGCTTTCTTGAATGATGTGTAGAGATTGTTATGTAATACAACGGTCATACTTGAACCGACTTGTTTGTAATCTCTATGTGAATTAGGTTTTTGTTGTGTTACTGACCTAGATGATTTGTTTATAAGGTTGATGAGTTGTTTAGTGTCAGAGTTGGCAAAGTTTTAGTTGAGTGTGTGGTTGTCTAACTAGATGATGTATCTATAGTTTAAGTAAAGGCAGATAGGAGCATGAAAAGGATTTGAACAAGAAAGTGTAGTGTTATTCAAACAGATCGACAAACTCTTGTTGTTTTCTAATAATTACAACAGTTAAATCCCCTAACCGAGTAAGCTCTAACAAGCTTGGTGCTATCCAAATCCTCTAACAAGGTGATCCATTAGCTTAGATTCTAAATCCTTTACAAAGGTTACTCCTTACAGGGTATTGCTTCTAACAATGCATTATAGTCAATCCCTTAACCAGGTGGTCCCTAACAGGATTTGTTCTTAACAAAACTTTTTGTAAAAACTTTAACAGGCTTGGCTCCTAATAGGACGAACTTCAAAAGAGTTCAGATAGTTATCTTGTGAGTCTCATCTCACCGTGGTTTTTCCCATTTGGCTTTCCACGTCAAAAATATTGTGTCAAGTGGTGAATTTTTTTGTGGTTATGTTTTCTATGGTTGATTTGCTTAACTACTCAATTCACTTTGATAAGTCATGATAACCAGTAGCAATATGAAATGAAGTTTTACTTATGTCAGTAAAAGTATTTGAATGTTTGTGAGTTACAATTTGTTTACTGTTAATCTGTTGTAACAGTCAACCAGTTTAAACTTGACAGTTTTATCTTGACAGTGATATTGCATTGATAGTTCTAAGTTTACTTTGAGAGTTTGATTTTGAGATTGGTGAAGTTTATCAGTTTTTATATCTACTAATTCACCCCCCCCCCCTCTCAGTAGTTGACCGGATCCTTGTTCTTTCATCATACCATCAATTGGTATCAGAGCATCTCAAGTCCTCTAAGGTCTAAGCCTAACAACTTGAGGTAAAGATCTTGTAGATCATGATGAAGAAGGAAGGTCCGAAGTTTAATAGAGAGAACTATAGGATATGGAGCGATAGAATGAAAATTTCTATCAAGAGTCTTGGAAATCAATACTGGGAACATGTTAATACTCGATATGTTGCACCTAGTGGGATTATGACTAATGATCAGAAGAAAGAGCAACAAGAAAACAATCAAGCACTAGAGGCTATTATCAGTTCTTTTTCTGATGCAGAGTATGTAGATGTCCATGGTCTGGAGACTGCATATGAGGTATGGAAGAAACTTGAAGATATTTATAGCGGTGATGAACATGTAAATATTGTCAAGGAAGAGAGTCTAAGAGGAAAGTTTGATGACATGTGGATGGCTGAAGGTGAGAATATCCAACTTTATGGTCAGAGGATAAAAGAGATAGTTGGTGAGATCAAGAGTGCTGGTGGTAAAGTGGAAGATGCCATAGTGGTTAGTAAGCTATTGAGAACCCTGACACCGGTCTACACTATCCGAGTTGCAGCCATTCAGGAGTTAAAATCTATTGACAAAACCAAGGTAACCCTTGACTCCATCATTGGTAAGCTTACTTCTTTTGAATTAAATGGTTACGATGGTAGTATTCAGAAAGCTGAATCAACATTTAGAGCTTCTATTTCTAACCCATCTATGAGGAAAAGTAGAGATGCCAATCACAGTTATGAATGTAGATCCAGTAGAGAAGTTGATGATGAAGACAGTTTGGTTGAGCTTGAAGCATTGTTGGCCAAGTGGCTGCCTAGAGGTACCGATAAATATAGAAGTAAATTACCTTTGAAATGTTTTGCATGCAACAAGATTGGACACATATCTGCTAACTATCATAATGGTGATAATGAGCACAAGCGAGAGAAATTCAAGAAGTACAAGGGAAAAGGCAAAAGAGATTGTCTTATTGCAGTTGATGGTGGTATCACTGATGAGGAATCTAGTTGTGATGCTAATGAAGACATTGTGTTTGTAGCCATTAAAGAGGAAACATCTGATCAGGAGGCTATAGTTTCACGAATGGATAATTCTGATGATTGGATCATTGATAGTGGTTGTTCACATCACATGACCGGTGATCGGAGCAAATTTCTTTCTTTGAAGGAATTTGATGGCAGAGTTGTAATATTTGGTAGTCACTCACCCTGCATGGTTAAAGGTAAGGGAACTATTTCGCTTAATGGAAAGAGCACTGCAAATGATGTCTACTGGGTTGAAGGTCTAAAGCACAATCTTTTGAGTGTTGCTCAACTCAATGACACATGATATCCATTGGAGTTTAAAAATGGTATGTGCAAAATCTATGGGAGCAAAGGTGAACTGATTGCAATCAGCAAGCAGACTAAAGGTAACTTGTTTCACCTGAATCCTAAAGTTGGCAACTGTTTAATTGCTAAGGTAGATGATAGTTGTCTTTGGCATAGGAGATTTTGTCATATAAATTTTGATAACATTCTTAAAGTGAGTAAGTCAAAGAAAGGTGAGAGGTTTTCCTCAGTTGGACAAACTAGTTAATGCTCTATTTAAGGAATGTTAGTTGGGAAAGATGACATCCTCAACTTTCAAGAGAAAATCTTTTTCAGCGGAACATCTATTATATTTGGTTCATACAAACCTCTGTGGAGCAATAAGGACTAAAAGTATTCAAGGTGACAGATATTTCATGATCTTCACTAATAATTTCTCAAGAATGATGTGGGTCACAATCTTGAAGGATAAAACAGAGGCATTTAGTAAGTTCAAGGCATTCAGGGCCTTAGCTGAAAAGGAGAGTGGTAAGAAGATAAAGTGTTTGAGGACTAATCAAGGCAAAGAATTCACTTCTAAATAATTTACTAGATATTGTGAAGAGAATGGTATCAAACAACAACTTTTTGCACCAAGGACACCATAGTAGAATGGTATTGCAGAGAGAAACAACTGGCTAGTTGTTGAAGCTTCTAGGATGATGTTGATACAAGGAGGTGTAGCAAAAACTCTCTGGAGAGAAGCTGTTAGCACAACTGTCTACACTATGAACAAGATTTTGGTAAAAAGAGGTAAGGGCAAGACTCCTTATGAATACTGGTATGGTAGATCACCTAATGTTAGTTATTTCAAGATATTTGGCAGTAAATGTTTTATTAAGAGAGGTGACTATGTTAGCAAGTTTGAGGCTAAAAGTGATGAAGGTATATTTCTTGGTTATTCCACCAAGAGTAAGGCCTACAAATGTTATAACAATCGGACATAGAGAATCATTGAGAATGTTGATGTTCGAGTGGATGAGTATCCTGAAGTCTTGCGAGAAACCAGTGTGGAGAAAAAGAATGAAGATCCTTGCATTTTGTTTTTGGAACCAGAACTTGTGAAACCTGAAACTGGTAAAGAGACCATTGTTGTACCAGTTCAAACAAAACAGGCAAATTCAGAAGATGATGTTAATAATGAAGAAGAACCTGAAGATAATGATCATGTTATTCTGAGGTATGTGAGACTCAATCACAATCCTAAATAGGTTATTGGAGATAAGGATGCTGGAGTATTAACCAGAAGAAGAATCAGAGAGAATTCTTGCATGATCTCCACTATTGAGCCTAGAACTGCTAACGAAGTATTTGGAGATGATCATTGGGTTAAAGCAATGGAGGAGGAGCTTGAACAAATTGAGAAGAATAACATTTGGACCCTAGTACTCCAGCCAATAAATAAAAATGTGATAGGTACTAAGTGGGTTTTCAGGAACAAGTTGAATGAAGATGGTGTTGTAGTTCACAACAAAGCTAGATTGGTTTGTAAAGGTTATACACAAGAAGAAGGAGAAGATTATGGTGAGACTTTTGCACCAGTGGCTAGATTGAAAGGTGTCGGAACTTTACTTGCATTTGCAGCACACAAGGGATTCAAAGTATACCAAATGGATGTAAAGTCAACATTTTTGAATGGAATACTGGAAGAAGAAGTATACATTGAGCAGCCCGATGGTTATGCTCTGACTGATGAGAAAGGCATGGCATGTAAGTTGCATTAATCATTATATGGATTAAAGCAAGCACCGAGAGCATGGTATGAAAGGCTTCATTCACACTTGATGAAGATAGGTTTTCAGAGAACCAGTGAAGATAGCAACATATATCTCAAATCTGAAGGAGATAAGATATTGGTTAGTGAAGTGCTTGTAGATGATATCATATTTGGAGTGAATGGTGACATGAGCAATGACTTTGCAAATGAAATGAAAAGTGAGTTTGAAATGTCTCTAGTTGGAGAGATAAAAAATTTCATAGGTTTGCAAATACAACAAATGAAGAGTGGTATTTTCATTACACAATCTAAGTATGTGAATGAGGTATTAAAGACATTTGGTATGATTGACTGTAAACTAGTTGGGACACCAATGGTTACAGGTTGTAAGTTGTCTAAGGAAGATGAAACCACATTTGTTGATGAGAAGGAGTACATGTCAATGATTAAAAAATTGCACTATGTTGTTCACAACAGACCGGATATAGCTCATGCAGTTGGTCTAGTTGCCAGATTTTAGAAGAATCCAAAGGAAACACATTTGATAGCAACCAAGAAGATATTCAGATATTTGAAAGGTACTGTTGACTATGGATTATGGTATCCATATGAATGAAACTTTGACTTGAAGGTGTACACAGATGCAAATTGGGCAGGTAATGTTGATGATAGGAAAAGCACAACTGGTGGAGCATTCTTTTTGGGAGGAAGACTTGTTTCATGGAGTAGCAAGAAGCAGAGTTGTATTTCACAGTCTACTGTTGAAGCTGAGTATGTTGTAGCTTATATGAATTGTACCCAAGCTATCTGGATGAGGCACATTTTAGAAGGTTTCAAGATGAAGTTTACAGAACCTGTAAAGATCTTATGTGACAATACTAGTGCCATAAATATTTCAAAGAACCCTGTCTTGCACGCACGAACCAAACATATTGAATTGAAGTATCATTTCTTGAGGGAAAAAGTGCAGAGTAAAGATGTGATCTTGGAGCATGTTTCTACCAAGGAGCAGCTTGCAGATATCTTTACTAAACCTCTTCCTAAGACTACTTTTGAGTATCTTAGAAGTCAACTAGGGGTTGTACCCCTTCTTGAGGTAAATTGAGCATGATGTAGATTACATCAGTCCCAGAGCTACTTGTAGAATTTTACAGCAGGATTGATGTAGGAGTGGAGTTATTCCACAGGGGGAGTATCAAGTTGTAGGTTGTTGATGCTAAACATTGAAGTTTTACATTGCATGTTTTACTTTCAATTTGGCATTGTTGTCAAAGGGGGAGAAGAACTATGTGATTATGGGAGAAGAACTAGTGACAAGCTGAAGACGGGGAGAGTACATGAGAGTACATGGTAAAATGTAAACTAGGATTCCTATTCACAATCACAACAATCAATGGTATTAATATTTGTATTGCCATCAATATCAAAGGGGGAGATTGTTGGCATTTGCATAAAGATTGCATTAATGAAATGCTATGTTGTCATTGATGTCAATTAAACCGTTAATGATATTGTTGTAATGTTGTTTTGTAACCAGCTGGAAGAGCTAGTGAAAGGAAACTATAACCAATAGGTAAGTTTGTGGATTGAACCGGTATTGCTAAGTATTGGAGAGATGAACCGGTAAGCCCTACCTATTCTTTTGATAAACCCTAACCGATTAAGTCTAGTGAATTGGTTATATTGGTTTATGATCTAATGGTGAGTGGTAATGCTTATGACACGTATGCATATTGTATGAAGAGAGTTTCAAAGTGTTTTTGACATGTTGAGGTAACGTTTTTTGTCTTGGGAATGAGAAATTATATTGCATGTAATTCAAAGTGCGTGATGAGTTACTAAGTTTGATGAAGCGGTGATCAAGGAGCGGTCGAGGCTTTCTTGAATGATGTGTAGAGATTGTTATGTAATCCAATGGTCATACTTGAACCGACTTGTTTGTAATCTCTATGTGAATTAGGTTTTTGTTGTGTTACCAACCTAGTTGATTTGTTTATAAGGTCGATGAGTTGTTTAGTTTCAAAGTTGGCAAAGTTTTAGTTGAGTGTGTAGTTGTCGAACCAGATGATGTATCTATAGTTTGAGTAAAGGCAGATAGGAGCATGAAAAGGATCTGAACAAGCAAGTGTAGTGCTATTCAAACATATCAACAAACTCCTATTGTTTTCTAACAATTACAACAGTTAAATCCCCTAATCGGGTTAGCTCTAACAAGCTTGGTGCTATTCAAATCCTCTAACAAGGTGGTCCATTAGCTTGGATTCTAAATCCTTTACAAAGGTTACTCCTCATAGGGTATTGCTTCTAACAAGGCATTATAGTCAATCCCTTAACCGGGTGGTCCCTAGCAAGATTTGTTCTTAACATGACTTTTTGTAAAAGCTTTAACAGGCTTGGCTCCTAACGAGGTGAACTTCAAAAGAGTTCAGATAGTTATCTTGTGAGTCTCATCTCACCATGGTTTTTCTCATTTGGGTTTCCACGTCAAAAATATTGTGTCAAGTGGTGAGTGTTTTTGTGGTTAAGTTTTCTATGGTTGATTTTCTTAACTACTTAATTCACTTTGATAAGTCATTATAACCGGCAGCAATATGAAATGAAGTTTTACTTATGTCAGTAAAAGTATTTGAATGTTTGTGAGTTACAATTTGTTTACTGTTAATCTGTTGTAACAGTCAACCGGTTTAAACTTGATAGTTTTATCTTGACAGTGATATTGCATTGATAGTTCTAAGTTTATTTTGAGAGTTTGATTTTGAGATTCGTGAAGTTTATCAGTTTTTCTATCTACTGATTCACCCCCCCTCTCAGTAGTCGACCGAATCCTTGTTCTTTCATCATATCATCAATAACACGTGATAGCTATCGCTTCATCACAAGACTTTCCTGATGGCGTCACCTCTCCATGTGATGTTGCGATCTAAGTAACACATGAAAATCTCTCGCTACTTCGCAAGCTAATTTTCTATTGTTATCTCCAAACTGCAAGGTTGTGGCATAGTAGCTTCTATAAATATTTTGAATACAAAGTTTATGGGCACCAACCCAAAGGATCACCAATCCTTGTATTTTATGGGTGTCAACCCAAAAGAGGACCAACCCCTTTTTTGAGAACCTACTCATATGATTGCAATATAAGAAAAGTTATAGCTACAAATTTAGTGCTTTTTTACAAATGATGGTTTGTAACTCATAGTGTTTTCTACGCCTAGGAATGCCTTAGCTCTTCTTTGCTCACAGGATTTGTTCTCTACTCTCTGGTCTTTGCTATCAATCTCTTCTCTCTGCACTCTATTCTCTTCTTATCTTTGCACAGAACTCTCTAATTTTTTCTCTAAACACTCCTATGTCTCTGCACCACTCTGTGTGTATATTATTTTGTGTTTTTCACACACTATGTTTTGCATACGTGGATAATTTGGCTCCAAAATGGCTCACTAACCTTCGTGTTATACACTTTCCCAAAAAATGAAAGACGCAACTAGTTCTATTGAGCATGACCAAGATCTATAATTTTTGACTAACCTTCATGTTATGTGGAAATTGTGACTTTTTGGAGCCAATTTAGCTACAACCTTGTTCTACCTACTCTCCTTCGTGCTTTCTATTTTTCTTTCTCGTCTTTGCACTTCTTTATACTGCATGCACACACTCCTCCATCACCTACTCAACACTTAACCAGTTCCATTTTTATCATCTCTTTCTTTGTCACTTACCAACTTTTCCCCCCAAGGGCTGAATTAAATGCTCATCGTGATGTGCACTAAAATTTTATCTTCTGCATCTTTCTTGTAGGCAGATGGTTGCCATTATTAAATGCATCCTCTACATCACCAACCTATTCTCTACGTTCAGATTACTACTTTTAGTAGCCTACCCCAGCTCAATACTGTGATATCCTATCGACTGAAGATATTGATCTTCTCGAGCCACTCAACCGATCATCTACCAGTTCTTTAGCTGTCAGTGTTAAATGCAACAACCTTCGCAACATTTTTTCTGCTAACAGATCGGATTAGACTGCTAACTACTATTTTTGATGTGTCCACGCAGCTATTCTCTATTGGTAATGTCCTTCTTTTGACAGATGAAACTTGATTTTCCTCGTACATGCCACATCCTTGGCTTCTCCTTCTTCATCATTGAGTCGCCTTTGGTCAACGTCCATGTGGGTCACTTTTATATTGGCATCCACTTTTCCTTTTAACGCCAAATCGCAAATCAAAAAAGTAGGTGAAATACCCATTTTGTGAAACTACGATAGCCGCTTTCTCTCCTTGTCGCAAAATCACAAAAATAATGGTGGTCATTCTAAGTTGTCTTGTGAAACTGCGATGGCACTTTCTCTTCTCCCTATGGATCCTTTCATCGCTATATCACAATTGACTTGGCTGTGGTGGGGTCCATGCTTGCGAAATGGTGATAGTCATTTCTCTTGTCGTGGTTTCGTAGCAACCTTGGTCAATGCAATTTGTTGACCTGTGAAACAACAATAACTCTCTCTTCTCAGTCTTCACTGTGGCGACAAACGTAGTGTGTTATTCTATCTTTGTAACAACATATGAATAACATAGTGTGATATATTGTACTACAACAACACTTTTTCTAAGTTAAGCTTGTTCACCGAGTGCCTTCACAACCCAATTGCCTTTGCCCTCTATCCAACTACGAGTCCAATAGTAAACTCAAAGTGTCCTCTCTTTCTTCTCTATAGCCTTTGACTACATGCAAACCCCATACTTATCCAGCTTGCTTGTATTGTTCTCATTGTTCTTATTTGCTCAATTTTATCAGCCTGAGATAACACCATCTCTATCAATCTAACCTTCATTGGGGACACTCATCATCCAACATCCTTGTCCAATATGATCTTCACAACTGTTGACATCAATGACAATCTAATGCCAACAATATATCATTGTGTGTGTGTGTGTGTGAATTACGGACAAATTCATAGAAGTCAAACATAAAAAAACACATACAAATAATATCTTTCTAATTCATATTTCTTCGACAATACATATCCAAATTTATTGGAATTCGTTCTCCTATATTATAGGAAATGACTTCTCTAATTATAGAAGTTGTTTTAATAACTTCTTATGAAAACCCAACCAATTACTTTCACACCTAGAATACCTACTTGAGTTACTATTATAACTAACTTTCAGTGAACACACTTTATTATATTTACTCATGTGAACACTAATTCTTAACATTAGTGCGAGCAAGGAGAGAATGCACATCAAATGAATTGAAATTAGAATCATATTTCTACACATACTTTTAGGTCTGCATACCACTATCTAGATCGTGTTGCATTTGATCACCTACATACAAGTATTTATCTCGCTTTCACTTCTAATGAACTCATCATTGACTAACCACACTTCACAATTCCAACGGTCATAGAATCTCTATAGTCAATTGCTCTCTCATATAACTATTTACAATATTGATGATATTTGCACTCTCCTCTTTTCAAAATTGAACACTTTCAACGACACTATTCCAAACCCTTTTGGCTCATGATCTTGATTCAAGCAAAAGGAACCTCTCTTCAATGTTTCATGGTTTTCACATAGATTTACCACAAACTTGGACATGAACAAGAACACATTTGTTCACCCCATATGGTTTATATATTACCACTAACCTTTTCAAGATCCATGAATTACAATTGTGTTTTTGTTCAAGTGAATATGTTACATAAGGAGGTTACGCAAGGAAACAACACACACATAAATAGAAATAGCCATTATTGTCAATTGTGCCACTCAATCTCCAACAACATAAAAAAATTGTCACTGTCACATAATAAAAAACAAAATGCCACCAAATCTGATAAATAACCCCATCGTTGGTCACTAATGAGAGTACGCTAAGTGTCTTCCAACTTCCCATATCTCCATCTTCCAATAAGTTTTCTACTTCCCTAACAAAATTAACATTGAGATTTATTTTTAAGATGCCCCAACATAAATGTGGCATAAAAGTTATAGTACTTCAATTACAATTGAAATACTTTTTATATTTAAAAATTTTACATACTTTTAATTATTATCATGACATGATAATAATGACTCATGAAAATAGCCCCTATTAAATTACTAATGTGAAGAACTCTAAAATACTAATAGACTTAAAAAGCTTGCCTCTCTCTAACTTCCTCAAACTTCTTCAAAGCTTGCAGTTATACTCGGTTTAAATACCATCATACTGTGTGCACATAGAATTCTTACTAAATCAAATATTTCTATTATTGTGTGAGGCCCAATTTCATAGATTCTTCTATCGATTCTATCCACGATTTTCCCTGATTTTACAAGCCTCCACGCCCAACATTCATCATAAAAATGGTGGTATAATAGAAAAAAAGCAAACTTTTGCAGATTACAATTTTGAGACGCCAATTGAGGTATGTGCATTGTGCACCATATGAATTTCCTTCAAGCATTAATGGAAGTAGAGCATCAAGAACTCGTTGTCTAGAGGAATGTATCAGTTGTAGTTGAGCTAAACTCGTTATTTCCTTTTCAACACTAACTCTGCCATGGTTGCCTCTACAACTAAATTATTTAGACTGGAACACAACGGCCATCAAAATATCCCCTTATCACCATGAAAATTGTAAAAATAGTTATTCAATTCTTAGAATGTATCAAGACATTAATATCTCTCATACATTATAAATGCATTATAATAGATGTTTGGTACATTTGAAAACTGGATAGCCATTTCTAAAATTCGATACGAAAACCTCTCAACAACATAAAATAATAACAAATACTGAATATTAGACTTAATTATGAAAGTTCTACAACTCTCTCTAGCTGTCCAGATTTGCTAATACCATTTATAAGGTACAAAAATAGGCATTATAATGAGTGTTGTTGGGGAAACACATTAGTTGTTGAAGGAGAATTATGACTCTTTTAAGAGCCACAACATGAAGGCTCTGATATCATATAAGAACTATAGACGCATTCATAGAAGTAAAACATAAAAAAGTTTGCAAACAAATAATATCTTTTTTATTCATGTGTCTTCCACAATACATATCCGAGTTTATAGGAATTGGTTCTCCTATATTATAAGAAAGGATTTCTTTAATTTTATAATTTGTTTTAACAACTCATTATAAAATCTCAACCAATTGCTTTCATATTGGAATAGCTAGGTGAGTTATTATTATATAACTCGCATTTATTTTAACACACTTTATTATATTTACCCATGTAAACACTAATTCCTAACAATGTACATGTATTTCTATGCATTGATCTTATTTACTCATTTTATCACAATTATGCATACACCTACCTTTATATATAGTTACTAGTCACCTGTATCTAACTTATCCAAGTTGGTATTTTTTTGGTGTGTGGCAAGAAACCCCACAATCATGGAATTGTCCTTATTATTTTCAAAATATAAATTTAGTTGATTGGCCCCCTTTAACCTTCCTTCCTTGAGTTGCCTAGACACACATTTGTCACAACTTGATGATATGACATAGTATTTAACAATATTAGATTTCATCATTTCACATACATCAATTCCCAAATATTATCTCTCATCCTAGAGCATTGAAGGATCAAGTTATAGAAATATACTCCAATTTGATGCATTAAGACAAGTAATGAATTTGCATACATTATTCTAGGGACCTTATTTATTGTCTTTGAATCTATGTACTCATTTTTGAGGTTTGAACTAAGAGAAATTCTACCCTTGTGATGCAACGATAGCCCTTCCAAATTATTCCTAAATACATACCAAACCTTATATTAGCATAAGTAATAGAGCCAACAAAGAGTAGTCAAACTAGTAGAAGAGCATACTTCTATTGTGTGCAGGGACAAACTCAACATCATAGGACTAATTTGCAACTATGTCCAAACCTATGAACTTGTCCTTTGACAGAGCACATATCCAATACATATTACAAGTCATTTCACTAATAGAGGAATTATTATGCAAACATACACTAGTCTAATTTTAAAATATTTCTCATTGATACTTACTACTTTGTTATGTAGAGAAATATATAGGTTCTAATACCAAAGGTTGGGAAATTTAATATATATCTAAATAATCAATCAAAGAATGAGATACAAAGCTTTGACTACTACATAATGAAAATCTGAAACTTATATGCAAATCTAAAATTAAGTTGCCTTAATGTGGAAATACCATGCTTAGATTCTTCTTCTTTATGATGCTAAAAAATATCAATTATATCATACTTACCAACACTACCTCATGTGAACTTATCATAGAAATAAGTAATGAATAACATCACCATAAGATAGAAAAACAAAGGCACAAATCAGAAACATAAGAGCATCACATAGCATAGGATTTACATGGAGAAACCCTTCCAAGAAAAAAATCCACCAAGAAGAGAAGTCAAGTATGAATTATCTTTGAAACAATACTACAATATGCCGCACACTTTCATTCTCCTCTTTACCTCCAAAATGGTAGAACTTGTGTATAAGTATGAGCAACATCCATATACCTCCATCTATAATTGCTCTTGTAGAATAACTATGCATTCAACTGTTGCTCATCCTTTCAACATCCAAAGAGCTCTTTATATAGACATGACAAGAGCTCTAAAACATCAAACAATGCCTCCAAAGAAGGTTCTTCATTCCAAATTTCCAAACCTCTTGGAATGCCTCCATGGAATGTGAAAGAACACTAAATTTGGTTCCAAACTTTCCCCCAACTTGGAAGCCTAAACATGGAAGATAAACACTACATTAAATATAATAAATGATGAAATAGCAAGAGATGCATATTACCCCTTCCGAGAACCCACTTAAAGAAGACCAAAGGTCACTTATTTGTCCTCTTCTCATGTCATTATTTATCCCATTCTAGGTGTCCGCATATGGGAAAAATGTTAAATACGTGTGTTCACAACTCACCTTTATCATTGCTAGTGGTACCCTTCATCCCTTATGAATATATTACAAACAATAGTGAGAATAAATATTACAAATTATTTTTCAATATGCCCTAAGTGCCTAAGGACACTTCCTAAGGATGTTGGAACCATGACATAGGATTTACAAGGTAGATGGAACCTTAATCATAACATTCTCCAACTTGACGTCATTCATTGTCAACACACCCATGAGAATAACAAGCAAGTGAAAATCATCCCTTGGCCAATCATGTACCATCTAAACCCTAACCATGCTCTCATGTTCCAACAAGAAAACTATAAAAGCAACCATGATAACCACCATGGAGAAAAGAACTCCTAACATCCTCTAACATGCCACCTATGGAGGAAAAACGAATATGTCAAGGTGAACCATGTCTCAAATGTCATTGAAACCTGCACTAGTATTTACATGAAGACAATCAACAAATTTATATGATAACGAAGGCTTTGAATAGTTGTCTTACTCATACTACCTGGAATATCTACCACACTAAATTTCAATCAATTCAAGCTAACCATATGTCAAACCAGGGTATACCATCCTAGATAGAACTTCATGCCATCAACATATCAACTATAAACTATAGTAAATTCTTTGTATATCCACCTTTCTATCTCAATGCAACATACCAATATACAAATGACCAGAAACAAGGTCAATTAATAGTTGCAAAAACTTGTAGATGGCCCTATGCAATTGCATTGATCTTCATTATTTAATTTGCATCAACCTAGAGAATTAATGTTTATGACCTCCTTGTAACGAGAAGCCCAATTTATTTATTTATTTTAAATCATTTTGGCACAAAAACTTATCTAATCCCCACAAAGATATGGAGCTAAGGACAATTGAAGGCAAATGAGCAACTGTAAGGTTGTCAAAGTAGAGAGATTCCAACTTTTTTACAAGACCATATGGAGAACAATACATTAAAAATCCCCTTAAAATTCATCATGGAGCCACAAAATCAGGTATGCATGCTCATGATGAATTATAAAAACTATGTCCAACATCTTTTCATGATGACTTCCAGATTGGAAAATATTAATATCAGAAGTTTCAAGCCAGTTGGGTGCCATGAGACTTAAAATTGAGTTTCTTTAAAGGTATAAATGCACTAAAAATTTATTAAATTTGCATGTGTCTATAGATCCTTATATATAAATCAATTGACTTTATGACAATTACTATATAATTATGTTGAGAAGCATCTATAATGACATCAAAATGTCTTTAAACAAAAATTCAATTTTGAAACAATTTGACTTGCAAATGACGAGTAAATGCATGAAATATGCAATCTTTTGGTTTTTGTGGAGGTGTTATTTTATTACTCCAAATAAAATAGAGCCCTCGCCACTTGTCTCCAACTATATGAAACCGTTACATATAGTTGGAGACAAGTGGCGAGGGTTCTATTTTATTTGGAGTAATAAAATAACACCTCCACAAAAACCAAAAGATTGCATATTTCATGCATTTACTCGTCATTTGCAAGTCAAATTGTTTCAAAATTGAATTTTTGTTTAAAGACATTTTGATGTCATTATAGATGCTTCTCAACATAATTATATAGTAATTGTCATAAAGTCAATTGATTTATATATAAGGATCTATAGACACATGCAAATTTAATAAATTTTTAGTGCATTTATACCTTTAAAGAAACTCAATCTTAAGTCTCATGGCACCCAACTGGCTTGAAACTTCTGATATTAATATTTTCCAATCTGGAAGTCATCATGAAAAGATGTTGGACATAGTTATTATAATTCATCATGAGCATGCATACCTGATTTTGTGGCTCCATGATGAATTTTAAGGGGATTTTTAATGTATTGTTCTCCATATGGTCTTGTAAAAAAGTTGGAATCTCTCTATTTTGACAACCTTACAGTTGCTCATTTGCCTTCAAAAACCAAAAGATTGCATATTTCATGCATTTACTCGTCATTTGCAAGTCAAATTGTTTCAAAATTGAATTTTTGTTTAAAGACATTTTGATGTCATTATAGATGCCTATTTGTTTTTCCTTATCACATGTACATGGATATAAGACAAAATAGTAAACAAATTTGTTTCTACTGGATTCAAAAATAAAATATACTTATTGTTGACCTTATTTTTTTTTATTCAGCCAATGATTGTTTTTTATTAATAAAGCAGCATTAACTAGGGCGTCGACCCTTTACATAGCCAAAAGGCTATCATTTTTAAACAAACCAGTTGACCCTTTACATAGCCAAAAGGCTATCAATTTTAAACAAACCAAGTAGGGGTGCAAACCCCAAACAAACAAAGTTTGACAGGCCAAACAAACCTGTCAAACCTACAACCCAACCCAAATCGAGTGGGGAGAAATACCCAAAACTTGATGAAGGGGGGGCTGGGAAAGGGGGGTAGATTTTCCCTTCTGCCTGCGACAAACAACTATGCAGACAGTACTGTCATTAGGAACACTGCCAATGATTGTTTTTCTTTATTAACAACCTAATTATTTTTTGCCATGGATTATTACTTATGGTCCACAATGCTATAACCATTAGGCCTACTTTCACCCAACTTCTTTTATAACCCTAATGTTATGACTATTATTTTAGAGACATTTCCCCTTTAACAGAACCACAGGATGCAATAAATGTCCTGTTTGTTTGGAATATCCTCTTTTGCTAAAAGTTAAGATTTTCTTTGAAGATAAAATGTCACACTTTTTTTTTAAGAGACGTGAATTGAAGTTTAATATATGTTGTACAATCATATGTTTTAATTGGATCTCAAGAATTGTGAAGCATTTGAGCTGTTTGGTCTCTTGAGCATTATTAAAAACATTCATTCATTTGAAATGTCTGTCTATAACAATTCATCTATATATAATTATTAGTATTGAAAAGGTTTCAATTATTTTTACTAAATCCATCGTTTAAAGAAAAGAAAATTGAATTTCTTTTTTCAAAAATCTAAAAAACTAGAAAAATATAATTGAATCAAATCCCAAAATAAACAATATAACACAGAGACCAGTACAGAGGACCAAAAGTCCTTGTAAGATTGCAGGTGAAACAGTTACAAAATATATTTTTCATTGAAGCTTGTGACATTTTTTTTTGCCTAGCATTTGAAGTCGGGGATAACCTAGTCAAATATGTTTAAACTTACCTTTACCTTGAACCCACATATCTCTTTCTTCCCAGTATAATTTTGCGCAGTTTGTAAATACAAATATTTTACTTTTGATCTTCCTATCAGTGAACACCAATCAAGTAGAGGGATCTAATCTTGCGGGACACTGATTTCGTTTGCAGTTGACTCCAGAAACCTTGAAACCTCTAAATTGTAGCACACTGGAAACAACATAATGCAAAAATCAAAATTATATGCACTACAGAGAGGCTTGGGAAGATGGATCTTAGTAGAGAGATCTCACTTTGGAACACTAATTTTCATGTGCTTGATTTTAGAAGCCTTTGACATTGTAGTGCATAGCAAACAAAACAATTATACATCTTTTAACACTCTCTAACATTGATAATGATCATGTATGATCTAAAATGTTCATACAAAAAGATATACAAAGCTAAATGATATATAATAAAAATGATCTAAACCGTTCATGCAAAAAATATACACAATTGAATCTAGAAGCAGCTAAATGATACTATTCCCCGTCTCTGTAGCGTAGGTGCAGCTTGACATGGTAAAGAGGCTTGGAAGCACCATGATGAGCAGAATCTACATTAGGGAGAGTAAAAACAGCAAACCCAGTTGCAAAAGCAAAGTACCCTGTTCCTCCCACAACAGGCAGCTCTTCTCTCTCCTGCTGATGCTTGTGCTGCTTCCCTTGAATACTCACACTGCCCTTGTATTCAGAAGTATTGATATTAAGGTTGAAGACATTGAAGGCAGAGGTGGCAAAGAGGCTTGTGGGCAGCATGAAACCCTGTGCTCTTCCTATCACTTTGGAAGTGTTCTCAGGGCCCTCTGTCAAGGGCTGATCAAATACAGCTATTTGGATTGCAGAGGGATCAAGCTTGGTGTCTGCATTAACACTGGAGCCTGGTGGGGCTGGTTGGACATACAAGGTTATAATAGCTGGTTGATTGGAGCTAATGGGGTTGTTAGGGCTAGGTTTGGGTTGATGGGTTCCTTTGCTACCTCCTGGTTTAAACACAGAGAGAAGGATAACTGCCACAGTAGCTGCAACCACAGCTGTGCACATGAGAATCCTAGAAATCATTGTGGTTCACAATGTCAAGAACCAGTTTGGCTCTTTTTATTGTAATATATAACAAACCCAACTCGTTCATGGCTGAAGAAGAGGAATATTGTGTTCTTAACTTAACCACCCTAGGCTTTGATGCATTGAAAGCTAAGATATTGTGAATGAAGCTTAGCTTTCTTGCACTTAACTGCTCTGACGGTGCACACAACCCCAAGTTATTCCCTCCCTCTGCTGTTGCCCACCTTTTTCAGCTTTTGGGTATTTTTATATTGTTAACCAACCTCAACCTACAACTGTGCTACCTACGCCCAACTAAAATAGCAGTGACTGGAAGTGGTTAGTACGAAAAGGAACCATGCATAATACATGGACAGAGAGGTGGGGATTAATTCTCAGAAGAAAATATACTTAATTGGGCGTTGTGGATGAATGGGGTGCACAGCAAGAAAATGGTGTTATATAATATGGTGATGGCGCCTAAGTTACTAGTATTTCTGTGGGCCATGGATGCCATCTCTAACTGATACCTTTTGGATTCTTCCTAAAACATGCATTTCTTGGTCTGCACACATGGTTTGCCTCTACCTGTACAATTCAATGGTAAGTGCCTATCCTACCTACTCTTTTGGTTTTTTTCTCTCGTTTCTTTGAATGCTGTTTTATTGTTGTTTGAAGAGGTTTACATGCGACAAATGCTTAAGCCACAGCAGGTTAACTTTATCTGTCAATCAGAAAGGTGGAATAGATAATATTACAAAAACCTATTTGTTAAGGGCCGTTGGGATTGGGTTCATTTTTAATTAGCTTTGACCAGAGAGATTCTCTGAGCTTTAAATTTGACTAACAAACAAAATTTTGGTAATAGTGTTCATTTAAAATTTCAAGTAGATAGTTTATAGCGCAAGGTTCAGAGATGAAAAAGATGAGGTTAGAATCATATCTTGGCGAATCTGGTTAAATGGATATCCTTCATATTTTGATTCTTAGTCAAAGAGGTTCAGCCAAAGGCTCAAGCTCTATATTGGGTAGGTAAAACAACATTCTGAATAAAAATCCTCGTCAAAATAAAAAATTAAGTAGATATTGAATTTGCAAGAATACATACTCTTTAACTTTTTACTTTCAATCAAAGGAAATTTCAGTTTAAAAATTCATAATTGATAATTTTATGTTGATGATATAAAATCTTTTATAAAAAATAAATGTTAAATAGATTAAACATTAAATGAAATACTTTTCATAACTTTTTGGAAGACTTTAACTTACATAATATAATCAAGATCTTTCAATTGTTTTTTTAAAAGAATACTTCCTTTTATAAAAATCAAATGTTAAATAGATTAAACTTTAAGATGAAATACTTTTCATAACTTTTTGGGAGACTTTTTAACTTACATAATCATGATCTTTCAATTGCTTTCTAAATGAATACTTCCTATTAAACAATCTATTAACAAAGAGTAGTATAATATTATTAAAAAAAAAGAAAAGAAAAAAGATAAGAGTGGTAGAGGATGCACCCACAAAATCTAATAAATCACATTTTTAAATCAATTGCTCATTTTGTTTTTAGATATTTTGAGCACTAATAACTAACGCATAAAGTTTGTGGCACATATAATTGAACATTAATTATATTTTATTGTTATCATCTTTTTGTATTTGATCAACATTTATGTTTTTCTTAAATTTAAGAGTGGCCTTCAAAATGACAAATTTATCCAATATGACCTCTCATAGAAATAGATTATATTTTTTGAACACAATACCTAAAGATGTGCAAACAACCATCAATTTTAAGCAATATACTCTTCTATCAATGCCTTGAAGGCTAAGTGGACAAGAATATAATGACCAAATTAACCAAAATATTCAAAATTATGTTAGTGTCTAAATGAACTAGTTTGGTCTCCAATTATATTTTTTGAACAAAATATCCAAAGATGTGCAAACAACTATCAATTTTAAGCAATAAACTCTAATATCAATGCCTTGAAGGCTAAGTGGAGAAGAATATAATAACCAATTTCACTAAAATAAGTCAATTGTACTTCACAATTATGTTGTGTCCAAATGAATGAGTTTTTCTTCAATATCATAACATTCTTGACTTAAGGTGCTTCTAACTTATCTTAACAATTTTATATAATTGTTTCTTTTTTATATAATTTTAACTATTTTTGTTAGTGACATTTATAGAAAGAATAAAAAATTGTGCATCAAATATATACATAGGGGTGTGTTTTAATTTAACACAAAATTGTAAAATCAAAATAAAAAACATCTCATAATGTATCTATCTAGTTCGATATTTAGATATTTTTATTTATTTTTTATATGAGAATGAAGAAGCATATTATGTGAAATAAAATCAAGTATAGTTGGATCTTTTCCTTTTTTTCTTTTTTTTTAATGGTTCACACTCCATCAACACTCACATCATCAAGAGCAATTAAGGAAGGTTAAGACCCATTAACTCATACATAAAAAAAAAATTGAAAATGTATTTTGTGGGAAGTAATTGACTTCTACTTAATCAAATATGATTTATTTTGCAATAATGAAGACTTGTGTGTATTACTTGGACTCCAATGTGGTACAAGCAAGTTTTAAGTGAGCTTGGATGAGGACTATGATCCCCTCAAAGGATGTCCAATAGTATAATGATGGGGAAAAATTTTATTCTCTATAAATCCTCACGATCCAATTTGTGTTGATAATTAGGGCAGTCTATAGTAATGTCACTTGTATCATAACACATATGATAATGGAAAGGTAGTCCTTCATAAACCAAAGATCAAGACCAACTATGATAAGAAGTTTTTAAAATAATGTATGTGGGATTTTTTTGAAATATCTAAATTAACAAAAATGTAAGCAAAGGCTGTGTAGGGGAAATCAAAAGTATTTGTATATATTACCAAAAATTTACCCAATGAATTGCCAGTAGATTTAAAGTATGAATCAAATCAAAACTATAGTGGAAGGTTTAGGAGAAAAACCCATGTTGGCATAATAGTTAATAATTCAACAAAAGGATTAAAAAAAAGTTGTCACGGTTTGAGCATGAGCAAATGTTGGCCCTAAAAGCACATATAATTAATAATTACTATATTTTGATTCTTCACCTTATTAAGAATCACAATTAAAAACCCACAAGCATGAGGATAAATTTTAAGAATACCTTCTGAAATGGGCAGCCATGTTTCATAAATCTATTTGTGCAAACCTTAGAAGGTCATGCCAAAATGGTTGAATCTATTGATTAACCGATTCATAGAAAACAAGACTCTTCACTCTTGATCATTTCATCTCTAACATCATCTCCAATCTCTAAAGTGGAGGACTTATTAGCGCACACATAAGAAGTTAATCAACACAACCCCACACACTTAAACTTTATGAGGTTTTACAACATCCAACATATTGATGAGAGCACAAGGAACAACAAAAGATAACACATAGGAAGAATTGAAAAAGGGAATACCAATTAGAGTCTCTTGGATCAATTATCAATATTGGGTAAATAAGTTAAATGCATAACATGGGAGAAAAACAAAGAGAAAAGAGATACATCAAAATGGGGCGCTATCAAGTTCATCAAATCACTATCAATTTGATAGCCCCTAACTTTGTTGCTTTTACCATGCAATAATTTTTTATTTTTTTTTAAGAATCATAGGAATTTGTACAATCTTAAGTTTGAAAAATAATATCAAGGGAAATATGGTTGTGCTTTACTTTGTTTAAGAATCCATTGTATCTAATCTTTGTCATCTTTAGGTTTAGCTATCTTTCATTCAATATATGAAGTATACACTTGTTGCATTACGATGATTCATGTATTTTGATGTCTTGTTGAATAATTATACGGAGTTAGAATGTAAAATTGAAGTACCCATTTGTCGACACAAGAAAAAAGAGATGTATAAGCACAAAATAACTAAGAGACCTCTTAAAACCCCCAAGAAAATATGAATTCCCATTTTATACTTAGTGCAATTACCTTGTCACTAGAAAGAAATGCAAGTGGACTTGATATGAATGCTTTACAATTTGCCAAAAAAAAGGTCTTATGTTACCAAAAAAAAATTATGACAATGAATACAATTTGATAAAACCATTATGAAGTACATAAAAAAAATTTGTACCTTTCAAAAGATTACACTTTTAAGGAGCATGTATGAACCTAAATAGAGTTTTAAAAGTTTCTAAGATAAAAAAATATTCAACAACACCTATGATCATTTGTAAATTCTAGAGAAACTGTGAATCAAAAATATAAGCTTACACCAATGCATAGAGCCCAAATTTTAAAAATGCTCAAAAAAGAAGGCTATGAGTCCAAGATATAGCCATCTCAAGTTGGACTATAAATTCCATTCTAGGAATGGAGAGGGAGGGAAAATTAAAAGTAACATGTTAACATCAATATGACATCAATGGTAAATATGGTAGAACTATTGCTAGATCTAGAGGCTAGGCAACCGTGGAGGTCACTAGATAAAATTAGAGCTTTGCTAATTTAGTGAATTTTGGGTCAAAATCAGAAATCACCATGCTTGGAATTTTTACAACCATTTAGGTAGTATGAAGGATGGTAGAGAGGTTGCAATGATGGGAAAGTAGCAACATTTGGAGTTGAAGTGGCAAAGCCATTGCTAAGAGTGTTAGAGTAAAAAAAGTAATTACACAATTAATTGATTGATTATTAGGTCACATTTTACACTACATACTCAAGATTACTTAGGTTATGTGTTTTTTGTTTCAAGTCATGTGATTAGGCATATGCCATGATATAATTTAATCCTACCTTATGGAATCATCATCAATTATCAGGGTTAATTCATTATATATTGTACTAATTCTTTCATCATTTTTAGATCAATAGAACTCTTAGAATTTTAAGCAAATCTATTATTATTTTCTCTCTTTTGTGAGAAGTTCTTAATTGTAGGAGCTATAGGGTTCAAGAATCAACTCCAACATGGTATCAAAGCTCCCAATATATAAATTTTATCCTTTGTTGACAAATTTAGTTTTGAGCATTCAAATAGTGCAACTTGGACCAACCCATACCTCATTGTTATATCCAAATTAACCAAAAACCTTAAAATTGTATGTCCAAATACTATAATCCAAGCAAAGAAAAAATTTATGAATTTTCTTGAGGAGCCATTTATAAATGTGAAAAAAATTATAGTACAATTATTTGGAATCTATACATCTAGACATATGCATACAAGTTGTACACTAGTTGCATACTCTGCATCAACCTTTTTGGGGTTTTACACAATTTTTCATATGCTTGCATAATTTGTCATTAAGATTTTCTATGTTTCTAAAATCATTTTTAGTTTTTCAATGTGTTTTTATAATTTTACCCTACTCAATAATAAGAAACAACAAACCCTTTTTACAATTTTGATAACTAAAAAGTAAAAAATGAAAGAGTTCAAATTTTAGATTTGATAATTGTACACTTGTTAAAAACTAATAAAATCAAGTCTAAGAGCAAGAATACACATGGTAGAAATATCTTCTATTGAGCACCTTATATTCTACAATTATCACACTTGGCAACCTTAGATAACCAAATTACTCATCTCTACGAGACTATAGCCTACATTGGAGGATACAAAACTTTAGTTTGTCCAATCATCAATTGATTCTTCCAACCAATTTTTGGCTACCACCCAATCACCACATAAAAACCACCCCCCAACAACTACCATTGATTCTATATTGCCACTTGTACTCACTTTCATGCCTAGCCCCTAATCATGGTCACCTTGGTGACTAAGGGCTAGATCTCAGTGGTCAATACCCAACCACCAATGGCCATATGACCAAGGGCTTACTTGTATAGCCCATCAGTTACGTTTTTTTCTCTTTTGGACAACTTTTATGAAATTGGATATCTTTGGGCATATGAACTCGTATTTTTGCAAATAATATATCATTGAAAATTTGTTCCAAGAACTTTCTAGCAGTGCTAGTATTTTTATAGATTTTTTTTGTGAATTATTTTTCTTTTGAAGTCAAATCTACATGTTTTTTCTTCCAAGAACACAACTTTTGGCTCAAATCTCTATTTTTTGTATTCTTGTAGCATTGGAAAGTTAGTTCAATGATCTACACAACTCTTAGACTTTATTTTATTAATTTTTAACAAGCGTACAAATATCAAATCTAAAATTTGAACTCTTTCATTTTTTACTTTTTAGTTATCAAAATTTAAAAAGGGTTTGTTGTTTCTTATTATTGAGTAGGGTTGATGGGTAAATTTCCTTTCCATGGTACTTTTAATATTTACAAACACTCAATAATAACATTTAGTCACTTCAAAAAACTTGAAACCAAAAATACACATGGTAGAAATATCTTCTATTGAGCACCTTATAATCTACAATTATCACACTTGGCAACCTTAAATAGCCAAATTATTCATATCTAAGAGACTATAGCCTACATTGGAGGATACAAAACTTTAGTTTTCTCAAGAATATGAAATATTTTACTATAGAAATAAGATGGATGAAGCAATGGATCTTATTGCAATTTATGCTTAGCTTTACATGTTTTTTCACATAGAGTTTTGTAAGATTCTTAAGTACATTTTGGATAAGTACAAGGATTTTTGGTATAGCCAATGAGTTTCAAACATTGTAGATTGAGGTAAATTTGACTATTCCAACATCTGATTCATTTCACTGTATTGAGTAGTTTTTGATAAAATTTAAGTCATTGAGATCAGTTTTACAAGGTTGTGGAAAGGATATAGATGACAAGACGTGTATTTTATTGATCCCATCAAAGATTTGAGGACCCTTTTTTAGGCGTTCTCTTCTTCTTTTTATTCCTATATGGATGGATTCAAAGATGTTGGCATTGTGTTGTCATTGATGTCAACCGGTATAGGATAGCTACTGGTATGAGAGATGTATGTGCAACACTGTTAGGGAGAAGTACATGTTGAGATATCTTTGATATCACCTTGTGTTGCAGGACACCGGTAAGGTAAGGAAGAGAATTTTATTCAGATGGATGACCACTGGAGTCACTGGTACACAAGTTAGTGTCTGACATGTGTGGAAGTAATGGTAAGGTTAGTGGTACAGTGTATCACTTGTAAGGTAAGGATGTCAACTGGTAAGTGATGTATTGACATGGAGAAGACAAATCAACCAAGTGAGTGGTTGTCAATCGACAAGACTATGACCAGTGAACAAGCAGGATGAGCAAGGTGCTTGAGTTGTTGATTATGATGAAGAGGCAGAATGTTACCTAAATCACATCAACACCAAAGGAGAAGGATGAATAGGTCATCGATATGTTGTGAGGTTGCAGAACAACAGGACTCCCACCAGATGAATAAGCAGTCACCATGTGAAGTGATGACTAATAGTGAATGTGCCCACACCGGATCACATGTGTTTGTTTCAAGATGTGTTGCACAAACAGGGAAGTCACATGAGTGCATTACAGGATGCAGATGATAAGGTATCACTCCATCGATAAGTGGAGCTTATCTCCCATTATGCACAATGTGCATTATAGTTTTGTGAGATAAGGAAGAAGAGGTAAAGGCAAGTGTCTTAAGGATCACACCAGATCTACTAGTGAAACAAAAGGGATGCCTCGAGTACATGAAATCAAGGTTATGCACTGGACCAAAGGAGAAGGCATGTTGGGATACCGGTGCAGTTGAAGTATGTTAGGTTTGTCTCTTTGACAAACTGGTTGAGATATGGTCTGAGCTAGTCAGGGAGAAGGCAAGGCTAGGTAGATGCAGTCAAAGGAGAATGGATAGATTGAAGATAGAGTCTGGTGAAGGTTGAAGACATTGTATCATCAAGAGCGTTTACTGGTATGTATGTCCACTGGTATTATGGACAAGGTACAGATGCAAAAGTCTTCCCATCTGATGAAGATGAGCATGCTTTGGATAGACATGTCTGATGACCAGTTAAGGAGTTCCACTGGAAGTTTAGCAAAGTGCAGACATGAGGAGTTAACCGGTAAAGTGTAAGATACCGACAGGGTTAGTAAACTAGTAGAAAAGAAGAACCGGTTGAGTGTTTGGTCGGTGATCCTATTTGAACCAACACACCGATCCAAGCTGGGAGTTGGTCAACATTAATGGTAGATCCCGTAAATCATGGGATGTGTTGCAGAGCCATTGCAGAGGTTTACGTCTCAAGGTCTGGAGGACAACTAAGGGCCATCTCAGAGTGATTGAGGAGATCAAGGCAGGTGAAGGAAACCACAAGATCAATCTTTGTGTTTGACCAAGAAATCAACTGACAAGGTAAAAAGCAGATTGCCAAAGATAGAAGGTGTGACCAAGAAGGCACGACAATGGCGATGACAAGAAAACAGTTGTCTGGGCGATCAGATCGGACAAGATCTGATTGGATTTGGTTTGCCTCGAGGTTGATGAGGAAACCCTAACCGCCCATGTTTTTGAATTGGCTTTTGGTGAAAAAACCTACTTATAAATAAGGAAGCCAAAATCATTGAAGGTTGTTGCTGAAGAGAATAAGATAGGGCTCTTGCGAAGTGATTGAGTGTTGCATGTGAGAGCAGATTAGTCAAGTGCTCATCAAGGAGATAGAGAAGAGACTAAGTGAGGGAGAACCAGGTTGAAGTGTTCAACTAGTAGAAGTGCAGAACTGGTAGTGTCCATACTAGCAGAGAAGAAGAAAAGGTAACTGTAGAGAAGGAAGGCATATAGTATCGATGGAGAGAAGTAGAGCAACTGAAAGAAGTGAGTATCGACAAAGAGAGAGGTGAACTAGCAAAGCAGCAACAATAGAGAGAGAAGTGTACCAGTGTAGCAGAGAAGGTGTCTCATCGACAAAGTGAGGTATATTTTGTATTTGAAGTTATCATTGAAATCATTGAGTTGTATCTCGGTGTAGGGGTGTAGCTCCTTTGGGTTGTAGCCCTTAAATCAGTTAGGGGTTGGTGCTCCTTGGGTTACTGCCCTAAATCAGGGGTTGTAGCTCCTTTGGGTTGGAGCCCATAAACAAGTCAAGGGTTGTAGCTCCTTGGGTTGGTGTCGTAAACATTGTAACATAGATTCATTGTGAGGATGAATTGGAGTAGTAGACTCCAGCAACATTGCTCCCCGAGGTTTTCCCCATCTTGGGTTTTCCTCATACATATTGGTGTTATATGATGTTCCTTTGTGTGTGTTTGCATTTGCAGTGGTCTCTCCTCTAATCGGTAAGTTTGCATTGAGTTAGAATCTATTAACCGGTATGCTCACCTAGAATAGTTAAAGGGAAAAGTTTGAGAACCACTGATTCACCCCCCTCTCAGTGGTGCATTGTGTCTAACAAGAGACACATTCACCTTTCTTTTATTTCAAGTCTTTTTTTGATCTCTTGACATGATAATAGGCTAAGTCGACAAAGTTGGGGTCACTTTCTAGTTCCAAAAATTACACTTTGGTTGCCCAATCATCCAAGAGAAAAAAAAAAGACATAGAAGCCCAAAATAGAATCTACATTAAGCAGTAAGAGTTTCTCCAATTCTAAGACAAATTTAAATTAGAAATTTTAATTCACACCTAAAAAATGATAAATCTTCTAAGCCTAGTGAGATTTCATCTAATAAAAAGAAGAAATTGGGAGATCCTTCAAATTTTGTGGCGAGGAATATGTAGTTACCAAATTTTGGAAGAGACTAGAGGAATCAAAGAGGCTATGTAGAAACACACAATTTTACCCTCTAAGTATTATTCCATTGATATATGCAAGCATCATGCATTTTTAGCACAAGATCCATCTTCAAATTATGATTAGGTTGTAGACTTTGGAGCCTAGCATCATATAACTCATTCATTTGATTTGCTCGAGTTTCTTGTTGATAGAAATGTTTCTCAAATTATAGTGGGTAACTCTTCATAGATTTTAGTTTTGGGTTCAAGGACTATATATATGATTGATAGTTGTCAGAGTCACTGATGGACTCAATCTCTCAAGATCACCTGCAAAACCAAGATCAACCTTCTACACGAGAGCAATAGAGAGGATGAAATGTTGGAATATGGTACAATAATTGAATAAGGATATTATCACACTCCAAAGAATACAATATGGATCAACACTCCCTTGTACCAACGGAGCTTATATGAACTCACCTGAGTTAGCTTTGAATTAGCTCATAAGAGAAAGGTGAGTGTTGATTATATAGAAAAATGTGGGCACATAATTCCAAGAGGAATAATAACTCCCATACCAAATTAGGTGGGAGTTGTGCCTACTTGGAAAATGCCAAACATGTGGAAAACCAACTTAGGTAGGGACATATAAATGGTTATGGGGAGGTGGCAAATGAGTCCAAAAGAGGGTGTGACATTCAACCACCAAAATGTGGGTGCAAATGACACATGTAAATGTT
Source organism: Cryptomeria japonica (assembly GCF_030272615.1). Classification (NCBI taxonomy): domain Eukaryota; kingdom Viridiplantae; phylum Streptophyta; class Pinopsida; order Cupressales; family Cupressaceae; genus Cryptomeria; species Cryptomeria japonica. Next base: position 1,132,303 of record NC_081412.1, on the reverse strand, counting down.
GGACTATGCCATGTGTCCTCATATAAACCATGTCCCTTATTAACCTAAGTATTCTTAATAATGTGTAAGAAAAATAAATATTAAAAACCTACACTAACACGCCCCCTTAAGCATAGCTTAGGTGGGTAAAAAGATGCAACAATGCAAATATAGGTCCCAGCTAGAAGGCCATGTTAGGTACCCATGTACAAAAAAATCTCTCACAAACAAAGTAAAGGAGAAAACCCAATGGGACAAAACTCCTTCCCAAAAGAGAGAAAAGAAACAAGTTTCCCAACACAAGAAGAATCTCAAGCAAGGAAGAAATCCCCTCTGAAATAGAAAGGATAAGAAAGACTATGTAGCCTTCCCAAAAGTAGTAAACTGTACCAATGGTTGATGCTCAAAACCGGATGTAGAATATGGACCACAATCATCAAACAACATTCCTCCTCTTTGGAAGAAACAAAACCAAAGGTGCATGAAGATTGTCTTCCCATTGCTAAAAAGAAGGAAGAAAGTCCAAAATATATGAAGTCTCTAAACTCTACTCAGGTATCTCCATGTTGATGCTAAAAGTTGTCATCATCAAATCGGGTGTTATAGGCCACACTGCAAAATATGACAATCCAGAACCTTGTGGAGATGGATGTAGAACAAAATCTAGAGAAAAAGGTATCTCCTCTGAAGACAAAGGTTCCTTCTCCAAATGATGCTCAATAGTGGCCATAGTCATGTCAAACTGTGAGGAATGATAATGTGGGTAAAGAACAAGAGGGTCAAAGATTCCCCCTCAACATCTAGAGAAGACAAAGTAACTTTATCAAAGAGAAGATGTATATACTTAATAGTGTCTTCCAAGTCTGCAAGATACGACTCACAAAACAAACCTGCAATGTCTATCAAGTAATCATCCCAAGTAGCTATGTCTAGAAGATAATGAATGTCATGTTGCACTGAATCAATAGGAGCCATGGATGTAGCAGTACCAATATTATCAGAAACAACAGTTGATGTATGAGATGAAGTATCAACACATGTCTCTTGAACCTCAGATGAAAGAATACCAAGATTCACTTAACCATATTAAATCTCCTCAAAAGTGTCCACACTACATGCCTAAGTGTGTACGTCAACCAAAGGAACAACAGAGGAAAAATGTGAGATGTATACTTGAGATTGATGATCTACCTCCCCAACTACAACGATATCTCTACTAGGCAAATCCTAAATAATCACAGAATCTGGAGTGAACTCAGCAATTTTCCCTTCACCACCATATGTGATTTGATATATAAAAAGGATATTTGCTAACAATGAGGGAACACAAAGGACATCATTGAATGATCCTTAGTCTATGTCAATAGACCCTTTCCCACAAACACACTTATATGTGTTATTGGTCATCAGAGTGTTTGGTGATGAATAGGTTTCAAATGAAGAGAACATATCCTATGATGAAGCCATATGATGTGAAGCTCCAGAATCAAGGATCTGTCTCCCTGACTCAAAATCTGCCATTGCAACAAGTGCTTTCCCCTTTTGTTTCTTTGACTTAGAATTAGATGAAGATGATGAATCCTCTGACATAGTTGAAGGTAGATTGATTTTAATCTTAGCCAAAAGATGCTTCAACTCATCAATTTGTTTTAAATAACATTGATGTTCATCATGCCCAAATTTCTTGCAATATGCACAAGTGGGCTTTTCCTTTTTAGATGTTTCCCTTTTTGAGGAAGAGGACTTAGATTCTTTCTGTGGCTTGTTCTTTTTCTTCTTATGTTTTTTATCAAGATACCCTGATTCTTTCTATACCTTAGGTTCACTAGCCACCAATGTTTGTGACTTGGAAGTTTTGATGATTCCCATTTCAATTAGCTTCGCTTCCTCTTGGATTAGAAGATCTAAAAATACATCAAAAGTGGGTTGAACATATGCATTTCCCATAGAAACCCTATTGGTATGAAAACCAGAAACAAATAAAAAATACTTTGGACTAAGCTTGGATAACACATTTAGAATCAATTGTAAATCATCCTTAGTAATCTTGCAATATGTTAACTTTGTTCTTAGTTGCTTAATCTTGGAGATATAGTCTTGGAAGATGTTGAAACTTTCTGGATCAAGATTGATCAAATCATTATCAATCTGATAACCCCTAATCTTATCAGTTTTACCATACAAATTTTCAAGAGTATCCCAAGCCTCCTTTGGTGTCTTGCATGATTCAAGATGAAATTGTAAATCAAAAGAGACTAGTGAACAAATGTAACCAAGATCTCTCTTGCGATTGATCTCCCATGCTTGAAGAGCATTAGCATTAGTAGGTGTAGGAATAGTTTATTTGACATAGCTAGTGCAACCTTTTTCCCTTAGATAATTTCATACTGATTTTTTTCATGTTTCATAATTATATGGAGTTAGGAGTTCAATTTTAGTTTTTCCCATTATACTATCACACAACAAAATGATGCAAGATAGGGTGGGAGTATTGGTCGAATTTTTGATTAAAAACCCTAGTTACCCTAACTGACCAGGTCACCGTGTGAAAAAATGCTATAACTTCTTCCTCACAACGAATTAGAAACTCAAATCACCTACAAATAGAAGGTAGTTCAATACTCTATCCACACATATGACTCTCCAATCAAATAGAATCTGTATAACACCATACAAGTGCAGAAAACAGAGTAATTGCAGAAAAATAAGCTTCCAATTAGTTGCCATTGATTTCAAATTAGACTTCAGACATTCAAATTTTCAAAATTCACATAGCATCCTCTTGTTTCCAACCATTTCTTATATAATTTATACCAAATTTTGCAATTTCCCATGGTCACACCAGACCTTTGGGTTGCATGATTGTTCAAATCCCAAATTTTGAAAAATCAAAACTAGACACTTACATTGGAATAACAATCCTGAATTGACAAATCAATGTTGGACACCGACATCAGAATAGAATTCCCAAATCGAGGTCTTGATCACCCATCAGAATAACTAATATAGGCAGAGTAACCATTTCATGTAGTTCCGATAGAGTAAACTTACCCCGATGTCCCTATTTCGGCATAGCTATACTGAACAAGGCATTTGGATGTCTATCGACATAGCCATCAATAGTCAGCTAAGCAGTATTTTCCAATCCCAATAGAGAAAACTATCTCGATGACACTTTATCAGGTTAACTATCCTGATGACAACTTTGAGAACTTTTTACAACAATGACACTTTTAACAACTTTACAAACTTTCAAATTATGACTCCAAATTTGACATACAGACCTAAAAACATGAAATCACATTATAAATGGTCTCAATAGACCTTATTGAATCAAAATGACATGACCCCTAACTTCCTAAGACTCAAACATCTAATTGACATGTTAACTAGACTCTATGTGCTCCTACACCACAAAAGAACGAAAACAATCAAAACTCACAAGATCACCCCCCAAATTAACTAAATCAAATGATCCTCCTAGAAAAATATGATCATGGCACTTTATAAATCTGTGTGTTTACAATTCGGGAGTTTTTCCAGTGTTTTACAATGTCCAAATGTGGACTCAAATACTAAAGATACAATAAAATTTTAAAATTACAACCTTGAAATAGTACAAATGGATAGTGCTCAAAAAAATATTAAACTTCAAAAAATAACCACCTTGATCTGAGGTCGTATGTGAAAGTTATAGCCATTTGAAGTTGAAAAAAACTAGGATTGTCCTTCAGATCTGCTGGAAAACTTGATTTTCTGGTATTCTAGATCACATGAGCAAAAAAAATGATTCCACCACTACGAAGCCTATGAAATTCTTCCCCAAATAAAAAACATTGCACTGGAAAACTCCACTGGATGCCCAAGATATGACAATTTGAAGTTGAGAGGCAAAAACAAAACCTTCAATGGTGAGGGGTCACCAAATTTGAAAATACCAACCTCTACCAAAATTGGTTGAGAGCTGCTAAGTTTAGAATTCCTCTAAATATGATTGAACTGCAATTAATTTAAGAAGCTCTTCCAAATTTAAAAATATCTCCAACAAATTTAATTGTAACCAAATTGAGAGGCGAATGCCAAATTTGACAAACTCTTCAAAGAAAGCCCCTAAAGAATTTCTTAAGAAAAATGTAAGACTTTAAAAGTTTTAAATTTCAAACTTTAAACTTAATAAAGGGGTACATAGGCTATACTCCTTAAAAATCTGTACAAAAAGCTCCATAACTCTCACGTTGGACTGCAAGTTAAGGGTGTTGGGCCCAAGGAAGTACCCTGTGTAGAGACGGAGCTATTTTGGCTCCAAAACAGACCTTTTGTATAGCGTGTTAGCGACATGTTAGTCAATCGCAGCCGTTAATTGCCGTTAGTTTGATCGAGAAGCAAAATTGACGTTGTAAAACGCGCGACTAACACACATGTTAGTCAATCCGTACTGTCGTTTTGGAGCCAGAATAGACACATCCCCCTGTGTAGTATGTCATGTACTATGCAGATACTTCAAATTTTCTTATATTTCTTCTCCCTATTTATTTTTTTCAAACTTTTCAATAATAATAAAGATTATTTTTTTAAACATTAAATAATAATATTTTTTTTTCAAACATAGAAAAAAAATATTTTTTGTTTAATTCGTATCGTACTACGTGGGGGCTCAATTTTTGCCTCAAATTTGACTTTCACACAAATATAGAGTATTTAATAGCAAAATCCATATGTTCAGCCTTTTGGACTTGATGCCAATGTCCTTTTTAGCTGAAAATGCACTCAGCGAAAAACTCAATGCTGATTTTCTTCCAATTTTAAGAAGGGGCTTGCAGATCTGGAAGCTCTGATACAATGTTAGAGTCACTGATGGACTCAATCTCCCAGGATCACTTGCAAAAACAAGTTCAACCTTCTACACAAGAGCAACAAGAGGATGAAATGTTGGAATATGATGCAATAAATGAATAATGATATTATCACACTCCAAAGAATACAATATGGATCAACACTCCCTTGTACTGACAGAGCTGATATGAACTCATCTGAGTTAGCTCTGAATTAGCTCATAAGGGAGAGATGAGTGCAGATTATATACTAAAATGTGGGCACATAATTCCAAGAGGAATAATAACTCCCAAATTACCATATTAGGTGGGAGTTGTGCCTACTTGGAAAATGCCAAACATGTGGCAAACCAACTCAGGTAGGGACACATAAATGGTTGTGGAGGTGGCAAATGAATCCAAAAGAGGGTGTGACATCCAACCACCCAAATGTGGGTGTGAACGACACATGTAAATGTTGGACTATTTCACGTGTCCTCATATAAACCATGTCCCTTATTAACCTAAGTATTCTTAATAATGTGTGGGAAAAATAAATATTAAAAACCTACACTAACAATAGTTACATTGAGGATGTTCACATTATTCCTTATATATCTACCAACATTCTCTCTATTTACCAAATTTGTTAGATTGAGGGGAAATATGGTTGAGTTTTTTACTAATGATGTTTTTTGATTAATAAAGCAGCTTTAACAAGGGTGTTGACCCTTAACATAGCCAAATACTATCAACATTACAAAAACAATAGTCAAGGATGTTGACCCTTAAAAACATGGCCCAGATGCAGTAAAGGAAACAACAAAAAAGGGGTACGAACCTCAGAGGAACCAAGGTCAGAAAGGTAAAAAGAACCTATCAAATCTGCCACAACCCAAAACCCAGCTCAAAGGATGGGGAGAACCATCCGAGCCAAGGCAAATTTGGGGGAGGGGGGAATATTTTCCCTTCCTTGCGATGAACCACAGGCCAGGAAATACTATTGATGCTCTGCAAAAAGGGAAGGTTAGTCAATGATAACAAAACACAAACAAGAAGAAGAGCCAAATTGTTAGTGTCAGAAATCATAAACGAAATACTTTCCTACACAAGCATATCAAAAGAGATACCAAAAGCATGACAGAATATCTAACTAGGAAGGTAAATATGATGAAGCATCTCCAAATGCCTCCTATCATGCTCTTGGCTTCTTCTCCTTTGTTCCTCTCCTCTCCAAGTTCCAAAATACTGTAGCTCTCAACAACTTTTTGCACTATGGATGCTTATGGAGGTTTGAGATTGAAGTATTTGCTCTAAATGTGAATAAAAAGCTAATACTATGCTATTGATACTAAAATGACTTATTTTAACCAAAATGACAAGATATTAGCTGATTATGCTAAAATGCCCTCTCAAAATGCCTATAGCTTAAATGCATACAAGTTTTCAGGATCTGGATTATGAAGAAATGAGCTCTATTTATAAGAAAAATGGAGCAATGGATGGTTGAGATTGAGTAATCTCAACAAGGGTCAGGATTGAATGATTTGAGATCCATGTGAGGGCTTTCAACCCAATCCTAGGATGACAAGTGCCAATGTGAGATAGGTTGAGAGAAGAGGGAATAAGCATTAAATGCTTGACATGACCTTGGGAGTTAAGGTCAAGGTTAGTTGAATGAATAAACTCTTTATTCAAAGAATAAAGCTTTTATCCAATGGATAAACTCTTGTGCAAAGGCAAAAGGGATAAAGATGGTCAAAACAATAAATGCTTGAGGAGACACATGAGTGCAAGTTGAAATAACCATAAATGGTTATGTAAGAGCCATAAATGGTCGTGTAAGAGCCATTAGTGGTTTTGGAAGACTTTGGAGGTTAAATTGTTGAACACACAAAGCATTAAATGCTTTTCAAAGACTTTGGAGTCTTTGAGAAGTGACTTAAAGTTGCTTAGGAATGTGACAATAATTAGGAAATGGATTAGGCTAATTAGTTAGGGGTTAGAAGAATCTAGAAGGGGGTTTAGGAATGCAAGTGGATTTGGTGGGTGAGGGAAAATAGGATTTTTAAAATAAATTAATTTATTTTAATAAATGTGTCCAAGTTGCATTTGTAGGAAAATGCAAGTGGGGGGGATAAATGATTTAAATAAATGTTAATTTATTTAAAAGAGGAAAAAGGGGGATTTAATTAAATAAATAGATTTTATTCATTTAATTGATTGTGAATTTGGTTTAATGAATTAATTTAAATAAATTGAATAATTTATTTAATTAATAGGAGAATGTTTGAAGATGAATTAATTAAATATTAATTTAATTAATTGATGGCTAGTAGATTTTTAATCAAATAAATAGTAATTATTTATTTAATTAAGCTGGACAGATTTGTGTGACTACAACTATCATTAAGACCATCAAAAGAAGGATTGGGCGGGGAGGGCCCTGTAGAGTAACCGTCAACATCGACAGCAGGCTACTACAGCAAAATGGCAATAGGTTGTTGCAACACATCAGCTAGTTGTTGTAACAGAATAGCATCAGGAGCAGAATCAGTTGAAGTGGATCGATGATGTAGAACAGGGGCAACAGTCATAGGGCTAGAGAAGGCCAAGTCAGTAGCATCGAGGGGTTCAACAGGAGCTTCAACAGTAGTAAGAGGCACAACCTCATCTCGAGAGGAGTCATCAATATCAACGACATTGACTGTCAAATGATCAACAAAAGTTCCCTTCCACCAAGTAGCAGATCCTTTGTGTCGAGAGAGAGAACAATCTGAGGCCAAGTGACTTGTAAAAAAACACCTTCGACGGTGAAAGGGGAGACACTCATAGTCCAATGATTGAGTCCAAGGCTTGTCCCCAACCATAAGAACGACATCCCCAAGGAGAGGCTTGGAAATGTCAATGTCGATTAAAATGTGGGCAAAGGTAGAATGACCCATGGAGGATGTGGCATCATCAACCTTCAAGAATTGGCCAATGGAGTTACTAATGGCCTCATAACATGAGTGCTCCCAAAAATGAAGAGGAAGATTAGGTAGGCGAATCCAAACTGGATGCCTACTAATGATGTTGATATTTATCATTCATAGACAATTATTGCTTTATGTAGATTTGATTTACATAGATCTAGTCATGACTCAAAATTTTAAAGGTTCCACGCTTTTGAGTCATCTAATGGTTCATCATAAATTATTCATGAAGATTCCTTGACTAAAATTTGTCATGAAAATTTTGGTGATGCTAGCTATAGGTGGAGGAGGTGGTGGGTTGGGCAGTCAGATCCAGCGGAGAGGGAGAGGCGGATTTCCACTACGGATATCACAGGGACCATTGATGCAGGGAGGAGTTAGATTGGGTGGGAGAGGTATGGAGAGGGAGATACCGATGGATAGAGGGGAGAGAGCCACTGGAGAGGGATATACCAATGAGGCAGCTATGGAGACAGGAGAGGGATCAGGTCGAGATATGCGGGAGCGACTGATAGCACATTTGCAGTCTCGACTTGAGGCATCCGAGACACAGGGGGAGGATTTAGAGGCGGAGGTTGCAACTAGAGATGTACAGCTATTTGCACAAGAGTCAGAGTTGATTGTAGTGTTGTAGGAGAGAGATCAGGCCATGGACAGGGTGATCCAGTTGCAGGAGAGAGTGAGGGTTTTGGAGGGAGTACAGGGACAGGGGCCATCTGTGGAGGCATTGGCGAGGGAGGTATGGAGAGAAGGTGGAGAGGTTGATTATTGGCGGGGCCTATATGAGTAGGTGGTACCATCTAGTCAGCGAGCACTGAGCTATTCACAGATGCGACAGGCCAAATCAGAGCAATCCGAGAGGATGCAGAGTAGTGGGGGTGTGATGGGTCCTCTACGGAGAGACAAGTCAGGGGGTGTAGGAGCTAGTGGGGGATTGATGGGGCCTCCATGGAGAGATAGATCAGGTGGTGTGGGGACGAGTGGGGGAGCAGGTGGCGATGGTGGTGTAGCATCTGGTCAAAGTGGCATCTGATAGAGCATTTTGCATATATGTATTTTATTTTTGGACTATATCTTGGATGGCTCTTGGTAGCCGATTTTGTAGACTTCATTGGACTCCGATACATGAGATGATATATATGAGGAAATCCCATTTTTTTTATTTATATGCATATTGTGATGTATGGATGCTATGTTGAATGGTGTTTTTCTGAGTTTTATGCTTAGATGGATACGTGTATATGTTATGTATTTATGAGATGATTCCTATATGCATGTTTTTATGATGATTTATGATGTTGGATACTGACATATGAATGTAGGTTTATACATGTGTGCATGTTTTGTTTGATGTAAAGCTTTATGTATGTAATGCCATGATGATGTTGTATGCTCATGATGATTTACGAACAGGATTTTGGTGTTTCCTGTTTGATATAATGATGAGATAATGATATGCAATGATGTTAATGCAATGTTTGAATGAATGATTCTATGTATGGATATGCATCTAGATTTTTTTTAGATGAATGTAATATGGATAAACAAATGTGTTATCACTGTTTTTAAAATTGGGATTCTTCTTTTCCGATAATTGGCTGTGGTACCTTGAAAATTTTCGAACAGGGTGTAGTCCCAAGTGTTTCAGCTTTGTTCTAAACTTAGAGTGTTTAAGGGTTTTTTAAGTGTTAGACCTTATTTTTTGTGTGTTAAACCCTCTGGTTTCTATTCTGCCGTTACTTTTTTCCACTTAAGTTATGGGTCGTGGGGTCGTAGGAGGTGTTCCCCCTTGTTATTCACCTAGGCAGTTACGTTGATTGTTTAAATAAATTTTTGCCTTGTATTATTTCATTCTAAAGTGTCGGGCCCAGTAAACGCCGATCAACTTGAGAAAGGATCCGACGGTCGGTGCTATTTCGCGAGGGTAAAATGCTTCCCCTTTAAGGCCGCGAAATAGCGAGAATGAATGTCAGCCATCCATGTGTCATGACGGAGGACGTAAAGGATGTAGCAGTCAAAGAAAGTGGGGCCCCCATGGTTCTTCTTCTGGCGTATTAAAAGGCAGCACGTGGCACAAGTCGCCACAGTCAGCGGGTTAGGATTAAAGGTTCAAAAGTGGGCCCCAACGATGAGTCGGCTCACAGGTGGAGATGACCTGGTAGGGACAGCTCTTACAATTTATTGAGACCCCGTGGCTCCTTCCAGCAAATGACAGAATGACAAGTCAGATCCGAAAGTGACAAGGCGCCAGGTGTCCATTACGTGTCCGTGGGCCCACCATCTCTGAGAGCTTTCTCAAGGGGTTAAATACCGATCGACTGCAAAGATGATCTGACGGTCGACGCTATTTCGCAAGGGTAAAGTGCTCACCCTTTAAAGCCGCGAAATAGCGAGAATGAATATCAGCCGTCTGCGTGTCTTGATGATGACGTGGGAGATAGACCTGTTGAGACGAAAGTGGGGCCCCCATGGTTCTTTTTCTGGCAAATGACAGAGTGACAAATCAGCACAGCAGGTGACTAGGTGCCAAGTGTTAGTGACGACTCAGCGGGCCCACCATTCCTGAGGACCTTTTCGAAGGATTAAAAAGTGATCAACTTGAAGGATGATCCTACGGCCCACGCTATTTCGCAAGGGTGAGCTGCTCACTTCTTAAGGCCGTGAAATAGCGAGAGTTAACAAGAGTCATCCACGTGTTATGATGATGACATGGCCAAAAGGGAAAAAACATGGGCCTGCCACAGTATAAAGGGAGACATTCGGCCAGTATCAAAACAGAATGCGAAGGGATTTTCTAAGCCAATGGTCGGATGCCGCGTGGTATTATGTAGCCAATAGAAAGACGGGACCCAGACTAAAGACAAAGCCGTCAAAATGAAATTAACAGTGAGACACTTGCAGGAAGGCTGCGACCCGTTGGAGCTAAAATATGAATTCTCGTATGAATTCGATTTTGAAGGGACGGCCGAAGCATGCAGAATCAATGTTATAGTTAAGGCCCAGAGTACAAGCATTTGATTTCCTAACAACCAAGTGTAGATATCTTTTAAAAGGATTTTGCAGAAGAGTAACGCAGAGTTATCTTTTTCAAATATAGAGAAGGCGAATCAGTTGCAGAGTGAATTCCTTCAAGCAAGCATCAGGTTCTTTCTTATTTTGCAGCTATTCTTGTGTCCTGTAATAAGTGAAATTATTCTCGTGTTACAGGAGTGTTTAAGAAGTGATATTCATCTTGTTGCATTTCAAATGGCTCCTAAAAGGGAATTTTCTGGCAAGGTTGATTATTTAGAAAGAAGTGTATGTGATGACTTTTTAGAGTAGTTGACGCTGTCAACTAACCAGGCATCTAAGGCCAAAGAGTTAGTACCCAGGGCTCCCCGTCTGAAGATAGGAGAAGGATTATATGACAAAGGTAATTGGTTAAGAGACCCACAGGTTGGACTGTCTGGGTTGGGGCTGTTTAGAGTCGGATTTGGGATGAGGAATTCTCCTGCTCCTCAAAATAGCATTTGGGAACTAGATGGCGGGAAGTTGGTAGTCCCAGGAGTATTCATGGATACAGACTTGCTAACCCAAATGGCATTAAACTATGATTCAATCACAAGGTGCATCCGGGATGTAAATGGGAAAACCCTCGTGGAAATCAATGCAAAAGAATTGAGAACAGCGTTTGGGCTCAGTGAGTTTACAAACTTCTTGGAACCCATAAACTTCACACAATTAGCCCAAGTGTACAGTGCACAGAGGAGTCATCTTAGGAATGGGCCTCTTAAAGAACTTTTTCTGAAAATAGGAGGGTTAGCAGTTGTAGGGCCTAACACACAAGAGCCTTTTTCATTGAGTATGTTTACCTTGAGGGCGAAAGGGATGTATTGGGCACTTTGCCAAGTTCTAGGAGAGGATGCTGAATCAAATATGCCAAACCATTACTTGTTAATGATTGTTCAAATTTTGAATCCTTCTCTTGCTATTACATTTGATTATGCTTCTTATATTGCCGATGTTATCCATGGAGGGTTGATAGGAATAAAAAATGGAAAGGTGGATAGGCCATTTGGGTGGTATTCACTCTTGATGCACCTCTTTCTCTTCAAAGGTGGTGATTATTTCACCAGTGAAATGGACCTGGTAAAAGAGAAGGAAGGAGAGAAGATGCTGGTACAATTATGGAGCACTATGTTGTCATGGGACAGAGAGGATGCTAGTTTCTTAAAGTTTGATAAATATTTTGCATCCAAAATAAGAACTCTCCTTTGCTCTGACAACCTAAGAGTCCCCAAGGTTCTCCTGGAATTCCTAAGGCCAAAAGAATTCGCCGAAAACATCAAGATAGTTCATAACTGGGGTGATATGTACTTATATCCAGTCTCCACAGTTTTCAGAGTTTTTGGTTTCAGAGGTACCCCATTTTTGTTACCCTACCAGGTCCCCCTCAAAGTGGGAATAGCTGAGATTCTTAGACAAATTGGTGGCCTACAAGAGGCAGAGCTAACAGGCAGAGGTAAAGGGACTATTTTCCCTGCAGGTACAATAGCCCACCAATTTGTAATCACCAAGGGAGGCTGGAATTGTTTTGAGGATTTCCTCAAACCCTACCATTTGTCCACTGCAGTGTCTAGATGTGCTGATCCAGAGGACTTCTACAATGGTGTGTTCCGGAAGAAGGTAGCATGCAGAGGTAGGCCTCATCAATTCCACTTTCCTGAAGACCTCATTAGGAATGAATTTGATTTAGATGAACAGGAGTTAAGGAAAGAAAAATGGGTGGCTTACAAGAAAGCCCTGGATTTTGTGCATCAATTTGATGCTAGCTATGACCCATTGTCTAGCTTCTTCCCATTGGAAGAAAAAATAAATTTTTTGATTGTTTGCTTTGAGGATGTGATGCAAACACTAAAGGAGAAGAGGGAAGCTATAATTAAGAATAACCCTGAAAAGGCAAGAATGATTTTAGGAAAGTCAGCTTCCACTAAAGCAATCCCTCCTGGTGACTACACTCTGCATAAGAAAGCAGGTTACAGTGTGTTGGTGTCTACAATAGGGGAACCCTCTTCATCCAAAGGAAAGAGGAAGGTACAAGATGTCATTGACATCCAGGATGGCCCAAAGAAGCAGAGGGTGGGGAAGGAAGTGCAATCAGATACACCCCTATATTCTCCATCCCAATCCACTCTCCACATAGGAGATGAACAAGCAGCAACTGAATACCTCTCTCAGTTGGGCAACTTAGGGGAGATTGCATATACCTATGATGAAGTGGAAGAAGGGATGCCAGAAGAGCCCACTGAAGCACAGATGGACATCACTTCAACTAAACTTAAAGGCCAGGAGTGGGATCCTGAGATAAAGAAGGCCACTAGTGCCTTTTTAGCTGATGATAGCTTTGTCACATCTGAAGCATTCATGCAATTTATCTGGAAGCAGCATATAGATAAATATAATGCTAGATGTGAAGCAAGAAAGGCAGAGCAGCCTAATAAAGATCCAACCTCAGTGGAGGAAGAAATAAAATAGGAGATGATGGAAGAATTCAAAACCATCACTCCTGAACAGGGAAGGGATCTAGTAGCACAAGCTGGAGTGCTCATTTTACCAGAGTGGAATATTGCTGATGCTCTGGTGTTAGATGCAGTAAGGAAAGAGACTAAACCCATGGAAGGGGTTACATTCAGTAAGGACAATGTTGCACTAGTCATGTGGTCCCTCAAAAGAAATGAGGACAAGAAAGGTAAAGACACCTCAGGGACAAGTCACATTGGTAGACTGATGATTAAAAGAGTAGAGAGTACAGGGGTAGTAGACGCTGCTAGCACTGTGTTAGAGACTACCAAATTCAGTGTTGCAGTGGCTGAAAAGGAAGCCAAAGAAAAGGAGGCCCTCCAGATTAAATTGGAAACAGTTTTGAAGGCCTATGACAGTGCCAAGGAGGAGATAAGAGGCAAAGATAGCATCATTGCCAAATTGCAGAGCCAGCTGGTAGGACAACGCCAACAAGGTGGGTCTTCAACATTAATGATCGCCTCTTCTCCTGCAAGACCTCCACCTACTAGCCCCATCATTGAGCTCCCACCATCTCCTGCGCCTTCTAGCTCTCAAATGATTGAGATAACTCCCCAAGAATTGGAGAACCTAAAGCAGACTTAGGCCAATTATGCGGGGAAGTATGAGGAGAAAATAAAAGCCACAATCTCCAGTTTTGCAAACACTATAAATGCCTCACTGTTTCACAATAATGTGGGAAAGATCATGGAGATATGGAATGAATTAAGGAGAGATAAGGCCATTTTGACACCCATTTTTGACAGATGGAGGCCAAGGGAGCAGGATTTAGAGTTCATGTGTGTTTCCTGTGATGAAGCAAGGGCCAATCCCATTATAAAATCTACCTCTGATGTTGCTAAAGTCTTAATGCAATTGGCTGCAGATGTAGATAATGTGGATAGGAAGGTCAATCTATGTAAGAAGGAATACACTGATCAGGTTTTTGAGTTGCTCCCGGGAATTTTTGCCAATCCGGATCAGATAAAAGATAAGCAAATATGGCTCAAAGAGGTAGAGGTCAAATTGTCAGCAAGGGTTAAGGGAATCATCAACCTTGATGATACCTCTTTCTTTGTCATAACAATACAGGAAATAGAAAGGATTAAATCACATTATAGTTTCCTTAATTCAGAAGTCAACAAATTGAGAAATTCTTGGAAAAGGTTGACCAAAATTAAGAGTGATGTGATTAATTTTTCATGGCCGACAGAAGAGACATATAGTGAGTGGGGAGTTAAATATTCTACCCATGATCCGGAGCAGTTGGAGAGCGCCCCTGAAAAGCCAGAAGAGGTTACAACCGAACAACCTGTTGAACATACTGCAGAAGCTGAAAAAAGCACATAACTGCTTTACGCAAAAATTGTAACCTCTTCAATTTTTGAAATAATTGTAACAAACTTTCCTCGAGAAGTCCGAAGCTTTGTGCATCCATATTGTTATAAATGGATACCAGGACTAGAGGGAAAGATAATCACAAAATTTTGTAAGAAAACGCTGCAGAAAAATTATCTGAGCTTTTCGAAGTTAATGGAGAAACAAAACTTTTTGTAAAATCTCTTTGAATGAATATCAATATACAGGCCATCAATTTTTGAGTAAAACTATGTGTTGTCTTCAAAGTTTATTCACAAATTTATTTACTGTTTTCATTCTGAACAATCTAGGATTTTTCTGTTTGAATGGAATTGCAAAGCAATCTCAGTATGAGTGTTTTTAGCTTTTCTCTTTAGGAGGGAAATTAAATATGCAAGATCACTTACACCAGTAAATTCTTTGGGAAGAACTTTGAATTTTGAGGACCATAGTTTAGTGTGAAGTGATAAAATTCTTGTATGTGTCAGGCACATTTAAGGATTAATGGAAACCGAGCAGATGGGAGGCATATAGATATATTGTTTCAGGAGTTTTATTTGAGTTAGGTGACTCTGTAACCTTGGATAAGGCACTGATATTAATCGAAGTTGTTTATTGCATGCTTTGTTGATCAAAATGCTGAAGTCAAGTATAGTTTTCATGCTTTGTTTTCAGTTGCTTTCGAGGTGAATAAATCCACTGGTTTTCTGGACTGGTTTGCTGTGGGTTTATTGTTTAAAAGTGTGAATTTAATTCACAAAGGTATACCCACCTGGGCTCCAAGAAAAGCCCGAAGTGTAGAAGGTCTAACCAAACCTTGTCATATGTTGTTTCTGGAATTTCCTTATCTTTGATGTCTTCTCGGCACCCATTCTAGATCATCTTATTATAAAGACATTGAAGGGAATCAGATTTTGAGAACAACAAAATGTAAAGCACAAATTTTTATATGATAATGTCTAAATGAATGCATATGTATAATGGATATATAAAATGGTATGAACCAATGTTCGGAGACAAATGGTTTTACGATTCTAAATGTCCTAAATATGATTAAGTAAAAATGATAATGTGATGATAATGCAACTTATGGTTTAATAACTACACCTTAATGCAATTAAAAAAGGATAATGAATGCAATGTAAATGAATCTTAAAATGAGCATAATAAGATACGTAATAATGGATGAATGAATGTACCTTTCAACTAATGAATAGATAAATGAATGCATGCAATGATAAATAATAAAGGATGATAAAATGAGTAACTGACACTATATGAATGCATAGTAAATGGTTAATACAATCAAGGATAATTTGATCATATGAATGAATCTAATCATCATGTTTATGCAATGATGCAAATGATATAAGAAGACTAATGTCAATAAATTAAATGAACTATATGCAATTTAATTTAAAAATGACATGAATGTACTTAATGCAAAATGCAACTAAATGTAATGATGATATGACCATGATGAATGCAAGGTTTTTGAGACTTTGCATGATGCATTGATGATGTATCAAAGTACTCGGTCATGATTGTATCCAAGACCAGCTCAATTCTTACATAACGGTCCATATTAACCTTGTTTATATTTGCATACAAATCATACATATGAATGAGTGAATGGATGGGTGATATGCGACGGAATGCAATATATAAATAGATGAGATGAAATGACGATCCATAGTGCTCTATTTACATCATTGAGCTTTAAAATATTGTAAGAAAATACAAGCAACTTGACGTAATGATTCAAGATGACTTGAGTAGTTCTTACATGGATTTTGATATAGCAAGTTAATACAAACGACTTGATATAATGGGTCAAGTCGACCAAAGTATTGGTTGCGGAACAGACAAGGATCATCTCCGTTTATGCATGACTTGGATCGTCCTCCTTGATATTGAATTGATCATATCCTAAGACAAGTTCACACCTTAATAAGAGACAAAAACCTTTATCCAAATTGGATGAGGAACTAAAGAAGGAGCATTGTTTTGTAAGCAAACAGTATGTACATAAAGAATAAAGAATATGGATCCTTAGTAATGGTTCATGCTCATACGGTCGAGGTATACGTTGTAGTTAGCAAGCCGTAGTGATTTATGACTGCATTTTGCATAAGATCATGTAGCTTAGTGAACTTCCCACATAGACACCATTAGTACATGCCCCAGAACTTCATTGGAATAATGCACAAACAATACACAAACAAAGCTAAAAGATCCTGATACAGATAAACGAATGAATTACTCACAAATCTATTAAAATGTGGCGACTGATCAGCAAAGTACTGTACACTCAGCATGTATCCTCATCTGGGTTTGGGGCCAGGCTGAGCCCCGGGTAGGGGTTCAGGGGCGGCAGCCCCCAAGAAAAGTAGGGGTTCGGGGGCGGGAGCCCCTAAGAAAAAAAAATTTGGTTATTTTTTTGATGAAAACTGACATTGTAAAAAAACCCTAAAAAGGCCGACTTTGTTTGTTGCCCTAAAAATGCATGTTATAAGTGACTGGGATGCTTAAGGCATTGTAAGGTTGATGTACTATTTTTGCTAGATAATAAGAAAGATTGGACGGCTGTGTATGGTGGACGTAACCCATTCTGGGTGAACCATGTTAAATCTCTGTGTTATCCGTGTCCTGTTTTATTTCTTTATCTTTGTATTTAAATCTGCATATAATTGTTAGTTCATATTTGCTTCGGATATGCTTGAAACCCTAACAATTGGTATCAGAGCGATGTTTTCTATAAATTGGCAAGACTTTCAAATTTGAGTGGGAGCAATGGAGGATTCCAAATTTAAGGTCAAAAAGTTTAACTGCCAGAATTATCAGTTATGGAAAATGTAGATGGAGGATTACCTGTATCAAAAGGATTTGTGGCAGCCATTGGAAGGAAAGGCAAAGAAACTGACCACAATGTCAGATGAAGAGTGGGACATTTTAGATAGAAAGGCACTGGGATCCATTCGATTGTGCCTTGCGCCGTCTGTAGCATTCAATATAATAGAAGCAAAAACGACTGTAGATTTGATGGCAACATTGGCTAAGTTGTATGAGAAACCCTCGGCTTCGAATAAGGTATTTCTTATGAAGCGTTTGTTTGATTTGAAAATGAGTGAGGGAGGATCTGTAGCGGAGCACTTAAATGAATTTAATACAATTACCAGTCAATTGTCTTCGGTAAAAATTACCTTTGCAGAAGAGGTTAGGGCTCTCTTGATTTTATGTTCTTTGCCAGAAAGCTGGAATAGCTTGGTTATGGCTGTAAGTAACTCTGTCTCTGGTAAAAATACTTTGGTATTTGATGATATTGTTGGTGTTATTCTAAGTGAGGAAATGCGAAGGAAAAGCATAGGTGAGACTTCAACATCATCGGGTAGTGTTTTGAATGTAGAGAACAGAGGAAGATCAAAGGAAAGAGAAAAAGGCCCTAGGAATGAGAAGTCATGAGGGAAGTCAAAGAAAGGACACTCTCAATCTAGAGGAAAGAAAGATTGCTGGTACTGTAGAAAGCCTGGTCATCTAAAGAAAGACTGTTGGTCTCAGAAAAACAAAGGAGACAAAAATGAAAATGATAGTAAGGAAGCTAATATTGCAAATAATACTTTACAAGATGCTTTAATCTTATGTTTGGATAATGTTAATGATTCCTGGGTAATAGATTCCGGGGCTTCATTTCATGCTACACCCCATAGAAAATATTTTCTAGATTATGTTCAAGGTGATTTTGGACAGGTATATTTGGGTGATGATGAGTCCTATAAAATTGTTGGAAAAGGAAAGATAAAGATCAAGTTGCAGAATGGTAATGACTGGTTTTTACAGGAGGTAAGACATGTTCCTAATTTAAGAAGAAATTTAATTTCTGCAGGGCAACTAGGTAGTGAAGGTTGCATAGTTACCTTCTCAAACAGTATGTGGAAGGTCACTAAAGGATCATTAGTAGTAGCTAAAGGTGCAAAGGTAGGCATATTATATCTATGTACTGGTAACACTTATTGTACCTTAGCTGCTACAAATAAAGTTACTACAAGGACAACAACAATAAATGTTGCAAGAACAGATTCGATAATGTGGCACCATAGGCTTGGGCACATGAGTGAGAAAGGGATGAAAATCCTTCACTCCAAAAATCTATTGACAGGACTAAAGAAGATTGATTTAGAGTTTTGTGAAAACTGTGTTTATGATAAACAGAAAAGAGTCAGATTTCTCAAGGTTGGGAAAGAGAAGAAGAGTGAGAAGTTAGAGCTTGTACATTCAGATGTATGGGGACCGACTCAGGTATCATCTCTTGGTGGCTCTTGTTATTATGTTATTTTTATTGATGACTCAACCAGAAAAACATGGGTATATTTCCTAAAACAAAAATCAAATGTCTTTGAAACTTTTAAGAAATGGAAAGCTTTGGTTGAGAATGAGACAGGAAAAAAGTTGAAGTGTCTCAGATCGAATAATGGAGGTGAGTATTGCAGCAAAGCATTTGAAGATTACTACTCCTTAAATGGGATTCAAAAGCAGAAGATAGTTCCAGGAACTCCACAGGAGAATGGTGTGTCAGAGAGAATGAATAGGACAATCATGGAATGCGCAAGGAGCATGAGATTGCATGCTAGATTGCCCTTACATTTTTGGGCAGATGTTGTACATACTGCTATCTATTTGATAAATAGATGACCTTCAACCCCTTTGGATGGTGGTATTCCAAAGGAGGCATAGACTGGTAAAAAGGTAAATTGTTCTTTTCTAAAAACTTTTGGTTGCGAAGCTTTTGTCCATGTTGATAAAAAAAACAGAACCAAGCTTGATGCTAAATCTCAAAAATGTACCTTCATTGGATATGGGATAGATGAACATGGCTATCGGTTATGGGATTTTGAAAATAAGAAAATAATTAGAAGTAGAGATGTTATATTCAATGAGAAGGTTATGTATAAAGACAGATGCAGGAAAAGAAACATGAATAGGACAAATAAGAATATGTGGTGTTGGATGAGATTCCTGAAAATAAAATGCCACAGGTACCTGATGCTCAGCAACAATAGATTGTCCCACAAACTCCTGCAAGTGTTAGACATTCTACGAGGACAAATAGACCCCCTGAAAGATTTTATCCTTCTTTATATTCTATTTTATTAACGGATTCTGGTGAACCGGAAGAATATGAAGAAGCAATGTAGGTGGATGCCAAACAACAATGGGAGCTAGGCATGAAAGAGGAGATGGACTCCTTGATGAAAAATAAGACTTGGGACTTAGTCCCTTTACCTACAGAAAAAAGAGCCTTGCCTAACAAATGGATTTATCAGCTAAAGGAGGAGGAAGGAGGTCAGAAAAGATATAAGGCCAGACTTGTGGTAAAAGGTTTTGCACAGAAAAAGGGTATAGATTATGATGAAATATTTTCTCTAGTTGTAAAAATGACTTCAATTAGAACTATACTTAGTCTTGTGGCTGCAGATGATTTACATCTTGAACAATTAGATGTCAAAACAACTTTTCTCCATGGAGATTTGGAGGAGGAAATTTACATGTTGCAACCACAAGGATATGAGGTCAAAGGTAAGGAGAACTTGGTGTGCAGGTTGAAGAAAAGTCTGTATGGCCTAAAGCAAGCACTCTGACAATGGTATTTAAAATTTGATAGTTTCATGGCTGAACATGGTTATCATAGATGTCATTCTGATCATTGTGTATATTTTAAGAGATTTGATAATGGCAGTTATATTATCCTATTGCTTTATGTTGATGACATGCTTGTTGTTGGGTCTAACATGCAACATATAAATGATCTTAAACAAAAATTAGCCAGGTCATTTGCTATGAAGGATTTGGGTGCAGCTAAACAAATTCTCAGTATGAGGATTACATGGGACAAGAAAAATAGAACCTTGAATTTGTCCCAAAGTGAGTATATAAAGAAGGTGTTGAAAATATTTAACATGCAGGATGCAAAAGCAGTTAGTACACCTTTGGCTAGTCATTTCAAATTGACTAAGGAGATATGCCCAAAGGCACAGGAAGAGGTTAATAAAATGTCTAACATCCCATATTCATCAGGTGTTGGCAGTCTGATGTATGCAATGGTATGCACAAGGCCAGATATTGCACATGCAGTGGGAGTTGTGAGCAGGTTTATGAGTAATCCAGGTATGGAACATTGGAATGCTGTGAAATGGATTCTTCGGTATTTGAAAGGAACTACTACGAAGGCATTATGTTTCAAAGGATCTAATGTTGCTCTAAGTGGATTTGTTGACTCTGATCTGGCGGGTGATATTGATTATGAAGGAGTACTACAGGGTATATTTTTACTATAGGGGGAACTGCAGTTAGTTGGATTTCTAGGCTGCAAAAGGTTGTTGCACTTTCAACCATTGAAGCTGAGTATGTCGCTGCTACAGAAGCCAACAAGGAGATGATTTGGTTGCAATGTTTTCTGGAGGAATTGGGTCAGACACAAGAGGATAGCCCATTATATACTGATAGCTAGAGTGCCATTCATCTTGCGAAGAACTTTTCTTTTCATTTAAGGACAAAGCACATTCAACTCAAGTACAACTTCATCCAGACTGTTTTGGAGGAGGGTCAGTTACGGCTTGAGAAGATTCACACAAGTGAGAATCCTGTCGATATGTTTATGAAGGCAGTTCCACAGGAGAAGCTGATTTCTTCATCAATTTATGTTGGTCTTCTTGATTGATAATTGTGGAATTTATACCAGTCGTGTCCTAGTGTTTTATCTAGCGGATGTTGCATGTACAGTGGTGTCGTGTAGTATCAGTCTCCAAGTGGGAGATTGTTAAAATGTGGGAACTGATTAGCAAAGTACTGTACACTCAACACGTATCCTCGTCGAGGTTCGGGGTCGGGCCGGGCCTCGGGCAGGGGTTCGGGGGTGGCAGCCCCCGAGAAAAGCAGGGGTTTGGGGGCGAGAGCCCTCGAGAAAAAAAAATTTGGGTATTTTTTTGATGAAAACCGACATTGTAAAAAAACCCTAAAAAGGCCAACTTTGTTTGTTGCCCTAAAAATGCATGTTATAAGCGGCTGGGATGCTTAAGGCATTGTAAGTTGATGTACTATTTTTGTTGGATAATAAGAAAGATTGGACGGTTGTGTATGGTGGACGTAACCCATTCTGGGTGAACCACGTTAAATCTCTGTGTTATCTGTGTCATGTTTTATTTCTTTATCTTTTGTATTTAAATCTGCATATAATTGTTAGTTCATATTTGCTTCGGATCTGCTTGAAACCCTAACAAAATCAACCAAGTATTTGATAGCTTAACACAATTTTCTTGTCAAATAAAACGTCATTTTGTCTTTGTTTTGGTAAGGAAGGATGCATCTTTGTTGAAGACAGTTTTTGAGTGTTGATGTTGATTTGTTTAGTTAATTTGGAGAAGTGATCATCGTGCGAGTATTTGTTCGATGTTTGTTTTGGTATCTGCCTAGAAGAATATATGTACAATGTGTTGCCATGTTTTTGTTTGATTTTTGATGTTTGCTGATGTTTTTGGATTTTGTGAGATAGTTTTCAAATGTTTTTGGTATTTTGATGAGTGTTTTGAATGTTTTTGGTATTTTGTGAAATAGGGTTGAATGAAGAACCCAATGAATCACAAGTAATGCAGAATCCACTTCCATCAAAAGGTTAAAGGCATTGCCCCCAGTTTAGATATGACTATGAAAAAGCAAGATGTAAGATGCATGGAGTACTTTCTTAATTGCAGATTAATAACAAGCCATGTTTTGGATGGATGGATGCATGTATGTGATTGCAACAAGTTTGAAAGACAATGGAGCCATAGCCTTTACGAGTGGCACCTGTATGCCAGGTTTTCACCATCGTACCTCCCCAAGGTGCCACCAGAGTAGTTGTTCACCATTTGGATACATGATTTTTCTTTACTCTTTTTTGTGTTTTTGTATTTTCTTCAGGTCATTTATCTGGATGTTTTTTTGGTATTTTTGCCAGTATATATGGGAGCCTAATGCTCTGTACAACTTTTTAGGTGTAAAAACATTTGAGGTGCATGTTGTTGATCGGATTGGCTAGCGGTTCTCCTTCTGACATAGCCAACTGATATGCCCTAGACCCAAATACAACAGTGACAACATATGGGCCCAACCAATTTGATTTAAACTTTGCTTGATGTTCTTGGTTGGGTTGGTTACAAGGATTTTCTCAAAGAACAAGATCACCTACCTCAAATGTACGAGGCCTAACTCGGTGATTATAACTTCTGCTCATGCGTTGTTGATAGGATTTGACGTGGTTGTATGCAGCTTGTCACTTTTCATCAAGTAGCTCTAAGTCCTTAAGACGAGATACTATGTATGCTTCATCATCGATGAGATTGTGCAAGGAAACCCGTAGTGATGGGATCTCGACCTCAATAGGTAAAATAGCTTCTGCACCGTAGACCAATGAGTATGAAGTTGCGCCTGTAGGGGTTCGAATGCTAGTTCGATATGCCCATAATGCTGGATTCAATTGAACGTACCAATCACGATCGGCATCATTGACTGTCTTCTTTAGGATTCTCAATATGTTCTTGTTTGATGCTTCGGCCTGACCATTGCCTTGTGGGTAATAGGGAGTGGAAAAGCGGTGTTGGATGTGAAATTTCTCGTAGAGTTCACGGACATCTTGATTCTTGAAAGGAAGATCGTTATCTGTGATGATGGACATGGGTACACCATATTGGCAAATGATGTAATTGAGGATGAATGAGGCGATCTGCTTGCCGGTAACTTGGGTAAGTGGAACAGCTTCGATCCACTTTGTGAAATATTTGGTGGCGGTAATAATGAATTTATGGCCATTGGATGAAGATGGATGGATTTTACCCACAAGGTCAAGCCCCATTGACAAAAAAGCCATGGTGTTGTGATTGGTTGCAATTCTTGTGCTAGTGCATGTATCAGGTCTCCATGAATTTGGCATTTCTTGCACTTCTTGATAAAGTAGTAGGAGTCTTTTTCCATAGATGGCCAATAGTATCCATTGCGCAGGAGTTTCTTGGCTAGTGATGTACCGCTTACATGAGTTCCACAAATTCCTTCATGTACCTCTTCCAAGGCCTTTGTTATCTCATCTTGTTCCAGACATCAAAGGAGAGTACCATCAAGACTGTGTCGGTATAGGGTTTCAGCAATAATGGTATATCGAGCAGTTTGGCAAATGAAGGTTTTACATTGGTTATTTGATTGGTTAGGAGGAAGGGTGTGATCGCGGAGATAGGTGTAGAACTCACCGTTCCATGGAGATTCAGAACCGACAAGGTGACATATCATCTCGGATTTGGGGATATCATAAGCAGGGATCCAAAGCTATTCTACCAAGAACTCATAGCGTGTTGAATTCTACGGAAGATCTAGGAGAGATGCAATGGTAGCCATAGCGTTAGCAGCTCGATTCTGATCTCTAGGTATCTACTCAAAGGTAATTGTAGTAAATGATGCCTTTAGATTGTCCACCATTTGTTTGTATGGCATGAGTTTATCATCCTTGGTCTGATATTCATCTGTTGCTTGTCGAATGACCAATTGTGAGTTTCCATATACTTGTAGTTCTTGTAATTTCCATTGTATGGCTAGCCTGAGTCCTGTGATCAAGGCCTCATATTCTGCTATGTTGTTTGTGCATGGAAATGTGAGCCTGTAAGACTTTGGGATGCTGTCACCTTGAGGTGTGATAAACAAAATGCCTTCCCCCGAGCCATGCCTAGTATATGAACCATCAAAGTATAGTTTCCATGGTTGTGTTGTTGTGATCATGAATATCTCTTCATCTGGAAAATTGGAAACGAGGGGATGATCGCCTATGAGGGGTGCATCGACCAACTGATCTGCAATGACTTGTCCTTTGATAGCTTTATGGTCCACATACTCGATGTCAAATTCACTTCGAATCATCACCCATTTGGCCAAGCGACCTGTCAACGTTGCTTTGCTGAGTAAATACTTGAGTGGATCAATCTTTGCAACGAGTTGTACCTTGTGTGTTAACAGATAGTGCATCAGTTTAGTGGCTGCCAAGATTACTGCTAGGCAAGCTCATTCAATAGATGTATAATTGAGTTCATAGGCCACCAGTGTGCGAGAAATGTAGTAAACAACACATTCTTTCCCTTCTGCATTATGTTGTGCCAGTAGTATACCCAATGATGTACTTGTTGTTGATATATAGAGTAACAAAGGTCTACTTGGGTCTGGTGGGATCAACAATGGCATATTCATGAGATAATCTTTAAGCATTTGGAATGCTTACTGGCATCTGGCATCCCATTGAAAGCAGATATTCTTGTGTAGCAGGTGTGTGAATGGGTGACACTTATCAGCCAATTGTGCAATGAATCTTCAGATGGATTGAAGGCATCCTTGTAATGTCCTTAGCTGACTGATATTCTTTTGTGGTGGCATGTCCATGATTGCTTTTACCTTTGCTGGGTCGACCTCAATACCTTTGCTTGAGACAATGTATCCTAGAAGCTTCCCGGAGGTTACTCCAAAGACACATTTCTTTGGGTTAAGTCGAACATGGTATTGTTCCAGTCTATCAAAGATTTTATCTAATATGTTGAGATGCCCTTCTCTGGTGAGTGATTTTGCTAGTAAGTCATCAACATAATCTTCCATCATAGTATGCATCATGTCATGGAAGATTGTGGTCATTGTTCGTTGATAGGTTGCTCCTGCATTCTTGAGACTGAAAGGCATTACATTCTAGCAGTATGTGCCCCATGGACATGTGAAGGTTGTCTTATGTTGATCCTCTGGTGCGATTTTTATCTGATTGTATCCTGAAAAGCCATCCATGAGTGAAAGCATGGCATGTCCTGCTGTCAGATCTACTATGATGTCGATATTTGGTAGGGGGAAGTCATCCTTAGGACATGCCTTATTCAGATCTCTAAAGTTAGTACAAATGCAGATGCCCCCTTTTGGTTTGCCGATAGGAACAATGTTGGAGATCTAGTCTGCATAATCAATTGGTCTAATGAAACCAACATCTAGGAGTTTTTTGAGTTTTGTTTTGACTAGTACTGCAATCTGAGAATGCATCTTGCGAAGCTTCTGCTTGACAGGTTTGACTCCTTCTGCTACTGTGAGGTGATGCATGACTAAATCTGGATCAAGACCAGACATGTCTGCATATGACCATGCAAAGTTAATCTGGCACTTCTGGAAGAATTCGACAAACTTGGGTTGTTCCTCTGGAGTTAGAAGAGTTGCCAGATGTATGAGGTGAGGAGTTTTAGGAGTCCCCACATTGTATTCTTTGGTTTCTTCAATGAGAATCATTGATCGTTCTCGTTGTGTGCTACAGGGAAGGATGTCAAACCTTTCATCCTCAGGCACCTCAGAGAGGTTTTCACCATTGGATACGCTCTTTCTTTTTACTTTTGTTCAATCAAACAGTGCCACGGTGTGGTTTTCACTGGAAGATCCATGTTTTATTGTTATATTTTTTGCAACTGAAAGGTTTGGCATCCACCCCGAAGTATGTTGCACTATTAAGTTCTATGGCGAATCCAGCTTTGTGATCCCCACTTGGTATGTTATCCTGCAGTTCCAAAAAGTCAATGATGGCCTCATCATTTTGGAAGAGGTCAAGACATGGGGGATTTGGTTGGTTCCATTCGATGAGTTCAGGATGGATAATGGGCATTACTTCATCAATTAGGTTAAGTTTGTTAGATGTATCAGTGAGGGTTAAGAGGTTATGGTGAATGTCATTGATGGTACTCTCCCTGTCAAAATCAGGCGTAGGATGTGACGTAGGGTCTGTGGAAGAAGCTTCCAGTTCGGGAACCCAAGAAGTCTTTATCTGTGCTTCTCCGTAAACAGGGATGTCTTTGTGGGGTGGAGGCGGTGATGTGTCTTCCTCATCTGAAGTGTTAAGCTGTATGGAATCAAATTCTTATTCATGTGAGTCGGTCTCTGAATCACTTTCCAGCATCCGATTACTATACCATACTGGGATGTCCTTTGTGTTACATACTGCAGGTGTGATCGGTTGATGTACTTTTGTAGATGAAATGATCGATGCTGCAGAAAGGATGATGGGGATCAAAGAATCTGATATGGGGAGTATCGGTAGTGTTGACTTAGTTGCTTCTGTTGGAACTGCTGGTGTTATAGATGCTGCTGCGGGTTCTGATACAGTTGTTGCTGCTAATGGTGCTATTGATGTTATTGCTACTACTGCTGATGGGTTTACTGGTTTGTTTGGTGGGATGATTGGCATTGTAGATGGATGTGTTGGGATTTTGAGCCTCGGTGGGGTAGTTGTGATGGTGTTTGATGTTGCTTTGATAATGAAAGGTGTCCTCTTTGCAATAGGCTGATATAGTGGTTTGCTGGGTTTTCCTTTGAATCTGAGCTTAGGAAAGATCCCCTTTTCAAAGCCTAGGCCTGTATTATCTTTGGGCTTTAATTCTGGTAGTAGTGGTTCATGTCTTCCTTGTTTGCAAGATCCCAAAGCACTCTGACCATCATAACCCATTCTTTGCATAATGAGGAGGCGTTTGACATACTGATCCATGGGAAGTGTAGCTTGCGACATATCAGTGGTGATAGGATCTTTATAGATCCATTCTGCTAAGTCCTCATCTTTGGTTTCTTCTTCGTGACTCTTCCCAAGGATGAAAGGTGTTAAAGCACATGCTGGCATGATTAGTGGTCGCTGAAGTAACTGTTGTGGTTTGCCATGTGTTCTAGGAGAAGTGGGTATTTTTCCCACACAAAAGAGTTGACTTAAGTTGTATTCCCCAGGACCTTCCTCTGCTATTTTCATCTTAAGCTTTTCTTTCTTGGGTATAGGGGTGTTTGAACTGGTAAGAGAGGCTGGACTTATATATGATGTGGAGGAAATGGCTTCTCTATTGTTAGGAATGGTAATCTCTGGTTGATGGCTGATATTATGACAATATGCAAAGGGATTTGCATCACCCAGGATTGTGATCTCTACATCGTTATGTGGGAACTTGATACATTGATGGTAGGTAGATGGAACAACTTGCATGACATGTATCCAAGGTCTTCCTAACAATAGATTGTATGGCAGAGGAAGGTCCATAACCTGATAGATGATATGCTTCACCATAGGGCCCACTTGGATTGGTAGTACCATAGCTCCTTTGGATGAATACTCTGCATCATCATAGGCTTTGATTGTGATCTTCTTACAAGGATCCATTGATTCTATTGCATATCCCAAAGTGGTGACCAACCGCAGTGTACAAATATTTAAGCCTGCTCCATTGTTGATCAAGACTTGCTTGATCCTATGCTGGTTGATAAATCCTTCAATGTGTAGCAAAGCATTATGAGGTTGCTAGAAAGGAAGAGTTGTCACTTTCGGAAAAAGTGAGACAAGGTGATGACTTTAGACTTCCAACCATGGCTTGAAATTGGTCTGTATTCAAGTTTGCAGGGACTGATGCCTCTTGGAGAGCTTGATCCAAGATTGTTTTATGAGATGGAGATAAGTGCAATAGTTCTAAAATGGATATAAGCACAGGCGTTTTGTCTAATTGTTCCACAAGATTGTACTATTTTGGTATGGAGGTGGTGCCTTGTGGAGCTGCCTTTATGGTAACCTTGTCAGGACGTGTAACAACATTGCAATTGGAGCTGGGATTTATTATGGTTATAGTTGCAATTTGTTCATTGGCATCATACAGGTGATTTACAATATAATTATATGCAGCCTGCGTATAATCAGTGGTATCAGTGCCTCTCCTGGAAGTGGAAGGACCCCTTTGATCTTGTGATGGAAGTGGATTTTTGAACATCAGATGATAATTATTTGTTGTTTTTGGGTCATGCCCTTCGATTTCAATTTCACCTCGGTCAATAAGATCCTGAATAAGATCTTTCAATCTGTGACAATTACTCATCTTGTGTCCTCTCCCTTGATGGAAATCACAATGTTCAATATCCCTCCACCATGCAGGTTTGACCTGAGGTTCATAGTTTGATGTTTTAGGTAGAGTTACCAAATTTTGAGAAACTAGTTGTCGCAACACTGTTTCGATGGGTTCCCCTAAGGGAGTGTATGTTTGTTTTTGTTTTTGTTGATGAGGTCTGGGTTTGTCGTGAGATGTGATGCGACCTTGATTTGAAGGAACAATTGTGTTAGTCTGAGGTGGGGGATTCTGTCCTGCAAATCGAACCACAGGTTGCGCACTTTTGATAGTTGTGGCATCCACAAACCTATCGTTGATGATTTTTTTGTTTTTGTTTCAGAAGCTTGGTTTGTCACTATTGAAGCATGGGCGAGGACCATCCTTTGGTTCATTATAGATTTTGATAAGTCCTTTCTTGATGAGGGCCCACTCACATTTCAAGCCCTTGGTGATCATGTCATTAAAAGAGTCTGTGTCTTTGACATCCAGGTGAAATTCCATTTATTTGTTTAAGTTGGAAATAAATATTTCCACTAGTTCTTGTTTAGGTAATTGAAGAGAATGTCTGCTAGACATTTGACACCATCATTGCAGGAATACTGAGAATAGTTCACCTGGTTTTTGTTTAGTGTTACATAGATCAGCCATGGTGATGTCACGTTCAATGTTATGAGAGTAATGTGCGAAGAAATTCTGAATTAGCTCTTCAAAAGTCCTAATGCCACCTGGTAGTCGGGAAACCATGATGTGGTTGTTCCTCCCAAGCTTTGGGGAAAAAGTCGCATTGGGTATGTGTCCTCATATGCCACTTCGAGGCAAGCTGAATGAAATGCTCTGACATGATCGTGAGGATCTCCCTTTCCTCTATATTTTTCGAATTTGGGTGTTTTGGATCCCTGTGGAAAGGGTGGCATATAAAGATTCCTATCAAAGGGATAGGGACAGATGTCATTGAGTGAGAATTGGTTAGTTTTTACACCACTATGAAGTTGTTGGGTGAGATTTTCAACTTATTGCCACAACATCTCCATTTCATTTGGAGGAGGAGGTGGTGGGTTACCTCGAGGAATGTTATATTTGATGGGATCTCTACCTCTTTCTTCTTCATGGCAACTTTGTCATTCTGATGCTTGTCTTAATTGGGCAAGATCAAAGTCAGAGGGGAGCTTGGCTCCTTCTTGAGCGAGCTTTAAAAAGTGAGCATCCGCATTGCTCCTGAGTATTTCGTCAAAAAGTTTGTTAAAGAGAGGGTTATGCTGGGATTGTTGCAGGAGTAGGAGTACTTGGGTTTTTGTCATTCGCATTTCCTGCAAGAGCTTCTTGGAATTCATTGATGTTTTCCTCCTCTTCTTCCTCAATCTCCATTTGTCTAGTTCTTAGTCTAGTATGAGCCATTTTGTTCACAAGTTTTTGTTGAAGTTGAGTGAAAATGAGGATGAGTTGTTGATGAAATGAGAGATTGATAATTGGTGAATTGTGTTGCATGTGGATCTCTAGCACTTTAAAGGTAGATGTAACCAAAATTCCTTCTTTGAATTGCTTGTTTGTTTGATAAGGTTTGATGTGATAAGGTGTAGAGAAATTTGAGATTTGTTACAGATTTAACTACCTAGTAATGAGAGGATTCACTCATAAACTAGTTTTAACCTGCGTAGATATGTCTCTTAGGATGAGCTTATCCTAGATGTAGAAACAATCTAAAAAGTGATGGGATGTGTTTGATTCAAGCAATATCTAAAAGAGAACTTAGGACAAGAATCTCTTAATGTTTTGAGAGTTGGAACGGATTTGATGATGAAGTGATGATGTATGAGTGAATTAATGGATAAAATGTTTTAACTTCAATAAAAGCTTTGTGTCACAAATGGAACAAATTCTACCTCTTCCCTTTTGGGCGTTGGTGGCATTTCTCGAGTTATGTTGTATGTGATACAAATGTTTGGGAAGAAGTTGGGATTAATCTTGCCTCCTTGGTTTTTGTGATAACTCAAAGCTCTATATTGCATAAAAGCTCTGCGGTTTAATGATTATGAATCAAATTCATTTGTTTTGCCTTGAAGGTAGAGACGCATGTGACGTAGAAAAACTCTATGAGAGACAAGGATTTGTCTATTGAGATAGAATAATTTCCTCCTTTTGATCAAAGCCTTTGAGCTCAATGGTCTTCTTTTCAAGTTGATGTTCTAATGACGATTCTTCTTTCACAAGATGTGAAGAATGGTCATAAAGTTTGATACTTTTCTTTGTTTTTGATCTTTTTGGTTGTTTTTTGAAAGATGTTTGGTTGGATGAATACTTGTTTTGATTGATTTTTTATTCTTCTTTGACAAGAAAACAAAGCAAGCACACAAACACAAGAATGTTGCCTTTAAAAGGCACAAATGAGTATGGGTCTAGATCAACCCAATCCTTGGACTTTTATGACCCTTTCCTTTAAGTGTATTTTTAGGTGCTTTTCTTTCCAAAGCCTGAAGTCGGCTCAATTTGTACTTGGTCTTGACTAACATGAAGACACCTCAAACACTTTGTATCCCTAAGGTCAAATGGCCAGTTGTGATAAATTCAGCCCACATCTTGATATTTCTTCGACTTTGGTACTACATACCTTATAAATCCCATCGTGGCAAGTAAGGAAGTGATATACTAAGTCTTGCGTGAGTATAACAAATAGATGATCCGTATGATGGGGGAGTCACCACTTTTATCAAGCCACAAGTGACTTTTCAAAAAGATATGTTTCTACTTAAGGAAATATGTATGGTGAGTATCTTGGGAGCAAAACCATCTATGCTCTTGCACTAAATTGTATCTCAAATATTCTCAATCAATAGAATGGGTGGGCTACTACTTAAAGGTGTTTGGTCATTTTTTGATGTCTTTGGACATAAGTTCATTCTGCAGTGACTCACTTAAGAGCCTTGTAACTTGTGGTGGCGCCCATTTGTCCTTTCGGCAAGTTACACTGTAGGAACAACTATACCCAAGGCTACAACTTTTGCTCTCACCTGATTTCTATAGCGGCTTGAAGGATTTACCGCACGAGGTCATTCCCAAGAGTGATGTGTCTCTTGGTAGGCCTCTCTTAAAAATATAAAATTTTGAGCGTTACTAACACTTTTCACTTGCACCTAGGACCACGAAAGCCAAGGGAGAGGATAGTGTGTGTTAGAAGTAGGACCACTTGACCAACCTTTTGCACAAGTGTGCCAAACACGAAATGCACTTGTTCTTTTTAACTTGCCATCACAATGTGTTTTAACTATTTGGAGATGTTGCTCCAACAATCATGGTGTTCTTTTTAACTTCAAATACAAAATTTTGAGTAAACTAGAACTTTGAAAATCCTTGTCAACTTAATTTGAAGCACGTATGAAGGAAAAAATTGCTTTGCAAAAAATTTGAAACAAGTTGATTGTGAGTTTTATTTGCACCAAAAATTGAAGTGTAGATTGTAAATTTTTGCTTAAGTTTGATGCTAGAAATAAATTTGTCTTGTTGATTTTAAGCACCAAATGAAAAGTTAAGCCTAAACTTGCAATAAACAAAGTTGTTTTGTTCAATTTTAGAGCACTAAATACAAAATTTGATCCTAAGCTTGCAAGAAAGCAAATTTTGTTTTGTTCAATTTTAAAACACCAAAAATAAGTTTTTGATTTTTAAGGAGGTTGGTTTTTAGGCCTGCACAAGAAACAAATAGTTAGTAAAAACCGAACCCATTATGGACTTCTATAAGCCTAAGAATTTTCACTTTTTCGGTTACAGGGTCTTTTTTACAACGTTCTGTTACAATAGCGCTACTCTGTGTTTAAACAGAAGCGCTATTTAACACAAACACGCTAAAAGAAAAAAATGACAGTGACAACAAAAGTGCTAAAACATTCTCAATAGCACCAAAACAATTTCAAAAGTGCTGAAACAACGTCAATAACGCTAAACTTGATACAATAGCGCTAGAACAACAAGTTGCAATAGCGCTACAACGTGATCAAAAGCGCTAAAGCACAACCTGTGTGTCAAATTCAACATTCTAACATGTTAGTTGTCACAAAAAAAATTGTTTGTTTAAGAGTTTGGATTCACGTCAGGTTCACTAAATGATGCTCTGCAAAAAGGGAAGGTTAGTCAATGATAACAAAACACAAACAAGAAGAAAAGCCAAATTGTTAGTGTCAGAAATCATAAACAAAATACTTTCCTACACAAGCATATTAAAAGAGATACCAAAATCATGATAGAATATCTAACTAAGAAGGTAAATATGATGAGGCATCTCCAAATGCCTCCTAACATGCTCTTGGCTTCTGCTCCTTTGTTCCTCTCCTCTCCAAGTTCCAAAATAGTGTAGCTCTCAATGGCTTTTTGTACTATGGAGGTTTGAGATTGAAGTATTTGCTCTAAATGTGAATAAAAAGCTAATACTATGCTATTGATACTAAAATGACTTATTTTAAACAAAATGACAAGATATTAGTTGATTATGCTAAAATTCTCTCTCAAAATGCCTATAGCTTAAATGCATACAAGTTTTTAAGATCTGGATTATGAGGAAATGAGCTCTATTTATAGGAAAAATGGAGCAATGGATGGTTGAGATTGAGTAATCTCAACAAGGGTCAGGATTGAATGATTTGAGATCCATGTGAGGGCTTTCAACCCAATCCCAGGATGACAAGTGTCAATGTGAGATAGGTTGAGAGGAGAGGGAATAAGCATTAAATGCTTGACATGACCTTGGGAGTTAAGGTCAAGGTTAGTTGAATGAATAAACTCTTTATTCAAAGAATAAAGCTTTTATCCAATGGATAAACTCTTGTGCAAAGGCAAAAGGGATAAACATGGTCAAAGCAATAAATGCTTGAGGAGACACATGAGTGCAAGTTGAAATAACCATAAATGGTTATGTAAGAGCCATAAATGGTCATGTAAGAGCCATTAGTGGTTTTGGAAGACTTTGGAGGTTAAATTGTTGAACACACAAAGCATTAAATGCTTTTCAAAGACTTTGGAGTCTTTGAGAAGTGACTTAAAGTTGCTTAGGAATGTGACAATAATTAGGGAATGGATTAGGCTAATTAGGAAGGGGTTAGAAGAATCTAGAAGGGGGTTTAGGAATGCAAGTGGATTTGGTGCGTGAGGGAAAATGGGATTTTTAAAATAAATTAATTTATTTCAATAAATGTGTGCAAGTTGCATTTGTAGAAAAATGCAAGTGGAGGGGATAAATGATTTAAATAAATGTTAATTTATTTAAAAGAGGAAAAAGGGGGATTTAATTAAATAAATAGATTTTATTCATTTAATTGATTGTGAATTTGGTTTAATGAATTAATTAAAATAAATTGAATAATTTATTTAATTAATAGGAGAATGTTTGAAGATGAATTAATTAAATATTAATTTAATTAACTGATGGCTAGTAGATTTTTTATCAAATAAATAGTAATTATTTATTTAATTAAGCTGGACAAATTTGTGTGACTACAACTATCATTAAGACCATCAAAAGAAGGATTGGGCGGGGAGGGCCCTGTAGAGTAACCGTCAACATCGACAGCAGGCTACTGTAGCAGAATGGCAACAGGTTGTTGCAACACATCAACTAGTTGTTGTAACAGAATAGCATCAAGAGCAGAATCAGTAGAAGTGGATCAATGATGTAGAACAGGGGCAACAGTCATAGGGCCAGAGGAGGCCAAGTCAGTAGCATCAAGGGGTTCAACAGGAGCTTCAACAGTAGTAAGAGGCACAACCTCATCTCAGGAGGAGTTATCAGTATCAACGGCATTGACTGTCAAATGATCAACAAAAGTTCCCTTCCACCAAGTAGCAGATCCTTTGTGTTGAGAGAGTGAACAGTCTGAGGCCGAGTGACCTGTACAAAAACACCTTCGACAGTGAAAGGGGGGACACTCATAGTCCAATGATTGAGTCCAAGGCTTGTCCCCAACCATAAGAACCACATCCCCAAGGAGAGGCTTGGAAATGTCAATGTCGATTAAAATGTGGGCAAAGGTAGAATGACCCATGGAGGATGTGGCATCATCAACCTTCAAGAATTGGCCAATAGAGTTACTAGTGGCCTCATAACATGAGTGCTCCCAAAAATGAAGAGGAAGATTAGGTAGGTGAATCCAAACCGGACGCTTACAAATGATGTTGATATTTATCATTCATAGACAATTATTGCTTTATGTAGATTTGATTTACATAGATCTAGTCATGACTCAAAATTTTAAAGGTTCCATGCTTTTGAGTCATCTAATGGTTCATCATAAATTATTCATGAAGATTCCTTGACTAAAATTTGTCACGAAAATTTTGGTGATGCCAACTATAGGTATCCATAATAGTTGAGTATACATGAGATGGTGCTTGGTATTCCAAATATTTCATGAGTAGAGGAAATTTGTCAAGGTTGTGTTCTTGGTAAACATCATTAGGATCCCTTTCTTAAGAGAAAGTCCCACTATGATTCTACCTTATTGGAGTTGGTACATAGTGATTTTATCTCCTTCCCTACTCCTTTTTTAGGAGCTAGGTACATGCTTACATTCATTTATTACTACTCTTGTCACACATGTGTATTATTTCTCAAGTACAAGGGTGATGTCTTCACCACTTTCAACACATTCAAGATTACCATGGAGAAGAAATTGTGTTCTTTTATTCAATATCTATGCATAGATAGTAGGGGAATATGCAAATCAATGATTTCAATACTATTGTACTAAGCATGGAATTAATCATCAAACTTTGTTTCCCTATATGGTTGACATACTAGATGGTTGACACAAGAAAATGGAGAAGAATATTCAACCATTCATTTGTGTTGGCTACTATGAGGATGTGAATTCTTATCAACTTTTTGATCCTACCATGAGAGATGTCTACTTTTACAAAGATCTATAGTTTTATGAGTCATTTACACTACTAGATTTTGCATGTGCATCTTCCTTGATATCCATTGTTTCTTCTTTATCCCACAAGGATACCTATGTATCGAAGGATACTTCAAATTATGATTTAGTAACACCATCAATTCTACCTAATCTTACTCATGTTTCACCTGAGTGGGGCCGTAATACTATTCAATAACCCGGATCTTGAGCTAGTGATTGTATGGTTTCTCATCACACTCACTTTTAGTCTTCTGGTACCAATCCTTTGAGTCACACTAGATCTACTAATTGGTATGTTTTTTAGAATCTTCAAGTATTTGAGAGTGGGCTCATGTTGTAGATGAGGAGTATTATCTATTGATGATGAATCATATATGTTATTTGATTTATCTTCTACTTGGGAGAAAGATGGTTTGGTGCAAGTGGGTATATCACACCAAATATGTAGAAGGTGGTTCTATTGCATAACAAAATGTTAGACTTAATGTTAGACTTTTCTCCTATTCACTATCTATGACTTTCTTTGTATGGTCTTCATTAAGCCCCTAGGGATTGGTAGGAGAATATAGATGGTTTTTTTCTTACATTTGGTTTCACTTATTTCCACTCTGATCGTATGGAGTATTCTCAAAGACATGGAACTAACCTTTTGGTACTAATCTTGTATGTAGATTGTTTTATTCTCACCAGTAGCTCCTCCTTCATGCTTCAAGAAATATGGCATTCACTAATGAAGTATTTTGACATGGAAAATCTCATGATTCTACACTTGTTTCTTGGTCTACATGTTCTTCAATATCCTAAGAGTATCTACATTCATTAAAAAAAGTATTCCATTAATTTCTTCATCATTTTAGCATGGTTGATTGTAAGATGTCTCTTACACCATTCAGCTTGGTGTCATGTTAACTACCACTTACACCATGCATAAAATTGATGATACTTTATATAGAAAGTTGGTGGGTAGCCTCTTGTATTTGACACACATGCATTCTAATATCACCTTTGTTGTTGAGCTTATCTCTCATTTTTTCCATGATCCTTATAAGAGTCGTTATAAGGTGCTTAAGGTATATTAGATAAATTCACATTTTGGAATTCAATACACCCTATAAGCTTCAAAATAGTAAACTTCACTAACTCATATTAAGTAAGTTATGTTGAATCATTGAAGACTGCTTTCAAGTTTGTTTTTTGCCTTGCTTTTAGTCTAGTTGCTTGGTCTTGCAAGAAGAAAATTTTTATTGTATTATCATTCATTGAGGTTGAGTATTGAGGTGTAGTTATTGCCAACCATGAGGTTTGGTGGCTTTATATAATGCCCATTTTCAAAAAAAGAAAACAAAATTGCAATATAAACAACAATCTTCACTGGATTTAAAATATAAAAAATGGTCTTCACTAAGCTATATTAGAAAAAATCAATTAATAACACTCAAACGACACCAATAATTAGTTGGATAACACATAATCTTGCACAAATTAAATCAAACTCTAGCAGCAACTATAGAAGAGGATATTTTCTACTCTCAAGACAATAAGGTATCAAGGAGAAAATGGCCGTCAACCACCTCGATTTAATATCACTTTGGTGAGCTAGGGAAAAAGATACAAAAGGACTGAATTTAACTATGCTAACTTGAAGTAGTCATCAGTGAGGAGGGACCTCAAACAGATCAATCCGGACCGAGCAACAAGAGTAAACACAATGGAAACACAAAGATATGATGGAGGCAATGCAGAACAGATTATTTTATTTCATGAAAATTGATTACATCCAACCGGGTTACAACATACCGGCTCACAAGCCTAGTAGGACATACTGAATAGGTCACAATCAGGACATTGAATTGTGAGATCTATCTTCTACACATAGTCTAGCTACTTGAATCTCTGATTGATTGCATTCTAATGCGCAATTACAAATATATATCAGAACCCTTTTGGGCCAACTGAATCCTTTGGATATATATATCCAAAGGATTCGGTCGGCCCAAAAGGGAGCAAAACCCGAAGAACAAGACCTAAAATTTAAAACCACCAAGTTCATCCTCCGCCAAGAGATTCCTCCAGAAAATCCAAAGGATGGAGTTAGATCACGGGAAAAGGTAGACCACAGGACAAGGAACATCAGAATCAACACCCAAGGCTCCACAAGCTTCAAAAAGGGTTCTGGTAGATCACCAAAATAGGTCCAGGCAACTGTTAACAAAGGACTGTCAACTGGTAACAAGAAACTATCATGGAAACTGGTAGCGATATATTGCCAAAAAATGATCCAAATGCGATGTGGTCTGGAAACAAGAAAGATGATCAAGTCTTCAAGTAGAATCCAACTCCACAAGATCCGGTGAACCAAAACTGGGACACACAGAAAGGAAAACTGAAACTACAAATAAAAAGAAAAACATAAAGGAAAATGTTTTTGGTTGATGCAAGATTGCTATGAACCGGGGGTGCTCCTGCATCATAACTATGCTTATAAATAGACAATGTTGATTAACTAGAATACACAAAGTGATAAAAATATTTTGACTATAGAAATAGAAAGATTAGGATATGTATTTTTTATCATTAAATTGGTGAAGCCTTGGCCTCAGATGTCAATTCACTATGAGGTTTTCTACACCTTGCACTATAGTTTGTATAGTCAAAGAAAAAAAAACACCAGAAACCATGCCAAAAAGGTTTTTATGCTCCACACACATGTTTTCCACCTACACACACTAAGACAATAAAAAATGTTGGGGTTGTATAGGTTTTCCGTAGTCAAACCCCTATTTTGGTGTTTCCACCTCCATAGACAACTAGTAGATAGATTGGATAAAAACAAATTGTGTAATAGAAACAATCCTCGCTTAATGGAGAAAATGTAGAATGTGGATTTACTACTAAGAGGGGGGTGAATCAGTAGTAAATAAAACTTCAATCCTTATCAAATTAATTCTTAAACAACTTAAACTTTTAATAAGCTTCAAACTGAAAACTGAAAGGAATGAAAAGAGATGCACAATAAAGTCAATGCACAAGATTTACCTGGAAAGACAGGATGGGAAAAGCACAGTGAGAACACTCTCTAGGATCTACTATCCTAATCCAACCTCATAATTGAAACTTCAATGATAATGTTTAAGGGCACCAACCCTAAGGAGTCACCAAACTCCTATTCTAAGAGCAACAACTCTCAAATTACAATTCAATAAACCTGAACTCCAACTCAGCACTCCTAAAGTACCAACTTTGAGAATGTTACAATGACAAAAAAATTACAAGTTTTAACTTTAGATGCACCATTTACAACAATAAAATATAGACAAACCCCCGGAAATGGAAAAAAGAAACTGCACAAACTCCCGAATACATAGATCTGAAGAACAAGGCCCAAAATCTCTCATGAAGAGAACAGGGTCATGCAAATCTGATGCTTTGACACCATATTGGAGTCATATTGATTGTGCAACAAGAATGCAATTCAATAATTACAATTGTTATTAAATTACAAAGAGAGAATCCTTATAAAAGGATACTCGAAACCCTAAAGGAGAAAACCCTAAAGAATTATAAGATTCCTAAGTTTAGCTTAAGCATAAAGTATAATAGACTAATAATTAAATAAATAATTATTAGCTAATAAAAGATTACTCTAACACCCCCCCTTAAGATGAACATAGGGAGTAGCTAAAAAACAACTAAGGACTAAAAAAGCATGTAAAAAATGTAGGAAAGAAACAATGGGTCCTGACAACTAGGCCTGATGAGGTACCCAAGTACAATAAAATCTCTAACACCCTCCTTAAGGTGATTTTTGGAAGCTGTAGAGTTGATTTTTTCTCAACTCCAATATGGTATCAAAGCTCCAGATCTACATGCCCCTATTCTCTTCATGAGAGTTTTTGGGCCTTGTTCTTCAAATTTGTGTATGCAAGGGTTTGTGAAGTTGTTTTTTTCCATTTCTAGGGGTAGCTGATTTTTTGGTATAGTTTGGTGCCAAAAGAACCTCAAGATTGGATTCAGGAGGCCAAATCCATGAATTTTGATATATAATTTGACCTATTTCGGTGACAAGGGCATCTGGGCCATGGTTTTTTCATTGGCACGCTATACAAGTCACAAAAATCCGTACGATTGTACCTACAAATGCGTCAGAATTTTTTTATCAAAATATATATATATATATATATATATATATATATATATATATATATATATATATATATTTCCCTTTTTATGCTCTAAAAGAGGGGTTTTTTTCTTTTGGTCATATAGAGGCATTTTTTCGACAAACCTTATATCATCGAAAAGCTCTTTCTAAGCTCTATCCAAATCTAGATGTTTGAACTTTTGATTTGTTTTTTTTATGGCATTTGGTGCTATCAAAGCTAGAGGTTCCTTTTTGCACTCCAAGAGACATAACTTGAGCATCCGAACTCCGTTTTTCAAAAAATTTATATCGTTGGAAAGCTTGTTTTGTTTTCTTTCCATTCATATGAGTTTTCTTTCTAGATTCTTCTCCAGGTATATTTTATTTAGTTTTTGGCTTTTCAGCACTCTCGTGAATATCTTGGATGTTTCATGTCCTGGGATCTCTTTCTTTGAGTAGGATGTCTTATTTTTGGTTGTTCTTTCTATTTGCAGTCTTCTATTTTTTCTGATCATTGTAGCATTCTATTTATGCAAACACATTGAGATAAAGTGCCATCGTGCATTGTATACTTGGGATCTTGCACATCTTATGCCTTATTGTACATGCACTACTTATAAAGTGCCATGGGGGGGTTGATGTTTGTATTTTGTTTGTCATCTAGCTTTGTCAAGTGAGTGTTTCTTCCATGACATTAGCCTTATGATGTGTGTCAAGTGAGTGTTCCTTCCATGACACTATGTAATTTCTCTGCACCTTCGACGTTCCTGGTTTTTCGTCATGCAATTCTTGTTGGCCGTTCTTTTTAGTATACCTATCCCTCTCGCTTTTCAGCATTATGGGGAGGTTTGTCTTGTTGGTTCTAATGCTTCCTTGGTTCGATTGATCAGCTCTTCAGGCTTTGGTGTTTTCATGCCATCTGTATCTTTGAGTTTAGTTGTTTGCCTTTGCTTGCCATCTGATTTGAGTAGTGCCATTTGAGGGCACTCATGCAGATTACAGTCTTCTCTACCTGGTCATGTTCTATTTCAGTGGAGGTTCTTCAGATCAATAGTTTCTCTTCGACAATGTTTGCAACTATTTCATGCTTCAGTGTTGTTCTTCATTCTCTGCTTTTTTTGTTCCTATCTTCTGGAACACTTTTGTTTGAAGGCTTCTTAGTCCTTCACTTGAGCTTTCATCTCTTCTTGGAGAGGAGTTTTGTTCCCATAGGTTTTGCTCTTTTTTCTCCACTTTACAGAGATTTTATTGTACTTGGGTACCTCATCGGGCCTAGTTGTCCAGACCCATTGTTGCTTTCCTGCATTTTTTACCTTTTTTTTTAGTCCTTAGTTGTTTTTTAGCTACTCCCCAAGTTCATCTTAAGGGGGGGTGTTACAATAATCTTTTATTAGCTAATAATTATTTATTTAATTATTAGTCTATTTTACTCTATGCTTAAGCTAAACTTAGGAATCTTATAATTCTTTAGGGTTTTCACCTTTAGGGTTTCGAGTATCCTTTTATAAGGATTCTCTCTTTGTATTTTCATAACAACTATAATTATTGAATTGTATTCTTGTTGCACAATCAATATGACCCCTCATTTGTGGATCTCTAAATTGTAGCCTCCATAGCTTTTTTTCTTCTCTCCTTCTGTGACAGGTTTGCATGCAGGTGATCTTTGGGAGTTGTAGAGTTGATTTTTCCTCAACTCCAATAAGAAGTATTATCAATAGTAGCAAACTTATAGAAATCTTTTTAGACAACATTTCTATTAGGAATGACATCTTCTCATTTCATCCACTGCAAATAATCTTTTCAAACAATACATACTCTTCACACACACACAACATGATGTCTTCTTATCTCTGCATCATAATCTTTCTATTAATAAACTCATTTCATTACAATCACAACCACCCATGAACTTCAAGGCAATGAATAAACAGTATTTTCTTTATCCATTATCGAGTGTAGAAGTAGTTGAAAAAACACTAAATAGTTTATTAACCTTTCCAACCAAACTATTAAACTTACAAAAATAGTTTGTGTTTTCAAAACACATGTATGCTATTGAAGTAAATTAAAAAAACTAATTGAAAGACAAACTGAATGTACAAGTGGCACATAGAACTATTTCATTACACAATCAATGATAGACATAAAGGTCGTTGCAAATCAAATATATCTATGTCCTGACTTGTATGATAGTCTTCAAGAGGGGAAAATCTAAGGTTAATAATCAATTGCATAAACCACATAAAAACACCAATAAAGAATTTAAACAATTAAATTGATCAATTATACCTTAACTTCTACTGTTCTTTCGATTGAGCTAGATGAAGTAGAGTGCACCCATGTGCTCCACTTGATTTGTTCCTTTGATGGATGATATGTTGGTTTCTCTCCACTACACAACAAGATTTGATGAGGGATATTGGCTAAGAGTGATGGATGAGAGATTTTTTGTGGTATGATTTTGGCATTATGAGGGTGTCATTGTTGGATTTGGAATTCAAAAGGCCAACATAAGGTTACATGAAAGGTGGATATGGGATCAAATGGACAACATAAGAATGTATGAAAAGTCAATTATTTGTGAGGAGATGAGACTCCAATTTATAGATTGGAGGAGGCCAAAATGGAGGGTCAAGTTTGATTTGAGAATGAAGGGTTGAGATTGATTTGAAATGGAGGAGAGGATTGAGAGGACAAGGTGTGGGATTCAAGAGTTTTTCCATAAAGGTATTTCTTATCTCCACACCTCTCAAGGTACATGGGGAAGAGTCCCCCAAGTACATTGAGAAGAGAAAATAAATATAAAATTATTTCGGGGAAGGGAGGAGGAATTAAAAATTCCAAAATAAGAGATGTGTGGGAAGACAAAATGAGAAAAGGAATTAAAAATTCCTTAGGAAGAGGAGGCATGGGGAGATTCAAAGAATTTGAATTTCCTTGAAAGGATCAAAGTGGGTGCATTTAAGATTGGAGGATGAGATGGGAAAGCCATTTATGGCAAAGAGTTGACTCATCCCTAATCAAAGTGATTAGGGGTGTGCAAATGATTAAGGAGATTGATTAGGTAGCTTAATGAGGGATTAATGTCCAAGTGGGAAAGTTAGGAAGATGGGACATGAGGAGAGATAATGAGTGGAGGAATATAAAATTGAGGGAAATGATAAGCATGATTAGAGGGTGATTAATTAGGCTAGATTATAGGATTAGGAAGGGTGATGTGTAGGAATCATGGAAATAGTTAATTAATTGAAATTAATTAACTAATTGGGATTTAGAATAAATAATGATTGAGATGACTTTAGAAGAATGGATGAATAATTAATTTATTGATAAATTAATTGTTGGACTATAGTGATAAAATTAATCAAATTTGATTTAATTAATTTTAAGAAGAAAGGGACACATGATTAAATTAATTAATTGTGTGGAGAGGCTTAAATTAATTTAATTAGTTTTAGGCGTCTACAATTCTAAAACAATCATTGTATATGTTTCATCACAAGAATATCATAGACAATATAATCAGTGTTTGCGAACAAAAGTTTCGCCTCTCCTCCTCTCATAAAAACCTGATAACAATAAATGAAAGCACAATGAAATTGCTCCATTAAGAAGTCCATGCAAGCTATAAAGACAAAGTTGTTGTAGAGGAGAAATATTCCAAATGTTTACTTATACTAAAGTCAATGTATGTAAGAAATATTTCAAACATTTACTTATAACCTCTCGATGAATACTAACTTCATCTACGTTGGAGATGAGAGAACCGGCTCATTTTATTAACAATGATTTCCAATATGAATACTTCAAAGAATATTTTTTCATATCCTAAAAACAATCAGAATAGTGAACCACTCTATGTGTTTTCCATCAATGACAAAAACATGCTAACAATCTCTACTTTTGGCATTGATGTCAAAACTTCAATATTCTAGCCTACACAAAATATTAAAATATTCCAAGTTTGCACAAAATATTCTAGTCTACATAGGATATTCTAGTCTGCACATCAAAGCATCAACAAACCACCAATCTATGATTTCTCCCCCTTTGACATCAATGACAAAGGGTCGAGGATAACAAATAAAACATTAAAATGCCCCCCCTAAGAAAATGCCTATCTGTCAACAAAATTAGAGAGAAAATGAATCTTTGGGCTTCCATCTATTTCAAAGCCAACCTTCACCAATCTACCCAAATAAATAGTGTGCACCTTGTACCTCTCTTAAATCATACACATTACCTTTTGTTCTTGTCCCTTTAGCAACCAATCTGCCTTAATCGATTTTTTTTATTTTACACCTGTGAGCATTAAAGTTCATAAAATATCCATTATCACATAATTGGTTGACACTTAGAAAATTATACTCTAGGTTCTCTACATACCAAACATTACATGCTTATAGAACCTTTACCTTGAATTTGTATGGGCGATTTATCACCAAACTCTACTACACCACCATTCCAATCAATAAAGGTAATAAACTTACTCTTATCACCTATCATGTGATTTGAGAAACCACTATCTATGATCCAGAGGTTATGTCTATTCACATGAGGAGAAAACTAAGCAATCATGGACTTTTTCTGACTTCTTGTCTCCTTCCACGGTTTCTTTGTCTCTTTCCTGAAGAACTTGATCTTAGGAATTTTCTTTTCTACAAAACCCAAATAACAATTCCTTGCAATATCACCAACATCCTAACAATCAAAATAGACCATTATTGGAATCAAGGAACATTGAGGGGGGTGGGGGTGGTGAATCAGTGTTCTACCAGTTATTAAATTTTTTGACTTAACCTTAAACCACCAGAAGCATAAGCATGAAACTGAAATGCAGAAACACAAAACAATCAACCACAAAATTATAACACCAAGATTTTTACGTGGAAACTCAAAGGAAAAATCATGGTGGGA
The DNA here is from genome assembly GCF_030272615.1 of Cryptomeria japonica. NCBI lineage: Eukaryota > Viridiplantae > Streptophyta > Pinopsida > Cupressales > Cupressaceae > Cryptomeria > Cryptomeria japonica. The sequence continues at coordinate 1,087,753 of NC_081412.1, read as the reverse complement.
TTTGAACCCACAATATTATTCCACTATGGCCAGTAGCAAAACAATATTACAAAAGGGAATGCACTTTGCATTCAGGCACACTGCCTAGAGCTTACAACTCAATCACAATAAGGGCTACAACCCCGGAAGGCTCACTGCCTTACAAAGCATTTACAATGATGAATTAAAATAAATGAACTCCAAAATAGCATCTAACAATGCCTGGATGTATTTCGGTTAAATGCAAAACTCTAACTATATCTCCTCCGCAACCCTGCTATGTTTTTTTGTCTCAATCAGCTACCAAATCAAGAATGTGCACCTGAAACTGTGCCAAAAGGAATTCTTGATCACTAATCCCTTATATTACTCCATATCATACATCAAAAAGATCTTATGCACTGGTCTTATATATCTACAATCACAAAATAAACAATTATCAAGTCGACCTGTAGTGTAACGTGTAATTATGAGTCGACTTGAACTGGATCATAAAAAACATATGCGGATCATAACTCTTGTCATCTTCATGCACTATTTGATTCCTCCTCTCTCCACCATAAGAGCTAGTTGCTTGCTTCTCAAGACATTTGAAGGCTGAATGTCCCACTTGGTTGGAATTGTAGCATCTGCCTATGAAGGTGTTGGAGCCCCTTCCTAGACCACCAAATCTTCCTTTCCCATTTGGTCTCCTCCCTCTAAAACTTCCTCTATTACTTGAATCTCCACTTTTTTCAATGTGACTAGTCTCCCCTTGTTGTCTTTGGGACTGATTTCTACCCCCAAAAGATCCTCTTCCCCTAAATCTTATGCCTCTTCCTCTACCTTGTTGGTCACTCTTTCTCTTCAACTTATCTTCTGCCCTCAATGCTACTTGGAAACATTCATCCACAGTCTTAGGGACTAGGAGACCGATTTCATCTTGGATATTGAACCTTAATCCATTAAGGTATCTAGCCACATTCTCCTTTTCATTCTCAACATGCCCAAACCTCAAGTTGAGTTTGTGAAACTCCTTAGTATATGCAACCACATCCATATCTTTTTGTTTCAGATTTTGTATCCTCTTGAATACTTCAACCTCAAAATCAACAAGTAGGAATTGACCCTTCAGTTTGTTCACCATTTTGTCCCATTAATTTATCATGGATTTATTTTTCTTCACCCTTTCTCCTCGGGTGTAGTTCCACTAAACCAAGGCAAAACCCTTCAACTTTGTTTTGGCAAACTTCACTTTCTTGTCTTTAGGTACCTCCTTGTACTCAAAGTAGTTGTTAAAGGGATCAATCCACTCTATCAACTCCTCAACATCCATCTTGCCTCCATACATAGGAAGCTCCATTTTCACATCAAAAGCATCCATTTAACTAATTTCAAAGCATTGATAAACCTTCTTTCTTTAGGAGGTATCTCCTCTTCCTGAGGTCTTGCAGGAGGGGTCTCACCATCACCTTCTCCTCCTTCCTCTTCTTCGGGGTCACTATCACTCTCTTCACCCCTATCTCTTCTTCTCTCTAGCTTTCAATGCTTCAATTTTATCTTCTAGGGCCTTCATTCTCCTGACCATTACTGACCCAGCTTTTGGAGGCATTGTGTCTTCACAAGACAACTTGTTCTTCTTCATACACCACCAATTTCTTTTGCCAATCAAAACATGGCTCTAATACCACAATGATGCAAAAGTTTGGAGACACTTAAACATCAATCCTAACTCAAGACATTTTGGTAAATACCAGAACAACATACATGGGTTTGACAAGTTACTCTTAAGCACATTGGAAGGGTGACACTAGGCCAATTGAACCAAACCAAGTTATATAGTGCCTACACAAGGAAGACTTGTACTTTGGGCCCAAACAAACATTAAAAGACCCAACACAACGTGTCCTACCATTGGTAATGAGAGATATCCAAATTCTAAGCTTATACCCACACACCGACCTACTAAGCCTTTTAAGACAATCCAGAAATTTTTTGAGCAATAAATTCCAAACCCTGAGGCATAGACTAAAAACCTCCACACTTTGGGATACCCTTTCCAGAGCCTTATTAAATTTGTCAAAAATAGGGTATGTTGCTTTGGACCAAAGTGACCAAAACTTGACTGTAGCAATCTCCTAGGTGCCCAATTAGGTCTCCTATTACACTATGGTTATAGAAAATATGCTTCATTGGCCTGAAAACCCACCATGGAAGGAAAGAAAATGTCTAATGTGGATGGGTTTCACAGGTTTCAGAATTCCTTTGCTTGTTTTGGTACCAAAACCCCAAATGATTGCTCTAACCATGCTCAACCAACTTAACACATAGAGATGTTAAGCCCTCAAACCCACAAATCCAACTCCAAACTCCTCCTTTGCAAAAAATGGTAAAACCCCATATGGAGGACTACTAAATCTACCATTCCACCAAGTCTTGTGTTAACCCCACTGGTGGAATGGTTAGATATTGATTTTTATTTCTCAAAACCCCTAAACCTAATGTTTCAGACTAGTTGTCAAAAAAACGCTTGTAAAGTGATCAAATATCAATTAAATCAAGCAAAATTGAAGTCAAATGAAAGGTAACTTAGATACCTTTCCAATGCATCCACTCTTACATGCTAGAATGCAAGTATATAAAAGATATGAAAGAAATAGCAGTGTTGTAGCAAGAAATTGTAGAGAAAAAATTCTTCAAATTTTATTCATATGATGAGATCTCCATACAGAGATGCCAACCAACCCCTCCTCAACACTTGAGGGGCCTATTTAAACACAACTCCAATGGCTCTAACCATATTTTAAAGTGGTTAGTCATTAATGTATACACCTAAAAATGGTCTGAAGATAATTAATTGAATAAATAATTATTTAATGAATCCCCCTTCCCAATTTAATTGAATTCATTAGCAATTTAATTAAATTCTCCCCTTCATCTACTTATTAATAAATCTAAGGATTTATTTAATAGGTTCATTTCAATAGTCCCCTTTGATTAATTAATCCAAATTAATTAATCCCTCCCTCCATTTCAATCAATTCTTCTAATCCCCTAATTAATTAAAACAAATCAATTTATGAGTTGTTGAAAATTAATTAGTCTTTTCCTATTATTTGAATTTTTAAATTCAAATTACCCACATGCCTCCTAACTTCTAACCACCTAACCTAACCATCCCCCTAACCTAACCCATTTCACCTAACCCTATCGTATCTTGCACATTCTAACCTCCTTATCCTAACCTCCTATGGTGTGGATATTCTCCCCTTGAGACACATGGAACTTTTGCCACATGTCTCCTCCCTTGGACACTTGCCCTCTCATGAGCAAGGCTCCTTGACACTTGTCACCACAGAGATGACAAGTGTCCCTTCCTCCAACCTCTTCTCCAACTTCCTCAATCTTGGCCCTTGATATCTTCAGATTAGATCTGGATCATTGATTCCTGCCACCTCATCTTTGGCCTTGGAATTCCTATAAATATCCCCCATTTTGGAGAAATAAGGAACCCTTGCATTCATATTTTTAGCATCATTACTATAGGCAATTTGTATTTCAATTATCTAGTAATTAGCATTTTGGATTAATCATAGGATGTTAATCTAGTTTCTTAGATCATGCATTTCATATCATTTGCATAATCAATCATGATCAAGTAGCTACTCAACTCTTGAGTTTCCACTTTGGAGGTCATTGCTCTGCTGAGAGCCAATCAATCCAACACCTTCAAGGTCCTCAAGAATAGAGAAAAATGGGACATTTCAAGGAAGGCTTATGGTTTGCATCTTAAATTTAGTTTTCAATTAAGCTTTCCATTATGTTTTATTGTCTCATTATATGTGTATGCCTTTCTTATATACCACATTTTTAGCGTCACAGTTAACTACCTCTTTGTTGTCCATGTTGCTTGACAACTTTGAAAAGTTGTCAACAACTTTTACAGTTTTGTACTCCACCTGCACAAATGTCCCAAATATCTTCCAAAGACCTTTTAAACATGCTAACTAAGACATAAGATCATCATATACATCATTTCTACTCCCTTACCACACATTGGGAGGGCGTTGACCAACTTTGACCCACCTAGGACCTCTAAGACCAATATGACTCCTATGGCTCCAAATGCCTTACAAAGAGTTACAAACTTATTAGAAATGCTTGAAAATGACTCAAAATGGACAATGGGCCTTATTACAACTTGACTTCACACTGAAACAAGGAAACCAAACCAAATTCTTCATTGAGGCAACATAGGGACCACAGGTGCTCCTGCACCAACCAAGGGCTGCTAACACTTCATCTTTGAAATCCATGAGAATAGAATGATAAAATATTTATCATGAATTTTTCATAAATGCACTGCACTCAATGAGTAAGTGTTATAAATCCACAAGGTGCAATTTGCAACATTACATTTTGCCCCCATTTTAGTGAGATGATCTACTTGAGGGGTTATCTACACCAAATTATCTTAGAAAGATATAAACATTGTAAACTTGAAGTGTATTAAATGCTTTAATTACCTCAAAAAGGATACAACAAAGGCCTCAAAGGTCAACCAGGTGAATGTGATCAATGCCCCTAGTGCTCAACAAAAAACTACAGCATCTAATGTGGATGTTTAGGTACCACAAAAACAAAATTTGGTTAGCGGAAAAATTGGAAGAAACTACTTTGACTAGAAGAATGCTTAAGGAAACATCGGTGAGTTGAAAACAAAACCTAATGAAATACCAGTATGTTCTTTCATGTTTTTTCCCCTAGCTAAGTGAGGAAAAATAGGGATGAGAATGATCTAGAGCCACCACAAAAGAGATTGAAATTTTGAGAGAAATTTGACTATATACTCAAAGAGTGAGCCCTAGAAGGTCATTTTCACTATTCACCATAAGGATTTTCTGTCTATGGTTTCTGTAGAGCCACAATGAAAATGTCTCATAGATGAGACTTCCAGCCTACCCATATAAAGGAATTGTTAGAGGAGGGCAAGCTCCTCGATGAGGTAGGCTTCATTTTCAAGATTTGAAGTTATTTTTAAGCTTGTTATTTTAGTTTAAAATTTTTGAGCAACGCACACATCCTAGGTTTGTGTGTACATCCTAGGATAATTTTCACGCTGGCATTCGAGAAATGTGCAGACGTCCAAGATGCCAAATGCAAGAGTGTCTTTAGGATCTAGACAGAAAAGATGAAGGATGGAAAAGATAGAGGATCATAATTTAGATAGACTTAGATAGAGTAGTGCAAAATATTTGAATAAAATAATTATAATCTTGCACATCATTCCAGAGGTTCGTGAGAACACCAATCGACACCTACTCACCATGTTGTGTGAGTACAGTGAGAAGTTGCTTGTATGTCATCGCAGGTGCTTGTGAAAACTGGGTTTCTGGTGGATTTATCAGATGACAAAATTCTATTTCCATGCACCAATGTTAATGGCTCTCATCGAGAGATAGGACACAAATACGATATCCTTTCATCTCCCAACAAGGGAGATTATAGTGACATTGATGGATGTCTATCAAATTTTGTGCCTGCCTATCTAAGGACTTCAAATTTCCCTAGATGAACCTCTATTAGTGATAGAGCTCATAGATTGATAGGACTGGTGCATAGGTAGAGTAGTGGACAACACCAGACACGTCTACCTCTAGTGGCTAGAGCATGGATGGGTCTCCTCATAGGCTATCCTAAGTCATTCACACGTCTACCTCTAGTGGCTAGAGAATGGATGGGTCTCCTCATAGGCTATCCTGAGCCATTCTATAGGCTCAAACAATTGAACATGCCTCCCTACTGACTGGTTTTTGCTGCCTTTTTTGTCTCTTTCCTGGCAATGGAAAAACAAACTCCTCCAATTTCAGAGAGTATTCTTGAACTTCCAGAACTTTTTGAAACAAATCACTTGGGGCAAGTAAAAATTGCCTCAACTACTAAAACTGGTAAATGGATCTGGGTTAATGCCAAACAGTTTAGGGGTATCTTGAAACGTAGACGTGCTCGGTTAAGATATGCATAGGAGAGAAAAAAAACAATATCATAAGAATAGTAATTAGAGTCTCAGTTGCAAAGGTCACACCAAGAAATCCCCTTGGTTAGGTAGAGGGAATTACATGCCCTTTTGCAGCAGTGACCCTGGCAACTCTGACGTTTATAGCCCTATTTCCACTCCTCTAACTTGGTCATCTAAATTATATGTACAAGAACTATTCAATGCCAAAAGGAGATTGGAGGCTTTGGAGGCTAAAGAACAACAAAAAGAGATTAAAATATAGGTGTTGACAGTAGCTTATAAGTCCCTAGTAGACAACAATAAAACATTAAAAGAACAAATATCATTTCTACAGGATGCGCTTGTTGTTGGGAAATCTGAGTGGCAAAACATGAAGGATGGATGGCAAAATGTGAAAGATGAATGGCGAATTTTAAAGGTTTCAGTAGTAGCACATAGTGAGGGGCTTAATGCCAAGGCATTCCATGGTGGGATGGAGGAATCTTTGAATCAAACACGCCTAAATAAGAAGGCAGAAAGTATAGAAGGTAAAAGCAGTTTCTCAAAAGTTACCAAAACTTGGGCCAACAACAGCAAAGAGACTACAAACATGGGTAAGGAAAAAAAATTTCGAGTAGATGAAACACAAGTTAAAGAGCTCAAAGAAAGGCAAAGAAGAGCAACAAATGTAATCATCAAGGGAGTGAGGGATTATGGGAAAAATGAACACTCTCTTGACCTTGCAAGAGACTTCTTAAGAGATATGCTACTTTGGCAAGGGCAAATCACTAAATCTTGGAGAGTTGGCAAATTATGTGATGGGAAAAATAGGCTATAAAGGATATCTTACCAAGTGTTCGCGACAAGCAAAATTTGTTAAGTAAGAAGCAAATTCTAAAGGGTACTCATTTTTTCTTGGATGAAGATCTAACTATGAGACAACTAGAAGAAAGAAGGGCTGAAATGGCAAAGATTAGGGCAGCTAGAGATGAAGGAAAAAGAGAGTGGTTGTTCAATGGCAAAGCAGTAATTACATATTTTGGTCCCCAAAATAGGATAGAGCAACAAGAGAGCAGCAAAACAACAACAACAAATGGAGCTAGGTACATTGCAACAAAAACCTTTCAGCCACATAGAGATGAAGACTTAGCGCTGAGTCTTGCATCCCAAGGCAAATAGCAATCAAGATTTACCCAGGCCTCTTTGAGTCTAGTTTGTCGGAACTGTAGAGGCTACCCTTGGAGACGTGGGCCTAGGTTAGGGCCTATTGTGGAAGGTAGAGACGTTATTTGGCTTGTTGAAACTCATGAACATGAAGGTTGTAAAACTCCCACGTTCGAAGGTTATTCAAAAATGACAGTGTGGAACAAAGCAGCTAGCAATGGCAAGGGTCATGGTGGGATATTGGTGTTAGTGAAAGAAAAAGAAGGGCGTCTCATTCAACTTGAAAAAGAGGACTCCAATAAACAGTTTTTATGGTTTAAGATCTCAGAAAATTACAATTTTATTAGGATTGCAGCATGTTATTTTGCTCTCCAGGTCTCCAAAACTTACAAGAAATGTGGTCTTGACAGCAAAGACCCCTTTGCTGCCCTAAAAAAAGATATTGATGTGTTCTCTTAGCTTGGCGAGGTCCTCCTTGTGGGGGATTTCAATTCTAGAATTGCAAGTGAACAAGCTTGCATCTTTAGCTATAAAGATGATTGTAATCCTATTTGGCTCCTAGAAGAAGAAAATCATCAATGGGAGAGAGTGTCAGAAGACACCAATGATTACAACCAATTTGGGGAAGAGTTGCTTACTCTATGTAGCATGTTTGACTTAATTATCTATAATGGTCTGATTAGATGGACAAATTCCAGCAATTTCACTTGCAACACTTACAATGGGGCGAGTGTGGTTGACTATGTTGTTTGTTTGCATAGCCTATGTGAAAAAATTGAAGATATGGTGATTGGTGAACATTTATGGGACCTCAAATCAGATTACAAACCAATCTATTTAAGTATTGTTTGGGCAGAAAAGAGGTATTATGTGGAAGAAAATCAACCTTCCCTACAACAACATTCAAAGGGCAAAATTCTTTTGACGCAAGAAAATGCTTGTATCTTCCAGGCTGCTTTGGAGAGACTTCTTAAATGGGAGAAAAAGACATTTCATGATCTCAATAGTCATAAGTTAACAAATCTGATCCATGTGGCCCTCTCAAAATGCAAAAGAACAAAAAACAAAAAATCTGAGACAAATTGTTTCCTAGTGAATGCTTGGTTTGATGAGGAATGCAAAATGGCGAGAAGAGGTTTAAGAAAGCCAAATAATAAAGAGACTCACATCAAAGCTTACAAATAGATTTTAAAGAAAAAGAAAGCTGATTTTATGTGTACTAGGAGGGAAGAGTTAATTTTTTTAGCAAATATCATCCCAAACTTTTTTGGAAAGAGCTGCAATCAAAAAAGAAATAGATTGACAATAGTATCATAGCCACTCAATGGTTTGATTATGCTAGGCAACTTTATGAACATGATTTGGAGGTGGCTCCCCCACCCTTGGTCAACATTTCTACTAATCTTTTCACCATGCGAGAAATTGAATTGGGTATTAAGAAATTGAGTGTTGGTAAAGCTAAAGACTTAGGTGAACTTCAAGCAGAGTTTCTTAAGTGGGGCATGAAAGTATATTCAATAACATCATTCCTCATGGGTTTCCTAAAGATTGGACTACAAGTCTTGCTATACCTCTTTTCAAAAGTGGAGATGTCAATAACCCCTCCAACTATAGGACTATAATGATCAATCCTTTGTTTGCTAAGTTATTTGGCAGCATGATAGAAAATAGAATCAACAAATGGGTAGAAGAAAATCATAAACGTGCAAAAGGCCAAGCTGGTTTCAGACCTAAACATTCCACAGTTGATCATGGTATTACTTTGAGACACATCATCGAAAAAACCTGAGAGAAAAAGGAAGATGTCTTCTATTGCTTTGTTGATTTCAAAAAAACTTTTGACACAGTCCCACATGACAAACTGTGGCACAGATTGGAAGAGCTTGGTATCCCGGCTCATCTTAGGGCTATTGTTCATAGGCTTTATGAGGACGTTAAAGTGAAAATCAGAACTCTTGATGGCATTTCAACTAGTTTTAGGAGTGATATTGGTGTCAAACAAGGGTGTCCTCTTTCCCCTACCTTGTTTGGCTTATACATTGACAAACTTGAAGAATGGTTAAACATGCAGAATGGTGATGGTATTCAATTGGGTGAATTTGTGATAAGGTTGCTTCTTTATGCTGATGACCTCATTTTGCTTGCTAATTCCACCCTTGGCTTGCAAGAGCACTTATTTGCCCTTGAGCGCTTTTGCAATATTGTGGGAATGCAAGTTAATATCAACAAGACGAAAATCATGGTTTTCTCAAGTAGAAGGAAACAAGAGCAACATAAGTTTTACTTTGAAGGTAGCATTCTTGAAGAAGTTGCAGATTACAAATACCTTGGAATTGATTTCAACAAGAGTCTTAGTTGGGAAGGTTGTAGGAAGAAGAGAACTCTAGGTGACTGGAAGGCACTCTATGCACTTCAAAATAGATGCAGAGAGGCTGAGCTTTGGGATTGGAAAACCATCCAAACACTTTTTAGGCTTTTGGTGTTGCCGTTTATTCTATATGGTTGTGAAGTTTGGGCCAGCAGTACCTTAGATTCTCAATGGAAGCAAATTGAGAGAATTCAAAAACGTTTGATCACAAGCAAGTTCAAAATTAAAAGCATGGTCCCATATGATATCATGTTAAGTGAAACGGGTGCTACCCCTATTGAGGCAGCTACTATGGTGCATCTCATTAGCTATTTAAAAAGAACCGAGCAAATGGGAGAAGATAGATGGCCTAAGGTTGTTGTCAACGACACTTTGTGCAAAAGGAAGAAGACGTGGATGAAACAAAACATCAAATGGTTGAAAAAATGGGATATTTATTTGAACTCATGCCCCACAAACAGCAAGGAGATAAAGGTCTTCGTTATGGAAAATTTTTACAAGAAAAATTGGAGTATTGGGTGAGGAAGGAAGAAACAATACTATATTAATGAGTTCAACCCCAATTATGATCATCTTCAAAAAGTCTATATAGGGGCAAATATATCATGGAAGGCTAAAATTCTAATCGCACAGCTTAGAACCAACTCTCACCAACTTCGGTGTGAGACCGGGAGGTGGAAAAGGCCAAAAGAGATTTGGGAAGAAAGAGTTTGCCCGTTTTGCATCAGTGGGAGTGTGGAAACTGAAAAACATTTTATCTTGGAGTGTGAAGCACTTAAAGTCAACCGGGAGAAGTTTGCCAATTTCCTAACTGCCAGCACATGGTATAACCTATTCAACGAGGAGCATATCGTGAAGATGGGTGCTCTCATCATCAGCCTGAATAAGCAGAGATCGGACCTTAAAAAACTGATTCAGCTTGATCAGATTGTCCCATAGGCTATTCTTAGCCTCATGGACGTTAAAATTATTTCTTCTTTCTTCTTCTTCATAGGCAGAGAGTGTCACACAGGCATGTGATGCCTTGCAGAGCCAAGTCAATGACTTTTGGAGAAATATTGAGGCTACACAAAGTGTCTTTACTAGTGACCTCGATCATCCCAAAGTGTACTAGCTACTGGAGGATTTGACAATGGCCAAATAGCGAGAGGACACTCTCTAAGGCAAGTTAGAGGCTTAAAGGATGCATATAGTTATTAGCCAAGAGAGAGACTATTGTAGAGAAGATGTATATAGTTATCCAAGAGAGAGACTATTGTACAGATGAGGGGAGAGATGAGAGGGCTATGTACATCGAGTGCCTCAACTACTCAATCCTAGTCTACATCACTCAAGTAGCCTTTGTGTCTAGATAGAGATCTCCCAACACCTGTAGGCTCAAGGACCCACACTCTTGGCAACTCGTGAATCATAATATAAAGAGGTTTGATAGAGGGACATTTTTTATACAAAGACACATGATTGTAGATCAGATGATGATAACATTATTTTTTTTTATGTATATAGTCATACACACGTATATCAAAATCACTTGCTTTTGTAGTGATGTGTCCCATGTACATTGAGACTCATATGTTGATACATAGATTGTATTTTGATTTGGCCATCACTTGTGTTTTTGATGTATGCATTTGATTTCATGTATGTTATGGATTCTATATGATGTATAATTAGATTAGATGCTATCATGATTTAATTACACATATGTTATGATGATCTAATATGATGTGATGATAGAGATGAATGTAAAATGACATGTGCTTAATCTAAAATAAAATGAATATACTAAATTTAATAAATGGTCATGCTAAGTAACATTGTACAATGAGTAATTAACATGCAAAACATAGATATCATACATAGAAATGAAACACATATATGTATAAACTCTAACTAGAGAAATTAACCATACACATGTATAAATCATAACACAATGAAAAGAATTAATGTGTTGATGAAGAAATGTCATAATATAATGTACTTAACACCTTAAAACACATAAAGTAGCATGCGTATGACACATAGAATGGTTCTATGAATAATATCGACACAAGTCCATTGCATTCACAGGTTCCTTTAGTCATGTACCATCCATCTCAAATATATTATAAGCACCAAAACCATAGACATTGGTGACTATGTAAGGACCTAACCAATTAGGGCTAAACTTCCCCTTTTGGTCGAGCTGTGTATTTACATTTCTCTAGTTCTCATAAGGAATGAGGTCAACTATATTGAAAGTGTGTGAGAGAGAACAATTTGATTGTATTGCCTCAATAAAGATTTTTGGTAAGCTTGAAGATGCTCAAGGGCCTTCAATAGTTCTCATCAAGCAACTCAAACTTATTGAGATGATTAGTACAATAAATGTAATCATCAATCAACACCCTAAGGGAAACTCATAAAGAAGGAACTTCCAACTCTAGAGGCATGATAGCATCGACACCATACACGAGGTTATAGGGCATAGTACCAATAGATATACGAACACTCATCTTATAGGCCCATAATGCATAGTCAATTGAGTATGCCAATATTTACCATGCTTACAAACCATCTTAGGTAGAATATGGTCAGTGGTCTTATTCAAAGCCTTAGCTTGACCATGTATTGAGGTTAGTAAGATGTAGAAATTTGCTGAATATGAAATTTATCAAGGAATTATTTCACCTATGTCTTCTTAAATGAGGTATCATTATCAAATCACAGGTGATAGGCAATCCAAAATGATAAATTATGTCGTTCAAAAGAAAGCTAGGATTTGCTTCAATAGTAGTAGATCTTAGTAGAATAGCTTCAAATCACTTCTTAAAGTGATCGGTAACTGTTATGATAAAGGTATGTCCTTTAGAAGAAGGAGAAAACATCTTCCCAATGATATCAAGACCCCAAGCTTGAAATGGCCAATGAGAAACTTTATTTTGGAGTTCCTATGTAGAAGTTCAAATGAGATTGCTATGTTGTTAATATTAAGAACATTTCTTGACAAAAGAAAAAGAATCTTGTTCCATCATTTGCAAATAATATCCCATATGAATCAACTTATCTACTAAGGATTTACCACCAAAATATCCATCAACAAACCTTGAATGAACTTCTTGAAAAAGGGGTATGTCAAATTTAGTAAGACATCGAAGAAGAAGACCATTGTAAGATCTACAATAGAGAATGTTAGATAGAATAATATAGCAAGCTAAGATCTTTCAAATCTAGACACAAGTATTCTTACTAGCATCATTAGGAAAACTTTCAAACTTTAGATAATTGTAAATATGAGAGAATCATTCTCCTGAGTCTATGTGATCGTACATATGACTACCAAGGGTTTAAAAGGAAAATTGTGCTTTCCATCGCATCTACATGACAATTCTCTCCTAGAAACACTATTAATAGTATAAGAAAAAAAATGATTGAGCAATTTTAGAGCCAAATCTCGATATTGAGATAGCTTAGAATATTTAGCACGATATGCTATAGAAATCTAATTTACAATAAGTTCATAATTATTGTGAGGACAAATGTGTGTAACCTTGGAGGCAATTGTAGCATGCAAGACAATAATAAGGGATTTATACTCAATGATGTTGTTTCTATAATGAAAAACAAGTGAGAATGAAAGAGGAACTTGCTTTCCCTCAAGTGAGATTAAAAATACACCTACTTTGGAACCAGTTTGACATCTAGATCCATTGAAGTACATTTCCCATATAGGTTCAAAGTCTATTGTAAACAAATTCTCATCCAAGAACAAATCTAAAGTAGGAAAGGACTTAGGTGAAGGAGATTCTTCTAATAGATCAACAATATCTTAAGCCTTGATTGATTTTTGAGTTATGAATTTAAGGTCGGACTCATAAAGAAACAACATCCACTTCACTAATCTTCCAAGAAGGTCTATCTTGGAAAATAGATGTTTAAGGAAATCATTCTTAACAATCACTCATTTCTTCGCATGAAGAAGATAGTTCCTCAATTTCTACATTGCAAAGACAAGATCAAGGCAATACTTTTATATTGCAGAATACCAAGTTTCATAATCAGCTAGAATACAACTAATATAGTACACCACTCTTTCTTTACCATTGTCATCATACTAGACCAATAAGGATGCCAAAGCAGTAGACGATGCTGAAATATATAGCAAAAAGGGTCTATCCTACATAGCTAACATCAAGATAGGAGGATTAACCAAATAGATTTTGATAGAATAGAAAGCTTCTTGACACTCATCATTGCATTTGAACCACACACCCTTCTTTAACAAACATATAAATGGAAGGATATAGTTGGCTAATTGAGATACAAATCTACAAATCACTTGAATCTTTCCTTGCAAACTATGAAGTTGTGAGATGTTTTTAGGTGGAGCCATGTTAACAATTGCATAAATCTTATTCATATCGACTTCAACTCCAAAATGAGATACAAAGATTCCTAGAACTTTGTTAGCATCCACGACAAAAACACTTAAGAGGATTCAGTCTCATCTTATAGAGTCAAAGTCTTTTGAAGACAATGCAAAGATTCTTGATGTGATCTTGACAAGTCATCAAATTCATCAAAATGAAATCAACATAATCCTCTAGGATCTTGTGAATGAATTCATGAAAGATAAAAATCATCGCACATTGATAGATTGCTCCATCATTCTTCAACCCAAACGACATGATACATAATAGAAAATACCCCAAAGGGTTTTACAGATTAATACAAATTTAATTGTAATCTAAGAAGCAATCCATAAAGGAAAGTAAGGCATGGCTTGCAGTCAAATCAACAATCATGTTGATATTAGGATGAAAAGATCATGCTTATTAAGACAATAGAAATCAGTGCAAACACAAATACAAGCATCAAATTTACTAATGGCGATAATGTTCTATATCGAAGGTGAGTAATCAATGGGACGAATAAAACTAGTTTTTAGGAGCTTATCTATCTTGGTCTTGACTAACAAAGCAACCTTAGGATTCATCTTTTAGATCTTCTATTTAATAGGCTTAACATCCAAACATAGGATGATATTATTAACCACTATAGATTCATTAATACTGAGCATATCCTCATATGATCAATCAAATATATTAGAATAATTATACAAGAGACCAAATATATATGGTTTAGAATCTTCTAAAGATGTTTCCAATCCTAATTACTTTCTCAAAAGATTTAAAATCCATGATAACATTAGTTGTATCCCCTTTAAGGAGAGTACTGCGGTCTTTACAATGTGGTGCAAACATGCTTTCATCGTAATGAGATAAAGAATCCCCCTTTATCGAAACTCCTAACGGATTCTCCAAAATATGGTTGACTATTGAAACAATAAGGGAATCGATGCTTATGATGATAAGAAGGGAGGTTAGTATACACACCTACACACCCAAGTAATCTTCTAGAACCTCATCTAAAGATAAAGTATCGAAAGGAACATCATTGGATTTTATATTGCTTCCAATATACTCAATAAGAATAAGCTTAAGATAGAGAGGTTCAACAACAATATTGTTCACATTCAACCATGGATTTTCCTTAGAAGACATGGCACGATATTCGATTCTAGTATTAGAGTGACAAGGATCGACCTCTAATGGGATACAAATACCTTGCTCATCAAGTCTACAACGCTACCTCCATAACCATATTTAGAAACAATATCATACTCTGGCCCATAAATAAGGTGTAGTTCACAAGAGGTAGGGGGATCGGTATGGAAGGGATGATCAACATGATAAGTATAACCTAGATTTATAGATGCATAATTGTCCTTTTTAGCCATGGTGAATGAGGTCTTGGAAATGTTCAACTTGTGGACTGGATCTACCTTATATTCCCCAATGTAAGATTCAGTGAAATCTAAAGTTCCTAGTCATCACCTAGGAATGCATTAAATTTAGAAGGAGATGAATTAGAGGATGATTTAGCAAGAGATGAAGTAGAAGAGGGATGAGAAGGAGCATTCTTAGGACTATCTACTTTAGGAGTATATACATCAGGAGGATCCTTCATGTAGGGCACCTAACACTCCATGCAATTTTTGGTTTGTTCTAAGTCTTTTATGTTGTCTTTTATGTTGTAATAAGTGGACCAACCATTTAGGACTCTGTGAAGTCATGGTTGAGTTGTCCAGTTTTTTTTGTGTTCAGGATGTTGTTATCCTAAAAAGATGTAATGTTGATGTTGTTCACAGGTGCACTACTCTAATAATAGAATCATCATGTAGTAGGGTGTAATGTATTGTTTTAGGTCTTATAGGATGCATTGAGGGCCTTTTTGAGCATTGGAGTGCACTTGAGTGTAAGTTTGTATCCTAAGAATCAAAAGATGTAAAAAGTGCTAAGCAACATTTGCAATATTGCAAAAGTTGCACTTTTTGTTGTTGGTGGTGAAGAAGTTGGTTCTAACCAACTGAGTCATGATGATATAATCCTAAGACAACGTCCATGTATGGGTTGGAGGAATTGGAATGCAAAGCAAGTTTTGTTTGCAAGAAAAAAAACTTTGTTTTTACACCGTTTTCACTGTTTTCCTTGCTTTTGTTGTGTTGTACGGTCCTGTACGGACTTGTCAAAAGAATCTAATTGCAGGGAATGAGAGATTGGTGATTCTAATTTCCAACAAGGTAGATTAGCAAGTTTGATTGTGTCTAGTTGCGAAGATTCAATCCATTCTCTGTGACTAGGTGCAAAACCCTTGTAAGCTAGGGTTTAAGCAAGAAATGTCTCTAGCCTGAGCATCCACTGATGGCACCGGTTGAAATCATGTGGAATGATAGGTTAGGGTCTAAAAATATGTTTAGAGTAGGTTTTGTGGTTTTGCAGACCTTTGTGGTGATTTTACAATGATACCCTAGGCTCACAGCTAGGAGTTGGTGAGACTAGGACAACAGAAGATGTGCGTTTTCAGAGCACATATGGATTGGTAGAGCCAAAGTTAGAACATGTTTGGAGACTTGTTTGAATGAAATTAAAGAATCCTTGATTGGTTTTTGTAGAGGTTTTGACTGGTGAAGCTTTCCAAATCCATCTTTGCAAGTCACCCGGGTAGGCCTAAAACCCTTGAAAATAGAATAGATTTGGATACCCCATGTGTATGGAAAACCCAAATGCCATTTCACAATATTGTTTGTAACTCTGAAAAAGGGTACTCAAATATGTAATTTATTTTTGACCTTGTGTGGGAATATTTTCAACTAAGCCTTGAAAATCGTAATAGGAGAGCTAATTGCTTTAGGCCTGTTTGAAGCCGGTATACCCAAAGAAACCTTGGAAAGGCTTGGAGATGGGTTTAAAGGTGATCAAACCCCTAAAATTCATCAAAGACACCATGTAAATTCATTCTACACTCTTGGAACCAGATTGAGATCAAAGATCCTTTGCACAGGTTTGTTGGAGCACTAGGGAGTTGTGTTAGGGATTGAGGTGGAATCCTCAATAGGAAGAGTTGGTTGTTAAAGATTAGTGGCTATACCTTGGAGGAAAGACAAAGTGAATTAGGCCTTGAAGGTATAACTAAAAAAAAACTTACCAAGTACCATTGGATGGGCTTGAGGAGTTAGAGGGTTGATGAGCGCAACAAAGACAACTAGGTGATTAGGATCTACTTCAAGAATCTCTGCATCAGAGTGGTATCAGAGCCACCCTTTGAAACATTGGTGTATGTCAGATTGTGAGGAATCAGAAGAAAGTTCAATGCCTCCAAAGGCAATGACTCCAAAAGCCATCTAACAGATGGTGACAGAGATGCTAGAAGGATTGAAGGATCGGGAAGGAAGTAAAGGAACCCGAGATGCTAAGAAGCAGAAGGGGAAGGTTAAGATAGAATGGGGAGATGAGACAGATGAAGAAGTGGAAGATGAGGAGGACCAGACAACAGTAGCAATGCCTCAAGACCAAAAACAATTCTTGGATGTAGTCAAATCCATCTCCAAAGAGAATTTGGATGGATTACCCACCTATGGAGGAAATCTCAATGGAGAGGAGCTATTAGATTGGATAGAAGCATTGAATAATCATTTTGATTATAAGCAGGTAGTAGAGGAGAAAAGAGTAAATGTAGCCAAGTCAAGATTGAGGGGATCAGCCCTAGTTTGGTGGAACATGATGCAAGAAGAAAGGGTACAAGTAGGCAAGAAAAAGATAACTTCATGGAGGTGAATGAAGATAAGGATGAAAGCCCAATTCCTACTAGGAGATTATGAAGTACAAATCAATGAGACTGCAAAATTTGAAATAAAGGGAACTAGATGTGAATGCATACACTAAGGAATTCCACAAGCTAAGTTTGAGGGCTAGGAAACATGAGAATGAAGTGGAGAAATTGGCCAGATACATGAATGGTCTTAGGCAAAACATACAAGATGAAATAAGTATCCTCACACGAGACACTATTCACAAATGTTTTCAGTTGGCATTAAGGGCAGAGGAAAAGATCAAAAGGAGAAGTGAACAAAATCAGAAACATAGAGGTGGTAAGAACTTTAGAGGTAGATGAACCTTTGGCAGAGGGTAAAGTGCTTCAAGAAATGAAGAACATCAAAACCAAGAAGGAAGTGGGGACTCGCAAAGAGGAACATATAAAGGATCCTTTAGAGGGAGAGGCAATTGTAGGGGTAGGTTTGGAAGCTTGGGGAGAGGAAATACAGTCTTCACCAGTAGGTGTTAGCACTGTAACCAAGTTGGACATACCATGAGCAGGTGCCCGGGAAAAGCCTCAAGTTCAACAAGCTCATACATGGGTGAAAGAAGGACTCAGTTAGTGCAAGAGGAGGATACTCAAAGTGTGACCTCTCCAATCAGCAAGGCAGAGCCAGTGACAGATGGAGAAAATTTAATGATGAGAAGAACAATGTTAAAGATACCCCAAGCTCAAGAGCCACCACAGAGGAAAAATCTATTTAGGACCACTTGTAAGTCACATGGAAAATTTGTAAGGTGATTGTGGATTCAGGTTCCACAGAGAATATTGTCTTAGTTGAAATGGTGGATAAGATCAAACTGAAAAGATTGCCTCATCTCACTCCCTATAAGGTATCATGGCTCAACCGGGTTCAACATGTCTTAGTTGATGAACAAGCATGGGTGGACTTTGAAATTGGTGAATACAAAGACAGACTTCTATGTGACATATTGCCTATGGATGCTTGTCATCTACTTTTGGGTCGTCCATGGCAATATGATGTGAAAGCTTGTCATGATGGAGAAAAGAATAGTTATCTCATCACCAAGAATGGTAAGAAGTATCAAATGGATCCATTACCTGATCCAAAGGAGGAAAAACAAAGGGTCAAGTGTTATGTTGCTAAGTGGCAAAGAGTTCCTTAAAGTATTAAAACAAGAAGGTAATCAGGGCTATGCTACAGTGCTAAAGCCTAAAGATGAAGCAAAGGCAGATCCAATGAGTAAAGTGCCTCAAGAAGTACAAGGTTTACTAAAGCAATATGCAGAAGTTATAGGAGATGGAATGCCTAATTCTTTGGCTCCAATGAGGGATGTAAATAATCAAATAGACTTGATACCGGGGGCAAATCTGCCTAACAAAGCTGCTTATAAAATGACACCTAGCCAAAATGAAGAGATCACCAAACAAGTGCAAGAACTCTTAGACAAAGGGTTTATTAAAAAGAGCTTGAGTCCTTGTGTTGTACCCACTGTTCTAGTGCCTAAAAAAGGAGGAAAATTGAGGATGTGCACTGACTCAAGGGAAATTAATAAGATCACTATAAGATACTGGGTTCCCATGCCAAGGATAGAGGACCTATTGGACAATCTAGGTGGAGCATGCTACTTCACAAAGGTGGACTTGAAATCTGGTTATCATCAGATAAGGATCAAACCTGGTGATGAATGGAAGACAACCTTTAGAACCAATGCAAACCTATATGAGTGGTTGGTGATGCCTTTTGGCCTCACCAATGCACCTAGTACCTTTCAAAGGCTCATGAATGAAGTCTTAGTTGAGTTTATTGGTAAATTTGTTATTGTGTATCTTAATGACATTGGTCTTCAGCGGGTCCAAGGAGGAACACCTTAAGCATGTGGTGATGGTCTTGAAGAAGTTGAAGGAGACTCAACTTAAAATCAACCTTGAAAAATGTGAGTTCTTGAAAACAAAGTTAGTTTACATTGGTTTTGTCATTTCACAAGGTTGTTTAGAGATGGATTCAAGTAAAGTAGAGGCAACACTTGATTGGCCTGCACCTAGAAGCATAAGTGATGTTAGAATTTTTCATGGAATGACATCTTTTTATAGCAAGTTTGTGCTCCTATACTTAACACCATTATAGGAGGGGTTAAATGTCAATTTAAGTGGACAGAGGAAGCCAATAAGGGATTTGAATTGTTAAAAACTAAGATAGCATAGTTGCCAACCCTTAGATTGTCTGATTTCAGTCAGTTGTTTACAGTAGAGTGTGATGCTAGCCAAAGGGCAATATGGGTTGTTTTGAGCCAAGAAGGTCATCCTATAGCATTCTTCTCAGAAAAATTGAATGAAGCCAAGCAAAGATACTCCACATATGATTTGGAATTGTATTCCATGGTGTGATTATTGAAGAAGTGGCATCATTACTTTCTGCCCAAAGAGTTTGTAGTTTATACTGACAGCCATGCCCTTAGTTTCCTTAATGGGCAAGAGAAACTGAATCAGAGACACCTAAAGCGGGTTGAATACTTACAATCCTACACCTTCACTATCAAGCACAAAAAGGGCACTACAAACAAGGTAGCTGATGCAATAAGTAGGATAGTCATGACTATGCAAGAGAAACAATTGCAAAGTGTGGGGTTGAATGAGTTAAAAGACCTCTACAAGGATGATAAAGACTTTGCAGAGATATATGTTGTTTGTTTCTATTTTTCTAACACCTCACATGTTACTTATTCAGAGTATATGATTCAAGAGGGTTTTTTGTTCAAGGGACACCTTCTTTGCATTCCCCAATGTTCTATGAGACAAAACATTATATAAGAAAAGCATCAAGTAGGTCTAGGAGGTCATTTTGGCATAGATAAAACTATGGAGCAGGTTAGTAGGTTTTACCATTGGCCCAAGTTGCAATCAGAAGTGAGAAGGTGTGTAGAAAAATGTGCAATCTACCAAAGAGAAAAAGGTTCATCAAGCAATGCAGGTGTGTACCAACCTTTAGTCATACCTTAGAGGCCTTGGGAATGTTTAAGCATGGATTTTGTGTTAGGCTTACCAAGAACTCCAAGGGGATTTGGCAGTGTGTATGTAGTGGTTGGTAGGTTTAGCAAAATGGTACATTTTATACCTTCCAAGAGCACCAATGATGCCACCTATATTGTAGGTCTCTTCTTCAAAGAGATAGTTAGAATTCATGGCCTTCCAATCAACATAGTCAGTGATAGAGATGTAAAGTTCTTAAGCCAATTTTGGAGGACACTTTGGAGAAATTTGGGCACAAAATTATGTTTTTCATCTGCCTACCATCCTCAATTAGATGGTCAGATAGAGGTAGTAAATATATCCTTAGGTAATCTATTAAGTTGCCTCACCAAACAGCATGGGCAAACTTGGGATTTGGTACTCGGCCAGGCAGAACATGCATACAATGACTCAGTTAAACGAAGTATAGGTAAAAATCCCTTTGATATAGTGTATGGTTTTCATCCTAGGGGCATACAAGAGCTCAGACATCTTAGTTCTATGACACCTAAGAGTGCACAAGGTGATAATTTTGCAGAAGGTATCAAAGAAGTGCATGATAAGGTAAGGCAAACCTTACAACAAAATTTTGAGCAATATAAGATGAATGCTAATAAAACAAGGAGGAATGTGCAATTTAAGATTGGAGATTTGGTCCTAGCATACCTAAGGAAGGAGAGACTTCCAAAAGGGCATCCTACTAAGCTATTGATGCAGAAGATTGGGCCTCTCAAGGTGGTGCATAAATATGGTTAGAATGCATATGAAGTTGAACTTCCTCCCACCTTGGGTATTTCTCCTATCTTTAATGTATGTGATCTCTATCCATATAAGGGAGAATCATAAACACATCAGTTGGACACCTCACAGGGTACTAAAGATTGGGTGAGAGATTTGCCACCATGCCAACCAGTCAAGTTGGAAAGTATCTTGGACACCAAGGTAGTAAAGAAGACAAGGAAAGGTGTTTACAAGCATTATCTTGTAAAGTGGGAAGGGTTACTTGAATCAAATGCTATGTGGATGTCAAAATTAGACATACTTCAGCATGGTGTGGAAATTGCAGACCTCTTAACTCAAGGGACTTGAGTTCTTTGTCCCACGAGAGTATGGTGCAGGGCACCTAACACTCCATGAAATTTTTGGTTTGTTCTAAGTCTTTTATGTTGTAATAAATGGACCAACCATTTGGGACTCCATGAAGTCATGGTTGAGTTGTCCAAGTTTTTGTTGTGTTTAGGATGTTGTTATCCTAAAAAGATGTAATGATGATGGTGTTCATAGGTGCACTACTCTAAGAATAGAGTCATCATGTAGTAGGGTGTAATGTATTGTTTTAGGTCTTTTAGGATGCATTGAGGGCCTTTTTGAGCCTTGGAGTGCACTTGAGTGCAAGTTTGTATCCTAAGAATCAAAAGATGTCAAAAGTGCTAAGCAACATTTGCAATATTGCAAAAGTTGCACTTTTTGTTGTTGGTGGTGAAGAAGTTGGTTCTAACCAACTGATTCATGATGATATAAGCCTAAGACAATGTAATTGTATTGGTTGGAGGAATTGGAATGCAAATCAAGTTTTGTTTGCAAGAAAAAAAACTTTGTTTTTACATCATTTTCATTGTTTTCCTTGCTTTTGTTGTGTTGTACAATCTAGTACAGACTTGATAGAAGAATCTAATTGCAGGGCATGATATCTTGGTGAGTCTAATTTTGAACAAGGTAGATTAGCAAGTTTGATTGTGTCTGGTTGCAGAGATTCAATCCATTCTCTGTGACTAGGTGCAAAACCCTTGTAAGCTAGGGTTTAAGCAAGAAATGTCTCCAGCTTGAGCATCCATTGATGGGACTAGTTGAAATCATGCGGAGTGCTAGGTTAGGGTCTGTAAATATGTTTAGAGTAAGTTTTGTGTTTTTCATACCTTTGTGGTGATTTTACGGTGATACCCTCGGCTCGCAGCTAGGAGTTGGTGAGACTAGGACAACAGAAGATGTGCGTTTTTAGAGCACATATGGATTGGTAGAGCCAAAGTTAGAAAATGTTTGGAGACCTATTTGAATTCCCTTAAATAATCCTTGATTGGTTTTGCAAAGGTTTTGACTAGTGAATCTTTCCAAAGCCATCTTTGCAAGTCACTCGAGTAGGCCTAAAACCCTTGAAAATAGGATAGTTTTGGATACCCCATGTGTATGGAAAACCCAGATGCCATCTTGAAATATTGTTTGTAACTATGAAAAGGGTACTCAAATATGTAATTTATTTGTGGCCTTGTGTGGGAATATTTGCAACTAAGCCTTGAAAACAGTAATAGGAGGACTAATTACATTAGGCCTATTTGAAGCTGGTATAGCCAAAGAAACCTTGGAAAGGATTGGCGATGGTTTTAAAGGTGATAAAGCCCTTAAAAATCATCAAAGACACCATGTAAATTCATTGTACACTCTTGGAACCAGTTTAAGATCAAAGATCCTTTGCAGAGGTTTGTTGGAGCACTAGGGAGTTGTGTTAGGGATTGAGGTGGAATCCTTAATAGGAAGAGTTGGTTGTTAAATATCAGTGGCTATACCTTGGAGGCAAGTCAAATTTAATTAGGCCTTGAAGATCTGAGTATCAAAACCCTTACCAAGTACCATTGGATGGGCTTGAGGAGTTAGAGGGTTGATGAGAGCAACAAAGACAACTAGGTGATTAGGATCTACTTCAAGAATCTCTGCATCAATCCTCTTTAGGAGGATCTTGTTTCTCAAAAGATTATTCTTTTGGGACAAATTTTCTTGGGCCTCCTTTTTAGGAGAGACCATAAAAGCAAATGCCAACATATTAGGAGATAGTGTGAGAATTTTTTGAAAATAGCCAACATGTAGGGCACAATAGAGAGACAAAATAGATTGATAAGAATAAACTGTATTCTAATCAAGATGAAAATACTGATCAACTAGATCATCAATAATTGTTACATACAATATAGATGAGCCTTCTTATAAAGGCAGGGCTAAGAGACAAGAGAACACACAAAGATGAGATGTGGTTCAATGAGATGCAAGGGTAGGTAGGAGAAATAGTAAAATATTCCACAGGAGGTGGATCACCCACCAAAGGTGGAATTATCACTCCATAATATGATAAAATAACAACAATATCACACCATAAAAGGTGGAAATTCTCCTACATACACACTCGCAATGTATGCACATCTCTCTAAGTGTCTCATATACAAACTACAATGTGGTGCATGTACCTAAGTAAACTTAAGTAAAGTATAATTATATCCAAGAAGAATAAATATTTACACCAACACCCCCCCTTAAATGCAACTTAGGGGAATGCACTTAAGTCTACTATGCACTTAAGCAATGCAAGATGGGTCTCAGCTACAAGGCCATGTTAGGTACCCGTGTACAAATGCAAATGCAATCTCCCATAAAGCAGGGAAAGAGAGAAAAGCCCAATAGGAAAAAACCCTCCCCCAAAAGAGAGATGAAAACTATATATAAAGGAACTCTCAAAGAAGTATGAGAAGGACAAAACCCCATGTGAGGAAAAATTCCCTTCCATATGAGAGAAGAAGAGAGACTAAGTATCCCCCCCTCAATGGAGAATTTGCACCAATGGTAGAAGCTCGAAGCTGAATGAAGAAACTGCTCCATGAACGTCGAACAAGATTCCTCCCCTGGGGAAGAAACAAAACAAAAGGTGTATCCATGAACTCTCGCCAATCATGAAGGGAATATGTAGGAAAAAAACTCAAAATCAATGAAGTCTCTGAAAAATTTCTCAAGTGCTCTCATGTCGATGTTGAAAGGTACCCCCTCCAAAGGTGGTGTACTGATCCACACTGTTGAAAAAGGCACTCCAAGATCTAGTGGAGATGAATGTAGAACAATATCGAAAGACTCACATGTCTCCTCTAAAGATAAAGAGACTTCCTCCAAATGTTATACATAAGAATCCACAATCATGTCAACCTCAAAAGAATGATCATGTAGAGAATGAACAAGAGGGTCAGAGAGTTCCCTCGCGACAATTGAAGAAGGATCATCTTCATCAAAGAGAAGATGAATGTCATCAATTATGTCTCCCAAATCTGCAATGTAGGACTCCACAAACAAACCCGCAATGTCTGTTAAGTAGTCATCCCAATGAACTAAAGCTGGAAGACAAGGAATATCCTGATGCACTGAATAACAAGAAGGCAAAATTGTTGCATCATCTGTAGCATCAGGTGCAATAGGTGATGTGATATCAATGGGAGGAGATTAAATGCAAGGCTCAAGAATGGGGTCACGTGTCAGAACACCCAAGTTCAAGTACCCAAAGTTCTCATCAAAATATGATTCATCATGTGAAGAATCAACCTCATCAAAAGGACCAAAATGTGAAAAGGAGTACAACCGAGATGCATGATCAACCACCCTAGTCACAATGATAGCTCTACTCTCCAAGTCTCTAATGATAACTGAATCAGGTGTGAACTCCACAGTTTTCCTTGTTGCCCCATGTGTGATTTGATAGATGGAAAGAAGATTGTTTGTCAAATGGGGTACACACAACACATCATTGAAGGAGTTATCCCCAATGGAAATAGATCATTTCCCAATTACATCCATGTATGTATGATTTCCCATCAAAATATGGGGCATGGTACAAGGCTCAAATGAAGAGAACATAGACTGCAAAGATTCCATATGATGAGAAGCCCCTGAATCTAGAAGCCATCTCCCTGAATCATGACTTGTAGTAGCACAAAGAGCTTGTCCTCTTCCTTTTGACTCAAAAGTGTGATCCTTCCCTTTATCCTTTTCTTCGGAAGAAGAAGCTAATGTAGACATTCTACAAGGAAAACAAATTTTGTTCTTCTCAAGAAGACATTTCAATTCATCAATATCCTTCTTGTAACAACGTTGTTCATCGTGTCCTGACTTCTTGCAATATGCACAAAAATGATTGTCCTTAATTGATTTCCTCTTAGGTGAGGATGTAGAATCACCTTGTTGTGGAGAGGAGGATTGTGATCCATCTTGTTTAGGCTTATGTTTCTTTTGGTTCTTGCTTTTTCCTTGATTACTTTGATTCCCTTTATTAGCCACCAAAGCTTGTGAATTTGAAGATTTGAGAATCCCCATCTTGGTCAACTTAAATTGCTCAAGAATCAATGTCTCTGTGAATGCATCAAAGGATGGTGGAGTGTAGGAGACACCTTGAGCCAACCAATGGGTGTGAAAGCTAGAGACAAACAGTGCATACTTTGATGGAAGCTTGTCCAACAAGTTGTAAACCAATTGAGCATCCTTTTTGTCAATGCCACAATCCTTAAGCCTTGCTCCTAACTCATTTCCTTTTGTGACAAAATATTGGATTGTACCAAAATCCCTGGGATCCAATGCGGTGAGTTCACTATCAAACTTGTAGCCCTTAATCTCATCAACTTGAACATACAATTTGTCATAAATATCCCAAGCCTCTGTAATTGTTGTACACTTCTCAATGTGAAAAATGAGGTCATCTGATAAATACTTTCTCAATGTTCCAAGTGCCATACAATTTTTAGTGAGCCATTCAACTTGAGCATTAGGATCAGGCGGTGTTCTTATTGTTCCATTTACATAATGAATGAGTCCTTTTTTTATTAGTTTACTCCATGCCTTAATCTTCCATGATGCATAATTGTGTGGAGTTAAAAGTGGAAATTTAAGAGAACCCATAGCACCAAAATGAAAAAACACAAGATAGAGAGAGGCACAATCACACAAGACACCCCCCCAAATTACTCAATCAAAGAACCCCCCAAAAAATGATGATTTGGCACTTTATACTTAGTGCGTGTACAATGAGCCACTTGCAAAACAAGACAAGGTGGACTTCTGATTTCAACTTTACAACTACCTCAAATAGGCTATAAGAGACCCCAACAAATACTGCAAGTGATCTAAACTAAGATCCAAGCAAAATACAAGTACCAAATAGGCCAAAAATGACCAAATACAGAAAGTACAATCTCTAATCAAAATCACTACAAAATGATGGAAGATTGTGAAAGTAGATGAAAAATTATGCACTTTAAAAAAAAATAGCACCTGAAAAAGAGGTCATATGACCCCAAACAAAGCCTCTGAAGTTGCAAAATTGAGGATTAGATAGGTACAATCATCAAAAACTACAAATTGTGAAAAAATTGTCCATCAAAATCATAAAATTCCTCCAGTGCTATGAAGAGCACAAAAAATTATCCCAAATAAAAAAAAAATTGCACCAAAAAAGGAGCTAAAATGAGCAAGTTATGACCTCTTGAAGTCAAACTGCGAAATCAAAAAGCTCAATGAGAGGGACTCCAGATTTTTTTTAAATGATGACATCAGCAAACCAGCCAATTAAATTTGATGGTCGTCTAGCCGTTGAAAAACTTCACCTCCCCCGCTGACATGGCGTTCGTACTGTACGAACTGCTGATGTGGTTGAACCAAAATCCACTGAGTGTCATACGATTGTACGGAAAATATGATGTGTTGGCTAACTAGATTGTACGACAAGTCGACATGGAAGCTACAAGTGGCAAGTCAGTACGCTAACTGTACGTTGGGTGGCACCAACGTGACTACTGATGTGGCAGATGACTGGTCAAGGTGACATGGCCTGCAGACAAGGCACCAAATGGGCGTTGACTAAGCAGGTCCATACGTCTGGCTGATGTGGCGGTATGCTGGATGGTTGACATGTCTGGCTAGCAGAAGTGGCAGGGTCCACATGGAGGGGCAGTCGTCAGAGGGTGCAGTTATCAATGATGAGAAATTAGGTGGTTGAAGACGACAGAACAGGCGGTTGATGAGGAGGAACAAAACACCAGCCGATGGGGTGAAGACACTGGTCGGTGGTCGGCACTCAACGGAAGTCACCGGACTAAGAGAAATTTGGTCGGGGAGACTGGAACGACGAAAGAGCTGCCGGGGCCGGGTGTCGAAAAAGGTAGGGGAGTGGTGGTGTCAATGGTGACACGAGTGGCGGGAAGGAGCGGTGGTGAGCAACCCGAAAAAGAATTGCCGAAGGGCGAAGCCGACAGTTGGTCGGAAGAATGGAGCCAACGGGAGAAGCGGCAAGTCGGAGGCGACAGATCAACAAGTGGCGGGGCAGGCCGGTATGGGGCGACACAGTGACCCAAAAGTAAATGCAGTCGATAGACCCTGCAAAAAGCTATAGGGGATGTACGGAGGTGGGGGAAAAAAGTGTACCCCCCGTAAAAAATATTTTTTTTGATTTTTAAATATAAAAAACTTTTACAACTTTATTTAAAACTGTGAAATTAATAAAAATAAATATGGAAATAACAAACTAATTTCACAAAAATATTAATTATTATTATTATTATTATTATTATTTTGAAAAAATTCGTACTGTACTGCCTAACCAAATTGGCTAAAAAAAATCTCCAAAGCCCCAAATTTGATTTCCACCCAATATAGGCGAATTTATAGTCAAAATTCATGGAAACGGCCTCCCAAATTCAACAGTGAGGTCAAAATCGCCATAAGATACCTATATAATGAGCATATCCCCAAATCCAAAAATTGAAACCTCCAAAATCTCTCCAAAATGACTAATCAATGAAGCCCTATAGGCTCTGATACCATGTAAGAATTTGTTGAAAATAGCCAAGATCTAGGGCACAATGAATAGAACAATAGAGAGAGAAAATAAGAATAAACTATATTCTAATCAAGATAAAAATACTGATCAACTGGATCATCAAGAATTGTTACATACAATATAGGTGAGTCTACTTATAAAGGCAAGGCTAAGAGACAAGAGAGCACACAAAGATGACATTTGGCTCAATGAGATGCAAGGGTAGGTAAGGGTAGGTAGGAGAAATAGTAAAATATTCCACATGAGGTGGATCACCCACCGAAGGTGGAATTATAACTCCATAATAAGTGGATATGATAAAGTAACAACAATATCACACCATAAAAGGTGGAAATTCTCCTACATACACACTCCCAATGCATGCACTATAAGGAAGTTAAGTAGCGGAACAACTTCCTACACTAACCTTGAGAGGAGGTTAATGCAAATTTTTTTTATAGATTGTCACAACAGTTACAGAAAACAGAAATAGATATAATAACATTCAAACCATAACACAATGATTTACGTGGGGAAAACCTTTTCGTGGGAAAAAAAACCCCACACTCCAAAAGCCGCCCAATATATTATTTTGCAATCAAAATAGATTATAATATACTTGCAGGCAAGCTCTTCGTAGGAGTACCACCAATTAGAGATTTGGAGGTAACTCAATAGCTATAAGACTCTTACACACAACCTCTATCTCATGCACCTCATATATAAGAGATACAATACAAGAAACCATCAAACGACATTACAAAACTATGGGCTAAAACCACCGAATAAGGTGTAGCCGACTTTATCTCCCTTCTAGATTCCCTATGACGTGTCCCTCCCTTTTTTACAGCTCATTTATGTGTCCAATGTATTTTATATTTCCTATTTCAAGAGTACAAACTTCCAGAGGCCATAACTTGAGAACCATGTATCCTATTGACGAACCGTTTGAAGCACCGGAAAGCTCGCAAAGTGCTCTATTACATTGTAAACCTGTATGCCATTTAAGCCCACTTTTTAGGGCATTTCAGGGCCTCTAAAGTCCTCAAAATTAAATTTTAACCTTTCATTGGACCCCTCCAAAACGGAAAATTTAATATCTTCAAGACTAGTTGTGATCTTGTGACGTAACTTTACCAAAATGCTTATCTAGCCAACCAGAAGCTTCGAGGAGAATTTTGCACCATTTCATGCTCAAATGAAAACTTACTGTAAATAGTAACATCATGTAAATGTAATGTTGAGAAACCATTTTCCCAACAAATCTCCCCCTTGTTGAATACCTTGCGAGAGCAAAGGGAATATCAACATAATAAATCAATTGCTAGGGGCCATGAGACCCATAGACTCCAAGTATCATTTGAACTTCTTTGTGCTCATAGCCTTAGTTAAAGAATCTGAAACATTCATCAAAGTTTCTACCTTAACCAACTTCACCCTGCCATCTTCGACCATATCTCTGGCAAAATGATACTGAACATTAATGTGCTTGGTCCGAAAATGAAATGTCGGGTTCTTGGCTAGGCAGATCACACTCTGACTGTCACAATAAACTATCACGGCTCCTTGTTTTATTCCAATGTCTGAACACAGTCTCTTAAGCCAAATGGCCTCTTTACAAGCATGAGTAGCTGACATATACTCTGCTTCAGTAGTAGACAAAGCAACCACAACCTATCACTTAATAATATAGCTAATTGCACCACCAAATAAAGTAAACACATAAGCACTGGTGGATCTTCTGCCATCAATATCACCTACCTAGTCTAAATCCACATAACCATGAATATCGAGGGAAATCATGTCTCCAACTGAATTACCTTGATAACACAAAGAATACTCTGAGGTACCCTTCAAATATATGAAGACTCTTTTGACTACATCCCAATGAACTCTACCAGGATCAAACATATATCTGGATAGAACTCCCACTACTTGGGCAATGTTTGGTCTCATACAAACCATATCATACATCAAACTTCCAATTGCACTTTGGTAAGGCACTTTTCTCATGTCTTCCATCTCTGATGGGGATGTAGGACAATCTGCAATAGATAATTTCGTTCCAACTGTAAAAAGGAACACACAATGGTCTATAATCCTGCATGTTGAACCTCTGTAATACTAAATTATTATACTTACTCTAGCCTAGCCATAGCTTTCTATTCACTCTATCTCTTCTAATTTCCATCCCAAGAATGTGTTTCACTGCACCAAGTTCTTTCATTTCAAATTTAGCAACAAGTTGAGACTTAAGTTCTTAAATCATACATTTCCCTTTACCAATGAATAACATATCATCAACATACAATGCAATGTACATGAAATAATCACCATCAAATTTATAATTAACACAATGATCTGATTTAGAACGCTCAAATCCCAAACTCAACACATATGTATCAAAATTTTGGTACCACATACTTAGACTCTATTTGAGGCCATACGGGGATTTCTTTAATTTACAAACCAAATTACTTTTACCTTTCACCACATAGTGCTATGGTTCTGTCATATAAATTTCTTCTTCCAAATCATCATGAAGGAAAGTAGTTTTTAGATCTATTTTCTCAACCTCTAAATCATAAGTAGCAACAATAGAAAGCAAAAATCTAATAAATGTCATTTTGGCAACAAGAGAAAATATCTCACCATAATCAACACCCTCAACCTGAGACTAACCTTTTGCAACCAACCTTGATTTATACTTATCAATGCTTCCATCCAAACCAATATTTTTCTTGAACACCCATTTGCAACCAACGGGCTTTCATCCTTCAGGCAATGGTACAAGATCCCATGTATCATTCTTTTTCAAAGCTGACATTTCTTCTTCCATAGCAATCTTCCAAGATTTTGCATCATTCATACTTAATGCCACTTCTATAGATTTTGGTTCATCCACATTACTATTCAAAGAAAAAATACATCTCCAATCATTAGGTGAATACCTTTCAGGTAGTTGTCTATGTCGTTTAGACCTTCGAACAAGCTGAGTTGGAGGTTCTTCCTCCTCATCTGAAGATTCAAAGCTAGACGATCTCTCCTCAACTTCTTGCCTATCTAGGGGTCTCGATTCAACTCTTTTAGGTGTAGAAGGGAATTGAATCACATATTTCCTTTTTAGTCTTCTATGGCTGCAATGTAATAGAAAGAGATTTAATTTCTCTAAAAATAACACTTTACTACAAATTACTTTTAGTGCAATAGGGTCCCAAAGCTTGTATCCTTTCACACCATAACTATACTCAATGAAGATACATTTCACAACCTTGTTCTCCAACTTTGTTTGTTTCTCCTTTGGCACATGTACATATGCGTCGCAACCAAAAACTCTAAGATGTCTCAAAGAAGGCTTGTGACCCAACCATGCTTCCATAGGTGGTTTATCAACAAGGGCTGATGTAGGAGACCTATTAATCAGGTAGCAAGTAGTGGCAACAACTTCAACCCAAAACTTTTGTTCTAGACCAACACCACTCAACATACTCCTAGCCTTCTCCATCAGTGTCTTGTTCATTCTTTCTACAACTCCATTATTCTGTGGAGAATACAGAGTTATCTTTTGTCTATTAATGCCACGGTCTTTATAGAATCTATCAAAATCATTAGAGCAAAATTCACTACCATTATCAATCCTCAAACTTTTAATTGTCTTTCTAGTCTGCAACTCAACCATTGCTTTAAATTCTTTAAATCGATCGAAAACTTTAGATTTACTCTTTAGAAAATATACCCATGTCCTTCTACTAAAATCATCAATAAATCAAACATAATATGTGGATTTTCAAATCAAAGGAACATTTGCAGGACCAAACACATCAGAGTGAATAAGATCCAAAAAACCACAAGTTTTATGAGAACTCGAGTAAAACTGAATGCGGTTTTGTTTTTCATAAAAGCAATGCTCACAGAAATCAAAGTCAAGATTACAATCATTCAAACATTCAATAAGGTTTTTATTTTTTAAGGTCCTTAGACCCTTTTATCCAATGTGACCAAGCCTCTGGCGCCATAACATAGTCTTCTCTGCAGGTAATTTTTCTTCAGAAGAAAGAGCACCCTTAGGTACCTAAAAACCATTTCCATCTGCTAAAGGTGAAACCCTCAAATCTTCTACAGATTTACTTTTTACAGAAGTGCTATTACACTCAATAGTATATGCGTCTAGCTTATACAAAGTGTTGAACTCGACACCTCTAACAATTACCATAGCACCCTTAATCATATTACATCTTGCTTCAAAAAAGACTACCTACACACTCGCATCTATTAGTTTGCTCATAGATAAAAGATTTCATTTTAAACTAGGGATATGTAGCACACCATTAATCCTTTTTATTCTACCATCAGAAAACCTAATTCTAACTTTACCTCGACCAACAATGTCTAAATGTGAATCATCACCCAAGTACACCTTACCTCCATTAAATTCTTCATACTTAGAAAACCAATCTCTATTGGCAGTCATATGAAAAGATGCACCTGAGTCAATTAACCAGGCATCATTACCTGCATGAGTCGCCAAAGCTGCAATAAATGCATCACCATCTTCCTTCTTGAACTCAAAATCAAAATCAATCTTCTTCCTTTTCTTCTTCTTTTCTTCTTTGCAGTCCTTACGGATGTGACCTGGTTTACCGCAATTACAAAAAATGACTTTGGACTTTCCAGGAGATTTTGGTCTCCTTCTCAATTTGGACTTATCACGCTTCTATTCTTCTTGCCTTTCTCCTTAGGTCCTCCACGAACAATTAGGGCTTCCTTCGAACTATGGGATACCTTCCTTCGCATCTCTTCACCAAGTAGGGCACCCACCACATCTTCAAACTTCAAAACAACATAAGTATTACCGATAGCCATAACAAGAGAATCTCACGAATTAGGCAAAGAAAAAAGTAAGATCTGGCATTTCTCCTCTTCGTTCACCTTCACACCGATAGATACTAATTGAGCCACTAACATATTGAATGCTTCCAGGTGGTCTACAACTCATCCACCCTCTTCCATCTTCAAGGAATACAATTTCTTCCTCAATAAAATCTGATTTAATAAAGATTTCACTTGGTACATTTCACCAAGCTTATCCCATAGTTTCTTTGCAATGTTTTCTTCGTGGACATTAATCAGAACAGAGTTTGCTAGGCACAGTTTGATCAAACCCTTGTCTTTTCAATCCATAACATCATACTAAGCCACCAGAGTAGGATCTGAAGGCCTTTGGACATTCACATCAACATCCCATAGATCTTCCATCTTCAGCTTCCACATCTCAAAATTTGTTCCATTAAATTTCTCCACCTTTATTTTCCCTGACGAACTTGTCATCTGAAATTTCCTGCAACAAGATCAAAAAGTGTCTTTTGCAAAAGCTCCCACTCAAATCTAGATTAGTTAAACAAACCCAACAACCCACAACTGAAACCAAAGGTGATCAAGCTCTAATACCCCTTGTAAGGAAGTTAAGTACCAGAACAACTTCCTACACTAACCTTGAGAGGAGGGTAATGCAAAAAACTTTTACAAATCATCACAACAGTTACAGAAAACATAAATACATATAATAACATTCAAACCATAGCACAATGATTTACATGGGAAAAACCCTTTTGGGAGAAAAACCCCACACTCCAAAAGTCACCCAATATATTATTCTGCAATCAAAATAGATTACAATATACTTGTAGAGAAAGCTCTTCGCAGGAGTACCACTAATCAGATATTCAGAGGTAACTCAATAGCTATAAGACTCTTACACACAACCTCTATCTCACGCACCTCGTATATAGGAGATACAATACAAGAAATCGTCAAACGGTATTACAAAACTATGGGCTAAAACCATTCAATAAGATGTAGCCAACCTTATCTCCCTTCTAGAAGCCTTATGACGTGTCCCTCTCTTTTTTACAGCTCATTTATGTGTCTAATGTATTTTATATTTCCTATTTTAGGAGTACAAACTTCCAGAGGCCATAACTTGAGAACCATGTATCCAATTGACGAACCGTTTGAAGCACCATAAATCTCGCGAAGTGCTCTATTGCCTCATAAACTACTATGCCGTTTATGCCCACTTTTTATGGTGTTTTGGGGCCTCTAAAGTCCTCAAAATTTTAAACCTTTCATTAAACCCCTCCAAAATGGAAAATTTAATATCTTCAAAACTAGTTGTGATCTTGTAACGTAACTTTATTGGAATGCTTATCTAGCCAACCAGAAGCTTCGGGGAGAATTTCGCACCATTTTGTGCTCAAATGAAAACTTACTATAAATAGTAACCTCATGTAAATGCAAGGTTGAGACACCATTTTCCCAACATGCACATCTCCCTAAGTGTATCATATGCAAACTACAATATGGTTCATGTACCTAAGTAAAATTAAGTAAAGTGTAATTATATCCAAGATGAGTAAATAATTACACCAACAGATAGTGATGGGATATAATTCTGAAAGGTAGGTGTAACCAAAGCCTGACCGACTACTACCATTTGGCATAGGTACATGGCATCAAGGTCAACTTTTATTGTAACTAACTAGTTGTTTGCAACAAATTTAACATAACCATGAAGGGAAGACGAAACTACTCCTAAATCATGTGTCCAAGGTCTATCCAAAAGAAGATTATATGGTAAATGCATTGGCATAACATATAGTAGAGTTGGAATAGTAACTGGTCCAATATTTGAATGCAAAATAATAGTGCCCCAAAAAATTATACCAGTGTTATCAAAACCACAAATGAATAGAGAAGATGTAGC
Organism: Cryptomeria japonica; assembly: GCF_030272615.1. Classification (NCBI taxonomy): domain Eukaryota; kingdom Viridiplantae; phylum Streptophyta; class Pinopsida; order Cupressales; family Cupressaceae; genus Cryptomeria; species Cryptomeria japonica. The sequence continues at coordinate 1,052,724 of NC_081412.1, read as the reverse complement.
AAGACAATTTAGATCTGCCTTGATTTTAGGCAATAAGACTAGACTAAAAATGTTGAGTGTCAAACCAATATCAACGAGAGTTTTCCTAATGCCAACACCATTAACATAAACATTTATCATTAACAGATCTACCATGTTCCTTACTTTTAGAGGTGGGAGTTCATACAAATAAAATGTAAAATTTGGCTTATATGTGCGAATATTATCCATCAATGCATTCACATCTGTAGTCCTAGTGGAAGAAGGCAACAAAATCTTTTGAAGACCTTCCTAAATCATACCTTGATAAACCAGAGCAATTTAAAGCAAATCCCATAGTGAGATCCTAGCAGGAGTAACACGAAGTTTCTTGATAAGGTTATAGTCACTAGGTTTCTTAACTAAGGGTTTAGGAGCTTTAGGAAGAAATAGAAACTATTGAAATTATAAATACAAATTATTGATTAAAGAAAAATAGCATTACAAAGCTAGTCTTCAAGAGACTCATGCAAATTTTAAATAATAAAAATAACATTAGGAAAGCATAACATGAAGCTATAAGATGCAAATACAAGTTAGGATAGTGAATATATATAGATTAAGTGAAGGGGGACATATAAAATACAACCAATGGGAAGAGTACATGAAAACTATCCAAGATAATAAGAATACACCAAAATTATCAAATAATAATAAGGTATAACTCCCATGGTAGATATTGACACCTCGCATCACTCATACTAACACTCATTTTATTAACCTAAGAAAAATTAGTTAAAAAGTAAAGGGAAAAACCTAGATAATAGGAAAATAAAAATCCACCGTAACACCTCCCCTTTAGTATAGCTTAGGTGGATGAAAATATAGGTCCCAATAAATGAAGCCTATTGAGGTAGCCATGTGCATAAAAATCCTCCCAAAGAGAATGGCCCTAGTAAAGAGAGAATAAACACTCTCCATCACACCCTAAGTAGAGAAAAAATAACTTGAGAGAAAGAAATGACTAGGTAGCTTCCTCGAAGGATGAAGCCTCCCACACCCCCACCAAATCTTGCAAATGAATATACTTGATTTTTTTTAAGAGCTAGTGAAAACATCAACAACCTACCCAAAATTTAGAAAATAGTAGATATTGATGACTTCTCCATGGATGAACTCCTGCGTGTACTATATATAGACCTCTATGTGCTTAGTCCCTCTAATTATGGATTAGGTTGTAGGTATGTTTGTCATTGTGCCAAAATATCGAGCTATCAACACCCATTACAAATGCCAGACTTACCCAAATCCGCGGGAGGCGGTTAAGCCATGTCACGCACCCCAAAGGAGGTGCTAACCACCAAGTCAACAATTTCCCCCTCAACATCGACTCAGGGTTCTGCACCGACAGAATGAAGGAGACCTCCTGAGATTCATCACGTGACCCAAGGCTCTGATACTAATTGTAGGTATGTTTGTCATTGCACCAAAATCTTGAGCTATCAACACCCATTACAAACACCAGACTTACCCAGATCCATGGAGGTGGTTAAGCCATGTCGTGAACCCTGAAGGAGGTGTTGACCACCAAGTCAACATAGGCTATAGAAGATTCGAATATCAATCTAGTTGTCATGAAATATGATTAGGGGCTAGTTAAACTAGATACCAAACTCAAGGAGTTGATTTTAAAGCTAATTAGCCTTGGTGGTAGAATTTACAACCCCTTGGTACTTATCCTTTAGAGAAAATAGAGAAATAGCATACTACTTCTTTCTCAACAAAAAACTAGACCCTAAACCATGATAAAAATTATATGACTTGAAGTGGACTTGTGGTCCTAAGAAATTCCTACCCAATTAAAATTTGTATGGCCCACCAAGTTGATATCAATGCCACTATATAGTTAATCCCAAAATTATGAATACCCTTAATGTAGTGGATAATCAAATTAGCTACTTTTTAGTATATCTCATAGGGCTCCTACATGAATTAAGATGCTATATCCACAACATATGAAATGATGGGCCTAGTGCGAGTCAAACACATAAGACTCCCAACAAGTTGTTAGTACAAAGTGCCATCAATGTGTTAGGAATCCCATAGATACTGAGACGGGGGGGTGAATCAATATCTAACCGGTAAATAGAATTTCTTAACTTAAAACATGCAGAACATATTATAACAGAGTACCGGTATGCAAGAAATAATGCAATAAATAGAATCAAGAACATCCACATGAAAAGCATACCATAACACAAGGATTTAACAAGGGAAACCTCAGTGGGATTTGTGACCCACAATATTCACTCACTGGCCAATAAGAGAATATTACTTACAATAGGGGCCTGCACATGCAGGAAGGCCAACTGCCTAGTGTATATGGTGAAAATGGATAACAATAATAACAATATTGAAAGGCTAAATGAATCCAACCACAAAACCCTAGCCTAACAATCAACAAAGATCCACCATAACATATGAAGATTACCTAAGACAATGCAAATCACATGAAATCACAAAGATTATACCATCACATGTCCACTAGGGTTTTGATCTCCATTCTTCCTATCTCCATTGATCTTGCTTGATATATTTGCTCTCAGATTTTATGTGCACAAGAGCTCAACAAAGAACGGAATGTGGTTGCAAGTAGGATCGTAGTGTAGCCAATTGATCAAGTTGTTAGGGTTTGATAATGAAGAAGGCATCTCCTTAAATAGAAGACACAATATGAAATGGAGGGATAAGATTGAGAGGTGTAAAAAGGAGGTCGGCTAGGATTAGAGGGTAGGTAAAGGAAATAATAAAATAATGAAAGGGGTAGGTAGTATAGGAATTAAGAGATGAATGACATGTGTCATGTGTAGAAAAAGATAATGAATTAATTAAATAAATAAAGATTTATTTAATTAATAGAAGAAGTAGGATAATTAAATAAATAAAATATTTATTTAATTTAGGAAAAGGATAATTTAAATAAATAAATGTATTTATTTAAATGAGAAATAAGGCTAGAAGAGGATAAATGAATTAATTAAATAAATAAGGATTTATTTAATTAATAGAAGAATTAGGCTTAGATAATTAAATAAATAAAATATTTATTTAATTAGACATGACAATTTTGGGTGTCTACACCTAGAGCTCACTGCTCAATGGGAAGTCTCACTAACTTACAATGTGGATTATACAAATCCAATATCTTGTATTGCTTTACAATAGCATCTATAATGTCAGATCCAGTACCGGTTGTTGCTCTACTTCTTACTGTAGCATCGGAATTAGGAATCATCACAGCAAATAAGTAGATCAAAACACTAGACATGATAACTTAATCATAAGAGCACTCATTGCAATGAACCTAATCCTAAGCACACTCAATAGAGGCATCAAAACAAAGCATTCAAAATGAAATATTATGCAAACGAGATGACGAATTGGATGCTTCTTCCATGCAGCTCCATTGTTCTTCTTTCCTCCTCAAATGGATTTGTGGATCTCACCTACAAGTGCACACACAATTGAAAACAAGATTGATGAAAAGCTCAAGAGTACTAGAAGCATAAGTTCGGTAGTTTGATTAAGGATTCGGATTCAGGATTAGGATTAGCTTTGATTGAAAATCATCCAATTTATAGAAGAATTGGATAAATGACAAGATTGGCATGATGCAATTCAAATGGAAATTGCAAATCAATATGACAAATTATGCACTTTCCATGCACAATTTGATTGATTGTTAATTGATGACAAATTATGACACATTCCATGTCAAAATTGATTGATTATCAATTATGACAATTTCATGACAAATTGAAATGTCATTCCCATAGAATTAGGAGATGAAATAGGAGGGAAGAGAAATTAGAAATTTGAGAAATTAAAATTGATGAAAATTAGGAATTAGAAATTGATGGAAAAATAGGAAATATGGAATTAGGAAATTAGGTAAATTAATTAATAATTTGTCATTTATTAATTAATTCACAAGAGGAAGAATAATTAGCCAATTAAATAAAGATTTAATTGTAATGAGAAGACTTAGGATTAATAAATAATTTAGTAATCCTAAAGGAAGAAATGACAAATTAGGTTAAATGAATAAATCATAAAACCCTAGAAGACGAATTAGAAATGCAAAAATGACAATTAGGTCTTGATTGAAGATAATTAATGTCATGATTTTGAATTGATAAATGACCAATGCAATAAATGATTTGATTGAGAAATGCGCCAATTGATGAGGAACAATGACAAATTGATCCAAATTGACATAATTGAGACAGACAACGATCGATGACAAATCGGTCGCAAAATGACAAGATCGACAAGAGGACAAGAACCGATGACAAAATGGATTGCAAGATGACAAGATTGATAATGATCACGATCAATGACAAATTGATCGCAAGATGACAAGATCGAACATGACAACGATCGAACAATGACAACGATCGATGACAAATCGATCGTATGATGACAAGATTGATAAACCGATCGCCAGATGATAAGATTGAAAAGAGGACAAAACCCTAATTAGGATTGACGATGTCCAAAATGATGACAAATGAATGACAAATGAATACGCACATTGATGCGACAGGATAAAATCGATCAAAACCATGACTGGATAGTGTTGTCGACAAGACCAAATTCGAGAGTGAGATGATTGGAGAATGTAGAAGAATGACTCGATGCTCGCAAATGATAAAAATCAAGTGCGTGACATAGGAGAAATGTTAATGCGACGCAAAAACCTAAAATGAGGCAATGCGTAAATGTTAAAGTATGACCTCGCAAGCGTTGACCATTTTTGGGTGTCTACACTTACATAAACCTTTTAGCCTATATTTCACATAATAGGTCTGCCTTATATTTTTTTCTTTTTCTTCTTCGCTTACAAAATGTCTACAATGATCTATTATATATATAAGAGTCATTTTACAATTTGCCAAGTCGGCTTACAAAGTTTTTACAATAATAAACAAAATATAATATAACAAAATCCTATCGGCCTCTGTGCCGGTATACTTCCTTTCTTTGTGCCGGTGTCGGTGTCCTGAGTGTGATCTGTTGATGCCAGTACACTATCTTGTCGGTGTAATGCCTTGCTGATGCCATAGGATTGCAAGATTGCCATCAATGACAAAACCTTCAATCACCTACAATGTCTCATTGGAGTGTGCATATGCCAACAATCTCTCCCTTTGGCATTGATGGCAACACTCATGAGAAATTTCAAAAGTGTATCCAAAAATTATCCAAAAAATGTGAAGTCAAAAAATGTTACCAAAAATGTGTGTGCTCCCCCTGAGCATGTGATTCCTGTGATGTTGAATTTTCTCATCCCACTACTCCCCCTTTGGCATCAATGACAAAGGTTGTCAAGATGTCAGTAGAGTTTGTGGTTTCAACCTTGTAACTGGGTAGTTACAATTTGAAATAGATCCGCCAAAATCAAGTTTATACTCTCCATAAACTTTTTACTATCTCTTATTGTTGTCTCTGTTCTCTTAACTGTACTGGTGAGATGGTACAAGTGCTCTGTCAGTGTTTTTTGTCCCTGAATTAGTGCCTTAGATACTTCCTTCCGTAGTGATGCTAGATAGTCCAATCTTGGACTCAATTTTAATCTTAGATGCTTTGCCTTATTCACTATTCTTTCTTTCTCTCTTTCCAATTTAAGTAAATCTTCTTCAAAATTTGTTATCTTCTCCTCAAAAACTGATAGTGTATCAGGTGAGTTAACAAAATTATCTGCAAGTTTATTGATCTCATCATGTACCTTGCTCATCTTCTTGTCTATATCTACAGTCAAAAGGTTTGTCTTATAGGTGTCTTTGTACAGAGTTTTGTACTCTTTTAATAAATTACACAATTCCGGTAGAAGTGTGTCAAAATCTCTGTTACACTTCTTTATTTGCTCATCAAAGAATTTCTGCTTTTCAGTTTCTACTTTATCTTTCAATGTCTCTTCCTTTATTTTCTCAATGTTTTCTGTGATATATTTACACAAGGTATCAAGTTGCCCTAAAGAATCTTTATTGTCTATATTACAATTAGGAGCAATTACCTTCAAAATTGGTATGGTGTCATCAATTGCCTTATAAGCTTGTGAGCTGCAATATGTTATCTTTTTAATTGAGTCTAATAGTACTTCAGTCACATTAGTTGATTTGTATCCTGATGATGAACCAACATTTTGAATACCATCAGTGGAAGTAAGCAAGCTTGTATTGACCTCTGGTAGGTCTGTTTGTGTTTGCATTTCCTTAAGCAATGGTTTTTCTACTTCTCCAGTTACCGGTGGCACTGTTTCCTTATGAACCTATTCCTGTTGTTGTTCCTATTGCTGTTCCAGAGCCTTTTGCTCTATTTGTTTCTCTGTTTGTTGCATTGTCTCAGTCTGGGTCTGAGTCTTTACCTTTTGCTCTTTGTCTTTTGTCGGTCTCTCCTGTGTGTTATCAGTTAGCTCAGCTACCGAAGGCTCACTAGCCATGTCAGTCTTATCAGCTGTATCTTTGTCTACCACAATGTTGATCTTTTGAGTATCCACATCCACAATATAGAAGACTTCAGGATTAGGATTACCATCCTCTACATCCATACTTTTAGCTGTCGGTTGATCTTCTGTAGCTGTTGTTTTTACCGGTGGAGTAATCAAAGGAGGTGGGGGTAAGTTGTCTTTAACCTTGATGCTAGGTGGTCCACCAACTTTACCTTTACCCTTGTCTCTTTCTTTCTGATAAACTTTTATAGGTTTGGGGTTCCTATATTCTTCTTGTTTTTCTTTTTCCACAAAGAAAATGTCCCATGCATTTTTTGTCTCCTCAGTTACCTCATTAACTCTTCCAACCATTAAAGCAATGTGTCAGTGTGCAATAGAAAATACTGACCGGTTGGCTTGAGCAATTAAGTCATCAATTTCTTTGGGTGAATTCACCAGATATACAACAAGTAGCTTTACAATCTTTATTTTCTTGTCCAGTTCTATTACTGCTTGTCTTCTTGCTTCCAGTCTCTTAAATAGTTCATCTAGAATTTCATTTACTACTTCCATAAAAAATTTCTTATACATATACATATGCAATATAACACTGTTTTCAACTTGTTCTTTTTCATCAGCTATTAGAGTGTCATATATTTTCTCTATATTTTTTAGTTTCCCTTCCTCTGTTATTTCATTCAATAGTATGTCAAGAGGGGCCAAGTCCTTATTTATCCTCTTCTTCTTTTTGGGTGTCAGTTTCTTCTTCTTTGGTGTAGCCTTTCTTGCCGGAGATCTCACTGCTTGTTGTTTTTGTCTTGTCCTCCTGGGTGAGGGTGTGGTTGTCGGTGAGGGATCTCTTTTCCTTACAACTCTCTTGAAAGTTGCAGGCATGTCACTTTCCGAAGAAGTACCTACCGGTGATAGGTGAGTTTCAGGTTATGCAGCTACTAACTCATCCTCTATTATACCAGTTTGCTTTAACACATCTTCTTTAATGGCCTTTGCTTGTCTAGAACCTTTTCTTACAACTGCCTCAACCTTTTTCACTCTTTTCTTTGATTGTATTTGGCTTTCAATAGTTTCTGCACTACCAAATATTTCTTCCTTAGGTTCTCTAGGGGCTTCCAGAAGTGCTTTAGCATAAGTTTCAATTATATGATCTTATGTTTCGTAGCCCATCTCTATTACCCAAATAGTCTTGGGGATGACTGCTTCCATCCAGATCTCATCCTTCTTGATTACAAAGCATATTTCATCCTTATATTTGTCAACAATCTTTTGTGATAACCTGATTCTTTTCTTCATTTTGACTTTTAATGCTTGAAAGAAATCATGAATATTGTTTTCCTTATCTTCTCCCATATTATTGAATAGTTCGGTTAACTGTTTGCCTACCGGTATATCATATCCAAGTTCTTTGTAGCCTATACCGGAAACCTGCTTGGTTATATGTAGCATCAGACATACTAGCAGATTTCCAAACCTGAAAGTTCATTTCTTGTCCTTCTTAATCTTTCCAAGGTTGTCGATTAATTCATCCTTTAACCACTCACATACATCAATCTTTGCATTTTCAGTGACCATATCATAAGCACTCTTAATGCATAAACTTGAAACTGAATTAAGTCTATTTGTGTGAGTAGCTTTATACCCTAATATCATGTTGATAAATCTCACATTAATGTCTGTTACATCATTTACTCTTAGGGACCTTTTATCGAATGTGGCACCAATTAGGTTTGTAACTAGGTCTTTGGATACCTTCTTAGTTTTGTCTGGTCTTTTACCGGTGGTCGGTAACCCTGTGACAGCTTTCACAACTTCCTTAGTGATTTTGTGGATTGCATCTAGCCAGAAAGATTCACCATGTACCCTACTTAAGACTATCCTAATCACATCCTTGGGGAATTCAGGAATGCTAAGGATCTCTATAAATCCTAGGGTCTCAATGATCTTGTGTTCATCTTTTACATTGCCGGATTCATCACATATCACAGTTTTAAACATGGTTTTAATCTCTTCATCTCCTAATTCCTCAATGTTGCAGTGGATGTAAATTCTGGGGTCTTCAGCATAAACAATTCCCTTAGGAATTTGGGAAAAAGTGCCTAAGGTATCATCTTTCTTTGCTACATCGGGAACTAATTGAAATACAGACCTAGGTCTTTTTATCACTTCGACAATAGTAGGGCTTGCTATATATTCAATTGCAGAGGTGGATGCCATGATAAAATACCTTTTACTGCCTTTAGGATGGATGATTGCTTGAAGTGTTCTCGCCTCTTGCTCGAAAATGCCTTAGCTTAGAATCTTCGTGCTCTTTGTAGGTTTGAAATCTCGGTGAAATGAAATGGAGCCAAAACCTCAAATTTATAGTATCTTTTTGCCATCTACCACATTAAATGCATGCCGATTAAGTATTCACTTAACATTGTCTGTCGGTAACAAGTAATTTCCAACTTCTTATCTCTAGCCGAGGGAATAATAGCACATGTGTCATTAGATTGCCAAACCCTCAAGGAAACTTTCTTCAATTTGATGAAGAACTTCCTACCGGTGGAGCATTGCTCTGTCCTGTCGGTGAAGCATCACTCTGTCCTGCTGGTGAAGCATTGATTGGTTCTACCAGTGGAGGAGTATTCCCAATATTTAAATAAGCTTTTCTAATCCATTGTTTTGAGAATTCTTGCTTAACCTCTTCAACTTTTTCTTTGCCTTTCAAGCTAGAACTTTTGTTTTCTGCCGGTGATCTTTTACTTTTACAGAATTTTGCAATATGCCCAATCTTGTTACATGCATATCAAGTTACATTATTCTTCTGAATAGTTTTCTCATAACCTATGTCAGTTTGTGTTCTACACTAGTGATTAGATAAATGTCCAAATCTTCCACAAACATAACATCTCACATTCATTTTGCAATTTTCAGAGTTGTGACCAATTTTGTTGCATTTTGAACATTGATCGGTGTGTGTGTTGATATTCTGATAATTTCTAGATCTACATTCATTTGCTCTATGACCATACTTATTACAGTTAAAGCATTTTCCATTGAATTTATTAGCATTAGGTTGTCTTACCGGTTTGTTGTGATCCTGAGTATTTGCAGTACCGAAGCTTTCACCAACTTCAAAGCCAATTCCAAAAGTGTCACCTTTAGGTTTTTTATTCTTCAACAAGGTGCCAAGTTCCTCTGAGCTTTTCTTGAATTTTTCTTTATGTTGATTTGCAATTTCTAGTTCTCTTTCTAAGACCTCTTTCTGTCTCATTAGTTCATTTGAGTCATTCTGAGTATGCATCAGATCTGTCTTCAACATGTCATTTTCATAGCTAAGTCTTGTGTTCTCATTTGCTACATCACTTAGTCTTATGGTCAATTCTTCTTCATTCTTCTTCCTATCCTCAATCTCTTTACAAAATCTCATAGTCATATCCTGCATCTCATTCTTTGTTGTCATGTTCTCTTGTTTCAGCTTGCTTATCTGATCATTAAGTGATTCCTTTTCATCATTCTTCTTTTGCAACTTTTCACAAAGTTCTCTTCTCTTATTTCTTGCAATAGTAAGATTCTCTTGAAGTGCCTGAATGATATCCCGAGCTGCCCTTAAATCATCTTCTAGTTTGATATTTTTCAATTTCTCTGCATCATAGTCTGAAAGAGCTCCTTCCAGTTGCTTCATCAGATTTTCCATCTTTACCGGTGTCAAGATCTTCCTCAAGCTGTTAGGCTTCTGAAAATAGAGGACCAAGCTCTGATACCAATTGTTAGGAATCCCACAGATACTGAGAGGAGGGGTGAATCAGTATCTAACTGATAAATATAATTTATTAACTTAAAACATGCAGAACATATTATAACAGAGTACCAGTATGCAAGAAATAATGCAATAAACAGAATCAAGAACATCCACATGAAAAGCATACCATAACACAAGGATTTAACGAGGAAACCCGGTGTGGGAAAAACCTCGGTGGGATTTGTGACCCACAATATTCACTCACTAGCCAATAAGAGAATATTACTTACAATAGGGGCCTGCACATGCAGGAAGGCCAACTGCCTAGAGCTTACTGCTCAATGGGAAGTCTCACTGACTTACAATGTGGATTATACAAATCCAATATCTTGTTCTGCTTTACAATAGTATCTATAATGCCAGATTCAGTACCGGTTGTTGCTCTGCTTCTTACATAAACCTTTTAGCCTATATTTCACATAGTAGGTCTGCCTTATATTTTTTTCTTTTTCTTCTTCGCTTACAAAATGTCTACAATAATCTCTTTTATATATAAGTCATTTTACAATTTGCCAAGTCGGCTTACAAAGTTTTTACAATAATAAACAAAATATAATATAACAAAATCCTGTCGGCCTCTGTGTCAGTATACTTCCTTTCTTTGTGCCGATGTCGGTGTCCTGAGTGTGATCTGTTGATGCCAGTGCACTATCTTGTCGGTGTAATGCCTTTCCAGTTCCATAGGATTGCAAGGTTGCCATCAATGACAAAACCTTCAATCACCTACAATGTCTCATTGGAGTGTGCATATGCCAACACAATGAAGTGTAAATAATAGTGAGCCTCACGTTTGACAAGAAAAAGAAAGGGATTTCGAGCAAGATTGTAGTCAACCATGTGAAACCTTAAGATAAAATTTTAACCATACTTGTATTACGTTATAGTGATCTTGAAATTGAACTAAGACATCTCAATCCTAAGAAAATGGTATAACAACCCCATGTCAATCATAAAAAAAAATTATGTAGGGAACTTTTCACTACTACAATGTTGGATAGGAACTTCCATGATTGATGTGTCATCGACATAGAGAACCAAAAGGATTTAATCATCTTGCTACAAACTATAGATGTGTGGATTCAAATAATGATAAGTGAACCTAAATGTGAGAAGGAAAGAATCCATCCTGGTGTACCAAGCCCAAAAGGTTTATTTAGGTCAGAGATAGCTTTCAAAATTCTACAAACCAAAGAAGAATCTTGGGTAAAACCCTTCAAAATTGTTCCATGTATATATCCTCCTCAAGATATTCGTGAAGAAAATCACATTTCACATATATTTGGTGATCCTCAAGTTGATGTGCTACAATAATAGAAAGTTTGACACTAATTGAATTCATTTTTGAAATAGATGTAGAGGTATCAAATTAATTAGCACCAAGAACCTAGAAAAAATACTTTGTAACTAATTATTCCTTATTCTTGTGGACATTGACCCATCTATTTTGATTTTTGTCTAATAGATCCTATTACATTAAATAATTTCCCTTCCCTTAGGAAGGGCAACAAGATCCTAACAATACTCCTCCTACATAGCGGCATCCTACTTAGGAATGTTAGATGCATCCAAAAAGGACTATAGATCAAAGGTAGCAGTATTGACAACATGTGGAGACCCCTAAAATGGTGAATGCTTCTCCTAGTGTTTGATAGATCCCCATCCCAATCACTTATAGCCTATAGCATCTAATGATCCCAAAGTGGAGTTGAATCCATCGACCTCTAAATGATGAATAAGAGAGGAAGTATGAAAATATTCATCATCACTCTCAAAATATAAAGTGAAAGAAGACAACTCATCATTAGGAATGTACTTAAAGGATTTTGAATGCTTAAAATATCTCTCATATAGCACAAGTGATTTTAATGTGAATGAAGAAGGTGAAGAAGTGATTAGAATGGAACTTGAAGAGATCTCCTAAGAAAATATTCCTCTCAATAAACAACACATATACAATAAGGTGGAGAAATTGATAGCTCTTAACACCATCTAGATAAACAAAAAAATGCAAGGACTACTCTATAGATCCATAGCCTTATATTTATTTGTAGGAATGTGGGATTGTGTAGGATAAATGACGAATCAAAATTTCTTAACTATTGGTTTTTGAATTCTCTGAGCCTCAAAAGTAGTGACTCCCTTCAAGTCTCAACGAGGAATATGATTTTGGATACAACAAACACAATTTATGGTCTCCACCCAATATTTAGGTGTACAAGATCTAGAGTGTACTATACATTTTTACTAAACCTTTTCTTTTATTCTACCACATCATTCTACTAAATAGTGTATAGAACTATTCACGACAAATCAATCCCCTCTATAGTGCAAAAATATTCAAAATGATGGTTGACATATTCATCACCATGATAGGTATGCAAAACCCTAATTTTTTTCCTTTGTTATTTCTTTGTAAGAGTTTTAAAGTATTGAAAGTTCTCAAAGACCTCAAACTTTTTTCTTCAAAAAAAAAAAACCATGTATACTTATAAAAGTCATCAATGAATGTCAAAACATATCTAACCTTGTTGAAGGAAAGATGTGGAAATGAGCCAATCAAATCACTATGAACCAAATCGAATAGCTATGAAGCCCTCAATATCTTAAATTTTTCAAAATTATTTTCATGATGCTTAATGAGGATGTATCCCAAAGAAAAACTATTACAAAATAAAATAGAAGGAAACACTATAACCATGCTCTACTAGTTGAGTTGTTGCAAGTAGTAGTAATTAAGATGGCCTAACCACTTATGCCATAACTTACCTCATCAAAATTGAGTGAGTAAAATAGTCAAACGAAGGTCAAGAATGAAGTCAAAACAAAGATGAATCCAATATTGATGATCTCCCCCTACTATAATTTTAGAACCACTCTGAAATCTCATTGATAAACTAGAAATTAGGAGTGAAATCAACTTGCCTTCCTAAACCTATGTAAGTGATCTAATAAAATAATAAGTCATTATTTAATAATGGGGACGCACACAAAAACATCCTGAAATGTTCCATTCCACACATCAATAGAATCTCTCACACACACCTCAACTAGACTGTCATCACATTTCAAAATTGTCAACATAGAACAAGGTCCCAAAGATGTGAACTCGTCTTGAGATGAAGCCATGTGGTGTGAAAAAACTAAATAAAGAACCCAAGTGGATGGTGTAGAAGAATTTACTATGAGGGCTTTCCCTTTTCCTTTCCCCTTTATGTTGTCTTTATCTTTTTCTTTGTTAGACCCCTCATATGAACTTTCTTTACTAATTTAGGAACACTAATATTATTCTTCTCTATAATGTGTATCAAGTGATCTATCTATTTCTTCAAAAAATTATGTTCATCATGACAAGCTTTTTGTAAGAGGAAAATTTGATCTCATTTTAAGGCGTGTCACCTTTTGAAGAAGTGATCTCTTTGGCTGCATTTAAAGAAACTTCTTTCTTATCCTTTTTCTTATTACCATTTTTTGCTGTTTCTTATCCTTATTATGTGTTCCTTTCTATTCTTTATGCCTTAGTCATGTGACTTACAAGATTAGATAGTGCTCATATATATATGCTTATCTTGTTCCCTAGTGAGAGAGATGATAAATTAATCCAAAGATGTCATGGTGAACTAAGTACCAAGAGCACTCTTATTGGTATAACGGTAGAAGAAAAAAAAAAATTAAAAATTAAAACCAAGCCTAGAAAGAACAGACTAATTGTTCATCTTTCTTTTCAATTTCATATCATTTCAATCATAATTTTAGCGATTTGAATGTGCAAAATACTTAAATGGTGTCAAAATTTCTTGAGCTAAAACTAATAAGCTCATTTTCTAATACAAACCTCTTATAGAATCATTTGTCCCAAATAAAATTTCTAATCAAGTCTAGATTTCATTTGGATAATCAAACATTCAATATGAAAGAGGAGATCGGGGCATACAAACAAACACAATGTTCCATAGGCTTCATCATATTTGTTAAATCACTTAGGCTTTTTTTGCAAGAAGTAGGTTCAAATTCCAATCTAAGAAAACCAGTATTTCTTAAGTAGATCACCATTTTTCATTTGCAATAAAAAATTAGTGTAAAGTATGAGCAAAGGAATTGAATTATGATCCATGATGGAGGAAAAACATTTAAAGAGAAGTGTGATGAAAAGAAGACAATCTAAGTACACCCCTTATTACTAGTTGAAATTACCCCTCTAATAAGTATGTATGACACTTTAATGCTTAGTGCGATTTACAATACAAATATCATATTTTTGTATTCTTACATGACCTATAAATGATTGTGTTGAAAATGTTGTCGTCGATGTCAAAGGTTTTTTGTTCAAGCAAGAGTGAGATTGGTTGTTGATGTCAAAGTTTGGTAGAATGTTATATTGACTTCAATTGTAGGCCGACTCATGAAATCTTATTATTTTGAAAGAGGAATACTTGGAGCCAAACTCATGGAATTTAATTATTATGATTTAATTTTTTATAGGGCTGACCTATGTGTTTTATGTAATTAACTTGGCTCCCAAAAGGGTATAAAAAGGTGAAGCATGTTTGTAAGTATGGTGTGGGAGAAGATGTTTTATCATTTGAATAAAAGCAAAGAAGATTTAATGTACATGAAATTTAATATAAAGAATATTTTGTGAAGAGTGAAAGTATAAAAAATGTTCATCATATGTTGAAGAAGAAACATCCAAAAGGTGAATTTTGTAGAAGTGGTCAGTGCTTCCTAAAAGAAGAGATTAGTGTCTCTTGCTGAGTTGGTGCTTAGTTGGGGATTGGTGACTCCAGTAGGTTGGTGCCTCTAGCATCTATAGTGGGGATTGATGTCTCCAGTAGGTTGGAGCCTACAAATATTATAAAGTCATTTTCTTTTGTCGTGGCTATATTTGGATAGTAGATCCAAACAGTCATTCTTCATGGGTTATCCTCAAAAAGGTTTCCAAGTAAATCTTGTGTTCTTAATTTTGTGGATCTTGTTTGTTTGCTATTATTGTGGTCATTAAATAAGTAAAATTTTGTCTTATACGAGTTTAGTCCCTTCTCAATATAAGTGTGCTCTCATCAATTGGTATCAAAGCGGGCTCCAAAAAAAAAAAAAAACACCCAATCATTGGAAGGTAGATCTCGAGAACACACATGGCTAATTAAGAAGGTTTATCCTCAAACAAAGCTCCATTGTTTGATGAAACAAATTACATATTCTGGAGTATAAGAATGTTTACTTATCTAATCTCTCTTGGTTTTGATATTTGGTAATCAGTTTTGAGTGATTATAAAGCTCCAACACTTCCACCAATGGATCATGATAGAAAGAAGGCTAGTGAAAACAATATAAGAGCCATGAATGCTACCTTGTGTGGTCTATTAGAATAATAGTTTTTCAAGGTAATGCATTGTGACTTGAAACATAAAATCTAGGAAAAACTTAAAAACATCTAAGGTGATGACAAAGTTAAGAAGGCTAAGCTGCAAACCCATAGAAGATAAATTAGGAACTTGAAATGAAAGAAAAAAATAATATTGCAGCCTATCTACTTCATGTGAATGAAATTGTCAACATCATCAGAGGACTTGGTGAAAAGGTTGAAGCTTCAATTATTGTGTGAAAGTTTATAAGGTCTCTACCCTTAAGAGTTGATGTACAAATTTCTACCTTTGAAGAAATGAAGGAATTGAATACATTAACAATGGATGAATTGCATGGGATCCTTATGATAAATGAAATGAGGACTTAAAAAGAGAGTCACTAAAATGAGAAGCAACCTTCAAATCTTCAAAGAAGGTGAAGAATAAAGAGCTTGAATCAAGCTACAACTTCAGCAATGAGTCATATGCAAAGGAAGCTCACTTTGTGAGGAAATTTGAGAAAGGATCTGGTAAATACAAAGGTAAGCTACCTCTTTAATTGCTCTAACTATGGAAAAGTAGGACATTTTGCTTCTAAGTGTCCATTTGTAGAAAATGGTAATAGTAATGTTAGATCATACCATAAAGAAAGGGAGCAAACATCATTAATGCAAAAAGTGTTGGAAATATTGTCATTGATATTAAAGCTTAATAAATTGGAATTGATGTCAAAAGTTGTTGATGTATTGATGTCAGGTTGTTTGGTCAAAGTATGACATGATCAAGAAAGAGGGGGATTGTTGCGAGAATGAGATTTTTGAAAACTTGTCAAAGTATCATTTATGTCAAAGTGATTTGATTGTTAAAGTCTTTCCTGATTCAGATTTTAGGCCTTTGACCTAACAAATGTTTTGTGTGTTTGTTGGGATGAGGTATGTAGTAGGGCTGACCTCAAACCCCAAAATGACTACATGTTTGTTTCTTTTAGGACTTTGTTCTTAGTGTTTGTTGAAAGCATCTTTCGAAAAGTTTTACAAGGGATGTCCAACCCTCGACCATCAATGTGGTTATTTGGTATTTGATTTAAGTAAGTAAATTGGCAATCAGACCTTACACTTACCTAGTTCAAAGTTTGATGGAAGATTTATGGTGCATTATCGACCCTCAACCATTGATTTCATCTTCAACCATCACTACTTGGGTCTTTGGCTAGAGAAGTTTTTTCTAAATATTGGCTAGCATGTGGGAAGGGGTAAATCCAACCCACCCCTGACCATTGATGTATTCTCTCCATAAATTTTGCCAAGGCAATTAGGCATAAGCTTTTGGGAGTTTGGTTTAGCATTTTTTAGTTTATTTGGAATTAGGTAAGGACAAACCCCGACCTTTGATAGGTCAACATGAAAATTCATCTAATGCTCTTTTTGACTCTGACACTTGCTGGAATGACTTACATGAGGTATGAGCAACTCTTAGACCCTCAATTGGCTAACATAATTCTAAGAAAAAAAAAAGGGGGGGGGGGATGACAATCATTTTTTTTAAAAGGGTGGATGATCGATGTGTATTGCTTTGATTTTTGGCACCCAAAAAGGGGTATATAAAGGAGAAGCATTTTGCAACTGAAATGCAGTGTGCAAAAATGTTCGATCATTTATGACCAGAGAAAAATTAATGCACAATAGCACAAGTTGATTGTTGATTGTAGATCAAGACAAAGGTAAATAAGGATATGTATGTGATGAGAAAAAGATAGAAAAGTGGTGCATCATGCTAGTTAGAGTATAACATATTCAAATGCAAAGTAGATCTATTTGTAATGCAAGTAGATGTTTTTGAAGTAGGTAGCGGGGTAGAATCTGAAGTAAAAGTTGGCATCGTTCTATGAATAGATTATTGGAGTAGAGATAAATGCTATTCATCCATTGAAGAAGTAATTTTCAAAAAGCAAAAGAGTTTGGAGCCTCTTGAACAAAGATATTGGTGTCAATTGCTAAGTCGGCACTCAATTGTGGGGATTGTATCTCCAAAGAGGGGATTGGTGTCTCCAACAAGTTGGTTCTTGCAAATGTTGTAAGATCTTTTTATCATTTTGTGAGGCTAGATTTGGACAGTAGTTCCAAGCAGTCCTTCTCTATGGTTTCCTCTCAAAATGGTTTCCACATAAATTTGTGTTATCTTATGTGTGTTTGGTGTTATTGTCATTATTACTATTATTGTTATGGTTTTTAGGTTTTAAATAAGTAAAAGATTGTCTTATACTGATTCACCCCTTACTCTTAGTATAAGTGTGTGATCATCAATTAGTATTAAAACATGTTCCTTTAGGAATAGTCTATTTGCTAGAAGGTAGATCTTGAGATCACACGTGGCCTATCAAAAAGGTTTCTCCTCAAATAAGCTCCATTATTTGATAGATCAAATTATGCATTCTAGAGTACAAGGATGCAAAATTACTTGATAGCTCTAGGATTTGACATTTGGCAATCTGTTGCAACTCGTTATCAAGCTCCAACCTCACCATCAGTTTCAATAGGAAAGAAGACTAGTGGAAACAATACAAAGACATGAATGCTATTTTGAGTGGTCTGGCTGAATATGAGTTTGTTAAGGTGAAGCACTGCAACTCTATAAAAGAGATCTCAAATAAACTTTAGAATATTTATGAAGGTGATGATGAGGTTAAAGGATAAGCTATATCTCAAAGAAGACAATTTGAAATCTTGAAGATGAAATATGAAGAAAGTGTTTCAACCTACAATCAACACCATTGGAGGACTTGATGAAAATATTAATGACAATAATTGTGAAAAAGGTGCTAAGGTCTCTTCCTTTAAGATTTGATGTCAAAGTTTCTACCTTTGAAGAGATGAAAGATTTAAATACATTAACCATGGATAAATTGTATGGAATCCCTATCATATATGAGATGAGGACTAAAAATGAGAAGTAGTTGAAGTGAAAAGTAGTCTTCCAAGTTTCTAAAAAAGTGAAGAATAAAGGATTTGGCAAATACAAAGGTAAACTACCATGTAAATGTTTTAACCGTGGTAAAATAAGAAGAACTTCCATAAACCAAAGAAAAGTCTCTATTCAAAAGGGATAGCAACTAATTTAAGATGAGTAATGAAAGTGCCTTATACAATAAGAAACCCTATTCAGGGAAATGGAAATAGAAATAAGTGTTGATGTTGTGAAAGATTAATATAGTTGTCTGAAATATCTAGAAGAAGAAGAAGATGTTCAATCTAAAGGAGAAGTGTATTTTTAATAACTCATTTGTGCCTTAAATGAGATTAAGAATCTTAAGAAAAAGATTTAGAGGCAAGAATTGCAGCTTAAAAAGTTTGAAGAAGATTATTGCGAGTCAAAAGAAAATATGTTGCAAAGCTTGGAGGAATCAGAGAATACTATCATTAGCCTAAAGACTCAACTAGAAGGAGAAAAAAAGGATAGAAGAAGTGGTGAGATCTCAACTGAATAAAAAGGAAGAAGAGTGTGAGAAGTTAAGAGTCTAAAATTATTTTCTTGAGGAAGGAATTGGAGAAATTTAATGCTCAACTGAACAAAAAATTAAAGTTTGAGAAGAGTATTGAGATCCTAGGTGATATTATCAATTCTCAAATGTCATCATCATTAAGACTAGGCTTGGCTATGAATAGACTCAAAATCCAAATGTTACAAAACCTTGCAAGATAACAAATGTAGAAAATCCTAAAAGATATGCAAATGCAATCAAGGGATCTATCAATTATGAGGACAATGAGAAGAAAAAAGATGTTTCTACTTAGAAAACTAGCGAACATAACAAGGGTTTCAAAAGATCATTTCCTCCTAGATATTCCAATATGACTAGGATCCATAATTCTTTCCTTGGTTATTTCTTTATTTGTAACCATTTTGATCACATTTGTAACAAAAAAAATCATTTTGTTTGGAGGAAAAAGGATCACATTCTTGCTATTGTTGAGGAGTCTATTACTTCATTTGAGGAAGTGCAGAAGGAAGACAATAAAAGGAAAAGTGTGATGTTGAATTCATCTTTTAAAACTTCAAGGTTGGGAGAGGATTCTTCCCATGGTCTGATGAATTCTTCTTTTTCCAAGAAAAGATGTTTCAAGGACAAGGATCTGTTTACAATGGTTAAACAAAAATTGTTGGATCATTTCTATAAACCACCATAATCTTGGGTTGGTTGTTTGAAAGGTTTTGTTGTGTTCTATCTTGGGTTGGTTGTTTGAAAGGTTTTGTTGTGTTCTATCTTCTGATGTTTCTTTGCTCTTCTTTGACTGTCTTTTGCAGTCTTGCTATCCTTATGGCTATATCTTTTTGCCTGTAAAAGAATCTAGACCCTTTCAAAATGTGTGCTTACCTAATCAAAAACATCTTGAGTACATAAAATATTAATAAAAACAATTAAAATAAGCTTCAATTAGAAAAGTTTGCAACAACTCTCCTAAAACAATCTTTTAGACATATAAATGTACTTCCACACAGCCTGGTACAACTCCCAAATGAGGCTTCATCTGAACTAGCTCAAGCGCATGAACTCTTTAAATCAAAATTGGGAAAAAAATAAATTGCACTTTTATAACGCTCTCACCAAAATCACACAAATTTTGGATGTACTTCCACACAGCCTGGTACAACTCCCAAACGAGGCTTCATCTGAACTAGCTCAAGCGCATGAACTCTTTAAATCAAAATTGGGAAAAAATAAATTGCACTTTTATAATGCTCTCACCAAAATCACGCAAATTTTGGAACTTTTACTTTCGGTTACTTTTTCTTGGTGACAAATTTAGCAAGAAATTTCTTGTACTGCAAGGGAAGAGGTGTCATTTCTGGAAACAGGAAGCAGAACATACACACTGTGAACGTCGGGTTTTGACACGCGTCCTCTGTCTTTATCTGCTGTATAGCATATATAAACGGCATCTATTACATTGTCCAGAACATGAACAAAATATCCAAGTACCATGAATAGCAGTAACCATGCAAACCCTGTAACCAAGTAGGCATCCCTTCCAAGTGAAGTTGCAGCCTTGAGTACACCCCATACCTGCAAGCATTTATATACAACGGTTGTGGTTGATATAAGGTTTTAGGAACACTGATAGAAACAAACTTATAAACATTTTAGCCTAAAGGACTGTGAAGGTTATCTCATCTCGTAAGCCATAAACTACAAAGTTATAATTGTTGAGAGCTTTTATATCTGCCTATTTGTAGTGTTTAATTTCAGACATTTCCAATCTCCCCGCTGAACTCATCATCAAGGTAAAAGGTTTCCAAGCTTTGCCAAGTAGACCCCAAAAGTCATAAATTAAACGCTATGGGCAGATGGATCCAAAAGACAATACAAATCCCTGAAAACAAACTACACTCAAAGCAATAATATAGTGTAAGCACCATATACTTACCATTATGGCATATGCAAGGGACACAACTAAGAATATTCCAAACAATAGGCGGGTGGATATTGTTTCAACAACAACTACTGATAGAAGATTCCGCTTGAGAAGTTCATATGCCAGCCTAGCAGAAGAGCAATAGTTTTCTCCTGTCATTGCAGTGACGTTGATGGTGAACTTATTCACAAAATCAATTGCTGAGAGTAGGCAATTCAAACAGCAACCAAGTGCAGCAGAAACAATGCCTTGTGACGATCTCATACGTTTGGAGCGTACTGCTTTTTCCAGAGCAGCCCGAGCTATTTGCACTGCTGCAAATACTAGACCCGAGAAACAAACTGTGCCAAATGATGGGCCAAATGCATTCCTGTAAGATTGGGCAACAAAATCATGTAATGATGTTGGTCACAATTATACAGATATTTCAGTTGTAACCGAGCACATAAACTTTTAATTTAAAACAATCAAACAAACCTTGCAAATTTCACTAAGTTTCCAAACAAGCAAGCACAGTTTGATAGATCCTATGGACCATTATGGCCTAAAGTTATTAAAATTTTAAAAGACATCTTTTCTGATCATTTTTTAATGGAAGAAGATTTATTTTTCAGGACAAGACGTGTGTGTGTGTATAGAGAGAGAGAGAGAGGTGGGGGGGAGAGGGAGAGAGCGCATCAGCCAGAAGAACACAGAAAGGCCAGAAAGGCCAACAAAATAGTGACTAAGACAAGTCTCGTCACAGACGGGAAAGCATATGGAGAACCAGGAGTTAGCCAAATGTTAAGTAGGTATAAACCATGAGATACCATTTAGTATTGTATAGTATGCCAAGCTAAGACTGTCATGTATATATATCTGCCTCAAAGCCAAAGAGAAATGCCAGTAAGGATTGGGACTTAAAAATGTTCTTTTGATTTGTCATTTTGTGCCTTGCGGTGTATTTGTTGAGGTATGCTGCAACTGAAGTGTTTGGACATAATTTTTGTTTTTCTTTTCTTATTGACAATTTAAGAATGTGTGTGTTGTTATTTTATTATCTGAGTGAAATGAGTCATTTCAGTTCCTGTTCTTTTGCGGTTTTCTAGAGGGTGGTGAATTGCTCTGCATATTATGAATCATGCGTCCCTTAAATTCAAAATCCATTTTATCAGAGCATATTGAGAGTCAGAGATTTATCCCATAAAGTAAGGAATAAATCATTTCTAACATGTGCTCAAACAAAGAACCCTGGATAAACATCTGGGGGAACATTGAAGAGAACCAAACTCTGTTTTTCTTTTGGAGAACAAAATCCACATCAAGGAAACAAAAAAATGCAAACTATTGCAACATCTTACCATGTCATATTACCTTGAACTCTTTACATGCTTCTACCATTATTTTTAAAATATTTCTGGTCACAGGAATTCAAAACAGAAGTCTATTATTTTTCAGGACAGGAAATGCAATTATCTATGCTCGTTGGTCATTTATTGTTCCTCAATACCATGCCATACTCTGTTACTAAGTTCTACTAATTAGAGTGAACTGAATGATTGTTTAGGAAAGGGTCAAGTTAAGCAGAGGGGTTAAAGCCAACTTTCCATATAAAAAGAAAGTGGTAACCAAAGAAGGTAGCTATGATGAGTGCCTGAAACAGCATGAAGTCAGATTGAAAAAGGTTTTGGCTAGATTGAGTCTGAGAGCTTCTATTGAGGGGAGGTCCATAATTTAGCATGCAATCCCTAGAAAAAGCTGTGAAACCATTTTAATTTTTAAATCAACATTTCAGATCACAGCATGTGATCCATCTTCAAGATAAATTATGTTATTATTCATCCTTTTAATCATATATTGTCTAAGGCCCGTGTGTCAGACTGTTCTAAAGGACTTGTAAAGTCAAATTGGAAGCAACAGGTTTAACTCTAAGTACAAGACAGACCATTTAAGCAACAATTAACTGGAGTTCATTTGAACTTTTAGTTTGACAGAAAGAAGGAACAAAAAAGAACTTCTGAACATCGTTGTACTTCTGTTTCCAGATTCTACCAAAGCAATGACAAATTATGGTACAAAAAGCTGAAAATGTTCTAAGTTGTAATTTCTGCTTTCCCTCATTGTATGGATAGATCATTTGGTTTTGTAATGTTTGCGAGTTTACATGGTTTCCAAGACCCTATGAAGTTTGAAAGCAATATAACGAACACTTCATCACCCCAATTCCCTAAATTTGAGGAAGAAATGTGTATATCAGAGGGTGGATTCAAGTTTTTCTTTGGATCTCAAGAATGTAGTAAAATATTTGTGCATTAAAAAAAAACTATAAACAAACTTAACCTTAATATCAATGCTATTTTATATAATAAAAAAAATAACAAAATGGTATTGATAATTGATGATTTGAGATAATAAATGAGTTAATGACATGATATATCGCATAGATTTATATTGCTTGTTCAAAACAGGAAAATAACCAATGATCATAGTTAAATTCAATTTGCAACTTAGCTCTTCTTGCTCCTTTCTTTAAGAAAGAAAATCAAAGTTGCTTTCCCAAATTATAGCTTTCATACATTCCGAACTTGATTGGTAAATATAGATTCAAATCATTTACAAGCTGTTCCTTTTTTAATTCTTCAAGTGAAAGTGCATTTACATGTCAAAATATATGATGCCAAGGAATAAAATTGGATCTTTCATCATTTGTTGATGATGTTAAGGAAATTGGATCAGAAGATACTAATATATAAATATATTATGTATAGTTGATATTCGCTGATCAATGCAATTGCCGTTGTGATTGATTGATTGACCAACGAAGATCAACTATATATATAAGTTGAATCGATGTAAATGTCAACAGTCATGTCTTTTGAATACCGACTATTTCCTAACAAACGACATAATAATAATATAGTCGCTGTTTTATAACCTGTCGGCATTAACTAATTGTAATAGGACTGTCACGATAGTTATCGTGACTGTTATACATGAACAGTCACGATAATACCGTGACTGTTTATGTATAACAATCACGATAGTATCGTGATACATAGTTAACTTATGAATTGTAGATTATACCATTCGATTAATATTTAGTGTTATATATATATATATAGTTTTACGTCATTTTCGTAAACACGAACGAACATATTTTAACACTCCCTCTTGAGAGAGAGTTTACCAAGTTTGTAGAATTTTCACATCAAAATATATGACTCAATTCAAAATGTCATATCATGATAATTTATCACTTATAACAATATACATATTTGAGATGTCCGGACCAATCCGGCTCAACCCCTTTCGGGAGTCTATCTTAAATAATTGTTAAACAAGTGATGATTTTGGTAACAAGATGTCCGGACCAATCCGGCTCAACCCCTTTCGGGAGTCTATCTTGAGACCTGGTTTCTATTGTCAGGATCGTCACCCTGAAATAGAAACGATAAACAGAAGATCGTCATCTTCGCACAAGTTTGAAATATTTCAAAGATTATATATATATATTTATGAATGAAATGTACATTAGTAGTTCATATTTTGATCAAACCAATTTTGTTCCTGAAGAATTCTATCTTCACCCTTGCAAGGGATTTAGTGAAGATATCAGCATTTTGTTCCTCAGTGCTGATGTAGACTAGTTTAATAATTTTTCTGTCTACCATATCTCTCACATAGTGATATGGAATCTCTATGTGCTTTGACCGATTGTGAAAAACAGGATTTACAGAGAGCTTGATGCAACTCTGATTATCACAATGAATAATGGTAGGTAATAGAGGTTTACCAAATAAGTCAAAAAGTAATTTTCTTAACCATACTGCTTCTCTAGCTCCCATAGATGCAGCCATGTATTCTGCCTCTGTCGAACTCTGAGCTACAGCTGATTGCTTCCGACTAAACCAAGATATTACTGCGGAACCCAAACTGAAACAAACTCCTATGGTACTCTTCCGATCAGTGGTACTTCCTGCCCAATCTGAGTCTGAATAACCTTGAAGTTGAATTTCAGTCTTGTCATATTTTAGTCCAAGATCACTTGTTCCTTTTAAATATCTCAAGATGTGTTTAGCTGCCACTAGATGAATATGTTTTGGTTCACACATGAAGTGACTTAGTACATTTGTGGCATAGCAAATGTCAGGACGTGTATTCACTAGATACATGAGGGATCCAGTTATCTGTCTGAAGAGTGTCACATTTGCAGGTTCTGAGTTTTCTGCTTCATCCTTTAATTTCTGAAGATTTGTCTCCATAGGAGTAGCAAGAGGTTTACAATCTACCATACCAAATCTGTTCAGAATATCAGAAATATATTTCTTTTGACTGAGGAGAATATGATCTTTGTTTTGAATAATTTCAAGACCTAGAAAGTAGTGTAGTAGGCCCATATCCTTCATATCAAATTCAGCTACTAGGTCCTTTTTACATTTATCTATTAGATTGTCTTCTCCTGTAATGAGTAAGTCATCAACATAGAGAACAAGGATTATCATGTCTCCTTTTTCAATTTTGAAGTATATATTAGGATCTGCAATATTTTTGGAGTACCCCAATTTGCTCAAATATTGATCTATTCTTTCATACCATGCTCTGGGAGCTTGTTTGAGTCCATAGAGTGCTTTCTTTAACTTGCATACGAATTTATTTTTGTCATGAGTGAGAAATCCTTCTGGTTGTTCAATGTAGACTTCTTCCTCAATCTTACCATTTAGGAATGCAGTTTTGACATCCATTTCATGTACTCTCCATCCTTTAGAGGCTGCAATTGCAAGTATGGTTCTGACAGATGTGTAACGAGCTACTGGAGCGAATGTTTCCTCATAGTCAATGCTTTCTTTCTGTGAAAATCCTCTAGCAACAAATCGGGCTTTATGTTTATCAATACTGCCATCTGGAGCATACTTGATTTTGAATAGCCATTTTGATGATACAACTGACTTATGTTTAGGTCTAGGGACAATGTCCCATACATCATTTTTCATGATGGACTGATATTCTTCAACCATTGCTTCTCTCCAGGCTTGTTTTGATAATGCTTTCTCAACACTGACCGGTTTTGATTCTGATAGTTCAGTTAGAAGTGCAGTGTAACATTTTTGCGTTCTAGTTCTTTTGTTTTCTCTGGAGATTTGTGCTGGTTCCATATTGTTTTCTTCAAGCATTTTCCTAGCCCATAATGGTCTCTTTTTGTTGTTTACATTTTCTACACAAGAAGGTTCAGGATCAAGGATTGCGTTTTCGTTATTTGATAGTGTTGAATTCATATTTGAATTGTTATTCTCGCTTTCTTCCTCAAGTGATAAATCTTTCTCAAGATCAAACAAACTGTTGTCTTCATTATTAGTGGATGAGAAGTTTTCTTCAAATTTGACATCTCTGCTTATTTCTACTGATTTTTGATTAGGGATATAGATTCGATATCCTTTAGAGTCTTCACTGTAGCCTAGAAAAATACCTTTCTTACCAGAAGGTTCTAATTTGGTTCTTTTCTCTTTTGGTACATGTATATATACTGGACATCCAAATACTCTTAAATGACTGAGATCAGGTTTAACTCCTGTAAATACTTCTTCTGGTGTGGTATTTTCAAGTATTGCATGTGGACATCTGTTTTGAATATAAACTGCAGTGTTGGCAGCTTCTGCCCAGTATGATATATGAATATTATGATCATGCATCATAGCTTTTGCTGCTTCAATGATGGTTCTGTTCTTCCTTTCTGCTACTCCATTCTGTTGAGGGTTATAAGGTACAGTATACTCCCTCTTAATCCCAACAGATTTACAATAGTTTTTGAAGTTGTCAGATGTGAATTCCCCACCATTGTCTGACCTAAGAGTTTTGATTTTCTTATTGGTTTGATTTTCTACCAATGTTTTGAATTCTTGAAATTTGGCTAATACTTCACTTGACTCTTTAAGTTTTAAAAAATATATCCACGTTTTCCTTGAATAGTCATCCACAAAGATTAGATAATATAGGGCACCTGAAAAAGAAGGAGTGGACATGGGGCCACACATATCAGTGTGAATGAGTTCTAAAACACTATTCGTCTTGTGTTCACTTGTTGGAAAAGATCCTTTAATGTTCTTTCCTAATGCACATCCCTTACAAATGCTCAAGTGTTCAGATTTTAGAGAGGGTACCCCAGAGGTGATTTTATGCAAAGTAGGAAGAGCACTATATCCAATGTGTCCTAGTCTTTTGTGCCAAATTTCATTATTCTGTTGAACATTGTGATTTAGGGCTACTTTTTGTTCATTACATAGTTTGTATAAGCTTCCATCTCTGGACCCTATGTACATTGCATTTTTGATGTTTGTGTTTTTGGTCCAGAGAAGAACTTTTTCTTCATTAAATGTTACCCTATATCCTTGATCAGCTAACCCTGATATTGAGATTAGGTTTCTCTTTATTCCGGGCACATATAATACTTCTTTAACTGTAGAGTGACTCCATCTCTTATCTGTATCAAACAGGTCCCAATTCCTTTTACCGAATAAGTGGAGTTGTCACCAATGGTTACTTCTTCTGTAGAGTTTCCAGAAAGGGTTTCGAACTGATCTCTGCATCTAGTGATATGTCTTGATGCACCGCTATCTATTATCCAAGTATTTTTATTGGAATTTAATTCACTTGCTAAGGCTAGATAAAAAAGAGAATTTTCTGTTCCTTTAGTTTCTGCTAAGGCTGCTTGAATTTTCTGTTTTTCTGGACAGTATTTGTGAATATGTCCAAATTTGTCACATTTATGACATTTTATTTTGGAGAGATCCCTTTTGAAGTGATGTTTTCCATTACTTGAATTGTTGAATTTTCTCTTCTTTTTCTGAGAAGTTTTAGTATGAAGGGCTTGTACTTCATTTTCATTTTTCGACCCTATTCCTCTGGATGCTAATCTCGATTCTTCTTGAGTACAATCGTTCTTTAATTGTTCGAACCTAGGTAAAGGCGGTCTTGTACTTATGCACTGAATGAAGGTTTCCCAAGAGATGGGTAAACCCTTTAGGGCGATAAGTGTAAGTTCAGTATCTTCTATAGTATTTCCAATACAGAGAAGTTGATCTCTTATTTCAGATATCCTTAGGAAATAGGAGGTGATTGTTTCCCCTTTGTTCATTTTCATGTTGAGAAGTTGACTCTTCAATGTTAAGATTCTACTGGCATTGTTTATCTCGAATGTGTCTTGAATGATTTTAAACATTTCAAAGGCACTGGTAATTCTCGATATGCTCGGGAGGATAGAATCTTTCACTGAATCTATAATCAATTTCCTGGCTTTGTTGTTTCTCCTTTTCCATGTAGTTTTCTCAGTTTCTTCTTCCGGCATTTTCATATCCTTCTCAATATATTCCTCTAGTTCAAGTTCCATTAGAAGAGAAGTAAGTCTTGTCCTCCAAGATACAAAGTTTGAAGGACCTTCTAATCTATCTTCCATTCTCATACAGTGAGCCATAATTTAATTTATAATTTAAAATATTCTCAGCTATATGTTAGGTTTTTATATATATATTTTCTTCTTTATATTCCTTACAGCTCTGATACCATGTTAAGGAAATTGGATCAGAAGATACTAATATATAAATATATTATGTATAGTTGATATTCGCTGATCAATGCAATTGCCGTTGTGATTGATTGATTGACCAACGAAGATCAACTATATATATAAGTTGAATCGATGTAAATGTCAACAGTCACGTCTTTTGAATACCGACTATTTCCTAACAAACGACATAATAATAATATAGTCGCTGTTTTATAACCTGTCGGCATTAACCTGTCGGCATTAACTAATTGTAATAGGACTGTCACGATAGTTATCGTGACTGTTATACATGAACAGTCACGATAATACCGTGACTGTTTATGTATAACAATCACGATAGTATCGTGATACATAGTTAACTTATGAATTGTAGATTATACCATTCGATTAATATTTAGTGTTTTATATATATTATGATATATATATATATATAGTTTTACGTCATTTTCGTAAACACGAACGAACATATTTTAACAGATGATAATGCCTCTTTTGGAATTGTTGCACACAACTTATACAAATTTGAAATTTCCCTCTTTAACACCTTTAGCAAATAGTTCTTCCTTCCGCATACTTTAGAAGATATGAATTGCTGTCAAACTGTAAAATATGCCTGCATCAGCAATTTCACTAATTGCTAAAAGGCTTTTAGGCAACTAATTCCTAAAACGCTTTTAGCCAAAATAGAGTATACCATACATCTTAGAGTTTCTCACATATACCATTGGGCATCTAAAAATGTAACAACCGCCCTTTGGTTGCTAATTTTTTTTTTCACAAGTACCAACTTAATCAAACAAGCTTCTTGTTCTATCGTAGAAGCATCATCTTCATGATTTCTTTGATTACCAAAGTGGTGTCAAACCTTCATCGTCACTTAGACTTGCACTCAAAGGTGGTAAGCTCTTGAGGTCAAGATCCCTATTAGACCTATACTTAAGCCTCGAGGGTTCATTCCCAGTGACCCTGCTGATGTAGATCCTGCAAGCAAACAGTTCAACTCTATGTATAATAGAGGGAAAAAAATCATAAAATGAACAAAAAAGTAAACAGAAATCTGGGCTGCATAGCCCTGCATTCTCAGAACTTCTTTATTTCTTCTAAATATAAAATTACAACCTCCAAAAAAGAACTAACTCCTACGAATACCAGCCAATCCCATTTTATTCAGTGACTAATCCTAAACTCACTCCCATAGAGATCACAATGCAAACAGCTCCTTAACTGGACAATCTTTACCTTATTTCACTCCTGCGTACCCTTCCAAATTGCTGAAAATGCTCCTAAAGTAACTCAACCAAACTCTTAACATTAATCAAATCATGGGACAGCTGTTACAAAGAAGACTGGTCAAGAGAGCTAGTTGATCAGGTGGCTAAAATTTATAGTTAAGCCCCAAAAAGACTGAGAAAAAGTCACCCACAACTAAACGTGAATGACTGTTAGACTAATGCTCCGCATCATCCTCCCCTTGCCTTGAAAAGCTCGAACATCTCAGTCCTTTTGTGTCTAGTTCAAACGTTGAAACAGCTTGTCTATACTTGAGCAAGTCAGCTTCTGAGACCCTAGAGTTATAAGAATCAGGTAGACCTTCCCACTTAGCAAATTACAACTTATAAGATCTAGATCAAGTAACCATCAATTTGGTATCCAGTACTTGTTCAGTCTGCTCTCTTTTCTTCCTTGGCACATGTTTGGTCCAATTGTCATATTCCTTCTCATTTTGCTCTTCTCATATCTGATCATCACTAGTTCCAGCCGAGTATGAATGGTCAGCAACATTAAAGATGGGACTAATGTCCAAGTCTTCAGGCAACTCAATTTGATAGGCATTATCATTTATCTTCTTCACGATTTTGCAAGGTCCAATTTTCTTGGGCTTCAACTTGTTGTAGGCACCTTGAGGGTACCTTTCTTTACATAGATCTACCATAACCATTTCTCCTTCATGAAAGACTTTTCTCCTCCTATGCAAATCAGCTTTCTTTTTATATCGGTCATTCATGGATTGTAATTTGAGCCTAACTTGCTGAAGTATCTCTTGAATATTCTCTAATAATTCTGTAGCTACTGGGTTATCCTGTGTGCTTACGGGAAAGTCAACTAAATCCACAACACCTTTAGGATTTGCAACATATACAATTTGAAAAGAAGACTTACCTGTTGATCTATTTATGCTAGAGTTATAGACAAACTCAGCTTGAGGTATCACCAAATCCCACTGTTGAGGATTGCCTCCAACTAAACACCTCAACAAATTGCCTAGGCTTCTATTCACCACCTCTGTTTGACCATCAGTTTGGGGATGGTATGCTGAACTGAATTGCAACCTGTTATCCAACTTCTTCCATAAGACTCCAAAAATGGCATAAGAACTTGGCATCCCTGTCGCTGGTAATTGTCTTAGGAACACCATGCAACCTCACAACTTCCCTGAAGAACAAGTGTGCCACTTGGCTCACATCATTGGTCTTCTTACATGGTATGAAATGGGCCATCTTAGAAAAGTGGTCTATCATCACGAATACTGAATCATTGCCTCTCTGGGTTTGTGGAAGCCCCAATACAAAATCTATAGAACTATCAACCCATGGCTGCTGTGGCAGAGGTAAGGGCAGATATAATCCTGTATTTTGACATCATCCTTTTGTTGTTTGACACACCCGACAAGCAGCAACAAACTTGTTCACATCTCTCCTCATATTAGGCCAAAAGAACTTCTCACTTACTAATCCAAAGGTCTTTATATTTTCCAAAATGTCCACCCAAACTATTTGAGTGCACCTCTCTCAATAGCTTTTTCTCTTTGTGGTCCAAGGGGAATGCAAAGTTGAGATCCCTTAAACAAGAAACCATCTAGCAATATGTAGTCTTCGAATGAATGCTGATGGATATGGTTTGGACTGTTTAGAATTGCCAAGATGCTGCTAAAATGAGGATCATTTGCATATTCATCCTTCATCTCTTCAAAACCAACCAATTCATGACTCATTACAACCAATAAATGACATCTTCTACTCAAAGCATCAGCTACTACATTGGTTTTACCACTCCTACGCTGCACAACAAAAGTATAGGCCTACAAGAATGAAGCCCATTTAGCATGTTTATAGGACAGCTTACCTTGTGAAATTATGTACTTCAAAGCTTGATACTCATCAAAATGAACTACCTATGTAAGAGATAGTGCATCCAATGTTTTAATGTTTGTACCACAACATAGAATTCCTTATCATAAGTGGTGTACCTCTTTTTTGCTTCATTTAATTTCTCATTGAAAAAGGCAACTGGTTTCCCTTCTTGACTTAACACTCCCCCAATAGCAACCCCTAAAGCATCACATTCAACTATAAAAAGTTTCTCAAAATCAGATATGGTAAGGATAGGTGCTTCAGTAACCTTTTTCTTGAGCTGTTCAAAACTAAGATCAGCTACCTTTGTCCAAGTAAAGACCTTCCCTTTTGTGCAATCAGTCAACGATGCACTTATACCACTAAAATTCCTGATGAATCTCTTATAAAAAAATTCAAACCATTAAAGCTTCTCACCTCAGTAATACTTTGGGGAGTAGGTCACTCAAGAATGGCGTTAACCTTTCCTAGATACATGCTCAATCCATCAAATGAAATAACATTACCCAAAAATACCAACTTATCTTTGCAAAATTCACTCTTTTCATTGTTGATAAATAGCCTTTCTGCCTTGAGTATGTCAAGTACTATCCTCAAATGTTCTACATGCTCCTTCAAGGATTTACTAAAGATTAAAATATCATCAAAATAGAATATCACAAAATTCCCAATTTGCAATCTAAATACCCGATTCATTATTCGCATGAAGGTAGCTGGAGCGTTGGACAATCCAAATGGCATCACCACCCACTCAAATAACCCATCTTGGGTTTTGAAGGCAATCTTCTACTCATCACCTTCACGAATCCGAATTAGATGTTAATCGCTTCTAAGGTCAATCTTTAGAGAAGATCTTAGCACCTGACAAGCAATCCAATAGATCATCCATCCTACGTAACGGATAACAGTACTTCACAATGATCTTGTTAATGGCTCTAGAATCCATACAAAGTCTCCACTTTCCTTCCTTCTTAGGGGAGAGTAGAGTAGGTGTAGCACAGGGACTCATACTTGCTCTCACAAATCCTTTTTCCAATAATTCAGTGATTTGTCTCCTCATTTCCTCATTCTCTAGAGATGTCATTCTAAAAGTAGGTGTAGCACAGGGACTCATACTTGCTCTCACAAATCCTTTTTCCAATAATTCAGTGATTTGTCTCCTCATTTCCTCATTCTCTAGAGATGTCATTCTAAAAGTAGCTTGATTTGGAAGTTTAGCTCTAGGAATTAGATCAATTTGGTGAGTAATGCCTCTAGAAGGAGGCAAACCTGCTAGCAGGTCACTTGGTGTCAAGTCTGAATATTGTTGCAGCAGTTCTTGCACTTCCATTGGAATCATTTGCTGGTCTGATTTTTCTTTTTCTCATAGGTACAGCAGATAACAAGCTTCTCCCTAAGATTCTCTTAAAAACTCTTTCTAACCCACTGTGAATAGGAACAAAGCTGCTGTTTCCATTTATCCTTCTCCCTTGAAAGGATTCAAAATATGAAGCTTACCTTCATGTTGTATCTCATAGGTGTTCTCTCTACCATGATGAATCACATCCCTATCAAGTAGCCAAAGCCCACCCAATAACAAGTGACAAGCATCCATTGGCACTACATAACACAACAGCTTGTCTTCATATGGACCAATTTTAACTCAACAAAACAAGATTGGTTCATAAGCACACTATGATCCTTTTTAACCAAGAAATTTTATAAGGATTTGGTTTTGGTATGCAAGAAAGCTTTAATTTTTGTACCATCTTTGTACTTGCCAAGTTATCAGTGGACCTTCCATCAACAATCACCTTGCACACTTTATCTTTGCACTTGCATTGTGTTCGAAATACACTATTTCTCCTCCAATCAGCTACAATGGTTTCTTTGTCTCCAACTATCATGTTCCTTCTTAGCCTTAAATTCTCACCTATCTCTGCTTCCACTGCTTCTATCGGGAGCTCTTCTTTTTATTCTTCTCGAGTCACCATTGTTCTCTTGGGGTTTGAGGGCAATCCACAGCTCTATGAGCCTCACTACAAATATAGCATTTCAAGGGTCTCCAGCCCCCAAAAAATTGTTGTCCTCGTCCTCTACCTCTAAAGCCACCTCTTCCTTGGAAGTTTGGCTTCACATTATCCACTGATTCTTCTTCATTGGTTGATTTGTATGAACTTGCTCTTCCCCTACTTGAATACCCACCTCTTTTGTTGGCTGCTCTGCTTACTCTATTCAATTTCTCCTATGCTTTTAAAGCTAATCGATAAGCTTCATCTATGGAATTCACCTTGAGTAAGATTAACTCGTTTTAGAGCTGGAATCTAAGTCCATTAATATACCTAGCCACAATATGCTCATTGTCTTCTTGCAAGTTAGTTCTGATTTGCAGCTTCATAAATTCTTCAATGTAGGCAGATATGGAGGACTCCTTTTGTTTCAAGTTTTGCAATTCCCTAAAAAAGCTTTTGCTGGTAATCTGAAGGCATGAATCTAGCCTTTAAATGCTTCAACATCTTTGGCAACAACTTAAGTTTCTCCTTTCATTGACTCCTCCTAGTGTTTTGAAGATTATCCTACCATAGAGTTGCATGAGACTTCATCTTTGCAGCTGCAATCTTTACCCTTTGTGGGTCAGCTTCCTCAATCCCTTCCATATCATAGTACTTTTCTAAGTCTTGAATCCAATCCAAGAACACCTCAGGATTTAGTTCACCTTTAAAATCAAGAACCTCAAACTTGACTCTAGTTCCTTGTTTGTAGATGGCCTCAATAAGTCTCTCCATTGGTCTATGACTGTTGCTCGCCCTCTTTGAACTTCTTGTTCTTCATCAGAGTCCTCATGTAGCAACCTAGCCTCTAGGTCTTTCAACCTTCGAAATACTTCATCCAAGGCATTATCTCTCAATCTAGCACTCCTCCTGCCTCTTTGTCCCCAAGCCATATGTGCTCCTCTCTGAGCCATTTTCAATTTTGCTTTGATACCAAACTGATGCAGATCCTACAAGCAAACAGTTGAACTCTATGTATTATAGAGGGAAAAAAAATCATAAAATGGACAAAAAGTAAACAGAAATTTGGGCTGCATAGCCCTGCATTCTCAAAACTTCTTTATTTCTTCTAAACAAAAAATTACAACCACCAAAAAAAATAAGTCCTACGAATACCAACCAATTCCATTTTATTCAATGACTAATCCTAAACTCACTCCCATATAATTGGAGAATCTCTTACCTTATTTCACTGCTATGTACCCTTCCAAATTGCTAAAAAGGCTCCTAAAGTAACTCAACCAAACTCTAACATTTACCAAATCATGGGACAACTGTTACAAAGAAGACTAGTCAAGACAGCTAGTTGATCAGGTGGCTAAAACTTATAGTTAAGCCCTAAAAAGACTGAAAAAAAGTCACCCACAACTGACCGTGAATGACTGTTAGACTAATGCTCTGCATCACCTGCCTACGTATCCCTTCAAGGGGAGTCAGAGGCTTCGTAGTTCATCTTTGAAGTTTAGAGGGAGTTCATTCTCTCCTCTCATATGAGATCTTTGATCTCTCTTAAAACCGGGACTATTTATTAAAATTAGCCCAACAATAATAAGTTATATCTAATTGCCTTCAAGTAGTATATATACATACACATTAACATAGGGGGTCATATCCTTCCAAAAATTCCCAAATCCATAGAGAGTGAGTCGAGCACACTTCCCATATACACATAGTGACTAGCTTGTACATATCACACACATGATGACTAGCTCTAGCTTACGTCACATATATACTGACTAGCTCTAGCATATGTCACATATTCATAGGGACCAGCTTCAATATACACATCTCGTATATAGTGACTAGCTTCAGTAGGCATCACATACCTAGTGACTAGTGTTTACACAATGAGGAACTGACATATCCATAACGCCTACCTACCACTTGCCCATAGTGCATCCCAAATAAAAGGAATGTTGATGCACTGCGCATTGCACCGTGGGACACATTCTTTTGCTCAGTCTTCTGCACCAACGAGCAAGTGGGAACAGGATTCGATGTATCCCAAACTACACTGAGTGCCTATCCTCGTCCTAACAAAGCCAAAGTATACCATTTCCACATCAAGATATGCCCAAAATTTTGCAATGAGATAGGTCCAATTATTACCTACCTATTCTTCATTAGAAATTCTCTTCCCTACAGTCCATCAAACGACTAAGCAACAAGGACATCCATAGTCGACATGCAAATGGCCCCCAGCCTACATTTTCCTAGCGGAATCCATCCAATACCCTAGATCAATGTGGAGTATCTCTCACTACATGCAACTAGCGCTAACCATTCGCTAACTCAATGGTATGACTAACAGTCTACCGGCATAGTACACTCGACTATCGTCAATCTCGAACGGATAAGCTTATCTCATGCGAGTCATAGGATTTATCCTTCGCTGATCACCTCGGATAGAGAGGACTAGTCTAAGTGTTAGAGGAATATAATCTTCTACCTATGCCCTCATAGGGTCCTATCTCCATCCATCACCGTAAAAGTCAGCACCTGTACTTGGCTTAACACTATAACTGGAAGAGAGGTTCCTAATTCAAAACAAGTTGATCACAATGGACTGATCAAGGAGTATATACACAGTCTTATAGGACTAGGATTAAATTTTACAACTGCATAGGATCACATGGATCCAACATAAGATGGCCTCTACTCAATAGATATCCAAACTAACTATAAGGTAATGGACCCCATCACTTCATTCAACTCGCTAATCAAAACACAATATGTATTAAATACCAATGATCGGGTTTTCATAACCATCTAATACCACTTCGGCCTCATTTGAAGCCTAGTGAAGAGAAAAGGTCAAACCAATTAGGAACAACCCCATAACTTGGGAGTTATTTCTCCCTAGACCCTTCCCCTATGGACTTGAGGTCACAGGGGCATCCTCACCCAAGGACCGCCTATGTTCCTGCTTTCAAATAGGTCAAAGTCACATGTAGTTCTCCTCCAAGGTTTCTCTCAATGGACACTTATGCTCAAGTTGCCCATAATCAAAGTTTCATCAATAATTCCTTTCCATTAATAGCATTTAGCATTAGATATAAAATCATAAATAAGTTCATAATTTAGTAACTGGTACTAGAACACTTTCCCCTTAAAGATATCGAGGTTTTGACACAGAGTCCTCCATTATTCATAAACCGGCTTGAATGACACAAAGTTTATTTTATCAACCTAGGGCTAACCTTATTACTCAACTTGGAAATAACCATAGTTCACACAAACTCAAAAGAAAACACTACCAATCAAAAATCACCTAATAGGTTCAGTATGAAGCTTCTTCTACCCAAAAGGGGTCTATATATATATAACACTATATCTAATATTTCCAATAAAGCAACTATTTGAAACCTATTAAGAGTTACAACATAATTGTATCTTTGCCTAAATCATGATTCCTACACAATATACATTCATCCAACACAACCATATTACCCTTCCTTGGTTCCTGTTAACACAAAAGCTTGCGCCCTTGCTGAGCTATCAACTCAGCAACATTGTGAAACATGGAAACAACCCCAAAATGTGGGAACTTGCGCAAGGGGGTTGAATCTCCGAAGAAGGTTGGCTTCCTTCTCAATCCAGGTGCAGGTGTTGAACCAACTCAACACTTCAGAACTTACTCCTAAGCCTATCCTAACAACTTGCAGAAGAAAAGGGAAGAAAGAAATACTTAAAATAAAAGGAGGCAATACACCAAGATTAGAGATTGTTTCTCTCCCTACTCGAAATGATACAAAAAAAACTGAAATACCCAAGAGATGCACAAACTTCAGTTGTATGAATGACCCCAATGCATGTATGGAGGTTAGAATTCGCTGAATGTCAAGATGAGAGAAGGATTCCTACGAGTCACACTCAGAAATAAATAACACAACATATATGAGAGAAGAGCCAAAAACATACACCTATGATGAAGGTAATGAAACATACAAAGCATGCATAATTTGAAGGAGGGCAAGAATAGTAATTTCAATTCATTCAAAGGCCAATGGCCAAACTTACAGTTGCATAAATGCAAGATAAATACAAGAGAAGTGAAAGAGCATGGAAAAGCTCAAGCCAGCAAGGACAGAACCCTTTACAATGAGGCTTAACAACCTTTATATAGAAAATTGGTTACAAGAGTGATCATGACCCGTGTGTGTGCAAGAAAATGTCAGTCTAGGAGTGCAGGGAAGTGCATGCACCTGACTTTCTGTACATGCAAGGAACCTAGCCATACCCTGAAAAATGCAACCCTGAGAAGGGTCGATTGATTGACCTTCCAAAGTCAGAGCATGCAGACATGACATAAGTCACCACAACAAGCATGGCCCTGTACCTCTCTTGATGGAAATCCTGCCCAAATCATTAAATGCACCCTTGTAGCTCCACAAAAGAAGGTGCACAAGTCACAAAAGTCATCGGAGCGTTTAAAGCTTTGAGTGTTGATCACGCCATCTGGAAGTGCTGCAAGCCAGAAGGAAGTCAGAGGACTTCGGAAACTCGGGTTCTCGAAGTGGGGAAGACAAGGAAGGAACCTCGGGGTTCCAAAGTTTCGGGAAGGAGAAAGGAGAGGCACCAAGGAACTTCGGAACCTCAAGATTTCGGAGTTCCAGAGAACTGGAACAAGGCTAAGGAAGGAACCTCGGAACCTCAGGGTTCCGGAGAAGAGGGAAAGGCAGCAAGGAAGGGACTTTGGAACCTCGGGGTTCCGAAGTTCCGAGGAACAAAGAAAAGGCAAGGAGGGAAGGAACTCCAGAACCTCAGGGTTTCGGAGTTCCGCAAAGGAGAAAGCAGAGGCAGCAAAAGGAAGGAACTTTGGAACCTCAAGGTTCCGGAGTTCCGGGGGAGGGAAGAAGACGAGGAGGAAACTTCGGAACCTCGGGGTTCCAGAGTTCCGAAGAAGAAAAGAAGAGAAGGCAAACAGAAGGAACTTCAGAACCTCAGGGTTTCGGAGTTCCGGGGAACATGAAAGAAAAGGGAAGCAAAGGGAAGGGACTTCCTCCAAACAAGACAACACTTCTCACCTCATAATTCTTCTGCTTTTCTCCTTGATCAACTAGGGCAGCACTAGTCCATGGATCGTATCTCTGATCGGTTCTTACTGATGGACCAAGGGTGTCATAAAATGACAACATTTTTGGTGATTTCTGCGGGATGCTTGTCTCCTAAGCATGAAGTCCAGAAGCCTTAAGCATCCATTGGGCACTGAGTCATTGAAAAGACCCAAAATATGTGTGCGCCATCACTTGGAGGAAAACTGGAAACTAGAGCGCACACCCTATTAAGGAGAATGCGGCAAGTGCACAAGCACTTATGAAAGCAAAACAACTTCTAGTCTGATTTCTTCTCTTTTTTTTTTCATTACTTTTTAATAGACTGACAAACATCCAAACTGGAGGGTCCAAGTTCCCTCCGTTTGTGATAAACCTTTAATTTCGACCCATTGACGACGTCTGGTATCTCCTTCTCGTCGAGTGTCCACAACTTGATCGCCCCGTTGGCATTGACTTTGCGTACCTTGAAGGTCCCCAGCCATCGCACTTTAAATTTTCCTGGTTTGATTTCGTTCCTCCCATTGAATTTCAACACTAGCTACCCAAGAGTAAACTTCATTCGCCGAAGGTGCTTGTCATGCCAGACCTTCCGTCTTTGCTGGGCTGCCTCTGTGGCCCATTGTGCTAACATTCTTTTTTCGTCCAACTTACTTAAGGCATACAGTCTCTCCCTCAAGCTCTCCATATCCCCGAGTCTGTTCTCTACTGCAATGCGAAGTCTTGGCACCATGAATTCTGCTGGCACCACCACTTCCTGCCCATACATGAGTTGGAACGAAGTCTGACTCGTGGTCACCTTGTAAGTCGTTCTGTAGGCCCATAGTACAGAGGGTAACCTTTCCTCCCAATCTTCCTTTTCTACTCCACAGGACTTGTAAATTACCGATACCAATATTTTGTTTGTGGCCTCGGCCTGGCCGTTGACACGTGGGTAATACGAGCTCGATAATGAGTGAAAAATCTTGAACTTTGAGGTCAACAGCCGTATGACATGGTTCACGAAGTGGCCCCCTCGGTCACTGGTCAACTGGATAGGTATGCCATATCGCATAATGATTTGTTCATAGATAAATTTAGCCATGCTTACTGCAGAGTTATCTGGAAGAGCCCTCACCTCCACCCACTTAGTCAAGTATTCCGTCGCAACCACAATGTACCGACACCGTCGTGTGCGGCTAGCCTTGAGAGGCCCTACAAAGTCCAGTCCCCATCGCTCAAAGAGTTCCTGTGCATGCGACGGGTTGAGGGGCATGAAGTCCCGCTTCAGAGGTTTGCCCGCCCATTGGCAAGTGTCGCACCCCATGACACACTCCCTGGCATCGTGATGTACGGTTGGCCACCACAGTCCTGCCAGAAGCACCTTGCAGGCTGTAGTGTCTGGGCCCATATGTCCACCTGCAGGTCCTTCGTGTGCCTCCCTCAATACACTGGGAACTTCCTCCTCCATGACACAACGCCTCAATATCTAGTCTAGCCCCATTTTGTAGAGTAAACCGTTGATGAGTGAAAAAGTCCTGCTCCTTAATACGAGCTTTCTCCATTCCCCTGGGGACATTCCCTCTGGAAATCGGGACGTCGACAGGTACTCTCCAATCTTCTTGTACCATGAAGGAAGTACAGCTATTTGGAACAAGTGCGCATCCGGGAAATCATCATTTACTCCCTCTGGAGGTTCCCCCGACTTGATCCGAGAGAGTTGATCGGCTATGACATGACTTCGCCCTGGTCTTACCACAATTGAAAATGTAAACTCGTGTAGTAGCAATAGCCAGGGGCTTATCCTCCCCTGGATAATCGGCTTGTTTACCAAGTACATGAGTGCCTGATGGTCTACGTAGAATGTGAATGGTGTAGCCAGTAGGTAATGATGGAATTTCTGTACAGCATAGACCATGCCAAGGGCTTCACGTTCTGTGGTACTGTAGTTCTTTTCAGCCTTCGAGAGCAACCTGCTCGCAAAATAAAGGGGGTGGTCCAACCTGTGTCCTCCTACTTGGGCTAATGTAGCCCTGATGGCATAGTTTGAGGCATCCACATGAACATAGAATTCCTTATCCCAATTTGGATATGCCAGTATGGGTGCTCCCATCAACCTCGTCTTTAGCTCTTCAAAGGCCTTGCTTTGTGGCTCTGTCCAAATGTATGGTTCCCCTTTCCATGTCAACCTATCCAATAGGTGGGACACCCCAGCGAAGTTCTTGATGAACCTCCTGTAGTACCCCACATGACCAAGGAAGGATTTTATCCTGGTGACGTCCATAGGAGGTTCCATTTCTACTATTACCCGAATCTTGTCTGGGTCCGTTTTCAATCCTTCTTTACACACAATGTGTCCAAGCAATCTTCCTTGTGGTACCATGAATCTACATTTCTTTGGGTTGAGGGCCAACCATGCCCTCCAACATCTCTCTAGGCACTCCCCGAGGGTTTTTAGGTGGGTGTCTTGTCCACTGTAAATAGACCAATCATCCAGGAAGGCTTTGAAGTTCCCCACCGACATCTTATCGAAGATGTGTAAGATAATGCGATGAAAGGTGGCAGGTGCATTGCATAGACCGAAGGGCATTCGGTTGTATGCATACACACCGTCCTCCACCACGAAAGTTGTTTTCAACTTATCTTCCTCTGTGATGGATATCTGGTTGTACCCAGAGAACCCATCCATGAAGGAATAGATCTCATGTCCAGCTACTTCCTCCAAGATGCTGTCAGTGAAGGGTATGGGAAACGGGTCTTTAATAGTGACAGCGTTCAGACACCGGAAGTCTACACAGATCCGGATCTGATTGGCCTT
Organism: Cryptomeria japonica; assembly: GCF_030272615.1. Lineage (NCBI taxonomy): Eukaryota > Viridiplantae > Streptophyta > Pinopsida > Cupressales > Cupressaceae > Cryptomeria > Cryptomeria japonica. The sequence continues at coordinate 1,011,175 of NC_081412.1, read as the reverse complement.
TTTCTTGAGGCAAATCACAATGGGAGACACCCATTCGCTTGTCTACACTTTGAAGATTATGCCTGCTTCCAACATCCGCTCAATTTCGTCGTTCACCCGTGCAGCATAATTCTTGTTCATACGGTAAGGCCGCTTCCTTACCGGCTGGGCTCCCGGTACCAATGTTATTCGATGTACACATAACTCTGGGGGCACACCCTTTAGGTCCTTGTATGTCCATGCGAAGACATCCTTGTATTCAAGGACAATTTTGAAGGCTGCCGCCTTCAGCACTGGATTCCAGTCATCTCCGACAAGGATGATCTTGGGGTCACTCATTCCCCCGAGATTTGTCTCCTTTAAATTGACTTCCTGGTATTTAATGGGCTCCCCCTTCAGGAATTGGTGTGCCGGCGTCTTATTCACCGAGGCCTCCCCTTCCTTGTACTCACCATATTCTGGGGGAAATATATTTGGTTCTTCCTCAATGCTCAATACATTGCACAAAGGTGTAAATAATTCATAATCCCCCATTTGCCAGTGGAAGAGGCCATTCAAGGAGTCCCCATCGTCCCCTGAGCATGCCTCCAGTTCTAACACCCCTTCGTCGCTAGGCTCCATGCGGCGTCCGTCCCCCAACTGGTCTCCCTCAGATTCCGAGTTGGAGGAGGATGCTAACTCCTCACTCACCATCTGCATACGGAGATCGATCATGTAATTCCTCCCCATGTTTTCCAAGGAAAGAGTATTCCGCTTCCAATTATGGTTTGCTTTTGCTGCAATGAGCCACCCATGCTCGAGAATCGCATCATACCCTTTCTGCTTCAAGGGAATTACTGCAAAATCTAGCACGAATGGCTGCGTGCCAATCATCACCTGCTGGCCCATGAGGGTGCCAAGGGGTTTAATCCCGTGTTGATCTGCCCCTAGTAGGTTGAACGTGGGGGGCCACAACGTAGGCTTTCAAAGTTTTTTCCATGTCGCTTCTGGGAGCACATTTACTCCTGACCCTCTGTCCACAATAGTGTCTGTCAAGGTAGTCCCCAGTATGCCCATTTCTACCACCGTCGGTTGGCGTCTGCTGTTGACTACCAACAACATGGGGTCGATCGTGGGGCTTACGACCTCCCTCACGGGGTCGGCTGTGGGGCTCACGACCTCCCTCATTTTCACCTGTGAGGGTACAGAGTTTAAGATAGCCGTTTTTAACTACGGCATGGTCTCCAGGAGGTCTTGAATTCTCACGGGTACCTCCATCTACAATATTTGCCGTAAGATTTCCTCTTCTCCCCTCGTTCGTAGCGGACTTGCGATCTGGTGGTTGTTCTGTCTTTGTGCGGCCATTTCCCTTGTGATCTCGTCTCTTGCTACCCGCACTCTCTTGGTTTCCATGTGGGGATTTGGGTATGCACCCTTTTTGTCCTGTGCCCTTGTGATTGCCAACACTTATGCCTTTGTGGGTTCTATGTTTAGAAGGTTTACACTAGGCTTCGGGCAATTTGTGTCCTCATGGTCGCCTGGCCCGCACCATCGACAAAGGTGCTGAGGGGTGGCTTCCTTTGTGCAATCACGGGCGAAGTGTCCCCACTGATTGCAGGCCCTACACTAGATCATTGGCCAGCCCTTGGCGTCATACTTTATCTGGTTTTTGTTATTGTTATTGTTATTGTTATTATTTCTTCCGCCACCGCATCTGTTATCCCGGTATCCTCCAGATGATGCCGTTGTGTTCGTTTGTTGGCCCGTACCCGCTGGTGCAGATGTTGTGGCCTGCTTCATGAACAGGACCTGGCTCATTTGCGTACTTCGGGTTTTCATGTTGTATGGGTACTCCTTGGTGGAGTCTCCCATCACTTGGCAAATCTCGCAGAATGCCTTCTTCTGGCAAGTACCCTTTGTGTGCCCCTCCTCTTTGCACTCAGTGCACCATATGTCCCCTTTGGTCCGACTAGTGCTTCTCATTATTTTGAATTCCCTTCTCATTCGCTCCATGTCATTCTAGAGCGCTTGCACCCGTTTGCCAGCCTCGCTGTTGCTGCTGCTTTCCTGTGACGAGTCATCCTCCTCGGACGAGCTATCCTTCTTTTTTTTCTTCGACGTCTTGGTCTTGCTCTCAAGATCCATCGCTCTATTGTATGCGTCTTCGTACGATGTAGGTGGAACGATTTTCATCTTCTTTTAGAGGGAATGTTTTAGTCCCTCCACGAACCATCGCTTTTTCAACCCATCTGTTGGTTGACTCTCCATTTTTCCCAATAGTTCCTTCAGCCGCCGACTATAGGCTCGCACTGTCTCGTTCTTGTTCTGCTTCGTTCCATAGATCTCGGCGACTATTCCGTTGTCATCTCTCAGGAGGCGGAACTCTATCCCAAACTCCTTCTTCAGGGCGGGCCATGTGCCGACTTTGGCCTTATCCATGTCTAAGTACCCGTCTATGGCCACTCCCCTTAAAGTTGTTGGGAACTATGTTACCCATTCGTCTTGGTCGGTAACACCGTTCGCTGACCATATGGTTTCGCACGTTCAACAATGGCGGACAGGATCTTCCTTCCCATCGCCATTGAACTTCAGCAGTTTCTGTTTACTCACCATCGATGGGGGTCGTCTTCCTGGAGGTGGCTATGGCTGTGTCTGTACCCCTGCGCCGCTCCCTCCGGTCCCTTCGATGCTGGTGGTGTGTCCTGCATGGGTGACTGGAGGTACGGTGTTTTGCCTTCCGTGTGTGGCACCTACCATACAATTATCCTCCCCTTTGTTCTCACCCGCGCCCACTCCTGGCTCCCTCTGGTGATCCTCACTTTGTGGTGTAAGAGATAAGTTTCTGAACTGATCCCGGGTCTCTTCGACTAGATCTCTCCGTAACCTTGTTTCCTCCAGAAACTCTTCATGGCTTCTCACCCTACGGTGGTCTCGCGACACATAGAAATTCCCCTAGGCTTCTGCACCCTCCGTGACACCTCCTTGGTTCCCTTCGGGCAACCCTTAGGCAGGTCGTCCTTCGGCAAGTTGCCTCAGCCTCCGTCTACGTTCTACACGTTGTTCCAAAATCAAGGTCCTCTGTGCGGCCTCCCACTCGTCCGTTTCTGCTTTCTTACTTCTATCTTTATTCAATAGGTTGGGCATTAATTGTAGTACATTTCCATAATTCACAATACATAAGCCAAAAACCAGTCTATTAATTCATTTCGTCAGATGCAACTCGTGTTAATGACACTTTTATTTGAATATAGAAGTTCAAGGTTCAATTCCATCCTGGCCTGGCACCATCCCGTTCCGCTTCCCGTCGACTGCTTTCTTCGTAGTGTTGAAGGATTTGTTGGCGTCGCTCTTCTTGGGCAATCTCCTCCAGGCGAGCCTGTTATGCCAACGATGCCTATGCAAGCAACCGAGGGAGGTGGTTCATCAACCGATTTACTGTCGGGCTAACCTCCAGCGCTGTCCACACGGCACTTGGTGGGATTTCCGCCTCTCATCGGACGTAGGTCTGGATGGCTACCTGGAGCAGAATTGAAAATTCTATCGTTGCAGTGTCTTCTCCTATGTAAAGTTCTGTCCGCGCGTCGTCGGCCTCTGGGTTTATTTCACCAACGGGTAGGCCCATCATGTCCGTGCACCATCCGCGTCTTTCGTTCCTGAGTACGTCTAGGCAACAACGCCAAATGTTTGCCCTCTCGAGTGAATAACTTAAAACATAAAGCACGTAATGCAAAATAATAACGCCATAGATATCAGACAAGTCTAAGAGATGTTATTCCATTCATAATATATGTATGTTACAAGTTACATTCCGAAGTATACAAGGATACCGAGGGGGTGCGAGCGCCAACCGTCGCACAGCAACTACCACCCCTCGGTTGCCAACTAACCAAGAAAATTACACATAATTAACTAGTCTTATTCTCGTGTACAATAATGTCGCCAACAAATTTCGCCATCAAGCCTAGAGAGATGAAATGCATTTGCCTCCTTGCAACTAGTGATGACATATGGACCATTTGAAGTGTCGCCCAGCTTTGGCTTTGTATGCATCCCACTTTAGAACTAGATCTCCCTCTTTAAAGACTCTATTAGTAGCCTTTTTGTCAAAAACTTTCTTGATGAGTCTCAAATGTATGCATAGCCTTACTTCTAACCTCCTCCAGCTCCATCAGCTCAGCTAGCCTTACTGTCATGGCATCACTCTCTGTCAATTCCAGTTGATGTGCTAGTTCAAGAGAGGGTAACTCTAGGGAAGTTGGGAGTCTTGCTTCCTTCCCATATACTAGCATGAAAGAGGAGTTATCGATCGCCCCTCTTGGGCGTGATCCTGTCAGCCCATAAGGTTGTCCTCAACTTAGTATGCCATGCCCTATGATTGTCTTCAATCGTCCTTTTAATTATCTTGATGAGATTCTTGTTGGAAGATTCAGCTAAGCCATCACCCTGAGAGTAATAGTTGGATGACGTCTTCAAGTATACACCATGCTTAACTACCCAAGAACTAATTTGGGTTCCAACGAATGTCCTGGCATTGTCTAATATGATGGTGGATAGGACACTGAATCTTGTCACAATTCCATCTAGGAATTCCAACACTGAGGCCTCAGTGGCATCCCTCAATGTGACTGCCTCTGTCCACCTAGTGAAGTAATCTGTTGCAGCCAAGATCCACTTGTGGCCAGCACTAGAAGGTGGATTTATCATGCCAATGAAGTCTAAACCCCATTGGGAAAATGGTTGATCTGCTCGAATGGGGTGCAAAGGTAGGGAAGCTAGTCTTTGCTTTCCAGAGAAGAAAGCACATTTCTTGCAATTCTTCACCCATCTATGTGAGTCACTAAATAAGAATGGCCAGTAATAACCAGCCCTCATTATTTTTATAGTCGTAGTCCTTGTAGAGAAGTGACCCCTGAAGAGCCATCATGAAATTCCTCTGACAATCTACTGACTTGGTTTTGTTTGATACATCTTAGTAAGACTCTATTAGAGTCTCTTCGAAAAAGATTGCCATTCACTAAGACATAGGGAATGGACTGCAACTTAAAATGCCTTCTTTTGGTCCTGTCCAGACCTTGGGGGTATCTACCTTCCATTAAGAAGGTGGTCATGTCACTTACCCAGCCGAATTGAGTGTCATTTGTTGGCGGCAATATTGTACACGGAAATAAAACTAGTTAATTAAGTTGTAATTGTGTTGGTTAGTTGGCAACCGAGGGGTGGCAGTTGCAGTGCGATGATTGGCGCTCGCACCCCCTCGGCATCTTTATATACTTCTGAATGTAACTTGTAAAGGGAACAATTATGAATGGAATAACATCTGATAAAAAAAAAAAAAGGCAAAGTGCACCGTACGGCAGGGCCACGCATCCACCGTGTGGTGGCACCACGGGTCCACTGTGCAGTGGCACCGCGGGGTCACCATGCGGTGGTACCATGTGCCCACCGTACAGTGGCACCGTGTGTCCACCGCGCGGTGGCACCGTGGGGTCACCGTGCGGTGGCTATTTTAACCCGCACAATCGAAGAGGCAAACAGAGGAAAATAAATAAATAAGGAAAACAACACGGAGGAAGGAGATTGCACACACCTGTACGCCAAGTACACCGCACAAACAAACACAGCCGTACGGTGGAGGGATATTGACCGCACGGGAAGTAGTCCGTACACTGGAGGTGTGTCCGTACGGTAAGGAGGTTGTTGACCATACGGGGAGGTTGTATGGTCGAGGTGCCATCGAGGACATTATAGAGGGAAAAAAAAAAAACGACGACGACCAGATTGAAAAATTATTCGATGACATCTGGAGCCTGGACACTGAAAATATTGGAGTTGGACGAAGGGCGTTGGAGATGTCACGGGAAGTGTTGTGGTTGTTCGTACTGTGAGAAAGAAGCCTGCAGCTAAGCATTGGTGGGGAAGCCATAAGCCGTAGAGGGAGATGAATTTGGAGGTTGGGAACAAATAGAGTTTGAGGGAAGGCATTGCAGGTCCGCGCAGTTGTATGACACCAGGGAGTTATTCAGTTCAGTTGTTAGCCTTTGGGGAGTGTGATGGAGTATCTGAGGTGTCTCCTAGCCTTTGTGCCAGCCAGTTGTGGCCACCTCCAGGCAGGAATGGTACGCTTTGAGGAACTTGGAGTATGTCTCGGCTAGACATGAGGTTGCCTTGGTGGATGCAGAGAGGGCTCAGGAGGAGCTGACCACCAGGTTGGAGGTAGTACTAGCATGAGACGTAGCTCAGCATACCCAGAAGTTGGATGCCGAGAGGGCAGGGCGGGTGGCTATCGAGGACAAATTGGCTAGGGAAGACAGTATCATTTGAGTAGCAGTTGGTGGAGGCTGACACTGAAAAGCATGCTTTGCAGACAAGTTTGGTTTAGGCACAAGAGGATTGTGATGTCAAAGGAAGCACTAATGGTGAAATCCGCACTTGAGCATAGGATGGTAGCAGAAAAGGGTTTTTAAGCGAGGACACAACAGGTGTATAAGTTACAGGCTCGACTGGCGTCAGCAATTCTGTTTAATGTCATCTCTATTTTGTGTTAAGTCATCCAGAGATGACTTCTTTTCTTTTGGGGGGGATGATGTTGGCGGCAATATTGTACATGGAAATAAAACTAGTTAATTAAGTTGTAATTGTGTTGGTTGGTAACCGAGGGGTGGCAGTTGCGGTGCGACGGTTGGCGCTCGCACCCCCTCGGCATCTTTATATACTTCCGAATGTAACTTGTGGAGAACGACACTTATGAATGGAAGAACATCTGATATATTGCATCTAATATCTATGGCATTATTATTCTGCATTACGTGTTTTATCTGTGTGCTTTAAGTTATTCACCCGAGAGGGCAAACATCGTTGCTATTTGGTTGATCCTCTTGTAACATAAGGGTGACCTCTGAAGTAGTCTCAGAAGATGAGACAAGTGGTTCACATAGGCCCCTGCCTCTTACAAGCTTGGTGATCTTGATGTTGATGTCGTACTCCATGACCTTGGTTATCCATCCAGCCCTCTTCTCACTGATGTCTTTATTTAGAAGGAAATCCTTGACACTTGCATGTGGAACTAAGAGATGGATCCTGTTGTTACACAACATGTGTCTGAACTTTTTTAATGCCCTTACAACAGTGAGGACTTGCTTACTTAAGCTCATAGTCCTTAGGCTTACTTAAGCTCATAGTCCTTTAGCCCCTCACTAAAGAAAGGAATAGGTTGCTCCAAATTATCATCGTTCAGCTGTGTTAGGACAACTGAGATGCTGGATTCTCCTCCGAAGGTATAGAGTATAGAATCACTTTCATAGTTATAATTGACAAGGGTAGGGGCATGAGCAATTGCTTGTTTGATCTCTTCAAAACCGGCCCTCCCCTCTTTGGTCCAACTGAAAACCAATTTTTTCTTCAACATGGAAATGAGGGGTTTTACCATGGTGGCAAGGTTGGGAATGAACCTCCTCACAAAGTTGATCCTACCAAGGAAACTTTGCAATCCTTTCTTGTGACTGGAGAGTGGAAGAGAAAGAATAGCCTCCACTCGCTCTGGATCAATGGTCAAGCCCTCCTTGGATACAATGTGTCCTAGCAACCTTCCTTCATCAGTAGCAAATACACACTTGCTAGGGTTCAAGGAGACACCATACTCCCTGCATTTCATGAACACCTGCTCAAGATGACCAAGATGATCAGCTGCATGCTTTGAATAAACAGTTATGTCGTCAAGGTATATAAGCACAAATTTTGCTAATACACCCTTGAAAGCCATGTCCATTGCTCTTTGAAATGTGGCAACTGCATTGGTTAGCCCAAAAGGCATTTTGCAATAAACATATGTACCCCACTTAGTAGTAAATGCAATCTTGTATTGGTGTGATTCTTGGACCAAGATTTAATTGTAGCCCGAATACCCATCCAAGAATGAAAATCTTTCCGAGCCACTGACCTTTTGGAGAATCTGCTCCATAGAGGGAAGGGGATAGTGGTCCTTGAGGGAGGCTCTATTGACATCCCTAAAGTCTACACATAGTCTGATTTCCCCATTCTTCTTCCTTACAGGGACAAGGTTGGCCACCCAAGAGGAGTGCTTGATAGGGAAGATGATATTGGCTTATATGAGCTTGGTCAACTCCTTCCTCATTAGTGGCTCAATCTTGGGGTTTATTGGCCTTTGCTTTTGTCTAACTGGCTTTACATCCGGGTTTAGCTCTATGGTATGTTGGGCTAAGATAGGGTCAAAACCCTTAAAGTCTTCATAGGTCCAAGCAACTATGTCATCATATTTTTGACAAAGCTCAACAAAGGCCTCTTGTTCGGTTGAGGATCACACCTTGCCCAAATTTAGAGACCTACCCTCGGCGACAACAACTGGCTTGTAATCACCCCTCTTTGCAGCCAAGTTCATCTTCTTCTTCAACTGATCATCCGAGTTGAAAATGCCTTCCAAGGTAACTAGACCTTTGGGCAGCTTGTTGGAGTTGAGCTGCATGATTTGATCTCCATACTAGTCTTGCAGCTTAGACTGATTTTTAGCAGAAAATTTTGCTTCATTTTGCAAGGCGTTGACAATTTGCTGATCACTTTCGAACACTTGCCAATTTACCTGATTGTCTAGGACAGCAGGCCTCACAACAAGCCTGATGTGTTATTCCTTCTCATTTGCAACATGCGCTAGTATGTCGAATTTTGCACCAATCGTTGCAAGCCTATCAACATGCTTGTTCTGACCTCTAGGAATGCTCTGGATACTGAAGGCCTTGAATCCTTCAATCAAATCCCAAACCCTGTGTTTGTATGATTTGAGTAGGTTGTTCTTTGTTATACTTTGAGCTCGGATGTGGTTAACAACCAACTCACTATCTCCAAATACTTGCAAAGATCTAATCTTTCTGCTTTGTGCAAGTTGGAGACCTTGGATCAAGGCTTCATACTCAGCGACATTGTTGGTGCAACCAAATTGAAGCCTAAAAGAGAAGAAATATCTCTCTTGCTCAGGAGAAACAAGCATCACACCGGCACCTGCACCGTTCTTGTTTCTTGAACCATCAAAAAACATGTTCCATAACCCCTCTGAGTCTCCTTGTGCCTTGATGAAGTTAGGGATAGGAGTATCCTCTTCATGGATACAATAGGTGCCAAGCCCAGTCTCTTCAGTCTCAGCTAATGGATCAAACTAAAAAGCATTGGCCCATTCGTCCAGCAAACAATCAGGGACCTCTTGCAAAAGAGTAGCAGGCTCACGGATAGTACACTCCTCCCCCTCTTCATGCAAAGTGCAATTCATGTTTATAGGGCTAGGGGTGTAGGGCTCAATGTGGTTTTGCGCAATGGGCTCTACCCTTATGGTAACCTTGGTACCATACCTTGTTCGAAATAGCATGTGGGACCAATCAGAAGACAAGTATCCACCTATCTTGGCGGTGAAGTCTCTAGATAGGCAAATGGCAAAGAATGTAGGGAGGTCGATGATTGATATGTCTCTCCAGATAGGCAGATGGCAAAGAAGGTAGGGAGGTCGATGATTGATACGTCTTGTAGGACAGTGCAACCAAGGCATGCATGCAAGGTTAACTTCAAATTTTTAACAAACCCAACTGTCTTAATAGAAGTGCCATCCAATTGGACCACTCCTTTAGTCACAGATTCATATTCTATGCCAAGAAGATCAGCTACCTTCTTAGGCATGACTGAACTACTAGCTCCTGAATCTATCATGCAATTGTGAACTAAGTTATCTCTTATGATTAAGGAGAGATAGAAGGGGGGAAGTTTGCTGATCTTGCTTCAATCTTCCTCCTCCATGGGTTGCACCAAACTGGTGGAGACTGTCTTCCTGCTGACTGTTTCCTAATCACCTGACTAGTTGATGTCTTTCAATGCTTCCTTGAGAAAATCCCTTTGAGATGGGATGGAAAGGGCCTCCCACATAGTGACATTGAAGTTGGCCTTCTTCATCTAATTAACTATGTTGAAAGGAACACCAGCTGATTTTAGAGGCCCCTTTGAGGCTATAAGGTCTACCTTTTCTCTTTGGACGACTTGGGCCTCTCCCTGCCTCTTGCTACCTTGCAAGGTACTTTGGCTTGTATCATGGACGACTACATTGGGCGTTGGAGCTTGGTCTGATGTTGAAAGTGAGGCAGCCTCTATGGCTCTCTTCTTTGACCTTGTATATTGCAACATAGACTCACCATTTGTTTGATTCAAACCACAGAATTCTGCTTCCTACCAATTGACAAAGGTAGAATCCCCTTGCAAGTAAGCCTAAGTGCCAACACTAGGCTGATTTGGGTCATATTGCTGGCCAGAAGTAGTCGGCTCATCCTGCACCACTAAGGCTTGGACAAACCCTCCATTTTGGCATGCACCTTGGTTGTGTGGCTGATTGCTGTAAATGTTATTGCAATTTCCAATTTAATGGACAAGTTATATGGTAGATAGTGTATTTGCGTTTTTGGTATTATTTCTATGACAATAATATTATCTTATTTCTTTTCTGCAGGTCTGAGGAATGAACATGTATCGATTTCAATGTCATTCCTTTCCTTTTGAATGATGTATATATATCAAGGCAGCCACGATCAAGTGGCACCTTGATCGAACATGTCTTTTAGACATGTCTAACCAAGATGTCACTTGGTCATGACTGTCCACCGATTCTCTTCGGTGTTTATGATAACAGTTCGATATCATCTGCATATGTTAATAGTTCGATATAAACATACCCGATGATGAATCGGTGTCAAGGCATATTATGATATAAGCACACCCGATAATGAATCGGTGTCAAAGCAGATTATGTTATGATCACACCCGATAATGAATTGGTGTTAATTTAAACAATAACAACAACTAATAGCATTATATGCTATCGGGTTAATACCCCGATAGTATATTAATGTCGATTCATAAATGAATCGACATTAATATGCTATTGGGTTATCAGCCCGATAGCATTTAGATCAACGCTTAACATAATTAAGCAGGTCGTCGATCTAATCCATAGCCATTATCAATATCATAATCAAAATCAAGGTTACAGTCTGATAAACATATTCAGTTTAGATAATCTAATAGCATAGACGAATAAATCAAAACAGAGGAGATTAATGAGATAGGAAAATCTTATCTTGCAGAAGCTACTAATGCATTAACACTCCCTCTTAGCTTTGGAAGATAGTAACCTGCATCACATTTCTTTTCCATAATGTCAGTCTCCAAGAATATATATCATCTATACATATGATATGAAGTACCATCAGGACATAAGATACAAATATAAAACATCACTCTAAGCATGTGACATAGAGTATCATCTAACCATGTGATATAAAAGATTCATCATTTTATTATGACAAGATATCACCTGTACACGTGATATCAGTATTGCCTAAACACGCAATACTAAGGATAAACATATGAGGATGGTTAAATTCTCATCTTATCCAGGTTGTGATATGTGCACAAGCATTTTATACAAATGTTTTATCACAACACCATCATGGCACATCCATGATATACCAGATATCCAACATGATAACTGGTTTGAGAATCATAAGATCGTCACCTTATGATGTCTGCATACAAGTGTTCATAATCTGAGAGATCATCACCTCTTAGATATGAACACAGGGGGTAAAACCTAGAATGTCTCAACATGACAAAAGAAGTTTACATTTTCAACATCTTATTTACAAAGCAGATTACCTTTCTATCATACCTAAACCCTTTCTACAGTGATCAACCTTCACTTTGGAAAGTGGTTTGGTCAGAATATCTACAGTCTGATCTCCCTTACTAACATATTCTAATTTGATCACATTTTTGTCTACAATGTCTCGTACATAATGGTATGGGATCTCAATATGTTTGGATCTATCATGGAACACTGGATTCACTGAAAGATTTATGCAGCTTTGATTGTCGCAATGGATGATAGTAGGTTTCATCGGATTACCAAACAATCCCATAAGTAACTTTCTAAGCCACACTGCTTCTCGGGCAGCCATGGAGGCTGCAAGGTATTCGGCCTCGGTGGAACTTTGCGCTACAAAAGACTGCTTTCTGCTGATCTAGGATATCATGGCTGATCCCAAACTGAAGCAGCACCCAGAGGTGCTTTTTTGGTCAGTCACACTTTCAGCCCAATCTGAATCTATGAATCTATGTAGATTAAGATCAACTTTCTCATACTTGAGACCAAGATTGAAGGTGCTTTGTAAATATCTCATAATGTGTTTTACTGCGACCAGGTGTATCTCCTTTGGCTCACACATAAACTGACTTAAAGCATTTACTGCATAGCAGATATCTGGTCTTGTATTTACCAGATACATAAGAGACCCAATCATTTGCCTGTATAGAGTGGGGTTAGTAGAAGGTGATTCTGCTGCTGCTTCTTTAAGTTTATGAAGATTGGTTTCCATTGGAGTGGTCATGGGTCTGCAGTTTAGCATTCCAAATCTCTTCAGGATGTCCAATGTATACTTGCCTTGGTTTAGAACAATGTTATCAGAATTCTGCCATACTTCCAACCCTAGGAAATAATGAAGGAATCCCAAGTCCTTCATATCAAATTCTTTAGATAGCTCTTTCTTGCATTGATCTATGAGGTGATCTTCTCCTGTGATTAATAAGTCATCAACATATAAAATCATTATTAGCATATCACCTTTATTCTGTTTGTAGTAGAGATTAGGATCTGCATCATTTTTAGAGAAGCCTAGTTTTGATAGATATGTGTCAATTCTTTCATACCAGGCCTTGGGAGCCTGTTTGAGCCCATATAGAGCTTTCTTGAGTCTGCACACATGAGACTCTATATGATGGATCTCAAACCCTTCAAGTTGCTCTAGGTATACTTCTTCAGATATCTCTCCATTAAGAAAAGTTGTCTTTACATCAATTTGATGTACCTTCCATCCCTTTGCTGCTGCAATGGCTAGTACAGTCCTAATTGAGATATATTTGGCTACAGGAGCAAATGTTTCTTCGTAGTCCATTCCTTCTTTTTGAGAAAATCCTCTGGCTACAAATCTTGCCTTATATTTTTCAATGCTGCCATCTGCTACATGTTTGATCTTAAAAAGCCATTTAGAAGAAACAACAGATTTCTTATTGTCAGGTTCATTTTTTGATAGATCATTCATAAGAGCAACATAGCTAGTAAATTTATTAGGTCTTTTGCTTTCTCTGAAGGTTCCAGAAGGAGCAGCAAACCTCTAAGCTTCTTCTACTATTTTGGTGGCCCATAGTGGTCTTTTCTTGAGATTTCTAGGTGAGTGTTCATTTTCATTTTCAATTTCATCTAGATTCTCCCTCTGAAACTCAAGGGCAAGATTTTCATCTAAGTTAGAAGTAGGGACATAGATTTCGGGTTCTATGAAGTTCTAAGCTCTTTTGAAAGCCAAGTCCTCCTCAAAGATTACATCCCTACTTAGTTCAATATTTCTTTGACCAGGTACATAGATTCTGTAGGCTTTGGAGGTTTCACTATATCCTACAAGCAATCCTCTTTTTCCAGAAGACTCTAGTTTTAGTCTCTTTTCTTTAGGTATATGGATATAGACAAGACATCCAAATATTCTAAGGTGGCTAATATCTGGTTTAATTTTAGTGAATACTTCCTTGGGAGTTTTGTCCTCAAGATGGGAGTGAGGGCATCTGTTCTGTATATATACAGCGGTGCTGGATGCTTCTACCAAGAGATTTGTGTTAAGGTTTTGATCTAGGATCATGGCCTTGGCAGCTTCAACTATAGTCCTATTTTTCCTTTCCGCTACCCCATTTTGTTGGGGGTTATAAGGTATAGTGAGCTCCCTCTTAATCCTATTATCTCTACAAAATTCTTTAAACAAATCTGATGTGTATTCTCCCCCATTGTCGGTTCTTAGGGTTTTAACTTTGTTTCCTGAGTGGTTTTCAATTTAAACCTAGAGAGGATCTCTTCTAATTCTTTACTTTTCAGAAAGTAGATCCAAGTCTTCCTACAGTAGTCATCAACAAATATTACATAATACAAGAATCCCCCTAGAGAGGATATGGACATAGGTCCACATACATCAGAATGAACTAATTCTAGAATTATACTAGTTTTCCTAGTACTATTTTGGAATGCACCTTTGGTATTTTTTCCTAGGGCACATCCTTTGCATGCCCCTGAATGATCTTGCTTTAACTTGGGTAGACCTGTGACAAGGTTTCCCATTGAAGATAAAGCCCTAAAATTCAGATAGCCTAATCTTCTATGCCAAACTTCATTTGCATTAGTGGCTTCATGGATTAGGGCTAGGTTGGGTTCCGTGCATAGCTCATACAAATAGCCCCGTCTCTATCCAATGGTCTTTGCCTTCTTGATGGAGGAGTTCCTTGGCCAAGCCAATACTCTGTTGTCCATGAATGTCACTTTGTATCCGTTATCTTCCAATGCCGATATAGAGACTAGATTTCTTTTGATGCCAGGGACATATAGTACTCCTTCGAGCCGCAAGGATATGCCTGTCTTCAATTTGATGGTGCAGGTTCCTATTCCTCTGACTGGATGTGTGGATTCATCTCCGATGGTTACATCCTCATCACTCTCCTTTGTCATGGAATCAAGTACTTCACTAAACCCAGTGATGTGCCTGGATGAACCACTGTCAATCACCCATGAGTTGATTTTGTTAGAAGCTTGGCTTGTGAGTGCTGAGTAGAATACGTATTTCCCGGAGTCATCTTCCCCTTTAGTCTTTCCTGCTTTGGCAAATGTAGCATGTTTCTTGGTTCTTTCCGAGCACTTTGCAACATAGTGTCCAAACTGATCACATCTGTAACATTGAATGTGAGATAAGTCCTTCTTTGAAGTATTCTTGCCTTGACGACCTTTTCTCTTTCTAAACTGCCTTTTCTTGTTTTGCTTGGTGGAGTTAGTGTTTAGGACTTGTAGGTCTTCATCTATATTCTTATGTTTCATTCCCATCTTGTTCAATCTTGATTCTTCTTGGAGACAATCATCCCTTAATCTTTCAAACTTAGGATATTTGGACCTTGCACTGATGCCTTGGACGAATGTGCTCCATCCACTAGGCAACCCATCTAGAGCAATGAGTGTTAACTCTTTGCTTTGGATCTCGTAGTCCAGAGTTGCTAGTTCATCTTTTAGAACTGATATCCGCATAAGGTAGGCGTTGATTGTCTCCCCCTTGTTCATGGTGATATGATTTATTTCTCCTTTTAATGCTAGAGTTCGACTTGCATTTGATATCTCAAATGTGCTTTCAAGCGCTTTGAACATTTTATAGGCTGTCTGATGTTTTCTTATGATGGGCATTATGTTGTTTCTCACCCCATCAACTATTATTTTTATTGCCTTTTCATTTCCCTCAATCCATCTTGTTTTGTCAGGTTCATTTTCGGGTTGATCATTTTTAGTTTGAACAAACGAATCCACTTTGTTCTCCTTTAAGATCATTTGAATTCTGAATTTCCAGGCTGAAAAATCATCGCCACCTCTGAGTTTGTCTTCGAATCTGATAGCGCTGGCCATTGGAGAAATGTGATGTAGTATATAAACTTGTTCTTAAATTTGTTTCACGAAATTGAATAGCCTCAAGTTTGATCAACTTGGCTCTGATACCATGTAAATGTTATTGTAATTTCCAATTTAATGGACAAGTTATATGGTAGATAGTGTATTTGCGTTTTTGGTATTATTTCTATGACAATAATATTATCTTATTTCTTTTCTGCAAGTCTGAGGAATGAACATGTATCGATTTCAATGTCATTTCTTTCCTTTTGAATGATGTATATATATCAAGGCAGCCACGATCAAGTGGCACCTTGATCGGACATGTCTTTTAGACATGTCCGACCAAGATGTCACTTGGTCGTGACTGTCCACCGATTCTCTTCGGTGTTTATGATAACAGTTCAATATCATTTGCATATGTTAATAGTTCGATATAAACATACCCGATGATGAATCGGTGTCAAGGCATATTATGATATAAGCACACCCAATAATGAATCGGTGTCAAAGCAGATTATGTTATGATCACACCCGATAATGAATCGGTGTTAATTTAAACAATAACAATAACTAATAGCATTATATGCTATCGGGCTATCAGCCCGATAGCATTTAGATCGACGCTTAACATAATTAAGCAGGTCATCGATCTAATCCATATCCATTATCAATATCATAATCAAAATCAAGGTTACAGTCTGATAAACATATTCAGTTTAGATAATCTAATAGCATAGACGAATAAATCAAAACAGAGGAGATTAATGAGATAGGAAAATCTTATCTTGCAGAAGCTACTAATGCATTAACAATTGCATGGTTGACACTAATCCTGCTCTTGGGCGAGGTTATTTTGCATTGGAACTATCGCTTTTGAGTTGCTTGCAGCTGTGGGATTCACACTATTCAAAGGCCTGCCATTGCTCCATTGGTTTTGCCCTTGAAAGGGTTGCCTATTTTGCTGATAATTCTAATTTTGTGCTTGATAAGGCCTGCTATGTTGGGCTTGTTGCCTCTTTAGTGTCACCAACTCATTGCTAAAATTTTGCAATAGAGCCTTGACCTCATGGAGCTCATTAGAGGATGTAGAGGGTGTGGATGGTTGACCTGCAGGCACCATGGGGATAGGATCCAACGAGCGTTATTGAGTAGGAGCTTCTGGGAAGAGAGGCGTTGGAGGCCTTGGAGCTATCTTCCTAGCCTGAATCAAACAATTTTCTGCCCATATGGCTATGTCATATGCACATGGTAGAGAGACTCCACCCATTGATTGTACCATGATAGCTATATCGCTATTGAGAGCTCTAAGATAATACAAGAAGACATGATTTGGAGATGGCTTCACTAGAGCAGGAATTCTATTCCATGTCTTATGGAATCTGAAATTGAAATCTCCCATGAACTCATGAGGTGCCCTCTTGATCGTAGTCAACTGCTCCACAAGTGATAGGTGATCACTTTTGTCTTCGAAATGGTTGCACAACCTCTCCCCCAATTCAATCCAATTGTGAATGGAGTTAGACGGCAACCCTCTATGCCACTACAAAGTTTTTCCTTTCAAAGATGTGGCTAAGAGTCTGACAACAACATCATCCTGAGTGATATTATGGAAGGAGCAGATGTTCGCAATGTCTTGAATGTGCTCAATGGGCATAGTAGTTGTTTCACCAATGAAGTATGGTATACTTTTCAACGCAACCACTAGTATATCATTCCATTGAGTCAAAATAAGAGGACTCCTCCCATTGAAGGTAACAAAAACTTGATTTTTTGCCATGTGAAACAATGGTCTATTGATATGAGTGGTGGGAGCCCTTGACAGTAATGGTCTTGTAAATGGAGGGGTAGAATGAGACCTGGGAGATGGAGTGTTTACAACCTTGACCTCCCTAACTGGTGATAATGAAGGTCTACCTCTCCGCCTTCTAGAGCCTGAAGATGAGAGTTCTTTGAATTAGAAACTACCTCTAGAAGACGCCCTTGTATGAATTCTGGGCATGAAATCAGCAACAAGTCGTGAAAAGCGGTGGACTTGTGAGCAGAGACTTCGGAACCTCGGGGTTTCGAGGTTCCAGACTTAGGCACTTTGGAACCTGAGGGTTCCGGACTTCCAAAGTTGCGAACTATGGAAGCTGGGGGTTCCGGACTTTCGGAGTTGCAAGAGTTTCGATGACTTGGGAACATGGGGATTTCAGGGTCCCAGAGTTAGAAACTAGTCACGAACAAGAAACTGGACTTGTTGAGTAGAGTCGCCAAGTTCTTGAGAAATAACTACCTCTAAAGGCTGAGACATTAAGAACGGCACTGAATCCTTAGCATGTATGTCAAAATTAAGTCCCACAAGGCGTGCCAAAAACTGTTATCACAAAAGCTTGCACCCTTGTTGAGCTATCAACTCAGCAACCTTGTGAAACATGGACACAACCCTGAAGTGTGGGACCTTGCGCAAGGGGGTTGAAACTCCAGAGAAGGTCAGCTTCCTTCTCAATCCAGGTGCAAGTGTTGAACCAACTCAACACTTCAAAACTTACTCCTAAGCCTATCCTAAAGGGAAGAAAGAAATACTTAAAATAAAAGGAGGTGATGCACCAACATCAGAGATTGTTTCTCTCCCTACCCGAAATGACACAAAGAACCAACTGATACCCAGGAGATGCACAAACTTCAGTTGTATGAATGACCCCAATGCATGTATGGAGGTTAGAATTCGCTGAATGTCAAGAGGGGACAAGGATTCCCACAAGTCACACTCAGAAATAAATTAACACAGCATATATGAGAGAAGAACCACAAAACATACACCTATGATGAAGGTAATGAAACATACACAGCATGCATAAGTTGAAGGAGGGCAAGTATAGTAATTTCAATTCATTCAAAGGCAAATGGCCAAACTTACAATTGTAGAAATGCAAGATAAACACAAGAGAAGTGAAAGAGCATAGAATAGCTCAAGCTAGAACGGACAAAACCCTTTACAATGAGGGTTAACAACCTTTATATAGAAAATTGGTTACAAGAGTGATCATGACCCTTGTGTGTGCAGGGAAATATCAGTCTAGGAGTGCAGGGAAGTGCATGCACCTGACTTTCTATACATGCAAGCAACCTAGCCATACCCTGAAAATGCAACCCTGAGAAGGGTGGACTGACTGACCTTCCAAATTCAGAGCATGCAAACATGACATAAGTTACCACAACAAGCCCTGTACCTCTCTTGATAGAAATCCTGTCCAAATAATTAAATGCACCCTTGTAGCTCCACAAAAGAATGTGCACAAGTCACAAAAGTTGTCGGAGCATTTAAAGCTTTGAGTGTTGATCATGCCATCCGGAAGTGCTGCAAACTGGAAGGTAGTCTAAAGACTTCAGAAACTCGGGTTCCCAAATTCGGGAAGACAAGGAAGGAACTTCGAAACCTCGAGGTTCTGGAGTTCCGGAGAACTGGAACAAGGCTAAGGAAGGAACCTCGAAACTTCAGGGTTCCGGAGAAGAGGGAAAGGCAGCAAGGAAGGGACTTCAGAACCTCAAGGTTCCGGAGTTCCGAGGAACAGAGAATAGGCAAGGAGGGAAGGAACTTCGGAACCTTGGGGTTCCGGAGTTCCGAGAAAAGAAAGGGGCTAAGGGAAAGGAACTTTGGAACCTCGGGGTTCCAGATTTCCGAAGAAGGCAAGGAAAGGGAATTTCAGAACCTCGGGGTTCCAGAGTTCCAGAGAACTGAAGAGGAGGGGGAAGGAAAGGGAGGAACTTCGGAACCTTGGGGTTCTGGAGTTCCACGAATGAGAAAGGAGAGGCAGCAAAGGGAAGGAACTTCGGAACCTTGGGGTTCCAGAGTTCTAGGGAAGGGAAGAAGACGAGGAGTTGGGGTTCCGGAGTTCCGGAGAAGAAAAGAAGAGAAGGCAAAGAGAAGGAACTTCAGAACCTCGGGGTTGCAGAGTTTTGGGGAACATGAAAGAAAAGGGAAGCAAAGGTAAGGGACTTCCTCCAAACAAGACAACACTTCTCACCTCATAATTCTTCTGCTTTTCTCCTTGATCAACTGGGGCAGCGTTGGTCCATGGATCGTATCTCTGATCAATTCTTACTGATGGACCAAGGGTGTCATAAAATGACAACAGTTCCCATGATAATTTCTCCATCATGTTTATTGTACTTAAGAGATCAATACTCAACATGTAGTAATAATATAAATATGATGCAAGAATATTGCAAAAGCCTCAATAAAGCTTTGAGTGGCATCCCACTTCAATATGGTTCAATAATATCAAGCATCATAAAAATATAGGACATCCTATTTAAGCCACATAAATTTCTTCTTGATCCCCAAGACATGTCCAATGTTTACAAACTTGCTTCAAGCGTGATCAGTGTATGTGTCACACTCAAGGTAATTGGAACAATATGCTTTGTATATTTTCATATACGATATTCACTCCCTACTATTAGTTTTAATAATATTCTTAACGTTCTTATTCATTTTCTTGACTGAGTAACCCATTGTCATAGTATTTGAAACTATTGTCTTCAAGATAAGTATGTCATGTATGCAGTAGTGAGTTATCCATCTATTTAGAAGAAAACATCGAGAATGATAAACTTCCTTTAACCCAACACTATGCGCAGGATAGGTTAAGACACTATAATGTTAAGCCTTCATATAAAGATATATCCATGATAATAGTAATACTTTATACTTATGATTTTAATTACTAATAGTGCATATCAATGATCACCATATCCCATTATTAGGTTCTATAAGATAAGGTTTAATGAACAATAGTTGTTGAGTTAATAATAATCAACACTATATTCAATTTTTCATTATCATAGTTTTACTAAATTAAAGGACACATGGATATCAACCTTAGGAAAGATGAATAATAGCTTTTGGGTTTGATATTATTTATAAGATAAGGGTAGATCATAATCTTAAATAACATTTTAGTTAAGGCCGATCCCACTAGGATCTCTTCATCACATGACGATCTAATTTCATGATAGAGGTTAAGGTCCAAGACACTTCTTAACCATGGAGTAAGAACATAATAATTTTACACAAACATCTTAAGCCACTATTGGCTATAATATTTTGAGTTGATTATGACCCAATATACTTAGTACACCATATCTGAAAGATGGTTATCAACAAAGAATATTATAGTAATGTCATGCATGAGTATGGATGTGGATGCATATTCATCAAGACCAAGATCCTTAATCGAAATATCTTCTTTACAATCTATAAGTATTTAAACTTTAAAGAGAACATATAAGGGACTACTTTCCTGAGGATTAAAATCCTACTTATGCAAGTTAGCAACACTAAATCCATTGGACCTGTTGATGGGTGTTTTGTGACTACACCAACACAAAATAAAGTTTCCAAAGGACTATCCTCTCTTGAGCAAAATCCTGTGTATGCTAAGATTGCAAAAGATAATACAAGTGATTCCAAGATTCCTACTGCGAACGTGCAACTTTGTGGTGGATATGAGCTTGTTTGACTTGATTTATGTTGGTAATCCAAGGAGGACTTGCGTGAAGTGAATCTATCTTCTAAGGAGACTTAAGAAAATTTGGATTCAAGAAAATATGACGAATGATTTGGCAATGACAAGTATTTTTTGAAACATTTTCAATGAAATATGTTGAATGTAAATGAGAGTAAAGGGGTCAAGAGACTCTATTCTAATCCTAAAAAACTTAAGAGACAAAGACTGTTCAGGTGAAATTGACCATGCTTTGCTTTGCCAACTTAGACAACTACGCAAAGGAGGTGCAATCTTCAAAGGTTGTGCTAAGAATTTTCACACCATCAAAAGAACAGCACATTCAATGATCGAACATAAAAGGCTTAGATTAACCTTACACTGCAAATAGAAATCATCTATTTGCAAAAGGTATGAGCAAATGATTTCACCACAAAAAAATATTATCCATTTTGTTCTTCTAATTGCTTGAAAAAAAAATCTAATCTACTTGAGGAAGGGAAACCATGCAAACTCCAAAACAACACAAATAATCACCAAAACTCAATGAGTTACTCTTATTATCTTGATAGTTTATAGGAACAATTTCATAAAAATTATCCCTCTATTACAAATGAAGGGGTGAACCCCTTTTATAGGCCCCAAAAATGAAATGGACGACCAAGATCAACTTGGAATCAAGGGCCAAGATTTTTCCATGCAAACCCTAATTAGGGTTTGACCAAAAATGACCCATGTGACACCAGTAATGAGTCTCAATCATTACTAAGGCATCATGTCCACTATCTATTTATTATTTAATAACCCATCACTCAAAATAGCATGCTCACTATGCATTTAATAGCTCATCGCCCAAAATATGGTGCCCACTATCCCTCTCTTTGGCGGCAAATGCAATGAATCAAGTCATGACGGTTTCAAGTTTGCCCACAAAGACACTTGGCACAGCCTCGAGCTTATACTCCAAAATAGCTGCCCTTTTCACACTTGCAAAAAATCTTCTCCCATCCTGACATTGCCTCCTGAGTTCTACGCATGATGCCTGAGAATATGGAAACATTCTCCAAGTCATCCTCTGAGAAGGACTCCATGAAAAAAAATTCTTCAAGCTTGTCTCTCAAATTGTCTGTTGCCATCTCCTCATCTGTTAGTCTCCTTGTGAAAACTGCTTCAATTGTATTAAGGATTCCTTCCTAAATATTCTTGATTGCTTTCCTCAATCGAGTTGACTCTTCATTTGACCTTTCAAAGAAATCCTTCTTGATGGTCACTACACAATACCACCGAGGGAAGTCATATGCCTCGTTTTCTCTTATGACTTCGTCATCTATCAATGCTTTCCTAGGGACTTCAATCAATGCTTCCAAGCGCGGAATGGTCTTGTCCAGGTAAATGTGTGTCTTTCCATGCCTAGTCTACATTCTCTATTCTGCCAAGGATAGCTAGGACCCTCCCATACATCTAAGCCAAGTCGTCAACAAACTTACATGCGGCAAAATGAATGTTCTTCACCCATTTCTTAGTGCCTTGGGTGATTTTCCTCATTTCTTTAAGGCCATCAATTGATTCCTTCAGAAGAGCAGGAGGAACAAAACCTTGATCTTCCTACCTAAATGGATGCATTAAGCGTTGCGCATACCCACACAAGACTTTGTTCTCAATTTTCAATATTTTGTATTTCTCTTCCATCCTCTTCATTTGTTCCTTCAATGCCTAGGTCGAATCATCAAAATCCTCCATCACTTGTGCCCTGGTAGGACATCCCAGATCAACTGTCGTTACATCATATTCTTCTAGAGTGATTTCATTCCTGGCCTTGTCAATCCTCAACACTGCCATATGTAGAGTTCTAAATCCTAATTCATTCCTGGTGACCTTGGAGAATTTCTTTGACACCTTCTTCTCTACTAGCTTATTTATTTGGCTTAGAAATTCATCCAACTCTACTGTGGGATCAATTTCTTCTTCTGGATCCTTTCTCATCCTTTCCCTTGGCCATTCTGGAGCAGTTGACTACGGATCATGCACCTCTAGTTGTTCCTGCTTTTGTGTTATTTCTTCCTAGAATCCCAAGTCTCCAATTGCCACTGTACTGAAACAAAAATGAGTATGCAATTTTGTATCCGGAGGAGGTTCTTGTTCTTCATTCCTTTATTGAGAAGACTCCCTAGAAGCATTGGCACTTTGTGCATCTTGTGCCTTCCAAGTTATTTGACGCACTTCTTAGGATTCATTCCTTGTATTAAAACCGATTATTTCTCCTGTGAAGAGGTCTACTTCTTGCACACTTGAGGATTTGCCAGGAGATGACTACACTTCCTCTGATCTTTGTCTCTTTGGTTGTGGTTCCTCTCTCAAGACATCCCGCTATTTCTTTAACTACGAATCCCAAGCAATTCTCTTCTCTTTTCCATGCTTTGCTTTTCCTTAAGGATTTGTTCCTTCTTTGACTTGAACTTCTCATGATTCCTTGGTAGCTTCACATAATTCTCCATTAACAGATGATCTTCCATCAAATTGCCTCATTCCACTTGATCATGTTGACAATATTCCCTTTGATGGTGATACCTTAAAGGATTTTGAATATGATGCAGAATGTGAACATCATGATGATCCAGTTTGTTGGTGATCGATTGAGTACTTCCAGCGATTCATTGCAAAATCTATCTAATTGTCTTCTTGATTGGAATTCTTATCTATCAGACATTGCTTCATTATTTGTGGAGACTCACTTTTTAGATTTGGAGGACAAATTTGAGGGTTTACCTCTCCTATTTGATGATAGTCTTGGCACAACTGTTCTCACTTCATCTTTGTCTTTGGAGCTTGTTCAAAACCAATTCCCAATTGTTTCTTGTTTGTCACCTTCTATTGTAATTGGGTATGTACCTAATTGGATTGTGGCATCATCATCTTCATCATCCAAGGGCTTGGCGAGACATTAGCAGTTTTCAGAGACATCTTCATACATTTGGATTCTTCTTCCTACCAATTCCTATCCAGAATGGGAAGCAATAGCACCCCTACATTTTTACTTGGTCTATCTTCTTCCCAAGAGGAGAAATGTTGTTTGTAGGCATTGGACTATGTTTTGTCTTCAAGCACTCACCAATTCTACAAGATATTATACATTGTGGGGGGGGCTATATCATCTGTCTTTCCTTCCTATGTGGGTATCATTGATTATAATTTCATGATAAATGTAGTCTTTGATGGATATCATTGAGTCCTCCAAACATCATCCTTCTCTTGAATATTTTCCCTTTCAAAGAGGATTTTTGTCCCAATGGGTTTTCTCCTTTCTTTGTGTGAGAGATTAATTGTAATGGGCATGTAACATGATTTTGTAGCCAGTAAACATAATAATCTTTCATTATTATCTACTCCCTAAGTTGCACTTAAGGGGGGGCATTCATGCGAATAAGGTTTTGTACCTAGTAAGGTGTTCTACCTAGCTAGTTCCTAGTAGGGAACTTATTCACATGACTTAAGTTTAATTAGGTCCTAGGTGTTGTTTCTAGAGGTCCTAGTTGTCTTGATAAGATACATCATATCTTATCTTTATGTCTTTTATTTAATTCTAGTTACTTAGGTCATTTAATAATTTGTTGAGGTAGTCGTCTCACTCTATAGGATTAAGACACATGTCAACATTTTGTCTAGTTCTACCTCTCACCTTGCCTTTATAAGAAAGGCATCACACTGTATATTTAATATTCAATCAATCATTTCATACATCCTTATTATGCAAGCTATACTTGCCATTCTCTCTTGTGGAATTTGTTTTCGTCTTGTAGGGATTCTAGGGGTGTTGACGAATTGCCAAAAAAAATCATCCATTTTTTGTGAAATCAAACCCTTTTTTCATAGTTTGGGTACCTATGTTCAACTATTGCACTTGAGAATGAAAACCCTTGGATTGTGGAGATTCAAAGGATGAAAAACCTCTTGATTTCTTGGCAGGGGTAGAGGGCAAAAATCCTCTTGTTCCTTGAGGTGGATTCACCCAAAAATTTCAGTTGCACAAAGAAGATTGCAATTTATTTCCCATTTCCAATTTGGTGTGTTTCAATAAGAGATTGTTCCAAATATCTATAGTTTCCATGGCTTGCTACTGCATTCATCATTGTCATTGTACTATCACATAATTGTAGCTATAGTGCCACCACTACAATAATCCTATAATTGTAGCTGCAGTGTTACTGCTATAGTATTGCTATTGTCCCGTCATTATAAAAAATATTTATAATAGCAAATTATACTAGCACATGAGTTCTTGCATTTTTATCAAATATAGCAATGTTTTCTTTTAAATCTTATTTCAAATAATATTCTCAATGTTCAATTACAATTTGTTAGTAGTAAATTAGATACATTATTATTTCCCTCTCTCAATTCAAATGTTTCATAATGAGAAAAACTATATGTTAAAAGATAAAAGACCAATTTGCTATTGTAATTGCTGGTGTGAATAAGGTATTTTACCTATCTAGTTCACTAGTGTATCTTATTCACATACTTGAGTTTACTTAGGTTCTAGAGAATTTTTCTAGGTCTTAGTTGTCATAAGGTCTTATCTTATCTTGTGGCATTTAATATTTTTTTCTTAGTTCATTTAATAATTGTCAAGTTAGTTGACTCATAACAAAGGATTAAGACATGTTATAGTCTTGTCTAATCCTATCCCTCACCTTGTCTTTATAAGTAAGGCATCATATGGACATTTCATATTCAATCAATCATTCAAGCATCCATAATCAAGCAAGCTATTCTTGCCATTTTCTCTCTTCTAGAAAGTTATTTTTTATTTGCAGGTGATCTTGGGGTGTGGGGAGTTCACAATCCAACTCCTATAGTAATTACATTGGGTAAATATTCTATTAACTATCATATTCCAAATGATACATAAGTTGATCCCATGTACTCATTCATTGTATGCTCTCATCCCACTGTCACAAGATTTTGGTGATCATAAAGTGACACTTTCCTGACCCTTGCATGGATAGGAACCTTGAAAAATCTCAAGGTTCTTAAAATACTAAAAAGTGACTTTTACAATTTTTGAAGCAATAGGAAAGTATCAATATAATTGATGTAGAGAAAAATAATGAAGTACTGGCTATTACTTGAGCACAAGCAAAGAGAATTTTGTACTTAATCCATGTATCAAAAAAGAAATACTTGTTCACGTGCAAGCAAAAGTAGAGCATGCCATGGAAAAGGAACATCATTACTCCAATGAACGTGGTGCAGCAACTCAGTGACACTTGTATGACATCATTGGTAATTTCTCATTGAACTTTAAAAAATTCTCACCTTAAGCAATTTTTTAGCATACTTCTTTGGTGGTTTCATACTACACAGAATACTTGAAGGAGGAAAATATTATTAAGGTCCCCCCAAAAATAAGAAGTTTAGAGATTGGGAAAATAAATCATAAAGTACCTAATTGACACTATTGTACAACAATCAAAGGTAAAAATTAGACTACATGACAATAAAGTTCCTTTATTTGCTATTGTATGGCACATTATGAAGGAGAAGATTAAAATTAAT
The DNA here is from genome assembly GCF_030272615.1 of Cryptomeria japonica. Lineage (NCBI taxonomy): Eukaryota > Viridiplantae > Streptophyta > Pinopsida > Cupressales > Cupressaceae > Cryptomeria > Cryptomeria japonica. The sequence goes on along the minus strand of NC_081412.1, from coordinate 984,670 downwards.
AATCGTAAAGTTCCTCCCTTTTCAATTGTACAACTAATTGAGGCCATTGAAAAAAAATTATAAAGTTTGAAAAGATTAAATAAAAGACAAATGTTTTCAACCATACACTACTCCAGCCTCTGCCATATGCTTGTTCAAACTAGAAGCTAGGGCAAAATGACTTCACTCAGACAAAGAGACTAATTTTATTCAGTCTTTCGAGTTTTCACATTATAATCTTTCTGTTTGCATTGAATGACTTCACTCGGACAAAGAGACTAAGTTTATAGAGTGGTAGGGTGAGTCAGACTAATGGAGGCTCTACATCATCTTAGTTTTCCCCTTTTGGAAGGTAGAGCAATCGTGAGTGTTTGTTCATGCGATCCAAAACATGTTTTATTCTATATATGTTTTTATATTAGATTAATGTAGATATTGTTGGGTAATTGGAAAGTTAGGTGGTTGGGATGTTGAAGGTAGTTCACAAGAATTCAAGAGAATGCATGGCATTATAAAAGCCTTTCCATATTTGTAATTTCTAACCTTGCATAGTACATTTTGTGTGTGTTCCTTTATATAATTTGAAAATGTAAATCTCTATTATTGTTTTATGTGTATCTAGTCCTCGATCCAACAGTAACACATGCATGGTGGAATGGTATAGTGCCAATGTGGGAAGCACAAGGTTGAAGGGTCGAGTCATAGGGCAGGCGAATAGGGGGCCAAGCAGATATGCATGGCCACTTCAGTTAACAAATAAAAGAGTAAGTCCTATCTAATTATACCTTGGATCAAATATTTGTAATATATAAAAGTGTCTTGTTTGGATTCATTTTTGGTTTGTTGCATCTACATGTTTCTATTATTTTAAATTTCCAATACGATATCAAAACACTTCTATAATGAGCTTAAGAGTATGATATTTCAGAAATATCTTTCAGAATGTCATTCTGACTAGGCATCGAGGTTGTAGGTCTATAAAATTAACTTTGAATAAACAGAAAAAGCACTAGAAGGCCTAGACATATCTTTTTTGTAATTGTCGATAGCAGACTTAACCTCTCTCGTTTTTAGAGCACATCATGATGTATGTGATAGATGTTGTGTACCTTCTGGAATTTGCATATGAAAAGAAATATAGTTCCAGGGGAATCCCACACTCTAAATGTGATGTCCCATTCTCAAACTAAGAATAGTTCCTATAAACATTACCCACAGATCATTCAAATTCGAGAAGTCTCCCATGGAGACGAATTTGTAAATAAGTTTTGAAAAGCAACTAAACAATCTTTATGATCTTTATACCAACTATATCCAAATTAGAGATCCTACAGATCAACTAAGGCAAGTATCGATTTAGCATATTAAGTTTACAAAAGCATCAATGATTGATAAGGAACAGCGCTTACATCAAGGATGGATAGAGACAATAGACTATGGCATTCTAACAAGCATCGATTAAGAATGAAGATCAATAGATCGATTTAAAGAGAAACTAATCACGAGATTAGTCAAGCAATGATTAAAGAATTGTGTAGTAATAAATTAATAATGATCAGCATTCCTTAACGATATCGTCAAGTATAATCAGGCATATCTAATCGAAAAAGTAGGAAGAAAGACTAATCGATTTTATGCAGAATTAAGTTGGGAAATGACAGCGATTCTAATATGGATTTAAGCGGTGATTAAGTGAAAAGTTACCACTAACCGATTGAATGCTAAGGGATGCGTTGGCATATAGAGATCAGATATCGATTACAAGGGTAGTGATTAGTGAAGCCTAAATCGATAACAATATTTGTCATAATATGGTACGATTAGTATTAAGGAGAGGGGGCAATGATAAATAGACATGTCTTTTGGAATATAACTCTTCAATAATGACCACCTGAAGAAATATTAATAGAGGATTAGAAGTCTCTTCAAGACACGGAAGTTATTAATCGGATTTCATATTCACAGCACTCAGGAAGCCCTTTGGTCAGCTGAGTAAGAGGGAGGGGTATCATCCACCCCACAACAAGGTGAAGTACGCACAATTAGAAAGTAATAATCAGACACAGCACCGCACTATAGCAGGGTATAAAGGTCAATCAAGCACAGCTATTTGAGTGAGAGATAGTCCTCATATCTTCATTGCATGATCATATAGAAACAGCAATTATTTCATTCCTATTAAAGATAATCATTATATCGGATTCCATTGACGGTAATTCAAATCAGAATATTGTACCATTATTAATTTCATTACTTCTATTGAAATATACATATGTAATCAAGCATCAAAACCACTACTAAGGTAGAATTTCTTACTTAGGCAAATTGAAGTTGACTTCATAGTATTGGTTGCAAGCTATAGTTATCCTTTTGAAGACAAATTCTAAGCATCATAAATAGTGGACATTACAAGTGGTATCAGACCATGTTGCTGCCAGCCTGAGAAAAGAATGTTAATGCAACCTAGTCAGAGAGCAATTAGGGCTCTAGAAAGGGAAAAAAGGAGGGCTACCTACCAAAAAAACACTAAGGACTCACCAATGGAGTATGAATTAAGAGGTTACATGGAGAGGAATGAGCGAACAACCGAAGCATTACTTCAAGCCATCCAAAACATAAATAATACTCTTAACCAAAGGGATGAGAGGGAAGATGGCCACAAGCAATCAGATGACAACCATGAAACTACAACAAGGTCAAAATCAAGCACAAACAGACCTCCCTCTTTATCCAGGGACAGATCACCAAGAGGAAACAGGGAAGTTCATAATCCTAGTATGAGGGATCTTGCCATAGAGTATGCAGGACTTGACCCCGAAGTTAAAAGAAGCATTCCCTTTGCAGCCTATTGTAAGGCGGCAACCAAGAACATTCCCAAGAGAGGAAATAACCTAGCAAATCTAAACCTACAGCACAAATTAGGAAAATTAAGCATCCCTAATTAAGCATCCCTAGTTTTGATGGGACAGGAAAAATCTCAGCCCATGTTTGGATTCAAAAATTAGAGACATACTTGACCCTTAGCCCAATGTTAGAAGAAGAAGCCATCACATTTGCCATTCCACACCTAGGAGTTGTTAATGCATGGTAGCCTCGGTAAGATAAATGATTGAATGAGAGATAAATGAAGCCTCTCATTCAAACATTTATTATCCTGAGGGGGCACGATCAAGTGATGTCTTGATTGGCCATGTCCAAAAGACATGGCCGGTCAAGGCATCGCTTGACCGTACCCAGCCTAGTACATATACCAAATGAAATGTGTGAGAATGGACATGGAAATAAAAATGCTCCTCCTCTCCTGCAACATAAAAGAAGACAATCAGATTTATACAACAATTCAGTGATAGATAATACATAGAACAAGATAAGTTTTAATTCTGATCCAAAAAAATTAACATGGTATCAGAGCAAAGTTTCCTTCTATAAAGCCTAACTGCCTGAAGGAAGATCCGATTAAGATCAGATTGATATCTCCTTGAAAGTCTCGAATATGGCCACATTGCAAGAACTTGTCCTCTCAAACTTAAACTACAAGCGTCCCTTGCTGAAGTCAAAAATTTAGACGTATGTTCAGAAAAATATGTTCTCTAGAAGAAACTCAAGATACCTTGTGATTGAGAGGGAGCTTACTAATCAAGATTGAGCACTTATGAGGTAAAAATTGTAAATATTGATTATTATTATTATTAATACTAATAATTATTTTATGGGCCTTGTGTAAATCATAAGGAAGTGACGACTTCCAAATGATTTCCACTTGTATTTTTGAAGTTATTGGAAGGTGACGATCTTACAATAACTCAAGATTGTGGATAGAATCGCCGACTGAGGCAATCCACATAAAAGCTTGTGGATAGAATCGTCGACAGAGGCAATCCACACAAGAGCTCATGGATAGAATCGCCGACTGCGGCAATCCACGTAAGAGCTTGTGGATAGAATCGCCGACAGAAGCAATCCACGTAAGAGCTCATGGATAGAATCGCCGACTGAGGCAATCCACGTAAGAGCTTGTGGATAGAATCGCTGACTGAGGCAATCCACGTAAGAGCTTGTGGATAGAATCGCCGACTGAGGCAATCCACACAAGAGCTCATGGATAGAATCGCCGACTGAGGCAATCCATGTGAGAGCTCATGGATAGAATTGCCGACTGAGGCAATCCACACAAGAGCTTGTGGATAGAATCGCCAACTGAGGCAATCCACACAAGAGTTTGTGAATAGAATCGCCGACAGAGGCAATTCACATCTTGAAACTATGGTCCCAAGATAAGCATCATACGATTTATGAATATTGCTCCCAATACCTTTTACATTTATCTTACCTAGCTAAGAGGGAGTGTTAATGCATGATAGCCTCGGTAAGATAAATGATTGAATGAGAGATAAATGAAGTCTCTCATTCAAACATTTATTATCGTGAGGGGGCATGATCAAGTGATGTCTTGATCGGCCATGTCCAAAAGACATGGCCGGTCAAGGCATCGCTTGACCGTACCCAGCCCACTACATATACCAAATGAAATGTGTGAGAATGGACATGGAAATAAAAATGCTCCTCCTCTCCTACAACATAAAAGAAGACAATCAGATTTATACAACAATTCAGTGATAGATGATACATAGAACAAGATAAATTTTAATTCTGATCCACAAAATTAACAGGAGTCACCCATGACTGGTGGCATCACACATTGATCACTCAAGATCACAAGAATATAAAAACTTATGATGCATTTAAAAAAAGATTAATAGAAAGATTTGAACAAAAGCACCCCCAAAGATACTTTAAGGAGCTAACATGGATGAGACAAAGAGGATCACTTGAAGAGTATGTGACGTAATTTCAAAGGTTAGCAGTGATGGTACCTGGGATATCCAAGGATAGACTCATCTACCTATCTGTGGAAGGATTATCAGACACCACTTGCGGATTAGTAAGCGCCTTGGATCCTACTACACTACAAGAAGCAATTCTTAAGGCCACAAGGCTTAACTCTGCCCAAACAAAGGAAAAAAGTCACCATAAGAGAGTACCACCAAAAGATAGTCATTTTATTGAAGAGGATGAATGCAAGAAACCATACCTTTCTTATAATGATCTGGAAGAATTTAAAAAGAAAGGCCTTTGCTATGATTGCAAGAAGGAATGGAGAAAGGGACACATTTGTAAGCAAGATGAAACTAGCAACGAAAAGGTGTGCTACAAATGCCAGAATGAATGGAGACATTGGCACAGGACTTGTGTTACAGATGTAATGAAAGGTGGGAGCCAAGACATAAATGTAGGAAGAGAAGCCAAGCCCATAAAATAGAAGCCACATTGTAATATCCCAAACAATTTTCCTTTTTTTTTTAACAAGATTACAATCACACCAACACCCGTTAGGGATTAGAATAAGAAAACTAAACCAGCTGAAAGGAACCCTACACCTTTTGATCACCGAGAGCCCAAGCTGGGAGGGTGAGACCGTGAGAGCATACAGTGGCAGGGGATCGTTAGATGTAAACTTCTAAAAAATGATTATTACAATAATAGGCGGCAAGCTAGCCCCTTCCACTTTCCAATAGGTAAAACAAGGAAACTTGGTGGGAAACCAGCCAAGTAAACAAAACACACTCAAGTACAAATCACTCTACCCCAATATTTCAGCGGGAGGACTGAACACTTACAACAAAGCTCAACTCAACTGCTTATGCAGCAGGAGGACCATTACAAACAAATATCACTCGACCGCTTATTCAGCGGGAGGATAGAATTACAAAGATCAAATGTAAGCGGCAAGCCAACCTCTTCCACTTTTCAGCGAGGATTTGCTTTACAATCCAAAAATGGTTGTTAGTACTACTATCCAGCCTTACAATAAAGAGATGCAATGCATAAAAAAGAGAGATTATATTGTCCAATACTGATGAATATCTCCAAACTTAACACAATTAGCAAACTCAAACCCACCCATAAAGAAATAACACACCACTGATCACTAAACTGAAAATACAATCTGTTGTCCGCATAACACGCAGAAAACAACCACTACCAAATTCACTATTATGCTCATAACTCACCCAAAACAACTCGAAATGACACAAAAACTGAAGCAAATGAAAGCTAAGACAAAGGCGATGCAACTAGAACCTTCAACCTGCACCGCGAACACCACCAACAGCTAGCACGCAACCCAAGGCAGCCAAGAAATGGTACGGCCCAGCTGGTAAGTACGATTTGCTACCAAAAATCAGAAAGCACACCAACAGAAATGCCAAAGTAGAAGAATGATTGCCCTCCAAATATGCTTCCAACGAGCTATTACCCAGAATGATCAATTGCACAAGCAGGGAGATAAGATCAAATCTTCGCTTCAACCACAACAAACCAGCAACACTAAAAAACACTCCACACTCTGAAAGAATACTGAAACACACACTGAAAACTGGAAGCACACTCATGAATAACTCCAACAACACACTGAAATCAGCTAGGTATTGTATTTCAAGTACGAAACTGGCAAAACTAGGGAGCCACAACTCTGAAGCTCAAGTTCACTCACCATTTTGACAGCATAACGATACGATTTCTTCAAGATAATGAAATGAGGAGCCCATCCCTTGTATTTATAGATTTTTGAAACTCAAATTCACCTAAAATGGCGCCCAAATTTCCTTTCATTCATTTGCATTTCATTTCATATCCCCCCCTCCAAGTATGGCAGCCACTTCCAATCTCCCTAAGGCGTATTTTTTCCAAAAGAAATCGCCATGTTATAATATTGACATTTACAAGGCATAAAACACATTATTTTTCATGCCATCAACTTTGGGAAATGGAAATGTGACTTAGGACAAATAATATAATATTCTCTTTCCTAAGTCATACCTCCAAAATAATCAGTGAAATAATTAAATATTAGACTTTATAATAAAGTAATAATATTTAATTGGCAATTAAAAATCAATCACTGATTGCCGCCAAATCAACCATGTGAGCGGAAGTGCAAAAAATACTAATCTGGACTGGATTGGAACTCTGCTCAAGACTACCAAAAATAGCACTGCCTGAACTAACACTTACTAAAAATAGTAAGTCATGAAAACATCTCCGAAAGACATGCTCGTCGAACCCTGTGAGAGCGCTCAGAAAACCCAGAAAACCTCAAAATCCAATCAACTGCCACCAACTTTCTAAAAATAGTAAGTTTAGAAATCATTCCGGATCATAATGCATGTTAAACCACCGTGAAGCTCTCGAAAAACCCAGAAGGAATCCTCAGTTCTTTCTACCAAACTCCAACCAGAACACCCCTGAAAACTGCAAAGAATCCTCCTAGAAAATAGGATACCCTAATTCCTCATTCCAATCAACCTACGGGTCTCTGGAATAGGCCAATGGACCACTAATTACTCCTTACTGAGAAGGGGACATTACAGTCCGCCCTCCTCAAAATTGCTTGCCCTCAAGCAATCGCAAGCCTGGATACTACATGTTGGCGGCAATATTGTACACGGGAATAAAACTAGTTAATTAAGTTGTATTTGTGTTGGTTAGTTGGCAACCGAGGGGTGGCAGTTGCGGTGCGACGGTTGGCGCTCACACCCCCTCAGTATCTTTATATACTTTCGTATGTAACTTGGAAAGGGCAATTATGAATGGAATAACATCTCTTATACTTTATCTATTATCTATTGCGTTATTATTCTGCATTATGTGCTTTATGTTTTAAGTTATTCACCCAAGAGGGCAAACATTTGGCGTCGTTGCCTAGACATACTTGGGAACGAAAGACGCAGATGGCGCACAGACACGATAGGCCTACCCGTTGGTGAGATAAACCCAAAGGCCGACGATGCGCAAACAGAGCTCTACAGCGGAGAAGACATTGTGACGAGGGAATTTTCCAACAGTACGAAGAAAGCAGCTCTTAGGAAGCGGAGCGGGATGGCACGAGGCCAGGAAGGAATTGAACCCTGAATCCCATAAGGACAAAGGAACATTTTATATTCCAATAAAAGTGTCACAATATTGACACGAGTTGTCTTGACGAAATGAATTAATAAAGGCGTGTTCTGGTTTATGTGTTGTGAATTATGGAAATGTATGGGAATTAATGCCCAATTTTTTAAATAAAGATAGAAATAAGAAAGCAGAAATAGACGAGTGGGAGGCCGCGCAGAGGGCCTTGATTCTGGAATAGCAAGTAGAACATAGACGAAGGCTAAGGCAACTTGCCGAGGGACGACCTGTCGAAGGGTGGCCCGAAGGGAACCAAGGAGGTGTCACAGAGGGTGCAGAAGCCGAGGGAAATTTCTACGCGTCGCCAGAACACCGTAGGGTGAGAAGCCACGAAGAGTTTCTGGAGGAAACAAGGTTACGGAGGAATCTAGTCAAAGAGACTCGGGATCAGTTTAGAAATTTATCCCTTACGCCACGAAATGAGGATCACCAGAGGGAGCTAGGAGTGGGTGCGGGGGAGAACGGAGGGGAGGACAACCGTACGATTGCAGGTGCCACACACAACAGGCAAAGCACCGTACCTCTAGTCACCCATGCAGAACACACCACTGGCGTCGGAGGGAGAGACGCACAGACGCAGCCACAACCACCTCTAGGAAGACGACCCCCATTGATGGTGGGCAAACAGAAGTTGCCTAAATTCAACGGAGATGGCAACGATGACCCCGTACGGCACTATCGTACATGTGAGACAATATGGTTAGCCAATGGGGTAGTTGACAAAGCAGATTGGGCCGTGCAGTTCCTTGCCACCTGTTGTGACCATTTCACACATCGCCCCATTAGAATTGGGACCTTCTCTTTTTTGCTTTTGTTTTGTCTGTTCTTCTCTCTACTTTTAGGGTTTTGAGTGAGTGAGTTGTCTGTCTGAGCTAAGGTTAAACCTTAGGGGTTTCTTCTGATGTTATTCAAGCTGAGTCCAGTCAAATTTTGAAAATTATTAAGCATCCTCCCAAAGAATGGAGATTGTTAAAGTAAGGTGAGCTTGTTAGGAAAGTCAGATAGGTCTCAGGTTAATCAGGGTTTTTTTGGGTAAAATCCAAATTTTGTCTAAGTGTTGGCATTTTGAAGGGGGAAATTATGTTTTGCCTAGGTAAATTTTGATCAAATTTTGGAGACAAGATGATGCCTGAAACTAACTGGTTCTTGGCCTTGAAGATGACCTAACTCTGCCTTGTGAAGTGATTGGAAGCTTAAATTTTGGATAGATTAGCCAAGAAGGACAAAAGCACTCCTGTCCCTCTCTCAGGGACCAAGGTGAAAATGTTATTTAATGCATATTTGTCATTGCCTTTTCTATTTTGTTTTGTGCAAGGTCTCCAGGAGAGATAATTGGACGTATTTTGATGCTTTTGAAGATGTTGAAGGTATGAAAATGGTGAATTTTGAAGATTGAGGGAAAAAGTGCTCCTGTCCCTCACCAAGGGACCAGGGCCAAATTTTGAATTCCCTCATCTAGCCGTGAAAATAAGCCAAGTGTTGGATATGAATGGAAAACAAGTGATTTTCTCCGCCTGCCTGGAGGATTTTTAACTCAAAATGATGAAGGATTTGGTTTAAATCATCAAAAGTGCTCCTGTCCCTCTCCAAGGGTCCAGGGCGAAAAGGCTTAGTAGAATCACTCCTGACCTTGTTTGGTCAAATTGAAACATCAAAGGCATGGTGAAGGACGAAATGAATATCATAGAGTATCCAGAATTGATCAAAGACGAAGAAATGATGGAGTTTTTGTCTAGAAAGGTAAAAGTGCTCCTGTCCCTCTCTGAAGGACCAGAGCGATTTTCCAAAAAGTGCTCCCGTCCCTCTCTGAAGGACCAGAGCAATTTTCTTTATATACACATTTTTAAACCTTTCTTGGGCTTGAACTTTTATTCATGGTGTATAACAAGATGATATCTTCCCTAGCAAAGGAATTTCGAGATGAAAAATGAAGCGTTTTGGCCTAGAAGGCAAAAAGTGCTCCCGTCCCTCTCTAAAGGACCAGAGCTTGAATTTCAAATTTGCACTGTTCTTGCATGATCAAGGCAATTTTATGATTTGAAGAGACCAAGGAAAACATGATTTATCCATTGAATATAATTTAAGTGGTCCACAAAGGAGGAAATCAACTCAAATTTCAAAAAGTGCTCCTGTCCCTCTCTGAAGGACCAGAGCAATTTTCTAGAAGTGCTCCTGTCCCTCTCTGAAGGACCAAAGCGATTTTCTAAAAAGTGCAAATTTCTTGCAAAGTCAAAACAAATTTTGTGATTGAAATGAATGAAAGGAGGCATGATTGATCCATTGAAGATAATTTCGAAGGCTAGCAAAGGACAGATAAGCTTATAATTGCAAAAGCGCTCCTGTCCCTCACCAAGGGACCAGGGCGAAAACATGTTATCTAGTCTTTCTCACCAATTTTGGACAAATCTAGACCAAGGCAAAAGTTTGAAATGATGTTTAAGATGCTTCGAAGTGGAATTGAGATGCAAGAGTTGCAAATTTTGATGACAATTGACAAAAGTGCTCCTGTCTGGTGCAGAAGCACCAAGTGAACCAAGTGTACCTCTTGGTTCCAATGACCTATATGGGGTCAAATATGAACATTTTTAATTATAGATGGTTTCTTGTGTTAAATAAGGTCTAATGAGATCAATAGCATGGTAATAAGGTCATTTGACCATTCATGTAACCAAGTTGTCTAGTTGGTCCTAAGAAGGTCTTGATTTGGAAAATACTTTGCAAAATGGGTCAAATTGATGTAATAATGTACAATTTGGGTTCTAAAGGTCCTTTCATGTCTATTTGGACCTATTTGTGTCATTAAAATATCATAGGTTGGGTCTAGGAGTTAAAATTGGCAAAATTGCTCACATTGTCAAAAATGCTTAAAGCAATTTTTGCATTATAAGAGAAATTAGGAGTTTGTTTGTTAAAACAATTACAAAAGGTCGTTGTAACTGATGAGGAGGTTTATAAAACCTATAAAAAGGCCTATCCTCGTTCATTCATGGTTGTTGTTGATATATGTGAAGAAAAATCAATAAAAATTGAGAAATTCCTGCACTAAATTCTGGAAATCACCATATTACAGTCTGTTCATGCTCTTGGTTCGCCATTAAAACTCATTGATCGACCTTTCTAACTGATTTTTAATTGAAGGGGAATGAATGTAGTTTCTTGTGCCTTTTGTTTCATTTTATTTGATCAAGTATTGAAGGAGAAATCATAATTTTTGTGAAAACTGCCAAAACCCTGCCTAGGGTTAGCCCGTTTTGGTAAAACAAGAATTTCTTTTGTTTTAACCGTTGGATCTTTCTAAAACTTTGGGAAAAGTTCTGTATCTAACCTATCTACAATCTGACCGGAGAGATTGGATTTATTTTCAATATGTAAAAAGTTATTGATGACTGTTCATGACTGCATTTTCTTGCTCCCTGGAATTGGACAGGGTACTTTCAATTGTTGGCATGTATACTCATGAATGCAGGTTATATATGGCTATGGAAGGAACTTGGAGATAGTATTTAAGTTGTTTTCAAACCATCACACTATGGTTCTATGGTGTTTGGAGAAAGAAAAAAAGCCTAAATCATGACTGTCCCCATCTTGCACATGACTGTCCTAAAGTTGATGTTTGTCCCATGAATAGAATTGAGATAACAAAGAGTTGTAATGTTTCCTTGGGTGATTTGAGGGGGTTGAGTCAAGTATTTTGTAAATGGAAGGGAGTCTCCATAATATCTCTATGAAGGTCTTTGGTTTGGTGTGTGTCTAATGGGCATGAAGAGTTGTGTGAGTAAGTCATTGGTAGTCCTCATTAGGAAAGGCCTAGTGTTGTTGGCCATTGAGGGAACCTATCATGTATGGAGTTGAAATATTTGATATTGGGTCTTAACATGTTGTTGTGACCTATTTAAGGTATGTTCCATGATTGGATGAGGTTTGTGGAGTAGAAGTGTGTCATTGGTGGGCTAAAGCACATTGAATGGGGTTAGTAGCCTAAAGTGAGTTTGTGAGTTTGTGAGTTTGAAACCTCTTGACTTAGGTGAGTTAGGAAAAAGACCTCCCTAAGTGGTTGAGATTGGTGGATGCTCCGCATCACTGTCCCTCCCCAAGGGACCAGAGCGATTTTCAAAAAAGTGCTCCTGTCCCTCTCTAAGGGACCAAGGCAAAATTTCCAAATATGCCCATTTGCCTTACACTCTGAGATGTAATTTTTGTTTACAGGACTCAAGAAGAAGTGGGGAATGATGTTCTACGCCTTGAAGGTAATTTAAAGTTAATGTGATCAAGAATTTGTGCAATGGACTCAAAAGTGCTCCTATCCCTTACTGAAGGACCAGGGCGATTTGCACAAAATTAACAATTTCCCTCCGAGATAATGCTAAGGCAAAGTTGAGCTAGATTGGGAAGGTCTTCTAAAGCATGGTGAACAAGGATTTGCCTCCAAAATTTGATAATCCTATGCTAAAATGCAAAAAGCGCTCCTGTCCTTCACTGAAGGACTAGGGCGAAAATCCTTAGAACATCAATTTTGCCTTGCAAAAATGAGTTGAGCATGCATTAAAGGGACGAAAGGGATCATTGCTAGCCCCACAACGTGAATTGGCAATTTAAGGATGAAGGATTAAGGACAAAAGTGCAAAAGCGCTCCTGTCCCTCTCCAAGGGACCAAGGCGAAAATATCCTAAGGCATGTTCCTTCTAGAGGTTAAGTAAATTAAAATCAAAACTCCAATTAAAAATGCCATTTTGGAAAGCTGAGATGAAGTTTTGAACGTGGAAAACAAGGAATGCAAGACCAAAATTACAAAGCGCTCCTGTCCCTCTCCAAGGGACCAGAGCGAAGTTATTAGCATTCATATTTTTTGCCATATTTCAACATTGGTATCCTCCAAATCGCATTATATGCCAAAATTACCAACTTCGAAATATTTGAAAATTTAATTAAATTGGCATTTAATAAAAAACGCATTGATATTTAATAATTAATTTTAAGCCTTAGAAAATCGATTTTTTTATTATTATTAAGGCATTTAAAATTAATTTTTTATTAAATAAAACTAAAAGATGGAGCGCTTGGAGGTTTATTCTCATTCATTTTATTAAGTCGGCCTCTTCCTTTTTAATTTTATTTATTTTTCTAGCCTATTTTGCCAAGTCGGCCTATGGGGAAATGAAATGGTGAGCGCTCTATGTATTTGGGGTGTGTTCCAAATCATTCATTCTTAATTCCAAAGTGCGATTTGGAGAGCAAAGAAGAAGTGCGAAAGCTGGCCTATTTGGAGCGAATTTTCCTCAAGTGTTGAAGACTAGAGGTGGTGGAGTTGATGCTTGTGAAGACTAAAGGAAGCGCATTTTGCTAAAGGGAGTCTTGATCTACATTTTGCCTAGCGAATTCACCTTATTTTTGCATCATTTCTTAGAGTTAATTCTCAAGTGGAGGTATGGTGTAATCACCTTGACACCATTATTGAAGATTTGAATTTTGCGCTTTGTTTTGAAAATCCTAAAGTTTGATATAGCTAATTAGGAAATGATAACTTAAGATTTATCATAAAATTTCCTAATTAATATCTTTTATCTTCTTTTTTTGAATCTTCCTAGCTACTCGCTTCAAAATATGTTACTCATTATGAAATGTTGTGTAGGTGTCAAGATGGCAACTCCAAAGGCAGGAGCATCCACTAGTCGTTCGGCCCTCATGAAGGAAGATTAGAGGAATGAAGAATTGGAGACCAAGATCGTGTCCAAATGGAGCAACATCGGAGATACCAACTTGGGAAACTTCAGTGTCAAGAAGTTTCGAGAGGTCCCTTACATTGGAAAGCCATCACCGGTCGCAAAGAGAATAATCGAAAGTGGCATCATCAAGGCGGCTGGTTTCCCTCCAGTAGTCCAGTGCCATGAGCTGATGATCGAGTGTGCACGCCATTATGACTCACAATCCAGATCGATCGTGTCCAAGGAAGGAAACACTTTGGTGTACCTTTCAGAGGAGGCTATAAGTGAAGCTTTCCATCTTCCAGAGCATAAAGACATGATTTACAAAAGCCTAGAAGGAGCCAGATCAATGTATGAAGATGATCCAGACACTTGCTTGAGCATCATCAATAAGAATTGGTTACTCAAAAGTCGTCCTCGCCTAAGTAAGGTTCCCAACACACCACATAGGATCAACTTCCAGGAGGAGTACAGAGATTTGATAACTTTACTCAATCGGGTTATAGGTGCTCCTCAAGCCTTCTACTTTGAGAAGTGGATGTTCTACTTCATCCAAGTGATAGTTCAGGGGAAAGGAACAATTCATTGGGCTAGAATTATTAGCCATTGCTTGGACGTGCAGTTAAGAAGACTAAAGCCTACCAAGTCATTCCACATGAGCTCATACGTCATATATGCCTTGATCAAGAGTTTCGAATATGCAGGACTACCTCACAGAGGAGTGATCGGAAGAGGACCCGGAGAAGTGAGAGTTTGTGACTCTTATGTTCATTTGCATCATCCACCTAGGAGTGACTACAAGTTAGTCAATGATACCTTCACGATGAACATCACTAGGATATTGCAAGGCGGGCTTCATAATCGACTATCTCTGGATGCACAAGAGCTTGTAAAGAGGTATGGTGCTTGGTTCATCCAGTTTCCAAAATTTACATATATCAGAGTTCATGGGTGTCCTTCACCTCCCTACATGTTGCCGAGGTATCCGACAGACAAGATAGTGCTACTCGAGGTGACTAGGCAATTGGCAGACTATGCGAAGGCTTTCAGACATATGCATAGAAATGGAATTCCCGTACCCATCATATTGGGGAACTCAATTGAGGTATGTCCTAATGCTTTAGCCTTGGATGATGCGGAGAAGGAATTAGCCTCATATTCATTCACGTTCTTTGCCTTAAGAGAGAATTTTGATCCTTATGGGTATATAGAAGAGACATATGGGGGGAAGTACAAGCATGAATTTCAGGTAAAGGACTTTTGGATGAATCTCTCAAGTGATTTAGAAGTGAAAAGAAAGATGCATTCCAGATTACCTTTAGATTTCATCAGGAAATGCAAAGTCTACAGAGTGGCCGATCAAGCTCAAGACAGCGGCAGACATCTCCAGTCATCCTATGACAAAGAAGACAAAGCAGTGAAGATAGATTGGAACGAGCTGAGATTTCAGACTTGAGAGCTTTGATGGCCCTAGTTTTGTCATGTACTCGCAGATGGGTGGATGTACAACATCAAAAGTTGAGAGAACAGAGCGTACCAATGACTTTTACTTTGGAAGAAAGACCAGAAGAAGGAGGAGCAAGTGCAAGTGAAGGGAATTCTCATCCTAGAGGCGCAAAGAGGAAAGAAAGACCTGAGAAAAAGGAACCCTCCAAGAAGAAGCAAGAGGCCAATCGAGATCACTCATCAGGCACATCTTCTCGACATGAAAAAAGGACAAGTCAAGTTGAAGGACAAGAGAAGATGGTGCCTGAGGTTGATGAATCTATGGAGTCAATGGTACAGAATGATAAACCTGAAAAGGGGAAGGTGCCTCAGCATTCATCAAGTCAATCTCCCCAAGTCAATGAGCTACATGAAGAAAAGAATGATGATGAAGTGACATCTCCTCTCCGAGAAGATGAACCATTGCTTAAGGAAATACAAGTTAAAGAGACAAGATTTGCCATTCCAGATTGGTCGAAGGAGAGGCTGACAAGGGTGATTGTGATTGATGATGAAAATGATGTAATTGACTTAGAGAGCCTTATAGGAAATTCTCAAGAAGCAACAGAGAAGAGGAAGGCCACCAATTTGCAACAAGAATGGTGCAGATGATTCACAGAGCTATCCAGGTCCTTGAGATCGTCCACAACCTAATGATAACAGTAGCCGATTTCGCTCACACTAGAGATGTTATCATCCCTGTTCTGCAAGTAATCAGGCAAACGCCAAGGAAGATCCTAGCACAAGAAAAGATAATGGATGGAGGAGCTCATAATTTACTTCAGTGGTCAACTCTACTCCAGATGAAAGAGGTTCTTTTCGAGGACATCAGCACCAAATGCAATCAAGTTGAGGGCGTCATCCATCCAATTCAGGATAAGGTGTTTGAGGTGTTGTGTACCATTCTTGGCAGGAGGATCGAAGTTGAGACAGATGTGGACCTTCAAGAGTTAGAAGAAAGGGCCAAGGTCATCTTTTGCAAAGATGAGAATGTCATCACAGATGAGCAGCGAGATCTAATGTTTACTACTATGTTCCTAATTGAGAAGATCAAGGAACTCGAACCTGAATGGGATAAGGCTCTTCTCAAGGCCTTTGATCAGGTTATCCATTTGGAGGAACGAATGAGGAATCTTCCCGAGATTCCTATTGCTGAGATTGAAGGAATCATGTCCAGATTCATTGCATATGCTAAGAAGGAACATTGGAAAGGGAATAAGATTCTAGAAGAGAGGTTGTTGTAGATGATGTGGCACCTTAATTATCATTGGTCTATGTTTCCTAGATTTTGTGCCAATTAAATATTTGGCTATGCATTTAATAATGTTCAACTAAAAAGGGAACTTTTTGTAACAAACCCTAATTAGGGTTTAGGTGTCAAAATCTCAGTTGTTGATCTTCTTTTGATCTGGGCCGTTCATTGTAATTGAGGATGCTATATATACCCTCACTCATTTTCATTTTGTCATTAGATATTAGAGATTGGATAGTTAGAAGATTAGAGCTTTTGGAGAGAAGAAAGTTATTTTGTAGCAAGATTGAGCATTGAAGAAAGAATTTCAAGCAATTGTTGTCTATTTTGGCTTTGAGATCAATAAAATATTGAAGTTATGGTGTTTTGTTGCAATTCTTGTGGCTATCTTCATGGTTGTTTACTTTCTTGAATCATTCTCAGTCAAAGTAGTATTTGAGTTTGAAGGACTAAATGTTGGGCTTGATCTTTGGTGAGATTCATGTTCCAAACCACTAGCTTCTTACTGATTGTAAGGACGCCTTGTGTGGTCAACTGGAGATATTTGGATTGCTTGAACCTTCAATCATTATTGAACTATTGATATGTACCTTTATGGTAGTATTTGTAATTCTTGATGATTTGAAAATCATTAAACACCTTAGAAGATCGCATCAATTTCAGTAGAGTTGTAATTGCTTGGCAATACTGAGATTGGTAGAATCTTACCAAGTCTAGCCTACATTGAGTCATTCTTAGGATTAGATTAGAATTCATCTCTTGCAAACCCTACCTTTTGATCTTTTTGAGAACTTGTTAGTTTTAGGAAAATTTTGTTCCTGTAGTTCGGAAACGTAAGGCCCCTTGAAGAAACAGCATTCACAACGACCACTGGTGCTTATCCACACGTAGAGACCCTACAACGAAGAACATTGAATTCACCCTAATTGATCCTTTCTCGCGATATCTTCAGCATTCAGAGACTTTATTCAAGAGAGGATAAGGTACCCTTGGGTATTTTTATTCTGTGTTTGATTGTGTGCAAAATACACGTCAACACCACCCTGAGAGGAGTAGCCATTGATTGGTACTCTGATGTGGATAAAACAAAGGAGGGAACATGGGATGACCTACAGAAAGCTTTCGAGAAGGAGTTTCGACTCCTTCGAGATGATAATGAGATCATGGCGGAGATATAAAGCACAAAATAGGGAAAGCACGAGACAGTGCGAACATACAACCGACAGTTAAAGGAGTTACTTGGGAAGATGGAGAACCAGCCGGCTGACGGACTGTTGACGTGGATGAAATCGCATTGCTGCAAACTCCATACGGCCAACGCAGAATAGAATAGCCGACTGATTATCCTACTCTCTCTTGAGATAAGGAAGTCTCTAATGCTGTTTTCTAAGTTTGATCAAAGGAGACTACCTCAAGGTTTCTTTTGTCAGGTCTTGACTGCGGGATCTCTCAGTGGCTTGATGTGTTTATGCTGGAAACACAAGGGGACTTACGATTTGCAACAAGCTAGTCTGCTGTGATTCTCGAATTACGCAATAAAGAGCAAAAGGAAAGGTTTAGGAGATCTAAAACTAACAACACGGGTATGCGGGTAGACAGATTCAACATAACCAATTCCTGCTTGGCCAGAATGGCTCACAACCTTGCAGGAACGGTGCAATCTTCAAAGGAACTTGGAAGATTTTCAGATTGGAGACGCACGGCTAAGCACCCAATTCTGGCGCAGCTCAGACGGACACCTGCAATTGAACTAAGCACAATCGAAGGCTCAGGTTAACCACACAAAAGGATACACAATCAGCATATCCTTAGTGGTATGAGCCCGAATCTATCAAATACCTGCACACCCAAAACATAAAGATCTATCTAAAATGCTGAAAGAAACCATGCAAACAGGATGAAAACAAGACAATAAACACCAAATCAATGTTCATATATTGATCTCAACTGCCTATTACAACAATTCCTGCAGCATCTCTATGCTACTGCTAAGATCTAACCTATTCTAACTCTAAAATCTAACTATCTAGCAATTTCTAACAATCTAACAATCTCTCTCTAACAATCTAACCCTTTACAAAAGAAAGGCCTCTGCCTTTTATAGATATTACAATTTTGAATCAGAGGCCAGGATGGACTGCATCCAAGGGCCCTGATCTGTCTTCCAGAAGCTGACAGCTTTGACCCATGCCGAATTAATTCTCAGTTATCCAACCAGCAACTATTTCAACTACCTGCCACTATTTGGCTTTAATTCAGGTCTATCCAATCTTCTTGGTGGTTGGGAATAGTTATCCACAAAAATATCTTGCACGGGAGCCATAGGCAGTTTACAATAAAGCAATTTCAGCTTTAAAACTGAATTTCCGAACTTAAATCCAGCTGTGTGCTTCTTTGAGAATGCATAAACTTGCAGCATTCAGAGTGTTCTTTTGCCTTTTGCCTCCAATTTCGCCAGTGGACTTCATCTATGTTCAACGACACGGTTCCCAATGCTCGGTTGCTCTTGCGCTCCTGCATCTTTTCTTTTCCAATCTTCAGCGCTTGGCCTTGAATTGCGATCCTTCCTCGATTTGCGTTTCAGGACTTTCTCCTGGTTCTTCGATGACATCCTGCGATCAACCAATTTCACTTAATTAAATCAATTTGAAAAATTAAATAATTTAATTTTAACAAACATTAAATTTAATTACGATGTCTGGCTTGAGAAGCTCTTTGCGGGATGTATCTTGAAAATGCTTCTCTTTCTCTTCGATTGTGAAATCTGATCCTTGGTTTTTTATTTCTGCGTATTTTACCTTTGGAGTCTTGGACGTTTTAAATGGGTTTATGGCGCGATTCTGGAGGTTTGACGAGCTCCTGCAGATTTTAAAACTCTAACTCATGCTTTTCTGGTAAATTTTTGAGAACGGAGGGCACCTTTGAAATTTGCAAAAACTTCGGACCTTTGGCATTCTTTGCAAATTCGGAGCATTTGAACCTTTTGCAAATTTTAAAGGCAAATTCGGAGCTAAGGGCCACTTTGCAACTCTTCACGTTTTTTAGTTTTCTCCCCAAGGTCCGAAAATGAGCATCTAAAGTGTATTTTCAGAGCTTTCACGTTTTTGGTGAACTCTCATTTTCGGAGCTAAACCACCTTTTGCAAAATAAGTGAACTTCGGACCTAAACATGTTTACAAAATCGGAGTTTGAAGGCGTTTTACAAATTTCTGAGTTTTAAAATTTCGGGGCTGGGGTCCGAAAATGGGTGTCCAAGGCAAACTTCGGATTTGGAGGAGCTTTGTAGGATTTCGCACCTTTATACCTTTTTTTTTTTTTCGCCCCATGGTCCGAAAATGGACACTTTAAACGATTTTCGGGGGCTTGAAGCGCTTTTGGTAAATTTCGGATCTAAAACGCGTTTTTTTTTTTTTGTGTTTCCTAAACTCGACGCACTTTCCATTTACCTCCGAGGGTCCGAAAATGAGGGCGCTTAAGTGGTTTTCGGACCTTGTAACATATTTCGCAAAATCGCGTTTTCACTTTTCGAACCTAAAAACGCGTTCGGAAATTTAGAAGAAACTTCGAATTTCGGCCCTAGGGTCCGAAATTGGTGCTTTAAGTGAAATTCGGACCTGAAGGCACGTTTGCAACATTTCACTTTTTCGGACCTCCTGCCAGTTTTATCAACTTTTTCACTTTTTGGCCCAGGGTCCGAAATTGGACAACTTAAGTGATTTTCGAATTTCGGCCATATGTTTTTCTCCTTTCTTATACTTTAAGTTATATTCCATATATACTTTCAGGATGTTTGAGAGTGGTTTCGGCCCTCCAGGAGTTATATTGCAAATTCTAGTTTTTGGAGGTTTCCTCAGTTTTCAGAGTTAGCCAAATTTCAGGATCAGGAAATTCCAGACTTAGCCAAATTTCAGGGTCAGGACAGAAAGGCACAAACTGGGGGGGGTCCCTGTCCAAGACGGGGATGGGTGTGCGATTCGCACAACACGGACTAAAGAAGAGATGGTTCGTGGAAGGGTTGCGGTCATCCTTGAGGAGAAAGATGAAAATTGTACCGCCCACCTCATACGATGATGCATACAACCGCGCAATGGATTTGGAAAGTGAAGACAAAACATCACGGAAGAAAAAGGACAAGTCCTCTGCAGAAGAGGAGTCCTCGAGAGAAAGCAACAGTGACGAATCATCAAGTAAGAAGGTGCAAGCGCTTCAAAAGGATATGCACCGTATGTTGAAGGAATTTAAGAACATGAAAGGAAGCACGAGCAAAAATGAAGACGTGTGGTGCACTGATTGTAAGGAAGAAGGCCACACAAAAGGCACCTGCCCAAAGAAGGCCTTTTGTGAGATTTGCCAAGTGATGGGACACTCCATCAAGCAATGCCCATACAACATGAAAACTCGAAGTACGCAAATGAGCCAAGTGTTGTTCACTGAGCAAGCCACAACATCTGCACCAGTGGGTACGGCCCAGCAAACCAGCACGACGGCATCATCTGGAGGTTACCGGGACAACAAACGCGACGGCGGAAGGAATAACAACAATAACAATAACGGAAGTCGTATCCAGTATGACACCAAGGGCCGGCCAATGATCCAATGTAGGGCCTGTAATCAGTGGGGGCACTTCGCCCGTGATTGCACGAAGGAAGCCACCCCTCAGCACCTCTGTCGATGGTGTGGGCCAGGCGACCATGAGGACGCAAATTGCCCAAAGGCAGGGGTTAATCTCCTCAACATTGAGAAGGCTGAGAAGACTGGTGAGAAAGAAGTATTGGCAATCACCCGCGCTCAGACGAAAAAGGCCACTTATCCTGACCCCCGTACAGAGAAGGAGAGATTACGAGAGGCAAAGGCCAATATTGAACGTGAGATGACGGTCGAACGACGGAACAACGAGGTGGTGAGTACATCACTCCGTACGGAAGCTGAAAATAACATCATTGGGCAAGTACTACAGATGGAAGTACCTATAAGGGTAAAGGACCTTCTAGAAACAATGCCACAGTTAAGAACTGCTATTTTTAGTTCCATACAAACCACTGTGCAGGCACCTTTGCGTGCCACACGGGCCGAAGTTCCGGTCAGCCCCTTGGCTGACCCAATGTTGTTGGCCTTAAATAGTCGTCAGCAGCCTGCTGTAGTAGAGATGGGAATTCTCAGGGCTATCCTCAAGGACACCATCGTGG
This sequence comes from Cryptomeria japonica, assembly GCF_030272615.1. Classification (NCBI taxonomy): domain Eukaryota; kingdom Viridiplantae; phylum Streptophyta; class Pinopsida; order Cupressales; family Cupressaceae; genus Cryptomeria; species Cryptomeria japonica. The sequence continues at coordinate 963,053 of NC_081412.1, read as the reverse complement.
ATGGAGGTTCGGGGGTGAATGTGTTGCCAGAAGATACGTGGAAGAAGCTGGGGAAGCCAACACTATGGCCACCCACGTTCAACTTGGTAGGTGCAGACCAGCACGACATCAAGCCACTCGACACCCTGATGGCCCAACCGGTCACCATCGGCACGCAACCCTTCATACTAGATTTTATGGTAATCCCACTCAAGAAGAAGGGGTACGACGCCATCTTAGGCAGAGGGTGGCTGGTTACAGCAAAGGTGAACCACGACTGGAAAAAGAACACCCTTTCTATGGAGAAAGGGGGGCAGAAGTACACCATTGATCTGAGGACCCAGGTTGTCAATGAGGAACTGGCATCATCTTCGGAATCGGAGGGTGAAGGAAAATTCGACCTGAGGGACGAAGGATGGGGCTGCAGGGAGCCCAACGACGAAGGGATTCTCAAACTAGAAGAGTGCTCTGAGGATGAGACAGGGTCATTGAACGGGCTCTTCCATTGGCAGATGGAGGATTACGAAATGTTCCAGAGCTACAGGCTCAGAGTAGAGGAACCGAAGAAAGCAACAGAGGAGGTGTACCTGCCGAAAAACAGAGAATATTGGAAGGGAGACGCCCCAAACCTCGGTGATGTAGATAATCCCATTTGTGTTGGCAATAATTGGAACCCTGTGTGGAAGGTTGCAGCCTTCAAAATCTTTATTATTCTTCTTCTTCTTATGTACGGGAAGGAGACCATGGTCCCTGTAGAATTTATGGTTCCAGGTCTTCGGATGGCCATTAAAAATAAACTTGCCACCAACGGGTCCAAATTGAAACCTTACCACAAGAAGCGCGCAGGGGACCCGAGAGGCCGAAAGGAGACCCCAGAGCTCGGAGGGGGACCCTAGAGGATGGAAGGGGACTCGAGAGGCCGGGCTGGCGACTCAAGAGGCACAGGACCACAGCAGGAGACTCTCGGGCAAGGAAAACTGAGAAGGATGAAGGGCGATCCCAGAGGCATGGGACCCGAGCCGAAGACTCTGAACAATTAGATTAGAAAAAAAAAAGTACGGTCATATAGCTGACCATACGGCAAAAAAAAACATATACAAAAAAAAAAAAAGAAGAAGAAGAAGAAGAGAGCGCACGTACGGCGGAAGCACCATACAGTGACACCACGGGGTCACCGAACGGTGGCACCGCGAGTCACCGTGCGATGGCACCGCTGGGTCACTGTACGGTGGCACCGCATGTCTACCGTACACTGGCACCGTGGGGTCACCGAACGGTGGCACCGCGAGTCACCGTGCGGTGGCACCGTGGGGTCACCGAACGGTAGCATGGGGTGTCCACTGTACGGTGGCACCGCAGGTTCACCATACAGTGGCACCGTGGGGTCACCGTGCAGTGGCCTTGTAATCGCACGGTGCGGTGGCACCGCGGGGTCACCGTACGGTGGCCTTATAACCGCATAGGCAGCACCAGTTAACTCACAAGCAACGGGACATTCTCAGCCACCATACGGGTTCACTCCATCGTCTGGTGGATAACCTGTGTACGAGCTCGGGACATGGCAGTCCGTAGGCCTGAAGGAGCACGGCGTCGACAGTTTAAAAGAGGGTGATGGCTCGTAAAAAAAACAACAACTAGATTGAAAAAACATTCAATGACATCTGGAGCCAGGACGCTGAAAATATTAGAGTGGAGAAGGGTTTTGACATCTTAAAATATCACAGAAATGATGCGTGCCATGGACTTCCATGTGGTTCTCAAGGTTGTAAATTGGTGTTCACACCTGGGGCTCTACCCTCGAACCCCGCAACGGGCGCTACCCCAGACCCCCAGTTTATTTTTGAGCTACAATACACTTTTTAAGTTGGGTGAAGGGCATCAAAGAAGGCACGGTAAGTGTTGGGTTGTCCCTGTAATGTCCCCACTTTAGCAGTTGACCAAGTGTATGTGTGTTAGCCTAGCTCTACATGGTCCCGAGGGCTAATGAAGGGTTTAAGGGGATCCTAGAGTATTTTGGCCTAGTCATTTCCAGTTTGGGCCAAAACGGAGTTGATTTACTTAGTTTCAGGCATACTTACTATTTTTAGTAAGTTAGCAGGACACAACGGAGGCTAGTTTTGGTGATTGGATTCGATACTCCTCGGCGAGAGCTTTCCGACGAGCTATCACTCACGCAATTCAGAGTCCGATTGCTAATATATTTTAATGCCTGAAGTGTTATTAAAGTAACATTTACTTTAACTGTAAAATATTAAAGTGTTACTTTAATATTTATTTTATGGGGATGTGTGCAAATCAAAGGGGCACCCAAGGGAGACATAAGTGAATATTTTAATATGTTTTATATTACACATCTTTTATCCCACATTGCTCAAGTGAGTTGGGTCGACCCTTCGAGAAAGAATAAAAGGAAGCTTTTGTGGCTTCATTCAGCATGTTGAATATGAGAAGAAATTGATGTGTGAGTTGCAAATCCGTTCTTGGCATTAGAGGACGTCTATCCTCTCTTGTGACATTCTAGACGTCATTCCCTTGGGGTTTGGCCTTTGGAATCCATTGCTATCAGCTTCATTAATAGGCAGATTGGGTGCATCTCTAGCTGCGTTTTGCTCATACCTTCTCCACTTCTTGACCAATGCTTATGCCATTCTGAAGGGATGATTTTATGAAGATATTGGACTGATTGAAGACTAATTAATACTATAGCGCAACACTATTCACGTTATTGTAGCACTGCACTATTCACGCTACTGTAGCGCGACACTATTCACGTTAATATAGCACGGCACTATTCATCTTACTGTAGCAGCAAGATGGGAAGTCATTGCTGGAATATTATGTCAAAAATGCTGGAGTATTTAATGAGTTGAAAAATCTGCTATGTGTTGATTTTAATAATTCTGGAAATAATATCATATCAGCAGTAGTTCAATCTTCATGTTGCATATTATTGTAATTTCCTTCTAGTTCATATTATGTGATTTCAAATCTATGCAAAGACTTAAAAACAAACAAACATTTCATTTCCGAAGCTATAAGGGGATTTAAACATTAAACGGAGAAATAAGGAGTTGGATGCAAACTGTTTGACTAAATTCCTATCAGCAGTTGGGTTAGTTTTTGGGCATTCTAGGGTGTCCATTACAGTGGTATCAAAGCTTGTTTTCCTTGCCATCCTGTGAGGGTTTCATGCGTCCAGCACATCAATATTACTTGAGGAGAAACAGGTCAAACACACACCTACAGAATTCACCAGAGATTGAAGAGGAGGGTGACCCTTTTTTAGCACCAGCCATGGGTGACAGAGATGGGGAAAGGGGAGAACCTAGCACTAGGGAGATGCCCAGTGATCTTGCTAGGGGTCAGAGGGAGCTCCAGGCTACATTGCAGCAGATGGCTATAGCATTTACACAACATTTGACGAGAGCAGATCAAGGTAATAATGGCAACCAAGGTAATAATGGCAACCAAGGTAATAATACCAATCAGGGTAATAATGCTAATCAGGGAGGTGGACAGGGTAATGGAGGTAATGGAGATGCATCGGTTAACAAGGGAACCAGGACATAGGCTAGAGCAGGTTCTTCTACTACAAGACCACTCATGCCACAGTTTCCTTCGAGATAGAATGACCAGAATAATGTCGGTCCTACACAGCAAGAGATTCAAGATATGATTATGGATGATTGGAGGGACTCTAGCCCTGAGTTACAGGCTGAGATGACATTCAGGGAATATATGGATGTTAGACTCAAGAATATGCCCATGAGAGGAAACCGACAACAGAATTATGAGATGAGGAAGAAGTTGAGAAAGTTGTCTATTCCATACTATGATGGTACAGGGAAGGCTTCAGCACGGACATGGGTCCAGAAATTAGATACTTATTTCCATCTTAATCCCATGCTTGAGGAGGATGCGATTAAGTATGTTGCATTGCACTTGGATGGGAGTGCACACGAGTGGTGGCACCATGGTATGGTCACATTGGGCCATAATCAGATAGACACATACGCAGAGTTCACTGAGAGGTTGATTGACAAGTTTGATACGAAGGATCCAGAACTCCATTTCAAGGAGTTAGCTCAGTTGAGACAGTGGGGTCCTATCGATAGTTACATCTCAGATTTCCAGAGACTATCAGTGTTGGTTACAGACATTTCGGAGAGGAGGTTGATTGTACTGTTTGTGGATGGATTGTCAGAGCCTCTTCGTGGTTCGGTGAAGGGACATGATTCCCTCACATTGCAGGATGCCATTCGGAAGGCGAGAGATCTTACACCTTCCGCTTCTAGAAGTAAGTTCACTCCTAAGGATCCACACTTCAAGAAGGATAAGGATAATAAACCTCTACATAGGGATTCTTAGCCTCAGAAAAAAGAATCAAAGAGGTTAGACAATGAGACACTGAATGAGTTGAGGCGGAAAAAACTATGTTTTCAGTGTAGGGAACCGTGGGATTTATCTCACAAGTGTCCTCTAAAGGCTAAGGCCAACCAGATGGAGTACTTCTCTACTGAGGAGTCACAGTCAAAGGATGAGGAGCAGCAGTCAGAGTCTGATGGTGAGAGCAATGCCACTGAGGAGGGTTCAGGGAATGAGAAGTCCCTAGCTAGATTGACAGGTGCTCAAAAGGCAATTACTTTTAAGGTGTGTGGCACCATACAGGGACAGAAGGTGGTTGCTTTGCTGGACATTGGGGTCACACATAATTTCATAGATTCACAGTTAGTGGCTAGGAGAGGGTGGCAAACTAAAGAACATTCAGGATTCCGAGTCATGGTAGCTAGTGGTCACAAGTTACTATGCACACAGAAGATTACAAATCTTCGCATCAGATTGGGAGATGGTTATGAGCTTCAGGATGAGTTCTATGTTGTGGACATGGGTGATTATGACGTTATCTTAGGGATGACTTGGATGGCATCATTGAGAGAGTTTACTCTCAACATGGAGAGAGTAGAGATGAGGTTCCAGCATGAGGGCAGGACCGTGGTACTCAGAGGATTATCAGATGGCAGTTGTAGGGTAGTTTCTTTGAGGAGGATGGAGAGGTTGTTTAGACATGATGATGTTGAGTGGGCAGCGGAGTGCTTGATTATGCCAGCATCACTAGAGCCATAGGTTAAGAGTCATCCGCCTGATATGCAGGACATCCTTGAAAGACATGCCAAGGTATTTGGCAGTATTCCACATGGCGTTCCTCCAGATAGGGGGATAGAGCACATCATTAAGTTAGAAGAGGGGGCTAAGCCCATTATGATCAGGCACTATCGTCATCCAAAAAAACACAAGGATGAGATAGAGAAAGCCATCAAGGAGTTGTTGGAGATGGGGAACATTAGGCCAAGCAAAAGCCCTTTTGCTTTAGCAGTTGTTTTGGTTAAGAAGAAGGATGGAACAATGCGCATGTGCATTGACTTTAGGGCCTTGAACAAGAAAACCATTAAGAACAGGTACCCCATTCCGAGGATAGATGAGCTACATGGGGCATGCTTCTTCACAAAAATAGATTTGAGATCAGGGTATCATCAAATCAATATGAGGGCAGAGGACATTGAGAAGACATCTTTTTGGTGTCACTATGGTCATTTCGAGTTTTTGGTTATGCCATTTGGGCTAACCAATGCTCCTACTACTTTTCAGAGTTTCATGAACCAGGTGTTCAGGGGGCATTTGAGGAGATTCATTTTGATTTTCTTTGACAATATTTTGGTCTTTAGCAGGACATGGGAGGAGCATTTGCAGCATCTTGAGGAGGTGCTATCTATCTTGGAGAGAGAGTCACTGTATGCCAAGGAGTCTAAGTGTGAGTTCGGGATGACAGAGCTTTTGTACCTTGGTCATATTATCAGTGCAAAGGGAGTTTGGATGGATCCTGAAAATATTAGAGCTATTGTTGATTGGCCCACGCCTACGAACCTTACTCAGCTTAAGGAGTTCTTTGGCTTATGTGGTTTTTATAGGAGGTTTGTTAAGGGGTTTTCTCAGACAGTTGCTCCCTTGACAGATCTTACTAAGAAGGGGGCCTTCATGTGGACAGGGGCAACACAGAGGTGTTTTGAGCATTTCAAGCAGGTGATGTCTTCATGTCCAGTCCTAGCTCTACCAGACTTCACGAAGCCTTTTGAGCTTCATTGTGACGCATCAGGTGATGGGATTGGAGCAGTATTGATGCAAGAGAAGCACCCCATCGCTTTTGAGAGTAGGAAGCTCCAAGGTGTGGAGAGGAGCTATTCTATTTATGATCGTGAGATGTTGGCCATCATGCATGCCTTGGCCAAATTCCGATCCTACTTGGTTGGAGGGAAGTTTGTGATCAAAACGGATCACAACAGCATAAAGAATTTCATAAGCCAGCGAGACTTGAATGACAGGCAGCAGAAGTGGGTCACTAAATTGCAGGCTTATGACTTTGACATTGAGTTTGTCAAAGGGAAGAAGAATGTAGTAGCTAATGCCTTATCCAGAAGACATCACATTTGTGCTCTTGCAGAGATTACAGGAGATTGGAGGGATAAGATTATACCAGAGCATGTCGGAGATACTTGGGCTTCTAGTTTGATTTCAGGTACTATACAGGATGATCGCTATGAGGTGATAGATGGATTGATCAGATTTCAGGACAGGGTTTATTTGATTCCGTCATCACAGTTGAGAGGCGCGATACTGAGGGTATTTCATGATGTGCCTACAGCTGGGCATCCAAGGGTCTTCAAGACCTATAGGCAGATCCAAGAGCGGTTTTCATGGAGAGGGCTCAAGGATGATGTTCAGAGGTATGTCAGGGAGTGTGCAGTTTGTCAGCAAAATAAGGGAGAGCACATGTTTCCTGCAGGTTTACTATAGCCCTTGCCCATTCCGAACAGGAAATGGGAAAGCATTTCTATGGACTTCATCATTGGTTTACCATGAGTGTAGGGAAGAGATTGCATTTCTGTGGTGGTAGACAGATTGACGAAGTTTGCTCACTTCTTTGCTATTCCTTCTTACACAGCAGCTCAAGTGGCAGATTTGTTCTTCAGAGAGATTTTTAGATTGCATGGGCTATCGAGATTTATTGTTAGTGACAGGGATAGCAACTTCATGAGCGCCTTTTGGCAGGAGTTGTTCATGCTGTGCGGTACAGATCTTACACATAGTACGAGCTACCATCCTCAGACAGATGGGTAGACAGAGATAGTAAATAAATGGGTGGAAGGTTATTTACGGAACTATGTGACTGCGCAGCAAAGAGCTTGGGTCAGGTGGTTACACATGGGGGAGTATTGTTACAATACCACATATCACATGACAATCAGGATGACTCCATTTATGGCATTGTATGGGTATGAAGCACCAAGCTTCATGGATTTGGCTTTGGGGGATAGCAGAGTGCCCAAAGCCAAGGATCTGTTGTAGGATAGTCAGGATATCCTGAGAGCGCTCAAGGAGAATATACAGCAGGCTCAAAATCAGCAGAAGTTGTATGCTGACCAACATAGGGTAGAGCACAGTTTCGAGGTGGGGGACATGGTGTATTTGAGGCTACAACCATATAGGTAGTCATCGCTCAAGAGGAGCGGAGCAGAGAAGCTGAAGCCTAGATTTTATGGTCCCTATAGGGTGATTCGCAGAGTGGGCGAAGTCGCCTATGAGCTTGAGCTTCCAGAGGGCAGTCGGGTTCATAATGTATTTCTTGTGTCTAGGCTTAAGAAAGCCATTGGTCAGAGTGTAGTACCTTCTGCAGATTTACCCCCTTTGGATGAGAAGGGGAAGCTCGTCTTAGTACCTGAGGCTATTCTAGACACCAGAGAGAGGAAACTCAGAAACAGGATAGTGAAGGAGTATTTGGTCAGATGGAGAGACCTGCCGGAGGAAGATGCTACATGGGAGAATGAGCAGGTGATACAGCAGGCTCGACTGAGATTGCTTGAGGACAAGCAATTTCAAGGGGGGCGGACTGTAATGTCCCCACTTTAGCAGTTGACCAAGTGTATGTGCATTAGCCTAGCTCTACATAGTCCCGAGGGCTAACAAAGGGTTTAAGGGGATCCTGGAGTGTTTTGGCCTAGTCATTTCTAGTTTGGGCCAAAACGGAGTTGATTTACTTAGTTTCAAGCATACTTACTATTTTTAGTAAGTCAGCAAGACACAATGGAGGCTAGTTTTGGTGATTGGATTCGATACTCCTCGGTGAAAGCTTTCCGACGAGCTATCACTCACGCTATTTGGAGTCTGATTGCTAATATATTTTAATGCTTGAAGTGTTATTAAAGTAACATTTAATTTAATTGTAAAATATTAAAGTGTTACTTTAATATTTATTTTATGGGGATGTGTGCAAATCAAAGGGGCACCCAAGGGAGACATAAGTGAATATTTTAATATGTTTTATATTGCAAATCTTTTATCCCACATTGCTCAAGTGAATTGGGTCGACCCTTCGAGAAAGAATAAAAGGAAGCTTTTGTGGCTTCATTCAGCATGTTGAATATGAAAAGAAATTGATGTGTGAGTTGCAGATCCGTTCTTGGCATTAGAGGACGTCTATCCTCTCTTGTGACATTCTAGACGTCATTCCCTTGGGGTTTGGCCTTTCGAATCCATTGCTATCAGCTTCATTAACAGGCAGATTGGGTGCATCTCCAGCTACAGGCAGATTTGGTGTTTTGCTCATACCTTCTCCACTTCTTGACCAATGCTTATGCCATTCTGAAGGGATGATTTTATGAAGATATTGGACTGATTGAAGACTAATTAATACTGTAGCACAACACTATTCATGTTACTGTAGCACGGCACTATTCATGCTACTATAGTGCGGCACTATTCATGTTACTATAGCACGACACTATTCATGTTACTGTAGCAGCAAGATGGGAAGTCATTGCTGGAATATTATGTCAAAAATGTTGGAGTATTTGGTGAGTTGAAAAATCTGCTATGTGTTGATTTTAATAATTCTGGAAATAATATCATATCAGCAGTAGTTCAATCTTCATGTTGCATATTATTGTAATTTCCTTCTAGTTCATATTATGTGATTTCAATTCTATGCAGAGACTTAAAAACAAACAAACATTTCATTTCCGAAGCTATAAGGGGATTTAAACATTAAACGGAGAAATAAGGAGTTGGATGCAAACTGTTTGACTAAATTCCTATCAGCAGTTGGGTTAGTTTTTGGGAACCTGTGTACGGGCTCGGGACATGGCAATCCGTAGGCCTTAAGGAGCACAGCGGTGACAGTTTAAAAGAGGGTGATGGCTCGTTAAAAAAAAAAAAACAACGACCAGATTGAAAAAACATTCGATGACATCTGGAGCCAAGATGCTAAAAATATTAGAGTGGAGAAGGGTTTTGACATCTTAAAATATCACAAAAATGATGCATGCCATGGACTTCCATGTGGTTCTGAAGGTTGTAAATTGGTGTTCGCACCTGGGGCACTGCCCCCGGACCCCACAAGGGGCGCTGCCCCTCGACCCCGCTAGGGCGCTGCCCCAAACCCCTAGTTTATTTTTGAGCTACAATACACTTTTTGAGTTGGGCGAAGGGCATTAGAGAAGGCATGGTAAGTGTTGGTTTGTCCCGTACTGTGAGAAAGAAGCTTGCAACTAAGCATTGGCGGGGAAGCCATGAGCCGCAGAGGGCGATGGATTTAGAGGTTGCGAACAAATAGAGTTTGAGGGAAGGCATTGCAAGAATGCGAAGTCATACAGCACCAGAGAGTTATTCAGTTCAATTATCAAACTTTGGGGTGTGATGGAGGATTTGAGGCGTCTCCTAGCCTTTGTTCCTGAAGGTTGTGGCCACTTCCAGGCATGAATGGTACGCTTTGAGAAACTCAGAGTATGTCTCGGCTGGACGTGAGGTTGCCTTGGTGGATGCACAGAGGGCTCGGGAGGAGCTGACCACCAGGTTGGAGGCAGTACTAGCGTGAGACTTAGCTCGGCGTACCCAAGAGTTGGATGCCGAGAGGGTAGCACGGGTGGCTATTGAGGACAAATTGGCTAGGGAGAGAGTATCATTGGAGTAGTAGTTGGTGGAGGCTGAGACTGAAAAGCGTGTTTTGCAAACAAGTTTGGTTTAGGCACAAGAGGACTGTGTTGTCAAAGGAAGCCATAAGGGTGAAATCCACACTTGAGCATAGGATGGTAGTAGAAAAGGGTTTTTAAGCGAGGATGCAATAGGTGTATAAGTTCCGGGCTCGCTTGGCGTCAACAGTTTTGTTTAATGTCATCTCTATTTTGTATTAAGTCGTCCGGAGATGACTTCTTTTCTTTTGGGGGGGATGATGTTGGCGGCAATATTGTACACAAGAATAAAACTAGTTAATTAAGTTGTATTTGTGTTGGTTAGTTGGCAACCGAGGGGTGGCAGTTGCGATGCGACGGTTGGCGCTCGCACCCCCTTGGTATCTCTATATACTTTCGTATGTAACTTGGAAAGGGCAATTATGAATGGAATAACATCTCTTATACTTTATCTATTATCTATGGCGTTATTATTCTGCATTACATGCTTTATGTTTCAAGTTATTCACCCGAGAGGGCAAACACTACAGAATCTCCTCATTCTCCCAAGTAGCATCCTCAACAGGTAAGTTCTTCCATTTGATCAAGTGCTCCTTGATCACCCTTTTTCTCAAAGAACGCTCCCTAAAGTCAATGATAGCTTCAGGAATCAAAACCAACTCTCCCTCCTCATCAAGTGGAGGCAACTCTGTTGAAGCTACAACATTATGTCCAAGAGCCTTCTTAAGGCGAGACACATGGAATACATTGTGAATTTTGCTGCTCGCCGAAAGTTCCAACTCATGTGCCACTTCCCCAATTCTCCTGATGACTCTGAAAGGCCCATAGAAACGTGGCTTCAATTTCTCAACTCCACTCTTCTTGAGAGTAGATTGTCTGTAAGGCTGGAGCCTCAAGTAAACCATGTCACCCACCTCAAAGGTGCGCTCAATCCGTTGTTGATCAGCATACAACTTCTATTGATTTTATGCATGTTAGAGATTGTCCCTCAAAGACCTCAAAATATCTTGACTCTGTTGCATCATATCCTTCGCCTGAGGGGTTCTACTATCACCAAATATCAAATCAGTGAAGCTAGGAGCTTTGTAACCATATAGTGCCATGAATGGTGACATTCTAATGGACATGTGATATGAAGAGTTGTAACAATACTCTCCTAGGTGAAGCCATCTCACCCATGCATTCTATTGCTCTGAGATAGTTTTTGAGATAGCCTTCGAACCACTTATTCAATATCTCGGTCTGCCCATCAGCCTGATGGTGATATTTGTGCTTGGAGTGAGCACAGTACCACATAATCTAAGACCTCCTGCCAAAATGTACTTAGGAACTTGTTGTCCCTATCACTCACAATGTTCTTCAATAGTCCATGCAACCTGAACACCTCCCTAAAGAACACATCAGCAACTTGGGTTGTTGTAAAAGAGTTGGTGATGGCAAAAAAGTGAGCTAAATTGGTCAATCTATCCACCACAACATATATACAATCCTTCCCCCAAGCTCATGGCAACCTTGTGATAAAGTCCATGGATAAACTTTCCCATTTCTAACTGGGAATGGGCAAAGGTTGTAACAAACCAGCAGGTAGAGTGTTCTCATCTTTATTCTTTTGACATGTATGACACTCCTCGATGTAGCTCAACACATCATTCTTCAATCCTTTCCAAGAAAATCTTTCTCGGATCTGCCTGTATGTCTTGAAATAACCTTGGTGACCAGCAAGGGGAATGTCATGGAAGGTCTGCAAAATCTTCTCCTTGAGCTTTGATTCAGTCACAATGAAGATCCTTCCCTTATATAAATCAACTCACCAACCAATTTGTACTTTTCATCATGAAAATTACCCTCAATGATGCTACTGGTTGCAAACTGATTTTTGGCATAATCAACAAGCAACAAGTCCCTCCAATCTGCAATAAGCTCACACAAAGAGCTTAGGTGGGGTCTTTGAGACAAAGCATCGGCCACAATGTTATTCCTCCCCTTGACATACTCAATGTCAAAGTCATAATCCTGTAGCTTACTCACCCATTTTTGTTGTCTCTCATTCAAATCCCTCTGGTGCATGAAGTGCTTAAGACCGTTAACAACAAACTTACTCCCCACAAGATATTGCCTAAACTTTGCAAGAGCATGCATTATGGAAAGCATTTCTTTGTCATATATGGAATATAACCTTTCAGCTCCTCTCAACTTCCTGCTTTCAAAGGCAATAGGATTCTTCTCTTGCATGAGAATCACACCAACACCTTCTCCTGATGCATCACATTGTAGCTCTTGGTGAAATCTAGTAATGCCATAACAGGGCACGAGCTCATAATCTCCTTAAACTGATCAAACACCGCTTGTGCCTTTTTTGACCATTCAAAGGCTCCTTTCCTCTTGAGCTCCGTGAGGGGGGAAGCCAACTAAGAGTATCCCTTCACAAACCTACAGTAGAAACCACATAGACCCAAGAATCCATTCAAATGTGTTATGTTCTCAGGTGGAGGCCAATCAATGATAGCCCTTATCTTTTCAGGATCAACCTTCACACCCTCCGCACTAATAATGTGACCAAGATAGAGCAGTTATTTCAATTTAAATTTACATTTAGACTCCTTAGCAAACAGGGATTCGAACTCCAATATACTGAGAACTTCATCCAAGTGCTACAAATGCTCCTTCCAAGACTTGCTGAAAATGAGGATGTCATCAAAAAGTATGAGCACAAACTTCCTTAACTGCTTTTGGAAGATCTTATTCGTGCAAGACTTGAACGTGGCAAGAGCATTAGTCAAACCAAAAGGCATGACTAAGAATTCAAAATGCCCAAAGTGGCACCTGAATGCAGTCTTCTCTACATCTGATGCCCTCATTCTGATTTGATGGTAGCCTGATTGTAGTTAGGAATAATCAATTATGTTATAGTGTTGTCATTATGTTGTGTCATCATCGGTAATTGTGTGTTATGGGAGTCAGTTAGTTTACCCGAAGGGTAGTTGGACGCGACGATTGGTCACACCCCCTCAGGTATTATATATTGTATCTTGTTCCCTCGGGAAATCATCATTGTAACTGGGGACTATGTGAAGGAAAATATACTTGTTTCTTTAGAGTTATAACACTTATCTTATGGCATACTAGCATCTCTTATTCTGTACTGTGCATTTACTTCTTATGTCTATGAAATAGTTTCCATAGGCGAAACATCTAGCGCCGTTGCCAGGTCTAATCCGGGCATACATGGATGAAGGATAAATGGGTCAACCTATTCGCGAGAACATCACCGATGAGGATGATGAGCGACTGAACGAACTCTATGAAGGAGAGGATGCAATGATGAGAGACTTCGTAATCCAGTTCCAGGCGGCCATAGAAACCTTCATGCAGAGAGAGGCGACATAGAAAGAAGTACCGCAGGGTGCAGTGTGGGATGCTCTCAACGTCAGTCCGACGGCAAACAGACTATTGCACCAACTCCCTTGTCTCTTGGCCCAAGCATCCCTCGCTCACCAGCACCGAAGGGAGGAGATTGAGCGAGAACAAAGACGACAGCAAGTTCTCTATAATTACGAGGAAAACAACCGGCGATGGGAAGAAGAGCGTGATGAAAGATGCCGCAGGGGAAACTAACTCCTGAACCCCTACGGGAGGAATAAAGCAATACTGTAATAATCCCAAAACAATGTTGACATAAATTGTGGCCGAAAGGGAAAATAATAAAAGTTTTTTTTTTGTTTTGTGTGCATAATGTCTGCTTGCTATGTACGGAAGTGATTCATGCCCAATATACTAAATAAGGACAAAAATAAAAAGATACGAAGTGACGAATGGGAAGTGGCACAAAGAGCATTGAATCTCAGACAGCAGATAGAACGAAAGCGTAGGCTAAGGCAGCTTGCCGAGGGACGACCGGCTGAGGGGTTGCTCGAAGGGAACCCAGCAGGTGTCACAGAGGTTGCGAGGTAGAGATAGACGGAGAGAATTACACTCTCTACACTGTCGTAGGGTTGCCCAAAGGGAACCTAGAAGGAGTCACGGAGGGTGCCGAAGGAAAACTCTATAGTTTGCCAGAATACCACCATAGGGTAAAAAGTCGCGAAGAGTTGGTGGAAGAAACAAGGCGAAGTCTAAACCTAATCAACGCTACCAGAGACCTACTAAAGAACTTGTCCATTTTGGAGGACAACCGGAGGGAGACAACCAACTGGAGGGAGACAACCGAAGGTGATGGTATAGCCGAAGGTGACAAGGGCGCACAAGGGTACCGTGCAGGAGGCAATTTGTTCGATTCGGGGTCAGCAACCTTCTCCAGAGGACCCACGAGTGGAGGGTCAGGTGCAGGGGGCAGAGGTGGAGCATCACTAAGTACAAGCACACAAGGCACCGGAAGAGCGAGACCCAATAGTGGGATGGCAAGTAAGCAGAAATTGCCAAAGTTCGCAGGTGATGGCAAGGAAGATCCCGTACGGCATTGTCATACATGTGAAACAATTTGGTCGGCCAATGGGGTGACAGACCATGACGACTGAGTGTAGCAATTCCCAGCCACGCTAAGAGGAGTTGCCATTGATTGGTACTCTGACATGGACAAAACTGAGATTGACACATGGGAGAACTTGGAGAAGGCATTTAAAGCAGAATTTCTGAAATATCCCAGACGAATTTTTTCAATTTTCAATTACAAAAAGTAATGCAACACACATCCGTTAGGGTTAGCACTTAAACCAAAACGATGCAGAATACAACTCTAACCAAGAATGTACACCAGGATCCCGGGTTGGGCAAGGTGTGAGCATATGGTCAGAGGGTCTTAAAGCATTCTGAAAGTAACTCTAACCAAGAATGTGCCCAAAATGGACTAACATATGGTCAGAGGATCTTAGTGCATGCTGAAAGCAACTCTAACCAAGAATGTGCCCAAGATGGACTAACATATGGTCAAAGGATCTTTACAATTACAACTGCCGGAAGGAAAACTCGACACCAAGCATGTGCTTTCAAACCCAAGGTGGGAATGGAGCTACCATATGGCGGAGATGCTAAGAACTTAGAAATGGAATTAAATGTAAATAACAAGCGTGAAACGAAAATGAGAAGAAATGCTGTCAGTACTACTGTTCAGCTTACAATATGATAGTGAATGCTTGCCAAGATCATAAGATTAAGACTATACAATGCTGCAACAATTTAGAAGACTCTCCCGGGCTTAACAAAAATGATAAGTCCAAGAAATTCTACTCAAGGATCAATCTTAATATTCTGATTTACGACAGACCTACACTTGAAATGCTTAATCAGCAACACATGGAATCACTAAAATGCTCATTACTCCCTCAATACTAGTCCGAATGACCCAAAACCAAAAGCAATGACTTCCTATGAAGGAGGCGAACAAACCAATACCAAGAAATCAGACATTAACCCAATAGATTATTTAACACGAACCCCAAGGCAATTCCCAGCAGTGACGCCAGGCAAGAATGGCAATTCTTCTCTATAAAATAAAACACTTCATATTAGAATCTACAAATTTGCACAAAGGAGTGCCCAGCCAAAACAAGAGGAAATATGCAATACCCAGAATGAATATGTTTTTATTTTGAATTATATGAGTGAAACTACAAATCTGCCCTGCTAACCGCGACTCCCAAAAATGACATGAAATGCAAATAACTGAACTTCCAACACACATCAAGTTACAATGCAATCCTCACTACAAACTCTCACAACTACACTAAATCACCACTAGTTGCTATCTTTCAAGCAAGAAGCAATGCCAAGGCTAGGAGGCATTCATTCCTCGAAGCAACCCCAATACCATTCCGACAGAGTAACACTTCAATAGACATCAGATGCCAAATGAAGGGAAGAGGCCTCCATTTATAAGCTTAACAAGGAATCTCTAGAGGCTTCTAGAAAGTGTGCCCTAATTTCACATTTGAATTTTCCTCCAAGAGATGGTGCCACTTTTAAAAACTTTAATTAACCTTTATTTTAATTCACTTCTCTTCATAAAGTTGGCACCCCTTTTTGAAGCAAGATTTTAGACCTTAGGAAATATTAAATCCCTTCCATGATGCGTCCACCCTTGAAAACCACCTTTTAAAACAACTTGAAGTGATGAAGCTAGGCCAAGGGGTCAACTTTAAAATATAACATTAAAACATAACATTATTTAAATGAAATGAACTTATATCTCCAAAAACATCCCGAGGCCAAAAGTAACGAAGCCAACTGAACCAACTGAAGAAGAGAACCAATTGTGCCGAAATAATCAAGACCACTGCCAGAAATAGAATTTACTAAAAATAGTAAATTCCAAAAAGTGCTCGGAACGCAAAGTTGGACATACCACTGCGAAGCCCTCTGAAAACCCAGAAAGAATCTGTAATCCAAACTCTAATTCACGAACAACAACAACCTCCAAAACTGGAAACCCTAATTTCACCCATTGAGTAGCCTACGGGTCTCCAAAATAGGTCATTGGTCAACTGAAACATTACGCATGAGAAGGGGACATTACAATTTCGGTTGCTAAGAGACGATAACAAAATTGTAGCCAAAATCTACGGTACCAAGCAAGGTACTAAGGAGACCGTCCGCGCATATAGCCAAAGGCTAAAGGAATTGTTGGGCAAGATGGAAAGCCAACCGGCGGATGGATTGAAGAAACGGTGGTTTGTGGAAGGATTGAGATCCTCCCTGCATAGAAAAATGAAAATTGTCCCACCAACGTCATATGAGGACGCCTATAATAGGGTGATGGACTTGGAAAGCGAACATAAAACATCAAAAAAGAAGAAAAATAATAAATCTTCATCGGACGAGGACGATGACTATTCCGAAGGGAGCAACACAGCAGGGAGTCAAGTAAAAAGGTGCAAGCACTCCAGAAAGACATGGAGCGAATGAGGAGAGAATTTAAAGTGATGAGAAGCACGGGTCGGACCGAAGGGGATGTATGGTGCACGGAGTGCAAAGAGGAAGGACATACGAAGGGTACCTGTCCAAAGAAGGCCTTCTACGAGATTTGCCAAGTGATGGGACACTCCATCAAGGAGTGCCCATACAACATGAAGACACGGAATGCACAAGTGCTATTCACTAAGCAGGCCACAACATCTGCACCAGCACTACGGCCCAGCAGAACAACACAACGGCATCCTCTGGAGGGTACCGAGACAATAGACGTGACGGAAGGAATAATAATAATAATAACAATAACCGGAGCCATATCCAGTATGATGCCAAGGGCCGACCTATGATCCAATGTAGGGCTTGCAGTCAGTGGGGGCACTTCGCCCGAGATTGCACGAAGGAGGCTAACCAGCAGTATCTCTGCCGATGGTGCGGACCGGGGGACCATGAGGATACAAACTGGCCAAAACCTGGAGTCAATCTTTTGAACATTGAACCCACTCAGGCAGAGGTATTGGCGGTTACGAGGGCGCAGGCAAAGATGGCCTCCTACCCAGACCCCCGCATAGAAATGGAACAAGTACGGGAAGCAAGGGTGGAGATTACGAAGGAGATGACCGCACAAGAGAGAAATAGCGGGGAGGCCACAAGCACATCCCGGACTAAGGGGGAAGAAAACAGCCTGAGGCAAATCCTGCAAATGGAGGTACCCGTAAGAGTCCAAGACCTCGTCGAAACAATGTTGCACTTAAAAACGGCTATCCTAAATGTTGTGCCTGCACAAAGTCACCAAGCGAAGAAGGTTGAAAGCTCTACGGTCGACCCAATGTTGTTAGTTGTTAACAGTGGACACCACCCAGCCGTGGTAGAAATGGGCATCCTCGGGACCACCCTAACGGACACCATAGTGGACGGAGGGTCAGGAGTAAATGTGCTCCCGGAGGAGAAATGGAAGAAACTGGGGAAGCCCACGTTGTGGCCCCCCACATTTAATCTATTGGGAGCAGACCAACATGGGATTAAACCCCTCGAGACACTCATGGCACAGCAGGTGATGATTGGCACACAGCCATTTGTGCTGGATTTTGTAGTGATCTCGTTAAAACAGAAAGGGTATGACGCCATCCTCAGACGGGGGTGGCTAATTGCCGCCAAGGCAAAGCATGACTAGAAGAGAAATACACTCTCGTTAGAGAGCATGGGGAGAAAGTACGTGATAGACCTCCGAACGAAGATGGTGAGCCAAGAGTTGGCATCCTCCTCGGAGTTGGAGTCGGATGGAGACCGGTGGGAGGAAGATGAAGGCCGACAGTGAATGGAGCCCAACAGCGAAGGCATTCTAGAATTAGAAGCATGCTTGGGGGATGACGGGGATTCTATGAACGGCCTCTTCCATTGGCAGATGGAGGATTATGAATTGTTCACACCCTCGTGTAATGTGTTGAGCGTCAAAGAACAACAGGAGGTATTCCCCCCAGAGTACGGAGAATATAGGGAGGGGGAGGCCTGTGTGAATGACACTTCGGCACACTAGTTTCCCAAAGACAGACCCATCAGATACAAGGAAGCCAAGTTGAAAGAAAAAAATTTAGGAGAGGCGAGCAATCCCAAGAAGATTCTTGTGGGAGATGACCGGAACCAGGTGCTGAAGGCTGCAAGCTGCAGCATTTTAAATTTTCCTAGAATACAAGGATGTGTTCACGTGGACCTAGAAGGCCCTGAAGGGTGTACCCCTGGAGCTATGCGTACACCGCATTACATTGGTACCCGGAGCCCAACCCGTAAGGAAGTGACCCTACCGTATGAATAAAAACTATGTCGCACAGGTGAATGATGAAATTGAACAGATGTTGGAAGCGGGGATAATTTTCGAAGTACAGGCAAGTGAATGGGTGTCCCCCATTGTGATCTGACTCAAAAAGGACAATGACCAGATCCGGATTTGTGTAGACTTCCGGTGTCTGAACGCGATCACCATCAAGGACCCCTTTCCTATCCCCTTCACCGACAGTATCCTAGAAGAAATGGCTAGACATGAGATGTATTCCTTCATGGATGGGTTCTCTGGGTACAACCAGATATCCATTGCGGAGGAAGACAAGCTAAAGACAACCTTCGTAGTGGAAGATGGTGTATATGCATACAATCGAATGCCCTTCAGCCTGTCTTATGCACCAGCGACCTTCCAGCATATCATTTTGCACATCTTTGACAAGATGTCTACAGGGAACTTCAAGGCCTTCCTTGATGATTGGTCCATTTATAGCAGCTAGGACATGCATCTCAAAGCCCTCGGGGAGTGCATGGAGAGATGTCGAAGGGCACGGCTAGCCCTCAATCCAAAAAAATGCAGGTTCATGGTGCTGCAGGGAAAGTTACTCGGGCATATTGTGTGCAAGGAGGGACTAAAAACAAACCTTGACAAAATCAGAGTCATAGTAGAGATGGAAGCCCCGACAGACGTCACTGTCGAAGGGCATGGCTAGCCCTCAATCCAAAAAAATGCAGGTTCATGGTGCCACAGGGAAAGTTACTCGGGCATATTGTGTGCAAGGACTTGACGTCCGTCGAGGCTTCCATCTCTACTATGACTCTGATTTTGTCAGGGTCTGTTTTTAGTCCCTCCTTGCACACAATATGCCCAAGTAACTTTCCCTGCGGCACCATGAACCTGCATTTTTTTGGATTGAGGGCTAGCCGTGCCCTTCGAGATCTCTCCATGCACTCCCTGAGGGCTTTGAGATGCGTGTCCTGGCTGCTATAAATGGACCAATCATCAAGGAAGGCCTTGAAGTTCCCTGTAGACATCTTGTCGAAGATGTGCAAAATGATACGCTGGAAGGTCGCCGATGCATTACATAGCCGAAGGGCATGGCTAGCCCTCAATCCAAAAAAATGTAGGTTCATGGTGCCACAAGGAAAGTTACTCGGGCATATTGTGTGCAACGAGGGACTAAAAACAGACCTAGACAAAATTAGAGTCATAGTAGAGATGGAAGCCCCGATGGACATCGGGGCTTCCATCTCTACTATGACTCTAATGTCCATCGGGGCTTCCATCTCTACTATGACTCTAATTTTGTCTAGGTCTATTTTTAGTCCCTCATTGCCATCGGGGCTTCCATCTCTACTATGACTCTAATTTTGTCTGGGTCTGTTTTTAGTCCGACCTTGCACCATCAGGGCTTCCATCTCTACTATGACTCTAATTTTGTCAAGGTCTGTTTTTAGTCCCTCCTTGCACACAATATGCCCGAGTAACTTTCCCTACGGCACCATGAACCTGCATTTTTTTGGATTGAGGGCTAGTCGTGCCCTTCGACATCTCTCCATGCACTCCCCGAGGGCTTTGAGATGCGTGTCCTAGCAGCTGTAAATGGACCAATCGTCAAGGAAGGCCTTGAAGTTCCCTATAGACATCTTATCAAAGATGTGCAAAATGATACGCTGGAAGGTCGTCGGTGCATTACATAGGCCGAAGGGCATTTGATTGTATGCATATACACCGTCTTCCACTACGAAGGTTGTCTTTATCTTGTCTTCCTCCGCAATAGATATCTGGTTGTACCCAGAGAACCCATCCATGAAGGAATACATCTCGTGTCCAGCCACTTCTTCTAGGATACTGTCGGTGAAGGGGATAGGAAAGGGATAGGAAAGGGGTCCTTGATGGAGACCGCGTTCAGACATCGGAAGTCTACACAAATCCGTATCTGGTCATCATCCTTTTTGAGTGAGATCACAATAGGGGACACCCATTCACTTGTCTGTACTTTGAAAATTATCCCCGCTTCCAACATCTGTTCAATTTCATCATTCAGCCATGCAGCATAGTTTTTATTCATACGGTAGGGTCGCTTCCTTATGGGTTGGGCTCCGAGTACCAATGTAATGCGGTGTACGCATAGCTCCAAGGGTACACCCTTCAGGTCCTTGTAGGTCCACGCGAACACATCGTTATATTCTAGGAAAATTTTAATTGTTGCAGCCTTCAGCACCGGGTTCCAGTCATCTCCCACAAGAATCTTCTTGGGATCGCTCGCCTCTCCTAATTTTTTTTCTTTCAACTTGGCTTCCTCATATCTAATGGGTCCGTCTTTGGGAAACTGGTGTGTCGAAGTGTCATTCACGAGCCTCCCCCTCCCTGTATTCTCCGTACTCTGGGGAGAATACCTCTGGTTATTCTTCGATGCTCAACACATTACACGAGGGTGTGAACAATTCATAATCCTCCATCTGCCAATGGAAGAGGTTGGTCATAGAATCCCCGTCATCCCCCGAGCATGCTTCTAATTCTAGAACCCCTTCGTTGTTGGGCTCCATTCACCGTCAGCCTTCATCTTCCTCCCACCGGTCTCCATCCGACTCCAACTCCAAGGAGGATGCCAACTCCTGGTTCACCATCTGCGATCGGAGGTCTATCGCGTACTTTCTCCCCATGCTCTCTAACAAGAGTGTATTTCTTTTCCAGTCATGCTTTTCCTTGGCAGCAATTAGCCACCCCCCTCCGAGGATGGCGTCATACCCTTTCTGTTTTAACGGGATCACTAAAAAATCCAACACGAATGGTTGTGTGCCAATCATCACCTACTGTGCCAAGAGTGTCCCGAGGGGTTTAATCCCATGTTGGTTTGCTCCCAATAGATTAAACGTGGGGGCCACAACGTGGGCTTCCCCAGTTTATTCCATGTCTCCTCTGGGAGCACATTTACTCCTACCCTCCGTCCACGATGGTGTCCGTCAAGGTGGTCCCCAGGATGCCCATTTCTACCACGACTGGGTGGCGTCCACTGTTAACAACTAACAACATTGGGTCGACCGTAGAGCTTTCAGCCTTCTTCACTTGGTGACTTTGTGCGGGCACAGCATTTAGGATAGCCGTTTTTAAGTGCAGCATTGTTTCGAGGAGGTCTTGGACTCTTACGGATACCTCCATTTGCAGGATTTGCCTCAAGATGTTTTCTTCCCCCTTAGTCTAGGACGTGCTTGTGGCCTCCCCGCTATTTCTCTCTTGTGCAGTCATCTCCTTCGTAATCTCTGCCCTTGCTTCTCGTACTCGTTCCATTTCTATGCGGGGGTCTAGGTAGGAGGCCATCTTTGCCTGCGCCCTCGTAACCACCAATACCTCTACCTGAGTGGGTTCAATGTTCAAAAGATTGACTCCAGGTTTCGGCCAGTTTGTATCCTCATGGTCCCCCGGTCCGCACCAATGCAGAGATACTACTGGTTAGCCTCCTTCGTGCAATCTTGAGTGAAGTGCCCCCACTGACTGCAGGCCCTACACTGGATCATAGGTCGGCCCTTGGCATCATACTGGATACGGCTCCGGTTATTGTTATTATTATTATTCCTTCCGCCACGTCTATTGTCCCGGTACTGTCCAGAGGATGCCATTGTGTTGTTCTGTTGGGTTGTACCCGCTGGTGCGGATGTTGTGGCCTGCTCAGTGAATAGCACTTGTGCATTCCGTGTCTTCATGTTGTATGGGCACTCCTTGATGGAGTGTCCCATCACTTGGCAAATCTCACAGAAGGCCTTCTTTGGATAGGTACCCTTCGTATGTCCTTCGTCTTTGCACTTCGTGCACCATACATCCCCTGCAGTCCGACTTGTGCTTCTCATCGCTTTAAATTCTCTCCTCATTCGCTCCATGTCTTTCTGGAGCACTTGCACCTTTTTACTTGACTCCCCGCTGCTGCTGCTCCCTTTGGAAGAGTCATCGTCCTCGTCCGATGAAGATTTATTATTTTCCTTCTTTTTTGATGTTTTATGTTCTCTTTCCAAGTCCATTACCCTATTATAGGCGTCCTCATATGATGTTGGTGGGACAATTTTCATTTTTCTAGGCAAGGAGGATCTCAATCCTTCCACAAACCACCGTTTCTTCAATCCATCTGCTGGTTGGCTTTCCATCTTGCCCAACAATTCCTTTAGCCTTCGGCTATATGCGCAGACGGTCTCCTTAGTACTTTTCTTGGTACCGTAGATTTCGGCTACAATTTCGTTATCGTCTCTTAGCAACCAAAATTCTGCTTTAAATGCCTTCTCCAAGTTCTCCCATGTGTCAATCTCAGTTTTGTCCATGTCAAAGTACCAATCAATGGCAACTCCTCTTAGCATGGCTAGGAACTGCTGCACCCAGTCATAATGATCGGTCACCCCATTGGCCGACCAAATCGTTTCACATGTATGGAAATGTTGTACGGGATCTTCCTTGCCATTGCCTATGAACTTTGGCAATTTTTGCTTACTTGACATCCCACCGCTGGGTCTCGCTCCTCCAGTGCCTTGTGTGCTTGCACCTAATGATCCTCCGCCTCTGCCCCTTGCACCTGACCCTCCACTCATGGGTCCTCCGGAGAAGGTTGCTGACCCCGAACCAAACAAATTGCCTCCCGTACAGTACCCTTGTGCTCCCTCGTCACCTTCGGCCATACCATCACCTTCGGTCGTCTCCCTCCGGTTGTCCTCCGAAATTTGACTAAGTCTGGAAAATTGAAGAATCCTCCCAAAAACTAGATTTTGCATTATAACTTCTGGAGGTCCGAAACCACTCTCAAACATCCTGACAGTATATATGGAATATAACTTAAAGTATAAGTCACTTATACTTAAATTTTATATTCCATATATGAATCCTAACGAGAGGCTAAAATGTCAAATTTCGCTCCTGACCCTTCCAAAGGGTCTAGAGCGAAATTTCCCCAAGGACCTAAGATATCACCTAAGTCATTCGATGGTTGGGCAAATTTGCAAGGACATAGATGGAAATGGATCAAAGATCAAGTCTAAGGCAAATTCAAGTGGAAGAGAAGGTGAATTGAGCCTAGAAGAGGAACTTCGCTCCTGACCCTTCCAAAGGGTCCAAAGCGTTCTCCATAAGACATTCTACCTTGCCGCAAACTAAGAACTAACTCATTCCCAGGCATTATTGAGGGCAAAACACTTATTTGGAATGAAGAAATGTGAAAGATGAAGTCAAGATTACATCCTAAGGTGAATTTCGCTCCTAACCTTTCCAAAGGGTCCAGAGCAAAATTAATGTAAAACCCTGTTTATCTTGAGCTAGATGTCAACTTGAAGAGCAAATTCGCATGATCATGATGGAAGGAAGCCTAACAAAGTATGTCCTAGGCATGAAAGGGAGAAAGGAAGTAATAAATTATCTCAAAATGAGAATTTCGCTCCTGACCCTTCCAAAGGGTCCAGAGCGAAATCCCCATTTGACCCTCTATTTTGCCCAAGGCATTGAAAAATGAAGATTTTTGAGCCAAGTAGGTGGCAAATCCACTTGAATGTGGCGAGAGTAAGGTGAGTTTGATCAAGTTTAAAGATGGATTGGATGAAAGAGGTGTGAAATCAACCAAGAATGTGAATTTCGCTCCTGACCCTTCCAAAGGGTCCAGAGCGAAATTCTTAGAAGACACCTTTTTCTTCCTTGTTTGTACTGAAAGCCTTGCTCCTTGGACATGGTGGGGATAGATTGATATTTTCTTGCCTTAGGAAGTGATTGAAAGCATTGAAAAGTGAGGATCTTGTCCAAGATTGTGAATTTCGCTCCTGACCCTTCCAAAGGGTCCAGAGCGAAATTCTTCATAAGCCTCATTTGCTTCCTTGCTTAGACTACCAACCTTGTTCCTTGGGCGTATTTGGAAGAGAAATGATGTGTCTTTTCCTTTTGAGGTGGATTGGAGTTGAAGGAATGAAGAGCCAAGCCTAGAACATGAATTTCGCTCCTAACCCTTCCAAAGGGTCCAGAGCGAAATTCCCAAAATCCCTCTTTTCCTTCCATTTTTGTGTCAAGCCAAGTGTGGATCAGGTTGGATTGAGCTTGGAAAGAGCCCTAGGCATGCCTTTGAATAGCTTGTGACCACCAAATGTGAAGGAATTGAGCTAAAACTTGAATTTCGCTCTCAACCCTTCCAAAGGGTCCAGAGCGAAATTCTCTATAGGTCATGTCCTTGGCCATGGTTTTTAGCGAAATTCTCCTTTCAAGCCTTTTTGAGGTCAAACAAGTGTTGCCTTCATGAGAGAGGGATCCAAAGATGAGAGTCCGGGTAGAAGAAAGTGAGAAGGATAGAGTAAAGTGAGAAGAATGGAGCTAAGTAAGAGAAAACAAGCAAATCTTGAATTTTGCTCCTAACCCTTGCAAAGGGTCCAAAGTGAAATTCTTGAAAACACCTATTTTCTCCTTAGATGAAGCCAAAACATTGGTTCTTATGGCATGGTTGGAGGTGGAGTGATGTATTTTTGCCTTGCAAGATGAATTGAAGTTAAGGAAATGAAGGATCATTTCTAAAACTTGAATTTCGCTCCTGACCCTTCCAAAGGGTCTGGAGCGAAATTTTCAAAATCTCCTCTTTCTCTCAATTTCATGTTAAGACAAGCGTTGATGAAGGTGAATTGGACTTAAAGATGGCCATAGGCATGTATTTGAATAGGTTATGAGTCCAAAAGGTGAGGATTTTGAGCTAAAGAATGAATTTCGCTCCTAACCCTTCCAAAGGGTCCAAAGCAAAATCCTAAATAGGTCCTGTCCCTAGCCATGATTTTTAGCAAAATTCTCCTTTCAGGCCTTTTTGAGGTCAAACAAGTGTTGTCTTCATGAAAGGGGGATCCAAAAGGGAGAGTCAAATGAAAGTAAGGTATGAAGAATGAAACTAGGTGAAGGAAAACAAGCAAATCAAGAATTTTGCTCCTGACCCTTCCAAAGGGTCCAGCGCGAAATTCCCAAAATCACCTAGTTTTCTCATGATTGAGATTAAGAGATGGATTCCCAAGCCTTGGTGGAGAGAGGGCTAGCACGTGCTTGTCTTGGGAGGCATTTTGGAGTAGAGAAATGATAGAATTTGAGCCTATGGAAGAATTTCACTCTTGACCCTTCCAAAAGGTCCAGAGCGAAATCCTTAAAAACTCTATTTTGCTCCAATTTTGCATCAAACCTAGTGTTGATTGAGATTAAGGGCATCCTTAGACATGCATTTGAGCAAATTGTGGTCACAAAATGTGAAGATTTTGTCCTAAAATGTGAATTTCACTCCTGACCCTTCCAAAGGGTCCAGAGCAAAATTCCTTATAGGTCCTGTCCTTGGCCAAGGTCCAAAGCGAAATCCTCTTTTTTGGTCTTTTTGGAGGTCAAATCAATGATGTCTTCGGGAGAAAGCGATTCAAAGGTCAAGAAAAGTTCAAGGCAAGGAGATGATGAAATTTGAGCTAAAATGCAAATTTCGCTCCTGAACCTTCCAAAGGGTCCAGAGCGAAATTCTTATAGGGCCTGTCCCTGGGGAGGATCTTGAGCGAATTTCACTCTAATGCCTTCTTGTTGATGATTTGAGGTAGGAAATGCTATGTTGGAATGAATTTATTATGTGTCCTTAATCACCTTTTGGTTTGTTTTGCAAATGGAAGAAGGATCAGGACAAGGACGACCTATTCCAATCCATCACCATCAAGGACATTCCAGAGGCATAAAGGTGGACTCAAGGTGTTTTGAAGCATTGAAAGACTACAAGTGTTCAAGGAATTTCCCGCTATCTCTAAAACCTTCACTTCGCCACACAAAAAAATCACATCATACCACGAGAAGCTTATCCACACATAGAGACCCTACATACAAGAACCTTGGAGTTACTCCGATTGATCCTTCAATGAGATCTTTAGCAGTCGGGAAACTTTGTTCAAGAGAGGATAAGATACCTTGGTATTTTATTGTGTTCGCATGTGCATGAAAAACACATCAACAGGTACCGATAAGGAGTTGTCATAACAGGCTTAGTTCCTTCTTCTAACTCAATGATGTTTTCAGTACCACGCTCGAGAGGTCTACCAAGAGGTGGATTCTCAAACACCTTACCCCTTTTTGTAATCAAAGCTTGAATGTCATTAGGATAACTTCTTTTCTCTTCAAGGGGATTAGATGGCCTAATCATACACTTAGGAGATCTACCAAGAGGTGGATTCCCAAAGACCTTACTCTTTTTTGTGATTAATGCTTGAATGTCTGCATAGTAGCTCCCCTTTACTTTGAGTGGACTTGATGGCATTATCAAACACTCTGCTGCCCATTCCACTTGATCATGGCGAATCAGCCGCTCCATCCTCTTCAGTGACACAATTCTGAGACCACCATTAGACATTCCTCGCAACACTACCCTCTTCCCATCGGATATGAATTTCAATTCAATGGTTTGCAGATTTAGAGTGATCTCACCAAGAAATCGTAGCCACTGAATGCCAAGGACTACATCATCAGTCCCTCCTATGTTCACCACAAAGAAGTCATCTTGAATTTCATGATTTCCCAACTTCAGAGACATGTTGGAAATCATCCTATTGTATGAAATGGTGGGGCCATCGGCTACCATGACTTTGAATCCTTCAACTTCTTCAATCACTAGTCTTCTCTTAGCAACAATTCTTTCATCAATGAAGTTATGAGTTGCTCCCGTATCAATAAGAGCTATGACACGGTGCTCTCCCAACACTCCTCTAACTCTAAAGGACTCATTCTTGTGAAGGCTCGAGAGTTGAGCAACCACACCTCTATCATCTTGTTCACTTTTTGGCCCTTCAAGAGAATCTTCATACTCGCCATCCTCAATTTCAGTCTGCTGTTCGGAGATTTTAGAATCTGATCCATCAGCTGAATAGGTCTCCATTTGATGTAAATTGCCTCCCATGACACTTATGTCCCAGGGCCCAAGGTTCTCTACAAGAATAGCACAAATTCTTCCTCCGAAGCTCTTGACGGAGCTCATCATCCATCCGGGAAGGGAACTTCTTATGCTGATTGGAAAATTTCTTCTTGTCCTTACAAAATGAAGAAGGCTTGCACTGAAATTTGGATTTAGGGGCAGCCAACTCTACGCTCCTAGATTTTTTGATAGCTTCAGCCAAGGTGGGTGGACCAAAGGCTTTAACCCAACCTTTCAAAGGCTCTTCAAGACCTTTGGTGAATAGAACCACTAGTCTCTTTTCTGAAATGCTACTGACCATAACTGATAGGTTCTGGAACTCAGTTATGTAGTTGTCCAAGGAGCCTTTTTGTTTGAGTTGAGCAATCTCTCTGAACTTAACCTCCATATCCTTAGAATCAAACCTCTCAATCAACCGGTTTGTGAATTCAGCATAAATGGTTATCAAGTTATGACCAAGGGTGACCAACCCATGGTACCACCATTCCTGAGCAACACCATCCAAGTGCAAGGTAAAAAACTTAATGGCGTCCTCTTCGGGCATTGGCCTTAAGGACAAATAGTTGTTCAACTTCTAGACCCAAGCTCTAGCTATGCACTTATTGCTCCCATCAAAGTGTGCTAGAGTGACCTTCCCAAGAGCTTGTTGGTAATCTCTTGGAGTGGAGTATCTGTTATCAAACCTCCCTTCCCTTCTCTTCTTCTGATTCATGAATTGATCAAGGGACAAAATGTCATGGATCTTTGTGGGAAGTGATGCATACTCCATGTAACATGCTCGTATCTCATCAGCTACTAGGACTTCTACCACAGGTGGTGGTGCTTCCTTTGGAAGGAAAACAGGTTGCAAGGGTCTTGACACCGAACCAACTGGTACTCCATGTTTACTACTATGGTTGTTTCCATTCCCACTACCTCCTGAATTGTTAGAAGTACTGGCATGGTGTCCATTGGTGTCTTGATTTTGACTTCAACCCCCACCACCATTGTGATTCAACGTGGCCAGCGATTGGGACATCATGTCCATCATAGTAGCAAACTTTTTCTCAACTCTCTCTGCAGCCCCATTAGCACCATTTTGATCTCTTGTTTTCTCAGCCATGGAATCCACTGAATCGGCTGAATCAGTCTCTTTCTCTTTGTTTCTCAAAACCTCTAAAAAGGTTTCTTCCATTGGCACTGACAGTATCTGAAACTGCTATCTTATTTTCTCTTAACACACAGACTGGCAGGATGAGTGGCTATGATACCACTGTAATATCCTTGTGATAACCCCCCATTGTATCACCTGATGTAAATAAAATATCCCAAATAAGGATAATAGCATATATAAAATGAAGGAATTAATTATAAAAGAAATCAATTATTAAAATAATGTATTAAAAGAGGAAATGAATTATTAATTAATGTTAAATAATTAAATAAAGTTAATATAAATGAACGAATCAAATAATGTTAATGTTTAATATTAAAGCATGTTAAAATATTAAACAGGAGTAAGCATTGGATAAGGTAAATTTCTTATATTAAATATATTTACGTGGAGATAACCCCCAGGTGGAGAGCTAACTCCACGGTGCCCCCCCCGTGGGAGGCTGCGACCACCATCACACCCCTTCCTGTGGAAGGGACCCCGTGGGGGGATGCGACCCTTCCCCTCCATGAGGTATTAAGGAAGACCACCGCAGAGCTAAGGGGAACACGAAAGAGAGGGAGTCGGGAGGACTACAAAAAGCCCTCGCCAATTACGAACTGCAAACTACAGGCTGCAGATCACGAACAGGTAAGAGGGTTACTGGTCACAGGGTATACATGTGTGTGGACATGTGTGCCACACACACATACATATATTAATGAATATTTCTAAATATATGTTAATGAATATTTCTATATATATGTTAATGAATATTTCTGAATGTATATTACTGAAGATTTCTAAGTATATATTACTGGATATTAATTTATGTGTATATAGCAATGAATATAGGTATGTATGCAGAATACTTATATATATCTAGGATCAATAAAGAGAATTAAGGAATATGTAAATGTAGATTATGGAATGAAAAATGATAATGAATTGTAGAATGTGATATGAATCATGTGGCTATATGATGGAGGCTATTGGGAGGAAATTCCCTTAGTCTAATGCAGGGATTATGATAATCCCTGGTAGGCAGTATATACTTAGTATCTATATGCATATATGTTATAGATTGGGTGACAAAGGTTCACCCAAGAAGAGACGGATCTGGTCGGTCCTCTCTGGTAGACTTGGATGATGAGATGCATCATCCAAGGCAAGGAATTGATCATATATGATGGTCTTCCTTGGTAGGCTTGGATATAAGATGTTACATCCAAGACAGGAATCGAATTATCCTTCGATTTCTTGGTATGGCTTGGAACCAAGATGGGTTCCAAGAAGGCGAGTTTCACAGCCACCTAAGGACATGTCTCAGTACTGCACTCGTATCCTTTTTATTAGATAAGAATTGAGATTAGTTTTAACTAAGTAATTGAAGTTTAATTGCAAATTAGATTAGTTATATGTATATTTGTTGTATTCTAACAGTCTGTTTTGCAGGACAGTGATCTCTAACTAGTAGGGACGTTACAGTGGTATCAGAGCATAATCCTGCCAACCTGTGGAAAGGATTATTAGTTTATCATCACATATCAGAGAAAGAAAGGCACGAAAGAAATGATCGATCAATTAGCCAAACAACTTCAGACTTTCATGGAGCAAACCAATGAGAAATACGAAAGAATGAGCCAATTAATCCTCCAAAGTACAAACAGCAACAATAGAGATATTCCAAACCCTAGAAGAGATACACACTCTAATCACGCCGATAAAGAACGATCTCCTCAAAGTTCTAGACAAACAATCCCCAAATTTCTTCTTGGAGAAGAACGTGTGAGAGATGAAGAGGAGCAAGCCACACTTGGGGTGGAAGAAATCGCCCAAATTTATGCTAGATTAGAGCCAGAAGTTTAGAGGGTGGTTTCCTTCAGGGACTTCTATGAGTCCAAGACTAATGAAGGTAGAAGGAGAAAGCCTATGGGAAAAGACCTCAAAGCTAAAGTCAACAAAATGTCCCTACCATGCTTTGATGGGTCGAGAAAGGATATCGCCCAAGCTTGGGTCCAAAAACTAGATACATACCTTTCATACAACCCCATGACTGAAGGAGATGCTATAAAATTTGCCATACTCCATTTAACCGGAGCAGCCCATAATTGGTGGCATAACGGTCTCATTACCCTAGGACACAAAAATATCTCCACCTATAATGAGTTTACCCAAAAACTCATCAACCGGTTTGACCAGAAAGGCTCAGAATGGTACTTCCAAGAATTAACACACCTTAAGCAATCAGGAACCATTGAAGACTATATAGACCAATTCCAAAACCTATCAGTAATGGTCCCCGACCTATCCCAGAGAAGGCTTACTTACACATTTTTAGAAGGCTTGAAAGACTCTATTAAAATTTTTGTAAAACCCTTGGAACCACAGAATTTAGTAGAGGCCATTAAGAAAACTAGGATGGTCGAATTTAGTGCCCCCAAGAACATCTCAGCCAAAACACCGCATAGAAATGAGGGACCCCAAAGGAACCACCGGGAGAGGCCCTGCCACTTTCGCAAGAAACCCTGGATTTTGAATCACCGATGTAAGGAGAGAGAGGAACTCATGGAGAAAGGGTTATGTTTCAAATGCAAGGCCCCATGGGGGAAAGGCCATGAATGTAAAAGAGGACAGTTAAACAACACAGAAGAAATATGGGATGAGGAAAGACCCTATAAAAGGGCCAGGTTTGAAAGCAACAAACCAGGTACCTTGGCAGTCATCACTCAAGGAAATGAGAATAGATGCTTCAAACTCAAAGGGATTATCAAAGGACAGAAAGTAATCGCTTTGGTAGACACACGAGCCTCACATGACTTCATTAGCAAACACTTAGCAGCAAAGAGAAGGTTAAAAACTCAAGAGTTTGGAGGGTTCGAAGTGATCATGGGCAATGGAGTCATAGACAGGTGCACTAAAATTATACCTCAACTGGAAGTCACCCTGGGGGGGCATACCATTAAGAGGAACTTTTTTGTGGTGAACTTAGAGAACGACATCATTTTGGGGATGCCATGGATAAACTCATTGGGGCGGTTCACCATACCAAGAGATATGCTTCCAATATGAAGGGAGAGAGATAACATTAAAAGGAATTCCCGATGGCTCTCCAAAGATAGTATCATGTAATAAAATGGAGAAAATCCTTAGGCATGATCAAGGAGAGTGGGTCACCCAATGTATGGTCTTAGATAAATCTCCGACCGAAGGTCAAATCGTTCATAGTGATATACAACCCATCCTTAGGAGACACAAAAAAGTCTTCGAAGACATTCCCCCGGGCTTACCCCCAAAAAGGGGGTTCGAACAGTCCATTGAATTAGAAGGAGCAAAACCTGTCATTAACACTCCTTACCGCCACCCCCACAAATTCAAAGAGGAGATTGAAAAAACCATGAAAGAGTTATTAGAAATGGGACACATCCAACCAAGCAGCAACCCCTTTGCTTCATCAATGGTATTGGTCAAGAAGAAAGATGGGACGATGAGAATGTGCATCGATTACCGGGCCCTGAATAAAAAAAACTATAAAAAATAGATACCCCATTC
The DNA here is from genome assembly GCF_030272615.1 of Cryptomeria japonica. Classification (NCBI taxonomy): domain Eukaryota; kingdom Viridiplantae; phylum Streptophyta; class Pinopsida; order Cupressales; family Cupressaceae; genus Cryptomeria; species Cryptomeria japonica. Next base: position 930,774 of record NC_081412.1, on the reverse strand, counting down.
CGAGAATTGACGAACTAATGGATGAACTACAGGGAGCAAGATATTTCTCTAAAATTGATCTAAGGTCAGTCATGATACCATCAAATTAGAATGAGGGAAGAGGATATTCCCAAAACAGCATTCAGATGTCACTATGGGCATTTTGAGTTCTTGGTCCTACCATTTGGTCTCACTAACACCTCGGCCACCTTCCAATCATGCATGAATCATACTTTCTGGCAACAATTGAGGAAATTTCTTCTAATATTTTTTCATGATATACTTATTTACAACAAGACACAGGAAGAACATCTCCGACACATTGAGGTATTAAATATTCTTGAGTCTGAATCATTATATGCCAAAGTCTCCAAATGCGAATTTGAGATGAAATAAATCATCTACCTAGGACACAAAATTAGTGAAGCCGGAGTAAGTGTGGATGAAGAAAAGATCAGGGCCATCAAGGAATGGCCCACCCCTAGAACCTTAACACAATTAGGGGGATTTGTGGGACTATGCAGCTACTATAGACGTTTTGTAAAAGGGTTCTCCAAGATTGCAGCACCCTTTACTGATCTAACTAAGAAAGGGGCTTTCACATGGAATGACCAAGCCCAACACGCTTTTGAACAACTTAAAACAACCATGAGCACATGTCCAGTATTGGCCATTCCCGACTTCTCTATACCTTTTGAACTACAATGTGATGCATCCGGGGAGGGAATTGGGGCAATCCTCATGCAAAAGAAACACCCCCTAGCTTTTGAGAGCCGTAAACATACCGAAGCAGAAAGACACTACTCTATTTATGACAAAGAAATGCTAGCCATAATGCACGCCTTAGCCAAATTTCGCCAATACCTTGTCTGTGGGAAGTTTGGTGTGAAAACCGATCATAACAGTCTACGCTTCTTCTTGAGCCAAAAGGATCTTAATGATAGGCAACAAAAATGGGTGAGCAAAATACAAGCCTACGACTTTGATATAGAATATGTAAAAGGGGTAAATAACGGGGTAGCAGATGCATTATCTCGAAGAGCCCACCTCAATACCCTTACCAACATCTCAAAGGACTGGAAGGAAGAAATCCTTAATGAATATGACCAAGATCCACAAGCAAAGGAAATCTTGGAGGGAAACTTTCCCAATGAAGATTTTAAAGTTAGAGGAGATCTCATCTTGTACAAGGGAAGGGTATACTTGACTCCTTAGACCAGATTCAAAAGCAAAATCCTAAAAGAATTCCATGATAACCCCCTGGCAGGACATCAAGGATACTATAAAACTTATAAACACATTAGGGAAAGGTATGCATGGAAAGACCAAAAAAGAGATGTCCAAAAATATGTACAAGAGTGCCTAACTTGTCAACGCAATAAAACTGAGCTCACCCATCCAGCTGGGTTGCTTCAACCATTACCTATTCCCAATCAAAAGTGGGAGAGCATTTCTATGGATTTCATAACAGGGTTGCCAAGGACACAAGGAAAGGATAGCATTTTTGTGGTGGTAGATAGACTCACGAAGTATGCCCATTTCCTTGCAGTCTCCACAAAATACAAAGCCTACCAAATAGCCGATCTATTCTTCAGGGAAATTTTCAGACTCCACGGACTCCCCCTGAATATTGTTAGTGACAGAGATAGCAAGTTTATTGGCCAATTTTGGTAGGAACTCTTCAGAATGGCAGGAACAGTCTTGACCCCTAGTACCAGTTACCATCCTCAAACTAATGGGCAAACTAAGATAGTGAACAAATGGATAGAGGGCTACCTAAGGAATTATGGTACAGGGCAACAGATTGCTTGGGTTAAATGGCTACACTTAGGAGAATATTGTTACAACACGACACACCACATGTCAATAGGGATGAGTCCTTTCCAAGCCTTGTACGGGTATGAGGCCACAAGCTTTGGGGAATTAATAACCCAAGAAAGCAAGGTACCAAGAGCACAAGATTTTGTTCAGCAGAGTAGGGACGTCATGAAGACCTTGAAAGAGAATTTACAACAAGCCCAAAATCAACAAAAGATCTATGCAGACCAGAAGCGTATGAAAAGGACATTCGAGGCTAGAGATCTGGTGTTTTTAAGGCTACAACCATATAAACAATCTTCCCTCAAAAAGAATGGGGCTGCAAAATTGAAACCCCGGTTCTATGGACCCTACAAGGTAATTCGAAGGATTGGGCAAGTAGCTTATGAGATAGAACTCCCCAAAGACAGCAAAATACATAATGTGTTCCATGTCTCCCGACTTAAAAAGGTTCTCGGGCAACACCTGGCTCCATGCAATGAACTACCTCCCCTAAATGATGAAGGAAAACTCACTTTGTACCCTGAGATCATTCTAGATACGCGGAAAAGGGAGCTTAGGAACCGAACCATTACCGAACACTTGATTAAATGGAGGAATCTCCCAAATGAGGATGCTACTTGGGAAAAAGAGGAGGATCTGAAAATGCTTGAGGACAAGCAAAATTGAGATGGAAGGACTGTGAAAACCCCCCACTGTATCACCTGAAGTAAATAAAATATCCCAAATAAGGATAATAGCATATATAAAATGAAGGAATTAATTATAAAAGAAATCAATTATTAAAATAATGTATTAAAAGAGGAAATGAATTATTAATTAATGTTAAATAATTAAATACAGTTAATATAAATGAACGAATCAAATAATGTTAATGTTTAATATTAAAGCATGTTAAAATATTAAACAGGAGTAAGCATTGGATAAAGTAAATTTCTTATATTAAATATATTTACGTGGAGATAACCCCCACGTAGAGAGCTAACTCTACAGTCACACCAACACCCATTAGGGATTAGAATAAGAAAACTAAACCAGCTGAAAGGAACCTGTTGACGTGTTTTTTTTTTCCGCGTCAAACACAGAATAAAGTCACCAACGGTCACCTTATCCTCTCTTGATCAAGATTAGTTTGTATGCTAGGATCACTTAAAGTTCAAACGGCTAATTCCCAAGGTTCCTTCAGTGCGTGGATGTGACTCAGTTGTTTGATGGGTTTGCTGATAACCCAAGGGGCCTTACGTATGTTGAAGAAACTTATGCAAGCTCAAAGATTTTTTTTATTTTTTTTTTTTTCTTTTGATATTCCCTTTCATTTCCGTCAATTCCTTTGGCTCGTAATCAATGAATCCTACTATGGGTTTGGAGATTCCAGTGGCGCTGAAGCAAGATGTAAAGTTTTCACCGGCCATAGCCTCCCCTAAGAGATCTTAAATGAATTAGAGCAATTGATTAAGCGTGTGAAGCACGACAATCTCAAGACTCCTGTTATCACTTGAACCTGCACCCCTGTTTGCTAAGCTATCAACTCAGCAGGCTTGTGACACATGGGAACCCTCCTAGGCCTGTGGGTTGCCTGAAAAATGGAGTGAACCTCCAGAGTAAGCTGGTTCTTTTCAGATTCTGCACCTAAACTAACAATTTCTTCAGGGAAAAGAGTAAGGAGGAGAAAATGTAAAACTAAAACTTGAATCTAAGGTGATTGCACCAGATGGTATTCTTTTTTGGAATCTATCTAAGCAAAAGACACACAGTACAACAATGATAATAAACCCTTTTTTACACTGACCAACAACTCATGACCATTGCATCAATGCTTCATAAACAGGCTGGGTAATCACAGTCCTAAGAGGGAAAAATCCTTTTTCACAACCTAAGACTATTAATCATTAAAACACAGCTTATGACCTGCAAGTAGTATATATGTTTCTGCATAAGGCATCAAAAGGAGATGTAAATTTAAAGGGGGGCAAAAGCCAACCACCAAAGAACTAACTAACCCTGAAGATGCAGTAACAGAGAAAGATGAGAAGTAGAGCAGCAAACCAAGCTATTATCCTTGCCAAACAGGTATCACCAAGCTTTATAACTCCTGAAAATGTGTTACAAAGACATCCATTCTTGCAGAGAGAACTAAAAAATTACAGTCTGCTCCAAGATGAATGAATCAGAACCCTTACAAAAATGAAGGTTCCCAGTATATATGCCTTTTTCCAAAGTTATCAAGAAGACTCCACCTCCTCATTTTAGGTCGAGCAAACTCAAAAACCCTACTTTTTGGGCCTCAAAAATATCTCAAAAGGGATAAACCTGAGCCAAAAGGCTAAGTCATCCATTCTGCAACCATAAAACCTCATAAATGCAACATAACTGACCCTGAAATGCCCCTGACAGGCCTGCAAGCCCTCATAAATGCAAAAATATCCCTCCCTTTGCCCAAACAAAATATCTAATAAAGTGATTTTTCAAAAAAGGATTTATTATTATCTGGTCAGACATTTGTTTGACTTTATTTTCATTTATATTTAAAAGTTTTAATAATATAAAAATAATAGAATTGTTTTATTTAAAGTGACAAAATAAATAAATCACTTTAATAACACAATTTTATTATTTTTATTTATTAAATAATAAAATGTAATAAAAAATATATTTAATAAAAGTGTTTGATTTACACTTTTAGTAAATAAAATTCTTTATTATATTTTATTATTTTTTAAATATAAAATAAAAATAAAATCAAACCTATGTTTGATCAAAAAATAATAAATTTTTTAATAAAAAGAAAAACTTTAAAAAACATTTGTTTACATCCTTGAGGGCGTATTTTTGAGTTTTTTCAAAAAATGCTTACTAAGCAAATTGCAAGGGGGAACTAAGTGATAGAAGATCACTTAGGAAGCAAAAGATGTTACAAAATGTTTAAAGTGATTAAAATCACTTGGAGGCATATGCGAACCTTGCCATTTGGCTTACAACCATTAACGTGGCATAGAAGAGAGGAGAAAGAAAGCGAAGGAAACATAGGCGATTTTTTATGAAGATATTTTAGGGAAACAATAACCCTAAAAGCTCATTAAACCTCTTCACTTTTGTCTTTCGATAATTCTGGAAACTGGCTCTGCATCCTTCTGGGCGCCGCTTAGGGTTCGAAGGAAAAAAAAGGTCACACATTCTTCAGTTCTGGGCGCATTTTTGAGCGCTGGGCCTCTGTTTCTCCTTACGGCCTGCTCTTTGTCTGCGTTTTTTGCTAACTTCGAGCTCATTTTTGGAGCCGCTGTGAAAATCCGTTGCGTTTCTGAGCACTTTTTGGGTGTTCGAAGTGACTCCTTCCTTGCTGGGCGCGATCCTTCCACTTTGCATCCATTATTCTGCACAGGTCCGCCATTCTTTACCGATTCTAGAAGAAAAAAAATGCTTTTTTGAAGTATGCATGGCTTTTCTCTCTGTGTCTTTCTGAAATCTTTCATGTATTCGAACCTGCTCGGCATTTGCTTGCATTTTTGTGTAAAAAATTCATTTATGTGATCTGTTGCACTTCCTGTAAGCTATTAACACAGCACTGCAAAATTATCTTTCCTTTTTCTATCATACCTATGAGAATAATAGTTCGAACTGCAGTGTTTTCCATTTTTCTGAGCACTGTATTGAAGCTTTCGATGAGGACTCTTTGTCAGCTCATCCCTCCTTCTCAATGCTTGCATACACCGATGTAACTTCATAAAACACTGCTCTATTTTTCTATCCATATTTGCTAGAAATTTTTTATCACGATCAGGTGTATGAATCCCTGGTATTGCTCTCACAACATCCTTCTGGGGCACATTAATTTCTTCTTTCTGGTCTAGAGAACAGGTTGAAGTTCTATTTAGTTTCTCAGAGAAATTTTCAAGATCCTTAGACATAATCGGCATGTCTTTAGCTTCAAACTCACATGAGGAGATGTCTGCATCATCTTTTCTTTTAGTCTCCTTTGTAATTGAATGGCTTCCAGATAACACCATGTGCACATCCGCATAATTGAGCTGAACATTATGGCTGTCAACAGATGATGTAACTTGACAATTTAGTTTAGTGCTATCCAGTTGAGAATCCTTTTCTAAGCATAATTCTCGAGAACACATGTCAAACAGCACTGATTCCTGTGACAGCATTCCTTTATTGATTTCTGGCAGCTCACACTCTATCTCTGATTCCAAGGTCATATCATGGATTGTTTTCTCAACAGCATGGCTCACATAACTAAGCTCATCTTCCTCCAGGATTTCACTTTCCAAGGATAAGAAATTCCCATCCATAGAAAAATACTTAGTATTGAACACACTCTCAGTCATTTCCCTCTGTCTAGACTCTATACATTCTTCATTCAAATGCAGTTCAGATAATTTTTGCTTCCTGGTATCTTGCAATAGCACTTTTTGATTATCACTAGCTGCCTGAATGCCATTGCAATATTTATGTGCAACATGGCTCATGGTTGAACCAATGAAACCAACTGGAATTTAGAATGAAACAAGTTAACTTGGTCACCACTATCCCTGAGGCCAAGTGCATCATCTTCATGTGGATCATTAAGATCACTTTCCTCAAGCAGTTTTAAACTAATTTCAAGAACAACTCCTTGCTTAACAGAAAAGGAAATGAGTTCTTCAGTATGTAATTTCATAGATCTGCTAGCAACTGCTGGGACACGTATTGTTGAAGAATCTTCAATGCATGTCTCTACAGGTTTGTTGATTATAGAGGGCTTCCCTTCTAGCTGGCAAGGTGCTTGCAGAATTGCAATGCTTTCAATCCCTACTTTTCTTTTTCTGATTCCAAATAGTGGCCGATGCTCAAGATCAAGCACATCCTCCTTATTAGCCCGATAAAATTTCACATAGAACTTACAGTCACAGCCATCTCGATGTGGCTTCTTGTCACTACTTATGATTTTTGCATCATACCATGTCTTTTTATCCAATTCCGATAGAGTATGGATGTTTCATTTTTACCATATGCTCCTTCCTCTGCACGTTCCAAGACACATCCTGTTTGTAATCTTTCTTGTGCCCATCTTGATTGGATTATATTCTAAAAGTTGATTGCCATTGACACTCACAACTGATTCAAGTGCATCCTTTGATAACTTTACTGCTGTGTGCATCTTTGAATGACTGTTTGGACTGAAAATGGTGAAAAACAAACACCAGAAACCATCCTTTTGTCATCTGCCATTCAATGCTGTGCATTAAAAATAGATATTTTATAAAAACTGTAGCCGCCATTTAAACATTGTTCTCTTAAAATCTGAATATTATTTCTAAGGACGCAGCTGACTTGAATTTGTTGAAATGTCTGATCAATCACGCCTTTTCCAGCTTATCATAAAAAATCTTTTAGGCTTGATGCATAAAATGTCGTCTTGTTGATCTGATTGTATGAAACCTTGCGATTGTCCACATGAGCTGGGCTCAACCCTTGTGGGAGCCGCATTCATCTCCACTCATCTTAGTGAACTTTATGACCAGCAAACTGTCCTTTTTCTTTTTCCTGCACATGAAACAAACCTGTTAGCAAAATGCATATTCATGGTGACTTTCCTTTGATCTGATCTTTGCCTTTTGGAGATTCCTTTGTGATGCGAGCTATATGCATTCGATGTATGTAGGGATCATATATATATATGCGTGCATTAGTACATATGTCAGAAATGCAGCCAGCTATTGCTTAGAACAAAATGTTCTAACACATTGTTTGTTCCAACTTTTTGCAGATATCAGGAGGAAAACATCAACGGACCAGGGTGGAGCAGCAAGACAAAGGCGATGACGAGCGTCTCTCAACTGTTCCAGTCATTCAGGCAATGACTGGTTCCATTTTTGACATGCCTTTTCCTCATTTTTTCCTTTGTACTTGCATACATATATGTATATTTCCTTTCTGCATTGGATGTACGTAGCTAGTCCCACGGCTCTTTGTGTGGGACGTAATTTTGAAAATGAATAAAATACTTTTCTTTTGCAATGAGATGTCTCCTTCTTTGTTGTTACAGAATAGAAGTACTTAGAAACACCATCTTTAAAACACAAAAATAGAGAAAAGTATAAACTGGCTTTCTTTTGTTCATGCTAGCATTTCTCAACCTATTTTTCAGCCAGGAGCGAAAAATAGGTAACAACTCCTACACCAAGATGTAGCATTGGTGGAATATAACTAGGCTTGCACAAGGGGAACATCATCACCTTGCCCACAAACAAGAACTCCAAACAATTTAGGCCACTCCAAAACCCAAGACCAAAGCAAAACCACTTGAGCGGACAAGCTCAAGGGAAACCAGCACCAAAGGCTGAAAACCAAAAACCAAAAAAAAACCAAAACCAATGGGGAAACAAACAAGACAGAAAAACAAAACAAGAGAAGCCAAAACCCCAAAAACCAACGGGAAAACAAACCAAGCAAACAGAAAGGAAACCTAATCTAATAAAAACAAAAAATTTCGAACGGACAATACTCACAAGACCTAAATATATACAACTCCTAACATGATTTCTCAAGATGTGCAGGAGCAACATGGCATTAGTCATGGTTCGAAGCCTTGCAAATTCATCTTTAAACTCAGAAAAGTAATCTTTCACAATATAAATCTCAAACTCTAGCAAGACTTAGGGAAAGATTATCAACTGTGGCAACTCATCAGGACCATGATCAATCCATAAACAAGTTCTTCCCAAATTTTCATAATCAAATTTATAACTTTCAAATTTAGGAGCAAGGAAAGAGACAACTTGGTGGTTTTTGTGCGTGGGCGAGAATTTTCGCGTGTCATCCACTGCGTCTTCAGGAGTTCGAAGCTGGTGGTGTATCATTCCACTGTCATCCGCCATATGCAGATTGGGATCACATTCAATGGCAAGCAAACTATGGTGTGAGCTGGATTTGAATGGGAACTTGGAAATAGAGGACATTTCTCCAGTGAACTTTTGAATATTTGATAACGAGTTGAGCCCCAACCCGAATTGCCCTTCATTCTTCACTTCTATCATACAACTTGTTCCTCAATCAGCATCTCACGTATCTCAATTTCTTTTAACAATTCTTCTTGGATCTTGAGTAGAGGTTCAAGCACCGACCCGACCTGCATTTCATACTCTACTTCCATCTCAGGGGCCCACTGACTATCACATATTCCTTCCCGCCTCGAGCTGCTTATCATTTCTTCCATCTGGAGCATGCACGAACAAACTTCTTTATCAAGGAGCATCTCTTCTTGCTTGACTATGGAAACATTGCTTGCATTTGTTTGAACATCTTCCATTTCTTTGTCAACCTCCACTTCAACAGGTGTTCCTTTCCTCGGCACAAGGTACAGAAATTTTCTCTTGACTAAATTGTGTTGATTGTCCAGCTCAATCGTGCTTTCTTCACTACAAGATGCTGCTGTAATAACTTCTTCATTTGATGCTAAGTCAATTGGTTGAAGGTGAGCATTCCGCCACTTTTCTATAATGTACATCTTTGCCGATTCTTCCAACTTTGTCTGCATCTTAGCTTGGTGAATAGCTTCCCTGCATGATGGACATGTGACTTAAGAATGAGTGGTATTGTGGATCCTACACCAACATGGGAGCAAGATTCCCTCTATGCACAAGTCTTTCTCAATATTTAAACCTTTCATAACCATCTCCTTGAACCTCATAAAAAATTCACTTTCACAAATTGAAGCCTCGGGTTCTACTTTTACCGATACAATGGGCTCATGTACTTTTGAAAAGGAAATTTTTCATTGGAAGGCTAATTCCATCCTTGACAGAAATGTTGAACAATGCATCTCATTGTGTCCGCCAGTGTTATGAATTCTACAACTATTCCTTGATGCAAATTCAAACAAACTCCGTGGATGTAACTGTGCATTCAGTCTCCACCAAAGTTGAAGGATATCAACTTCTTGCTCCATTGAGAAATCCTTTTTTTTTTTTTCAATTTTCTGATTTTTTTGGATTTTTCTGACATATAAGAGATCTAACATATCTCTGATTCTGCAATTGAAAGCTCATGCTAGTTTCAGCCAAATTGAATTTTGTAGTCAGCCCCTCCCTCTAGCGCCAATTCTGTTGGCTGCGGAGGAGGGTAAAAAAATGGCTTGAGATCACCTCCACAAATCTGAAATGATAGAATCTAGAGTTCGCGTATTCAGCCCTCCTCCTAGCGCCAATTTTGTTGATGTGTTTTTTATGACAGCGTCTAACACAGAATAAAGTTGCCTAACGGTCACTTCACTCTCTCTTGATCAAAGTGCAATTGCCTGCTAAGATTGCAAGAAGATCAGACAATCGACTCCAAGGTTCCTTTATGCTACGGACGTGACTCAGTTAGCTGATGTGATTGCTGGTAATCCAAGGGGCCTTACGTTTGTATCATTCTTTCACTTATTTGTTGTGGCTGGAACTCCATCATTGGATATGACAATTCTGCAATGTTGATGCTTCGAACGGATTAAAATGAATTGAAGTAAAAGGGAAAGGATTTAGAAGGATCTAAATCTACTCCTAAGGGTAGTGATAACAATGAATAGTGCTCTGGTGGACAAATTCCAGATAAACCAAGCTCTGCTTCGCCAAGATCAACTACAACTCCGCAAGAACAGTGCAATCTTCTGGGGATGCTAGAGGATTTTCAGATCGAGAAAGTACATTTGAATACCCAAAAACGGTGCAATCCAAACGACCATCCACAATTGAACTTAGCACAAATTTAGGGGGTTCAAGCTAACTTTACACTGCAACTTACAATCAACAAGATGCAAAAAGTATGAAGCATGAAAATTCATCAAACACCATTACATTTTCCATTGAAATCAAAGCACTTTACTATTTCTAATCTAAGCGAGGAAGGTGAAACCATGCAAGTTTTAAAAAAAATAACTTAAGTGGACACCATCAGAGAACAATGTTTCACTATTACTTTCTCAAAGACTTATCGCAACAATTTCATGCAAAGCTCCCCCCTCTTACAAATGAGGGGGGTCACCCCTTTATATAGGCCCCAAGCCATGCAAACCCTAATTAGGGTTTCTTCCTAAAAGATTCCCCACACATGATGCAACAAGGTGGTAATCAACAATAAATGCCCATATACAATTAATTACAATCCTGCCGAAAATGGGACCCATAAAACATTAATTAACCATTACATTTAAAAAGTGCCCACTATGCAATGAATGCCCTCATGCAAAAATCGCCCATGATGCCATAAATGCACCATCATCTCCTAAATGTGACGACTGCATGCAGAAGGAATCTGCCATAAATCAACATGCAATGACCGGGTCGCCATTTGGTCAAATATTCCGGTAATGAATGCGCCACTCTATCGCCACGTGTTCAATAGATCCTCACCATGCAAGTGGACCCCGCCGTCGTATATCCACTCCTACACATCTAAAATTGTTGGAGAGAGAAAATTTGATTCAAGAAGAATTTTCTTGAAGTCTCTTCAACTTTCCTTGCTTGGAGAAGGTTTTCCATCAATTTTCAGCATCTCCTATTTTTTAGGAATTTTGCACAAATTAGGGTTTCAAGTCCAAGAGGAAGAGAATTCTCCTACGAATCCAAATCTGTAAAAAAAATTTAAATTTGGATGTGATTTGATGCTTGAGAATGGATTTTTCAAATTTTTCCCTGGGGGGAAATTTCCTGTTCAGTTCATCCCTGATTTCTTCCTTGCCTTAGAAATTCTATCTTCAATTCATCCTTGGGTGTGATTTCTTGTTGTGAAGGAAATTCTCCTTTGGAAAGAAATTTGTTCCTTACCCTAAGGAAGGAAATTCTTCCTGCCTTAGCCAATTTTCATGATTTCCAAGAACTATGTCCTAAAGGAAGAAAATTCAAACACTTAGTCAATTTTTCACCTTTCCTGGAATTTCTTCTTCTTGGGCACAATTCTTCCCTAAGGAAAGAATTTTCATTTTTTCACTTTCTCCATGGCTCTTTCTATTTGGCGTCCTCCTAGGTGTTAGGGCGGAATTTTCACTAGGAGAAGGATTCATGGAATTTTCCATATGTCCTTGCCTTCCTCAATTTGGCGCTCAAGTCCATACCTGGGCGCAATTTTCTTCTGGCCAAGGATTCATGGATTTTGTCCGTCTATCCTTGCCTGACCCATTTTGGCGCCCAACTGCATACTTGGGCGCAATTTTGCTTATGCCATGGATTCATGGAATTTTCCATCTGTCCTTGCCTGCCTCATTTTGGCGCCCAACTGCATCCTTGGGCGCAATTTTGCTTATGCCATGGATTCATGGAATTTTTCTTCTCTCCATGGGAATCCCATTTTGGCTCCCGACTGCATACTTGGGCGGAATTTTCACTATGCCAAGGATTCATGGATTTTGTCATTTGTCCTTGCCTTCCTCGGTTTGGCACCCAACTGCATCCTTGGGCGCAATTTTGCTTATGCCATGGATTCATGGAATTTTTTCACAAGTTCCAAGCTCTTCGTCAGCATATATATATGAAATATAACATTTAAGTATAAGTGGCATCTTCAATATGTCTTTTTCCTTTCTTATACTTTAAGTTATATTTCATATATATTGTCAGGATGTTTGAGAGTGGTTTCAGTTCCATAGGAATCATAATGCAAATTCTGGATTTTGGAAGATCTTCCAAATTTCCAGACTAAGTCAAATTTTAGGCCATTTTTTGATCAGGATGACATTGGTGGATTGGTGTGAATTTCTGGACTTGGATGATTTTGCATGCTTTCCTCTTCTGGAATACGAGTTCCAAACTTAACCATTTTTTACCCAACTTGTTTGCCTTTTGACTTTTCTAGATTTAGAAATGGACTTTAGGAATGTTCAGTCTTCAACGTCTTCAGAGATATTCAGCTTTTAGTGTTTTCTTGTGAAGATCCTGCCAAAAATAGATTTTCCCAAATAGTAAGTGTTTCAAAATGTCAAGGTTTGGGCAAAATAGGTTAGAAAAGCACTTACTAAAAATAGAAAAAAAATAGAACAATAGTAAGTTTGACTTTTGGCAAAATTAGACCAATCTAGGACTCGGTAAAATCCCTAAAAAGTAGGAACTTTCTAAAAATAGAAAGTTGTTCAGTTTTGGCTCAAATTTTACTGGGAGGTTCCTTGAAGGGTCCTGATTCCAGTTGTATGTTCAGTTTTCCCAAAACCCTAACAAAAACCCCTAAAGTCTAGGACAAAAGGCGGAAACCCTAAAAAGGGACAAAACAGGCCCTAGACTTCATAAAACTCGCCCAAACGAAGAGCAGACTTGATCAATATGACCCCCGAACACTTGCAAAGCAAAGAGACTGCAGAGACTGCTGCGAAAAGACCCAAAAAACAAATCCAAAAGATCGGCAAGGCCTAAAAAGAAGGGGGTCCCCATTTGCAATGGGACGATGTGTTAAAACGTCACAACAAAACCCTACACCTTTTGATCACCAAGAGCCCAAGCTGGGAAAGTGAGAGCATACGGTGGCAGGGTATCATTAGATGCGAACTTTTGAAAATGATTATTACAATAATGGGTGGCAAGCTAGCCCCTTCCACTTTCCGACAGGTAAAACAAGGAAATTTGGCAGTAAACCAGCCAAGTAAATAAAACACACTCAAGCACAAATCACTCTACCGCAATATTTCAGCGAGAGGACTGAACACTTACAACAAAGCTCAACTCAACTACTTATGCAGCGGGAGGACCATTACAAACAAATATCACTCGACCGCTTATTCAGCGGGAGGACAGAATTACAAAGATCAAATGTAGGCAGCAAGCCAACCTCTTCCACTTTTCAGCAGGGATTTGCTTTACAATCCAGAAATGGTTGTTAGTACTACTATCCAACCTTACAATAAAGAGATGCAATGCATAGAAGAAAGATTATACTGTCCAATACTAATGAATATCTACAAACTTAATGCAATTAGCAAACTCAAACCCACCCATAAAGAAATAACACACCACTGATCACTAAACTGAAAATACAATTTGTTGTTTGCATAACACGCAGAAAACAGCCACTACCAAATTCACTATTATGCTCATAACTCACCCAAAACAACTCGAAATGACACAAAAACTAAAGCAAATGAAAGCTAAGACAAAGGCGATACAACCACACGAAGACCACCAACAACCAGCACGCAACCCAAGGCAGCCAAGAAATGGTATGACCCAACTGGAAAGTACAATTTGCTACCAAAAATCAGAAACACCAAAGTAGAAGAATGTTTGCCCTCCAAATACGCTTCCAACGAGCTATTACCTAGAATGATCAATTGCACAAGTAGGGAGATATGATCAAATCTTCACTTCAGCCACAACAAACCAGCAACGTTGAAAAACACTCCACACTCTGAATACTGAAACACACACTGAAAACTAGAAGCACACTCACGAATAACTCCAACAACATACTGAAATCAGCTAGGTGCTATATTTCAAGTACGAAACTGGCAAAACTAAGGAGCCACAACTCTGAAGCTCAAGTTCACTCACCATTTCGGCAACATAACGATATGATTTCTTCAAGATAATGAAACGAGGAGCCCATCCCTTGTATTTATAGATTTTTGAAACTCAAATTCACCTAAAATGGTGCCCAAATTTCCTTTCATTCATTTGCATTTCATTTCACATCCCCCCTCCAAGTATGGCGTCCACTTCCAATCTCCCTAAGGCATATTTTTTCCAAAAGAAATTGCCATGTTATATTATTAACATTTACAAGGCATAAAACACATTATTTTTTACGCCATCAACTTTGGGAAATAGAAATGTGAGTTAGGACAAATAATATAATATTCTCTTTCCTAAGTCATACCTTCAAAATAATCAGTGAAATAATTAAATATTAGACTTTATAGAATAAGGTAATAATATTTAATTGGCAATTAAAAATCAACCACTGATTGCTGCCAAATCAACCATGTGAACAGAAGTGCAAAAAACACTAATCTGGACTGGATTGGAGCTCTGCTCAAGACTGCCAAAAATAGCACTGCCTAAACTGACACTTTTTAAAAATAGTAAATCATGAAAACATCTCCGAAAGACATGCTCGTCGAGCCCTATGAGAGAGCTCGAAAAACCACAAAAAACCTCAAAATACAGTCAGCTACCACCAACTTACTAAAAATAGTAAGTTCAAAAATCACACTGGAACCAAATGCTTGTTAAACCACCATGAAGCTCTCGAAAAACCCAAAAGGAATCCTCAGTTCTTTCTGCCAAACTCCAACCAGAACATCCCCTGAAAACTACAAAGAATCCTCCTAAAAAATAGGAAACCCTAATTCCTCATTCCAATCAACCTACGGGTCTCCGGAATAGGCCAATGGACCACTGATTACTTCTTATTGAGAAGGGGACATTACACACATCCACTGAAGAAAAAAGAAAACAAGGGGAAAGGATAGGAAATACATGGACTTTTGTGGAGGAACCAATCTAGGGGTTATAACACCCTTGCATCCACAAGAAATTATTAACCCGGCAGTTTTAAACTTTTCCATAAAACATCACATAAAGATGTAATAGGCTCCTTATGGGTGCACACCATTAATGGAATAAGATATTTCATATAATTGAGTTAATGATTTGGCCCAAGAGATGGTTTTGGTCCTGATTGTATGCTCTTGCCTCTTTTGAATCGGTTACTCCAAGAGATGGTTCCAGTCCTAGTTGGACGCTCCTGCCTCTTGTAGATTGGTTACTCCAAGATATGGTTTCGGTCTTGGTTGGATGCTTCTGCCTCTTGTGGATTGGTTACTTCAAGAGATGGTTCTAGTCTTGGTTGGACGCTCCTACCTCTTGTGGATTGGTTACTCCGAGAGATGGTTCTTCTCTAGTTGGACGTTCCTGCCTCTCGTGGATGAAATGATAGATTAATTGGCCCAAGGGATGGATCTGGTCTTGGTTGGGCGTTCCAACTTTTTGTGGACCAAGTAAACTATATCTAAATGTGTATGTTTGTATCTGAATATATCAATGTGTCTACTTCGTGTTTTCATGTGTATGCTCTGTGTTTTTTAAGTGTATTCTCCGTGTCTTCGTGCATTCATGTGTATACTTCGTGTTGTTCCATTGTATACTTTGTATTTTATTTATGATTTAGTTATCAATTGCTTGAGTACAAGCAAACTTGAGTGGGGAGGGTTGTGATGTCCCATTCTCAAACTAAGATTAGTTCCCATAAACATTATCCACTGAGATTATTCAAATTAGAGAAGTCACCCATGGAGACGAATTTGTAAAAAGTTTTGAAAAGAGACTAAACAATCTTTACAATCTTTATATCAACTATATCTAAATTAGCGATCCTACAAATCAACTGAGGCAAGTATCGATTTAGCATATTAAGTTTACAAAGGCATCGATGGTTGATAAGGAACAGTGATTACATCAAAAATGGATAGAGACGATAGACTATGGAATTCTAACAAGCATCGATTAAGAATGAAGATCAATAGATCGATTTAAAGAGAAACTAATCACGAGATTAGTCAAGCAATGATTAAAGAATTGTAGAGTAATAATGATCAACATTCCTTAACGATATCATCATAAACAATTTATATTTTCATTATCATTTAAATTATAATTTATGTCTGCCATTCCCTACTTCTTTATTCCTATTATCGATTCTATATGAACAAGTGGATTGCAGATATATACACCTATATATATATGTGTGTGTGTGGATACACACCTGTACACATATTTATCTATCTATATGAGACAGCATTATAATAACAATATCATTTTGTAACATACAACATAATAATAATATAATCCCATAACATACAACTTTATAATAATAATATAATTCTGTAAAATAGATTGGAGACATACTCCGTATGACCAATCTACCAAAGGAATACAAGTATATATATGTGTGTGTGTGGCACACACGTCCACACACATATACGTACCTGTGGCATCAACCCTATCCTCTTACTTTCCCTACGCCTCTGCTGACGCAGTTGCAGTTCCACCGCTTTTCCTTCCTCTCTGTATCTACCGCTAGCTCTGTGGGTTGTCCCTGCTATATACCCATGGAGGGGAATGGTTGTGTCCCTCCACAGTGTCCCTTCCGTAGGAAGGGGTTTGACGGTGGTCACAGCCTAGGCTGCGACTCCCGTCCCACCACTTCCCGCGAGGGGGGTAGGGGGTGTTTAATTCCTCTCCTTTAAAATGCACATAACCAAATTTCATGTAATATATTTAAATATGTTTATTTAATAATTCTTCTTTCCATCATTTAATATATTTAAATATATTAACATTTTCTAATAATTTATTTCTTATATTAAACTTATTTAATATATTAATATTATTTAATAATTTATTTCCTCTTTTAATATATTAACATTATTTAATATATTAACATCATTTTAATAATTGATTTTATCATTATTGGTGTATTTTATAAGGTTTACATCAGGTGATACAGTAGGATTATCACAGTCCCTCCGTCTCAAATTTGCTTGTCCTCAAGCATTTTTAGATCTTCCCCTTTTTCCCAAGTAGCATCCTCATTTGGGAGATTCCTCCATTTTATCAGGTATTCGGTAATGGTTCGGTTCCTGAGCTCCCTTTTCTACGTATCTAGAATGATCTCAGGGTACAACGTGAGTTTCCCTTCATCATCTAGGGGAGGTAGTTCGCTGCATGGAGCCAAGTGCTGTCCGAGAACCTTCTTAAGTCGAGAGACATGGAACACATTATGTATTTTACTGTCTTTGGGTAGTTCTACTTCATAAGCTACTTCCCCAATCTTTCGAATTACCTTGTAGGGTCCATAGAACCGGGGTTTCAATTTTTCAGCCCCATTCTTCTTGAGGGGAGATTGTTTATATGGTTGTAACCTTAAAAACACCAGATCTTCGGCCTCGAACGTCCTTTCCGTACGCTTCCTATCTACATATATCTTTTGTTGATTTTGGGCTTCTTGTAAATTCTCTTTCAAGATCTTCATGATGTCCCTACTCTGTTGAACAAAATCTTGTGCTCTTGGTACTTTGCTTTATTGGGTTATTAATTCCCCAACAATTGTGGCCTCATAGTCGTACAAGGCTTGGAAGGGGCTCATCCCGATTGACATGTGGTGTGTCGTGTTGTAACAATGTTCTCCTAGGTGTAGCCACATAACCCAAGCAATATGTTGCCCTGTAACATAATTCCTTAGGTAGCCCTCTATCCATTTGTTCACTATTTCAGTTTGCCCATCAGTTTGAGGATGGTAACTGGTACTAGGGGTCAAGACTGTTCCTGCCATTCTGAAGAGTTCTTGCCAGAATTGGCTAATAAACTTGCTATCTCTGTCACTAACAATATTCTGAGGGAGTCCATGGAGTCTGAAAATTTCCCTGAAGAATAGATCGGCTATTTGGTAGGCTTTGTATTCTGTGGAAACTGCAAGGAAATGGGCATACTTCGTGAGTCTGCCTACCACCACAAAAATGCTATCCTTTCCTTGTGCCCTTGGCAACCCTGTTATGAAATTCATAGAAATTCTCTCCCACTTTTGATTGGGAATAGGTAATGGTTGAAGCAAACCAGTCGTGTGGATGAGTTCGATTTTATTGCGTTGACAAGTTAGGCACTCTTCTACATATTTTTGGACATCTCTTTTTTGGTCTTTCCATGCATACTTTTCCCTAATGTGTTTATAAGTTTTATAGTATCCCCGATGTCCTGCCAGGGGGTTATCATGGAATTCTTTTAGGACTTTGCTTTTGAATCTGGTCTGAGGGGTCAAGTATACCCTTTCCCTGTACAAGATGAGATCTCCCCTAACTTTAAAATCTTCATTGGGAGGGTTCCCCTTCAAAATTTCCTTTGTTTGTGGATCTTTGTCATATTCATTAAGGATTTCTTCCTTCCAATCCTTTGAGATGCTGGTAAGGGTATGGAGGTGGGCTCTTTGGGATAATGCATCTGCTGTCCCATTATTCACCCCTTTTACATATTCTATATCAAAGTCGTAGGCTTGTATTTTTCTCACCCATTTTTGTTGCCTATCATTAAGATCCTTTTGGCTCGAGAAGAAGCATAGGCTGTTATGATTGGTTTTCACACTAAACTTCCCATGTCTTGTTGTAAATAAGTATATCATCAAAGAATATTAGAAGAAATTTCCTCAATTGTTGCCTGAACGTATGATTCATGCATGAGTGGAAGGTGGTCGGGGCGTTAGTAAGACCAAATGGTAGGACCAAAAACTCGAAATGCCCATAGTGACATCTAAATGTTGTTTTGGGAATATCATCTTCCCTCATTCTAATCTGATGGTATCCTGCCCTTAGATCGATTTTAGAGAAATATCTTGCTTCGTGTAGTTCATCCATTAATTCGTCAATTCTCGGAATAGGGTATCTGTTTTTTATAGTCTTTTTATTCAGGGCCCTGTAATCTATGCACATTCTCATCGTCCTGTATTTCTTCTTGACCAATACCACTAATGAAGCAAAGGGGCTGCTGCTTGGTTGGATATGTCCCATTTCTAATAACTCTTTTATGGTTTTTTCAATCTCCTCTTTGAATTTGTGGGGGTGGTGGTAAGGAGTGGTAATGACGGGTTTCGCTTCTTCTAATTCAATGGAGTGTTTAAATCCCCTTTTTGGGGGTAGGCCTGGGGGAATGTCTTCGAAGACTTTTTTGTGTCTCCTAAGGATGGGTTGTATATCACTATTAACGGTTTGACCTTCGGTCGGAGATTTATCCAAGACCATACATTGGGCGATCCACTCTCCTTGATCATGCCTAAGGATTTTCTCCATTTTATTACATGATACTATCTTTGGAGAGCCATCGGAAATTCCTTTTAATGTTATCTCTCTCCCTTCATGTTGGAAGCATATCTCCTGATTTGGACTATCCATGGTGAACCGGCCCAATGAGTTTATCCATGGCATCCCCAAAATGATGTCGTTCTCTAAGTTCACCAAAAAGAAGTTCCTCTTAATTGTGTGTCCCCCCAGGGTGACTTCCAATTGAGGTATAATTTTAGTGCACTTGTCTATGACTCTGTTGCCCATGATCACTTCAAACCCTCCAAACCCTTGAGTTTTTAACCTTCTCTTTGCCGCTACGTGTTCGCTAATGAAATCATGTGAGGCTCCTATGTCTACCAAGGCGATTACTTTTTGTCCTTTGATTATCCCTTTGAGTTTGAAGCATCTATTCTCACTTCCTTGAGTGATGACTGCCAAGGTACCTGGCTCGTTGCCTTCAAATTTGGCCCTTTTATAGGGTCTTTTCTCATCCCATATGTCTTTTGTGCTATTTAACTGTCCTCTTTTACATTCATGGCCCTTCCCCCATGGGGCCTTGCATTTGAAACATAACCCTCTCTCCATGAGTTCCTCTCTCTGCTTACATCAATGATTCAAACTCCAAGGTTTTTTGCCAAAGCGGCAGGGCCTCTCCCAATGGTCGTCTGGGGTCCCTCGTTCCTATGCGGTGTTTTGGTTAGGATGTTCTTGGGGGCATTATATTCGACCATCCTAGTTTTCTTAATGGCCTCTACTAAATTCTGTGGTTCCAAGGGTTTTACAAAAATTTTAATAGTCTTTCAAGCCTTCTAAAAACATGTAACCAAGCCTTCTCGGTGATAGGTTGGGGACCATTACTGATAGGTTTTGGAATTGGTCGATATAGTCTTCAATGGTTCTTGATTGCTTAAGGTGGGTTAACTCTTGGAAGTACCATTCTGAGTCCTTCTGATCAAACCGGCTGATGAGTTTTTGGGTAAACTTATTATAGGTGGAGATATTTTTGTGGCCTAGGGTAATGAGACCGTTATGCCACCAGTTATGGGTTGCTTCGGTTAAATGGAGTATGGCAAACTTTATAGCATCTCCTTCGGTCATGGGGCTGTATGAAAGGTATGTATCTAGTTTTTGGACCCAAGCTTGGGCCATATCCTTCCCCGACCCATCAAAGCATGGTAGGGACATTTTGTTAACTTTAGCTTTGAGGTCTTTACCCATAGGCTTCCTCCTTCTACCTTCATTGGTCTTGGACTCACAAAAGTCCCTGAAGGAAACCACCCTCTAAACTTATGGCTCTAATCTAGCATAAATTTGGATGATTTCTTCCACCCCAAGTGTGGCTTGCTCCTCTTCATCTCCCACATGTTCTTCTCCAGGAAGAAATTCGGGAATTGTTTGTCTAGAACTTTGAGGAGATCGTTCGTTATCGACGTGATTAGAGTGTCTCTTTTCTAGGGTTTGGAATATCTCTATTGTTGTTGTTTGTACTTTGGAGGATTAATTGGCTCATTCTCTTGAATTTCTCATTGGTTTGCTCCATGAAAGTCTGAAGTTGTCTGGATAATTGATCGGCCATTGCTTTCGTGCCTTTCTTCATCTGATATGTGATCATAAACTAAGACTCCTTTCCATAGGTTGGCAGGATTATGCTTTGATACCACTGTAATGTCCCTACTAGTTAGAGATCACTGTCCTGCAAAACAGACTGTTAGAATGCAACAAATATATATATATAACTAATCTAATTTGCAATTAAACTTCAATTACTTAATTAAAACGAATCTCAATTCTTATTTAATAAAAAGGATACGAATGTAGTACTGGGGCATGTCCTTAGGCGATTGTAATGCCTGCCTTCTTGGAACCCATCATGGTTCCAAGCCATACCAGGAAATTGATGGATAATTCGATTCCTGTCTTGAATGTAACATCTTACATTCAAGCTTACCAAGGAAGATCGTCATATATGACCAATTCCTTGCCTTGGATGATACATCTTATCATCCAAGTCTACCAGAGAGGACAGGCCAGATCCATCTCTTCTTGGGTGAGCTTTTGACACCCAAGCCTTAACATATATGCATATGAATACTCAGTATATACTGCCTACCAGGGATTATCATAATCCCTGAATTAGGCTAGGGGGTTTTCTCCCATTAGCCTCCATCACATAGCCAAATTATTGTCATTCATTAATATCCAACATTTCATAACAATTTATAATTTCGTTATCATTTAAATTATAATTTATGTCTGCCATTACCTACTTCTTTATTCCTATTATCGATTCTATATGAACAAGTAGATTGCAGATATATACACCTATATATATATGTGTGTGGATACACACTTGTACACATATTTATCTATCTGTATGAGACAGCATTATAATAACAATATCATTCTGTAACATTCAACATAATAATAATATAATCCTGTAACATACAACTTTATAATAATAATATAATTTTGTAAAATAGATTGGAGACATACTCCGTATGACCAATCTACCAAAGGAATACAAGTATATATATGTGTGTGTGTGGCACACACGTCCACACACATATACGTACCTGTGGCATCAACCCTATCCTCTTACTTTCCCTACGCCTCTGCTGACACAGTTGCAGTTCCACCACTTTTCCTTCCTCTCCGTGTCTACCACTAGCTCTGCGGGTTGTCCCTGCTATATACCCGTGGAGGGGAATGGTTGTGCCCCTCCACGGGGTCCCTTCCGTAGGAAGGGGTGTGACGGTGGTCGCAGCCCAGGCTGCGACTCCCATCCCACCACTTCCCACGAGGGGGGTAGGGGGTGTTTAATTCCTCTCCTTTAAAATGCATGTAACCAAATTTCATGTAATATATTTAAATATGTTTATTTAATAATTCTTCTTTCCATCATTTAATATATTTAAATATATTAACATTTTCTAATAATTTATTTCTTATATTAACCTTATTTAATATATTAATATTATTTAATAATTTATTTCCTCTTTTAATATATTAACATTATTTAATATATCAACATCATTTTAATAATTGATTTTATCATTATTGGTGTATTTTATAAGGTTTACATCAGGTGATACAGTAGGGTTATCACATTAGTGAAGTCTAAATCGATAACAATATTTGTCATAATATGGTGCGATTAGTATTAAGGAGAGGAGGCAATGATAAATAGACATGTCTTTTGAAATATAACTCTTCAATCATGACCGCCTGAAGAAATATTAATAGAGGATTAGAAGTCTCTTCAAGACACGGAAGTTATTAATCAGATTTCATATTCATAGCACTCAGGGAGCCCTTTGGTCAGCTGAGTAAGAGGGAGGGGTATCATCCGCCCCACAACAAGGTGAAGTACACACAATTAGAAAGTAATAATCAGACACAGCGCTGCACTATAGCAGGGTATAAAGGTCAATCAGGCACAGCTATTTGAGTGAGAGATAGTCCTCATATCTTCATCACATGATCATATAGAAACAGCAATTATTTCGTTCCTAGTAAAGATGATCATTATATCGGATTCCATTGACAGTAATTCAAATCAGAATGTTGTACCATTATTAATTTCATTACTTCTATTGAAATATACATATGTAATCAAGCATCAAAACCATTACTAAGGTAGAATTGCTTACTTAGGCAAATTGAAGTTGACTTCATAGTATTGGTTGCAAGCTATAGTTATCCTTTTGAAGACAAATTCTAAGTATCATAAAAAGGGGACATTACACTAAACTAAGTGTCCACTGTAGTTTTTTTTTTCTTTTAGTCATTTTCTTTAGTGTCTTGGTTCAACTTCGTGCCATGTTTCCGTTTTCTGCTAGTCCTTCAATAATATGGAGGTGTTTATTTGGGCTTATAAGCTTTCCAGAAGAACAATATCTTTTCTCTAGAGGAACAATTTTTCAAAATGACTTAAAATAACAGCACACTTACCATCACATCTACATCACTGTTATTCTTCTCTGCAAACATATTCCAATGAATTGTGAAACAATTGTTGTCAATCCTATTATTTCAGTTATGGCGAACCTACCAAGAAATAATTTGAAAGAGAACCAAGTTTTAATCCTTGGATCAGCAAAGAGTTCAAATCAAAGCAGCGGATTTCTTTGGCTGGAGAAAGGAGAGATTTCAAGAGACCTTCATATGCCATGAAAGTGGGCTTACCTTAGTATTGTCAAGCATGATTGTGGACATGCTTTCCTGGAGAAATGGGTCAAATTGGTTTTCTTTGCCTTGCAGTCTGAAGTTTATGGACATTTGACTATTTGTAAAGGGTCACCTCAAATTGGCTATCTGATCATGAACATGAAAGTGTTATATGATCAGTTATGATGATAGGTTTAGTACATAGCAAAATTCATTGTGATTTTGGACATCAGACATATTGATTATTGCAGTGTTTACAAAATCTTATACTCAAACGTTTAGTTAATGTGATTTATAGATAGCCATGACAAAAAGAACATAGTGGAGTCATGCATTTAACAGTTGTCATGAATTATTAATCACCATAGCAGGAGGAGGCATGAATGTTAAGCCCTTACTAGATATACATCAGCGTGCAAGTAAAATGAAAACAGGTGTTTGAGAGACTGCACCTATCTCAAATAAAACATTTAAATGTACATATATTACTTTTGTGAGACAAGTGTATTAAATATAGCAACTTCTATTTTCCTAAGATCCTTTTTCAACAGCATTGGATGGACAATGTGCGAAAAGCAGCATGCTCATGAAATTTGTCAATTTGATATTTTCATGTTAGCATATAAGTTAACAGTGTTACTGTTAAGCTATGGCTTGAAGATGACTAGGGCCTCAACCAAAGGTGGCTTGAGGGGTGATATTCAAAGTGTCAAAATCTATTTCTGGGGAGAATTCAAGCAACTAGAATCTTAGCCTATACAAATTTTTTGATGAAGAAACTAATAATGGATGGATGTTGTTTCACATTACAGATTTAGAGTTGTGAAACATAGTTGGAGTGGCTGGGAACCTATCTATTCTAGATATGTCCAAGGCACATGAGAATCTTTAAGTGCTATCAGGTGCATTTGATCTCTTAACAGGTTGCGACCTCTATTAATTTTGGGTAAGGAAGGTGGCTATAACTTGCTTAACTTGTTAGAGATTATTTGTAATGATAGCACATATGTTTACTTGCAGAAAATGCTGTTGGCGAACCCGGCCAACCCACTTCTGCTCAGGAACTACCCCCAGTTCTTACATGAGATCCAAGGTGACCTTGGGAGGGTAGAACTGTACTATGAGAGAGTAATTCTTGCTATCTCTGGGAATGGAAAGGGGCTTTCTCTTTAATCCAAGCTCATTTGGGAAAATAGCAAGGATGTGTCTCATGCTGAGGGTTACTTTGATCAATCTGAAAAGGCTGAACCCAATGCTTATGTTCTTGCTTACTATGCCAACTTTCTATGGAATTCAGAAGAGAAAGACTTTGCTTTTAAAATGCAAGGGAATGTGGAGGTTCCTTTGTTTCACAATTCTCCAACAGCTGCAGCTGCTTGAAACTGGTCTGCACATAGAACAACACAAATGTAACAATTTCAGATACTTCCCACCCACCTGTGTAACTCATATTGCTTACGCATTGCAGTACTATCAACTATACCTGAGGAGAATTGCAAAGATGTTCAAGTTTCATCACCTGGCTGCAGCTCAAAGACTAGTAGTAGGATTATATCCAACTGTATGTACTTTAACTAATTATTTGCCTAAGATTATTTCTATTACTATCAGAAATGTGAAGAGAAGAGGTGGAGACAATATACCCAAAAAATCCCAACAATCTAAGTAGTTTCTCTACAACTATCTACTTTTGGCTCAGAAGTGATTCCCAAGAATTCAGCAAAAGGATAATTTTGCCCTGTCACTTAACATCATGGATTCAATATTTGGATCAGCCATTGGCCTGTGTAAAGGTTGTAAGTATTTCTGCATGACGGCTGAGATTTATGATTCAAAAGGAAGAATGCTCATGGTTACTTTACAATACTCAGTGGATGTGGTTTATTCATGGAATGGTGAGTATGTATTTGCAAAGCTGCTAGTGACTTTTTTAAAGAGTTATGTTAGTGCTATATCTGGAGAAGATGAACTGGAATTGTTAGAAAGCTTTCATATGCTAATGGGTAAGTGCTGCGATTGAAAAAAAATCTTTGCCCACTAGGCCTTATAATTTGCATCTTCAAAAAGCAGATACAGTTACTTGTGGCAGTTTGACACCTATAATTAGTCTCGATTTCCTTTGCATTGCAAACATGCAAAGAACAATATTATTCCTTTCTAAGAATATTAACTATTATCAATAAGGTGGGTGGATTGACAAGGTCCAGTTTATTCCTGAGTATGGCCACAAGGTCAAAATCCAGGGGTACAAAATTCAAACAGTGTATAAGGAATAAGGAAACGAATCCCCTTATGAGCTTCCAAAGGAGGGTCTCATACACCAAATTAGCAGTTGGCCTGACCTTGACCTAAAATTAACAAAGTGCATATCCATAAAAAATAGAGGGAGGGCTTTTCAGGCTCCTATTACGTTTTCAAGGCTCCTGTTGATATCGTTTTCTACATCTAGTAGTAATTTATTAATTTGGTAAAATGCAACTTCTCCAAAGAAAGATACATATAAGTAAAGAGTGGAAACGTTTGGAAACTCTCTACATTTCAACTAAATGAACTGTATAGAATTGACAGAACTTTACCTGACAGAACTCCTTATGCTTGTTGTTGAAGAGGACCCAGCTATTTCAAAATACCACTGTGCAACTGTACCGCTTATTATGTATACTTGAGCCTCTAACATTGTTGTTATAGACCAGATAATTGTAAAAATGGCTAGTCCATAATAGGCCGGCACCCACTGTTCCTCTTTCCAAACACAGCAATGAACTCTACATGAAAACCCATATTCTTCAATGTTGGGATTTGGGATAACCTTACCATTACAGAAAGCAAAGAGCAGAAACACTATGATGGGTATCAAGTACAATAAGAGCAAAAGATTCAATCCAGGCAAAACCAAAAGCAATGCCATGTTTCTTCTAAGAGCTTCAGAAGCAGTATGCAGGACTCTGATTGTCAATTCTATACGCCCTCTGTTTGCATATATAACCCAAATTATAACTCCACATAATGCAAATATAAACAGAAATACAAAAATCCTTAAGGCGGGGCTGAATGAATCCTTGCAATGCTCATTGACCTCGCATGCCACAAAACACAGCACATCCATGAAAATGGGAACAAGAATAAAGAAAGGTAGGCAAGCGTAGACAATGTGTTTTGTGAAAGTGTTGAGGAGCCACAGCAAAATAAACACAAAAGGGATGCTTACAACCAATGTGATTGCAAGAGTCCAAGCCAATTCCTTAGCAACATTCCTGTACTCAAATTCAAATTGGAGTTGTTTATTTATCAATGTCCTTAACTTCCACATACCCACCTCACTTCTGCTGATGATCAATGCCCTATCAATTGTGGGTGATGCCATGATCTCTGTAATTGGTTTTACACAGGACCTGGAATTATGATCATAAACAAATGATCCAGCATGCTTATAGTTCTTGTTATGATTGGTTACTGAAAAAACACCTACTGCATATGTTGTGCTCACAAATATCACAAACATCATAAGGAAAAATGCATCATGATAAGGTCTGTGTCCACTATTATACTTCAAATCTCTGCTCTGATCATCTGTATTAGATTTGTTAAGTAAAGGATGTGAAGAATTATCACATCCAAATTCGTAAGGATTGATTTCCTTTCCCATATTTTTGTCACAGCCAAATTCACAAGGATTGAATTCCTTCCCCATATTCTTAGGAAAAAAAACCAACTCCATAACCGAATTATAGTTTAAACTTCAAAACCAATTCCAAATGTTCCAAAACTTTTCAGAAATTTTATTAAAAAATGTCCACCACGAAAGTAAAAGATTTCTTCTCTTTTCCTTTTTATATTCCACCTTCTTGCTCTTTTCAGAGGTATCACATCAGTGAACCGAAGCAAAGTACGGATTGAACTTATAGAAAAAATACCAGTACAATGTCTTCATAGTATGGAATGATATTTTAATGCATTCCTAATGAAGTGACAGATATAATAATGTTTTTGTCCACTCCAATCTTCAAGGGAAAATTCACATTTTTATTTATTTTAATTAGGGATTTTAAATATAATAATTAATTTATAAGTGATAGATTGATTATTCTTCGCATTGAATTAGATTTGGGTAAAAAAAATTGACTCAAAAATATTCAAGCAATTATTTATAAGTGGTATGTTTGTGTGTAAACCGAGTTTATATTTTAATTGGATTTCTTATGCTTCACTTTGAATCAAATTTGAGGTACAAAATTGACTCAAAATAGCTCTACCAATTGTAGATTTGATCACCTTCACTTTTATATTTTAAATTTTCCATTTGGTTGACTATTTCACTAGTTATTGCGAGTTTGGTGTATTTGAAGGCATTTCTTCACACATCTGAAATCATCCTGAACATTGGAAATAATGTAGGAATTGATTAAGTACATTTAGACTTCAATTTACAAAAGTAATAAAAGGAATCTATCACATAAAGTATTCAAAGGACACCATCTTTGGTCCACTACATGTTTGCTTGTTTGACTTTGAATATTCACTCAAAGTTGTGAAGTTGGGCTAATTGATGCTCGTAATCGTACTTAGCAATTGTACATGTTAAAATATAAATACTAACTCAAGGAAACAAAGTTAGACAAGGCCATCATTTAGGCTTCATAAATTAGTGTTAGTCTTTGCCAACAAAAGTTGGAAACCTTTCTACTCTTTTGGCTCTACTTCGACCAAGAAGGATATTCTTAGAGATCTTTGTAGGATAATTGGAAATAGAATGACCACACAATCTAGCCAAATTCTATGTACAAGAATACTCCAAAAATTATCACTAAGTATTTTTTATATGTGACTTACTTGTCTTTTACATGATGGATCTCTTTAAGATTATTCACCATGTTATCATGTAACTTAAATGTAAAAATAAATTCTTATCTCCAAATATGAAACCCTTCATAGTTTCTTGCTTCCCTTGTAATGTGAAACCTATAAATATGCACCCCTCCAAAAATGACTTACAAGTGTAGGCTCTAAAAGAATGTAAGAAAGGCATTGATAAAACACAAATTATGAATAACTTATTAGAACTTTGTATAGATAATTTATCATTTAAAATAAATATCAAATGGATTGATAAGAGGAACATTGTCTTGATCCACATGCAACAAAGTCAAACCATAAGGTAGTGAGAAAACATGCATATAAATCAAGTGAAAACACATAACTCAAAATGCATATGAGATCATGTCAATCTAGTTATAATTTCACTCAAACAAAAATTCACAAACTCAATATTTTAACATGACTGAAAATTCTTACATATTTAGAAATGAAAAAATAATTTAGTGTGAAATATTTTATAACAATTACGAAAGTAGACTTACTAGAAACATCAATAAGCTAGTAAATGTAGTTTTGTAGATTTTCCATACTTACTAAAAGTATTAAACACTTGTGGAGACATTTACATCATAGAAAGGATTTTTTTTTTAATTTTGTTTGCAATCACCTTCTCCAAATTCTTAAAACAATGAAACACTCATTACTAAAATACTTGAATTAAATTTAATATCCTATAACACACTAGACTAGAGAACACAATCAAAATTCATGCTAGGAGATCTATGTTTACCTCAAAGAGACTAAACTTAATTTCATATATATTTACACAATTACCTATACGCTCATTATATATTTGCATATCTGAATATATATGCGCACAAATAATTCATAAGTGAGTGTATATATCGAGCTATCGAACATATACATTGACACCTGACCTGGTTGTATCAATATATAGTATATATATGTCATTTTGAACTACACATAACGATTATTTATGTTTAAGATTGTTCATCCCAAGAATAGATATGTTTAGAGGAATCTATAGCCTCTATTTATATAATAACAAAAGTTGGTTTGTAGTTTGTTATTCGAGCCTCACTGTATATCCACTATTGAAAGTAATGTTTTCTAATTGGTCTCTAATCAAGGCTTTCTCATAGTGTTTTCTAATTAAATGGTTGTATCTAAATGATTTGCAACTTTTGAAGTTATAATATATATATATATATATATATATATATATATATATATATATATATATATATATATATATATATATATATATATATATTGTATATTTAGGTTTAGAGGAAGCTATAGCCTTTATTTATATAACAAGATAAGTTGGTTTGTTGTTTAGATCTCAGGATATATCCACTATTGAAAGTATTGTTTTCTAATTGTTTTCTAATTAACGCTTGCTCATAGTGTTTTTTGATAAATTTGTTGCATCTAAATGATTTTCAATTTATGAAGTTACAGTATACACATTGTATATTTAGGCAACTACCTAGGGGTTCAATATATGTTTCTATAAGTGAATATATGTGCCCATAAATTAATTTTAAGTGGGTATATGTATGTAGCTAGCGAAGCTATATGCTGAGACCTATTCTAGTTGTATCAATATACAATGTATGTATGTCCTTTTGAACTACAATAACACACATACATAGGTATTACTTGTAATTTGTGTTGGTCTAGGTATGGAATATATTTCTTCATTGTGGCATATAAATATTGTATATATATAATCTCATAGTGATGGTTTCTTTATATATTGTGATTTATTCTATTACATGCTACTCACATTTTAAAGACAACTTCAATCGTCCTTTTGATTAGTTTTCATCTTATTAAAGATTGTATATTCACACAACTACCTAGGGGCTCAATATATATTTTCATTAGGGAATTTATATACCCACAAATTAATTTTAAGCGGGGGTATGTATGTAGCCATCGAACCTATAAGTTGAGACCTAATCTGATTGTATCAATATATAATGTATATATGTCCTTTTGATCTGCAATAACACACATACATAGGCATTACTTGTGTTGGTACAGGTATGGAATGTATTTCTTCATTGTGACCTATAAATATTGTATATATACAACCTCACAGTGATTGTTTCTCTGTATATTGTGATTTATTCTATTACATGCTACTCACATTTTTAAGATAACTTCAACCGTCCGTTTGAGTAATTTTCATCTTATTAACTAAGAAGCCCTCCGTGTGACTTACATGTGTTTAACTTTATTCTCAATTCTATGCCCTACCCTTGTATGCTTGTTAAGTAGTTGAATCTTTGTATAGGTGAAGCTAGTTTATATTTAGAGACATGATATTTCTACAATCCATTGTAATTGAACAATCAATCTTTATTAGAGCCAAATTCCAATGATAGACGATAAAAAATAGTGAAAAAAATACCCGGATCAACAAATACAAGCTAGGAAGCAAGCCTGAACGATGAAATATAAAGCAACCATTAATCAAAAAACATTTTGAGCAAGCCTTGATCAAAAAGAAATCATAAAACAATACTTTCAATAAACACTACAAATAAATTTGAAAACAATACTTTCAATAAACATTGCAAATAAATGTGCCACATTTGGGCCCAAAGTTCTAAATGCTTGCAATAAACACTACAAATAAATGTGCCACATTCAGCTACCAAGCTCTTAGTACTTCCAATGTTTTGTGATTTTTTTCTAATTAAAGCTTGCTCACAGTTTTTTTTATTAAATCCTTGCACCAGAATGAGTTGTAGCTTATGAAGTTGTCGTATATACATTGTATATTTACACAACTATCTAGGGGCTCAACATATATTTCCATAAGTATATATATATATATATATATATATATATATATATATATATATATATATATATATATATATATATATATATGCCCACAAATTAATTTTAAGTGGATGTATGTATGCAGCTATCAAACCTATATATTGAGACCTAATCTGGTTGTATATATATGCCCTTTTGATTTGCAACAACACACATCCATAGGCATTACTTGTAATTTGTGTTGTTACAAGTCTGGAATATATTTCTTCATTGTGGCATATAAATATTATATATATACAACCTCACAGCAATGAGTTCTCTATATTTTGTGATTTATTCTATCACATGGTATTGGCATTATTAAGATAACTTCAATTGTCATTTTCATTTATTTTCATCATATTAACTTACAAGCCATTGATGTGACTTACATGTGTTAAACTTTGTTCTCAATCCTTTGTGTCCTCTACAAGTTATTTTGGATGAACATGGTAAAACCCTATAATTTTTTTTGTGAATGAATGTAGTCTATTTGCATGCAACTTGTATGTTGACCTTCAAATGCTTGTAAAGTAGGTGAATCTTCATATAGATGACGCTAGTTTATATCTAGAGACATGATGGTTTCTCTATATATTGTGAGTTATTCTATTACATGCTAATGACATTATTAAGATAACTTCAATTGTCATTTTCATTTATTTTCATCCTATTAACTTACAAGTCATCCATTTGACTTACATGTGTTAAAAGTTGTTCTCAATTCTTTGTTCCCTCTATAAGTTATTCTAGATGAACATGGTAGAACCCTATAATTAAGTAGGTGAATCTTCGTATAGATGAAGCTAGTTTATATCTAGAGACATGATATTTTTACAGTCCATTGCAATTGGTTGAGTAACCTTCATTAATAGGATGGGTGAAATTTCGATGATGGATGATAGAAAATAGCGAAAAAATATTTGAATCGGGAAATACAAGCTAGGAAGAAAGGCTCAATAGTGAAATATAAAGAAACCACTTAATCATAAAACACTGCAAGCAGACCTTGATCGGAAGCCAAGCAAAAAATAATACTTTTAATACAAATATATATACATTTGAAAATAATACTTTCAATAAACATTGCAAATAAATGTGCCACATCCAAGCCCGAAATTCTAAGTACTTCCAATAAACATTGCAAATAAATGTGCCACATTCGGCTACCAAGATCTGAATACTTCCAATAAATGTGCCTACAATGAACTAAATTCATTTGCCAACCATTTGCCAAGTAAAAGCAAACAAGTGTTTGTTTGCAAAAACAAATTTTGAGGACACATCAACATGCAAGTTCAAGATTCACTATTCATAGGTAAAAAAATCACTGCTAATGAACATTGCAAGTAATTATTTATTTGTTAGAAGGGAATTTGATCAAATTAGTTGGATTTTGTTGTTTGTGAAGAAATACTAGAGTCAAAAACCACAATAATGATCATTTGCAAAATCCTTATACGTCATTATAACTATTTAGTTTTTATTTTTATTCTTATTTCTGAAAAACCCTAACCCATCATCAACGAAAAATGTCTCTTACAAATAGCCACAATTCATCAAAATGCAATAATGGGCAAGGGAGAAATAATGGGAAAAGTACTTGAATTACTAAATGCAAGCTATGAAGAAATCCTCTACAATGACATATAATGCAACCACTTAATCAAAACACACTGCGAGCAAGTCTTAATGAGAAAATAATATTTTCAATAAACACTACAAATATATACGAAAATAATACTTTTAATAAAAACTTCAAAAAAATGTGCCACATTCGGCTACCAAGTTCTTAGTACTTCCAATAAATGTCCATAGTAACTATTTAATTTTTATTTTTATTCTTATTTCTCAAAAACCCTAACCCACCATTGTTGAAAACATCTCTTACAAATTGTCATAATTCGCCAAAATGCAGTAATGGGCAAGGGCAAAACAGTGTTATAAATACATGAAACAGCAAATGGAAGCTAGGAAACATGCCTCTGTAGACATCTAATGCAACGAATTAATCATAAAACAGCACTAGCAAATCTTAATCAAAAAACAATACTTTCAATAAAAACTCTAAATAAATGTGAAAACAATACTTTCAATAAACACTCCAAATAAATGTGCCACAATCGGCTACCAAGTTCTTAGTGCTTCCAATAAATTTCTTCACGATGAAATAAATTTATTTAACAATGTTTCAATTGCAAAAACAAATTTGAAGGCTAAAATAGCACATTGCGAAGGAATACCAATCAAAAACCACAATAGTGATCATTTGTAAATTCTTTATATCTCATAAAAGCAAAATCACTTTAATTTTTATTCTTATTTCTCAAAAACCCTAACCCACCATCAATGAAAACATCTCCTACAAATAGCCATTATTCAAAATCCTTATACTTCATAAAAACTATTCCATTTTAATAAAAACTACAAATAAATGTGTTACATTTGACAACCAAGTTCCAATAAATGTCCATAGTAACTAGTTAAAAAAAAATTTCCTTATTTCTCAAAAACCCTAACCCACCATCATTGAAAACATCTCTTACAAATTGTCATAATTTGCGAAAATACAGTAATGGGAAAGGGCAAAACAGTGAAATAAATACCTGAATTAGAAAATGGAAGCTAGCAAGCAAGCCTTTGCAGACATATAATGTAACCAATTAGTCAAAAAACACTGGGAAGAAGATTTAATCAAAAAATGAAACTTTCAATAAAAACTTCAAATAAATGCGAAAACAATACTTTCAATAAAAATTGCAAAAAAAGTGCGACATTAGGCTACCAAGTTCTTAGTGCTTCCAGTGAATGTCACCGTGTTAAAATAAATCCATTTGACAACTATTCACTTGCAAAAACAAATTTCAAGGCTAAAACAAACACTACGAAGGAATAGTCAAAAACCAAAATAGTGATCATTTACAAAATTCTTATACCTCATAGAAACCTATTTCGTTTTAATTTTTATTCTCATTTCTCTAAAACCCTAAGCCACCATCGACGAAAACATATCTAACAAATAGTCATAATTCAAAATCCTTATACCTCATAAAAACTATTCCATTTTAATAAAAACTACAAATAATATTGTCACATTCGCCTACCAAACACTTTTGATTGCAAAAACAAATTTCAAGGCTAAAGCAATACAATGCAAAGGAATACTAGTCAAAAACCAAATCCTTATACCTCATAAAAACCATTTACATCTATTACAAGTAGCCATAATTCATTAAAATGCAGCAATGGTCAAGGGTAAAACAGTGTTAAAAAACACCTGAATCAACAAATACAAACTAAGAAGCAAGCCTCAATGGTGAAATAAAAGCAACCACCTAATCAGAAAACACAAGGAGCAAGCCTTATTCAGAAAATAATACTTTCAATAAATATTGCAAATAAATCTGAAAACGATACTTTCAATAAACAATGCAAATAAATATGTCACATTTGACTACCAAGTTCCTCGTACTTTCAATAAACACCACAAATAAATGTGCCACATTAGGCCACCAAGTTCTTAATACTTCCAATAAATGTGTCTGCAATGAATTTATTTCATTTGACAACTATTCGCTTGCAAAAACAAACAAGTGTCCATTTGCAAAAAGCAAATATCGAGGACACGTAGGCATGCAACTTGAAGATTAAATGTTCGTTTCAAAAAACAAATTTCAAGGACACGTCAGCACCCAACTTCAAGATGTGCGTTGTCGAAAAACATGACTGAAAAAGACTTTTCTTGAGTGGCTAACAATTTTTCAAGGTAAAAGCCCAAACAAATAGCCTATCAACTAATTAATAGTAACTTAGTAACTTAATTATACTTAGTAATATTACTATTTACCTTCATTCCTTTCATTTAACTTAGTGATATTATTTAACCCTAGTGTAAAATAGAATAATGTACTAATTTGTTTACCCATGATAATTAATATTCATGGAATATCATTGAATTACCTAAGAACTGTAGAGTGAAAAGGGGTATTGTAATAATTCATTTGCCTATAGTAGCAATTATATATTTTAATTATTTATTTGCTTAAGTTAAATATGGACAGTTTATTTTCTAAATAAGAAATAATAGTAAGTGTTAACTAAAATCTTAGTTTATGATTGTATTGAATTTGTTATTCATTAATTAAATATAATCTATTTTGATTGTTAATAGATTTTAATAGTTTAGATGACATTCCAATGGATATTTATAGTTAGAATGTGTAATATAATAATCTTCGCTAGTACTGATATAAGTTATCTTTTGAATTGGAATTTTTTACATGAGATTTGATTTTTCCTTAAACATAATGCATGATCTTTAAGTTAGACTAAACTTACATTAAGAGATGGCATCGTAAACTTGATGCAATCGATGTTATTAAAACTTCTATTCAACTAAGTTAATAAAAGATTGTTTACCCTCTCGGGTGAATAACTTAAAGCACACAGATAAAACACGTAATGCAAAATATAATGCCATAGATATCAGATGCAATATATCAGATGTTATTCCATTCATAAGTGTCGTTCCGTCACAAGTTACATTCAAAAGTATATAAAGATACCGAGGGGGTGCGAGTGCCAACCATCGCACCGCAACTGCCACCCCTCAGTTGCCAACTAACCAACCCAATTACAACTTAATTAACTAGTTTTATTTCCGTGTACAATATTGCTGCCAACATCATCCCCCCCAAAAGAAAAGAAGTCGTCTCCGGATGACTTAATAAAAAATAGAAATGACATTAAACAGAACTGCTGACACCAGTCGAGCCTGAAACCCACACACCTGTTGTGTCCTCGCCTGAAAACCCTTGGCTGCTACCATCTGATGCTCAAGTGCCTCTTTGACATCACAGTTCTCTTGTGCCTAAACCAAACTTGTCTGCTAAACATGCTTTTCAGTCTCAACCTCCACCAACTACTACTCAAATGATACTGTCTCCCTAGCCAATTTGTCCTCGACAGCCACCCGCACTGCCCTCTCGGCATCTAACTCCTGGGTATGTTGGGCTATGTCTCACACTAGTACTGCCTCCAACCTGGTGGTCAACTCCTCCCGAGCCCTCTCTGCATCCACCAAGGCAACCTCACGTCCAGCCGAGACATACTCCAAGTTCCTCAAGCGTACCATTCCTACCTGGAGGTGGCCACAACCCTTTGGCACAAAGGCTAGGAGACACCTCAAATCCTCCATCACACTCCCCAAAGGCTGCTAATTGAACTGAATAACTCTCTGTTGGACCATACAATTGCACGGACCTGCAATGCCTTCCCTCAAACTTTGTTTGTTTGGAAACTCCAAATCTGTCTCCCTCTACGGCTTATGGCTTCCCCGCCAATGCTTAGCTGCAGGCTTCTTTCTCACAGTACGGACAACCACAACACTTACTATGACATCTCCAATGCCCTCCGTCCAACTCCAACAAGTGTACTGTAGCTCAAAAATAAACTGGGGTTTGGGGGTAGTGCCCCCAGTGGGGTCTAGGGCAGCACCTCCGCTGGGTCGAGGGGCAGGGCCCCAGCGGGGCCGAGGGGCAGCGCCCCCGCGAGGTCTGGGGTAGCACCCCAGCAGGGTTGAGGGGCAGCGCCCCTCTCGGTTACAACCTCCAGAACCACACGAAAGTCCATGACGCACATCATTTCTGTGATATTTTATGATGTCAAAACCTTTCTTCTCCACTCTAATATTTTTAGTGTCCTGGCTCCAAATGTCATCGAATAATTTTTCAATCTAGTCGTCGTCGTTTTTTTTTGTTTTTCTTTTTTTGTCCACTGTAATGTGCCCGATGGCACCCCGGCTATACAACCTCCTTGTACAGTCAACAACATCACTGACACCTCCAATCGTACGACCACCTTCCCGTGCGGTCAACACCCCTCCAGCGTACGGCTATGTGTTTGTTTGTGCAGGGGTTGCGTATTTGTTTGTGTTTTCTCCGCACCTTTATTCCTTGCACCAACGGTGGTTTCCACCGCACGGTGATCCACCGTTGGTGTTGCCACCGTACGGTGGTCCCACCGCACGATGGTGCTACCATACGGTGGCTCCACCGTGGCTTTCTCTTTTTTTCTTTTTCTTTTTTTTTTCATTTTTTCGTATGGTCGTCGTACAAATTGCACGGTTTTATATATATTTATTTATTTATTTATTTATTTATTTATTTATTTATTTATTTATTTATTTCCCAGCCGTACTGACCCGTACGGCCATACATTTTTGTTTTTTTTTTCAATTTCCCAGTTTAGTTGTCTAGGGAGTCATCGGCTCGAGTCCCCTGTCTCTGGGATCACCCTTCATCCTTCTCGGTTTTCCTCGCCCAAGAGTCTCCCGCGTTGGTCCCGTGCCTCTCAAGTCACCTGCCCGACCTCTCGAGTCCCCTTCCATCCTATCGGGTCCCCCTCCAGACTCTTGGGTGTCCTTCAGACCTCTCGGGTCCCCTGCGGGCTTCTTGTGGTAGGGTTTCAATTTAGACCCGTTGGTGACAAGTCTATTTTCGATGGCCATCCGAAGACCTGGAACCACAAATTCTACAAGGACCACGGTCTCCTTCCCATACATAAGAAGAAGAAGAAGAATAAAGATTTTGAAGGCTGCGGCCTTCCACACAGGGTTCCAATCGTTGTCGACACAATTGATCTTCGGATTATCTACGTCATCGAGGTTTGGGGCGTCTCCCTTCCAATATTCTATGTATTCTGGCAGGTACACCTCCTCTGTTACTTGCTCTGGTTCCTCTACTTCGAGCCTATAGCTCTGGAACATTTCATAATCCTCCATCTGCCAATGGAAGAGCCCATTCAATGACCCTGTCTCATCCTCGGAGCACTCTCCTAGTTTGAGAATCCCTTCGTCGTTGGGCTCCCTACAGCCCTGTCCTTCGTCCCTCAGGTCGCCTTTTCCTTCATCCTCTAATTCCGAAGATGATGCCAGTTCCTCATCAACAACCTGGGTCCTTAGATCAATGGTGTACTTCTGCCTCCCTTTCTCCATAGAAAGGGTGTTCTTTTTCCAGTCATGGTTCACCTTTGCTATAACCAGCCACCCTCTGCCTAAGATGGCGTCGTACCCCTTCTTCTTAAGTGGGATTACCACAAAATCTAGTATGAAAGGTTGCATGCCAATGGTGACCAGCTAGGCCATCAGGGTGCTGAGTGGCTTGATGTCGTGTTGGTCTGCACCTACCAAGTTGAACATGGGTGGCCATAGTGTTGGCTTCCCCAGCTTCTTCCACGTATCCTCTGGCAGTACATTCACCCTCGAACCTTCGTCCACGATGGTGTCTTTGAGGATAGCCCCAAGAATTCCCATCTCTACTACAGTAGGATGCCGACCACTATTTAAGGCCAACAACATTGGGTCAGTCGAGGGGTTGACCAGAACTTCCGCCCGTGTGGCACCTAAAGGTGCCTGCGTAGTGGTTTGTATGGAACTAAAAATAGCAGTTCTTAACTGTGGCATTGTTTCTAGAAGGTCCTTTACCCTTATAGGTACTTCCATCTGCAGTACTTGCCCAATGATGTTATTTTCCGCTTCCGTACGGGATGATGTACTCGCCACCTTGTTATCCCGTCATTCGGTCGTCATCTCACGTTCAATATTGGCCTTTGCCTCCCATAATCTCTCCTTCTCCGTACAGGGGTCGGGATAAGTGGTTTTTTTCGTCTGGGTGCGGGTGATCGCCAGTACTTCTTTCTCACCAGTCTTCTCAGCCTTCTCAATGTTGAGGAGATTAACCCCTGCCTTTGGGCAATTTGCGTCCTCATGGTCGCCTGGCCCACACCATCGGCAGAGGTGCTGAGGGGTGGCTTCCTTCGTGCAATCACAGGCGAAGTGCCCCCACTGATTACAGGCCCTACATTGGATAATTGGTCGGCCCTTGGCGTCATACTGGATACGGCTTCCATTATTGTTATTGTTGTTATTCCTTCCGTCGCCGCGTCTGTTGTCCCGGTAACCTCCAGATGATGCCGTAGTGTTGGTTTGTTGGGTCGTACCCGCTGGTGCGGATGTTGTGGCCTGCTCCATGAACAACACCTAGTTCATTTGCGTATTCCGGGTTTTCATGTTGTATGGGCACTCCTTGGTGGAGTGTCCCATCACTTGGTAAATCTCGCAAAATGCCTTCTTCGGGCAAGTACCCTTTGTGTGCCCCTCCTCTTTGTACTCAATGCACCATATGTCCCCTTTGGTCCAACCGGTGCTTCTCATTGTTTTGAATTCCCTCCTCATTCGCTCCATGTCTTTCTGGAGCGCTTGCACCCGTTTGCCAGCCTCGCTATCGCTGCTACTTTCTTGTGACGAGTCATCCCCCTCGGACAAGCTATCCTTCTTCTTCTTTTTCTTCGATGTCTTGGTCTCGCTCTCGAGATCCATCGCCCTATTATAGGCGTCGTCATATGACGTCGGGGGTACAATTTTCATCTTTTTTCGTAGGGAGGATTTCAATCCTTCAACGAACCATCGTTTCTTCAATCCCTCTGTTGGTTGGCTTTCCATTTTACCCAGCAATTCCTTCAACCTCCTGCTGTATGCCCGTACTGTCTCCTTGGTACCTTGTTTGGTACTGTATATCTCCGTTACAATTTCATTGTCATCACAGAGCAATCGAAACTCCTCTGTGAATTCCTTCTATAGATTGGCCCACGTGGCCACTTTTTGCTTGTCCACATAGGAGTACCAATCTATGGCAACTCCACGTAACGTGGCTGGGAACTGTTGTACCCAGTCATCTTGGTTTGTCACTCCATTGGCAGACCAAATGGTTTCACATGTATGGCAATGTCGTAAGGGGTCTTCCTTGCCTTCCCCTGTGAACTTTGGCAATTTTTGTTTACTCGCCATCCCGGGTCGTCTTCCTGGGGGCGACTGTGCCTGTGTCTATGACCCTGCACTACTTCCTCCGGTGGCGCCAGTGGTGTGTCCTGCGTGGGCGACTAGAGGTACGGTGCTTTGCCTGTCGTGTGTGGCACCTACACCCATACGATTGCCCTCCCCTTCGCTCTCACCCACGCCCACTCCTGGTTCCCGTTTGTGATCTTCACTCCGTGGTGTAAGGGATAAGTTTCTAAATTGATCCCGAGTCTCTTCAACTAGATTTCATCGTAACCTTGTTTCTTTCAAAAACTCTTTGTGGCTCCGCATCCTACGATGCTCTAGCGACGCGTAGAAATTTCCGTCAGCTTCTGCACCCTCCGTGACACCTCATTGGTTCCCCTCGGGCCACCCTTCGGCAGGTCATCCTTCGACAAGTTGCCTCAGCCTCCGTCTATGATCTACATGTTGCTCTAGAATCAAGGCCCTCTGCGCGGCCTCCCACTTGTCTGTTTCTGTTTTTTTTTATTTCTATCTTTATTTAATATATTGGGCATAAATCACGTCTATACAGAGCAAGCACACACCATGTACACAAAAAAAACTTTTATTATTTTTCCTTTCAGCCACAATTTATCTCAACATTGTGTCGGGATTATTACAGGGTTCAATTTCCCCTTCACCTCTTGCCATCACGCTCTGCGTTCCACGACAATTGTTTCGTTTGCGCGTCGTCGGCCTCTGGGTTACTCTCACCGACGGGTAGGCCCATCGTGTCTATGCGCCATTCGCGTTTTCCATTCCCGAGCACGTCTAGGCAACGACGCCAAATGTTTACCCTCTCGGGTGAATAACTTAAAGCACACAGATAAAACACGTAATGCAGAATAATAATGCCATAGATATCAGATGCAATATATCAGATGTTATTCCATTCATAAGTGTCGTTCCGTCACAAGTTACATTCGGAAGTATATAAAGATACCGAGGGGGTGCAAGCGCCAACCGTCGCACCACAACTGCCACCCGTCGGTTGCCAACTAACCAACCCAGTTACAACTTAATTAACTAGTTTTATTTCCATGTACAATATTGCCGCCAACAAAGATGCATATGAATTTTTCTAATATTTGGGTTTTTATTTAAATAGAGTAGGTTGGATGTATAACACATTTGTAGTTGGTCCTTCATATGTTCCCCTTGGTGATCAAAATCTACACACCTCCCACCTTGATAAGGAGTATTCTAAGGTGAGTATAATGATGGAGTAGATGAGACAATTTTGGAGGTTTCTCTATTGTTATGGATGGGTGGATCGATATTAGACAGCAACAAATCATCAATGTTATTGTCACATGTTCAACAGTCTTTTATTTTCTTAGAGCTATTGATTGTTCGGGGAAGAGGAAGGATGCAAGCTTCCAATTTCAGATTTGAAGGATGCCATAGAAGAGGTTGGACCCTCTAGCCCATTTATGCAATTTATCCATCTTAATGGTAGAGAGTACTTACAAGCACATTTTTGGACACGATGTTGTGTTCATGCATTGATAACACAATGAAAGACATTGGAAAAATAGATTGGGTGTAGGAAGTAGTGTTAGAAGCTAGAGGCATTATCAAATGTTCATTTGCAATCATCACACATCACTTGCTTTATTTGGGGATTTTTTAAGAAGGAATTCCTCAAGCATGTGGATACCAAATATGCCAGCTACTTTATTTTGTTGGAGAGGATGGTTGAGGTACAAAAGCCACTACAATTAATGGTAGTTAATTTAGAGTGGGTAGATGGGCAGAGGCTAGTGGTCCACAATTCGATAAGAAATTTATTTTTTATTATTTCAAGCAATGTTGATTTTAGTATTAAATTTATGATTTTATTATTAACTAATAGATTGCCGATTTTAGTATTTATTTTGTTTATTTTGTTTATGATATTCTAACTTGTAAAATTACTAAATTATTTTCTTTCTTTGGAGATATATTTGCTCCATCACCTCACCTATTATGTCGGTTGTAAGATAAGTTAATACAAACTCTCCTAGTCTTGGAGAGACTTATGAAACATTTGACAACATGCTTGGACAAATGAAGCAATAAATTTAGAGCAAGGACCCTAATTTGGTATTTTATGAAGAGCATATTAGGCCCATTGTGACACAGAGGTGGGACACTATGAACATCCCACTTTATATGATTGCCTACACTCTAAACCCCAAGTGGTATGCAAAAAAACCTAGTAAAGTGACTCCATGTGATGATGAAGAGGTGAAAGAAACCTTGTGAGGGCGCTTGCAAAGACGTATACCAACGAGGAGGCTAGCAAACTTAGAGCACAATGGCTAGAATTTGAGTCTTAGTGGCTCCACATTTAGTAAACCAAAGACGAAAATGGATTGAGCTATATTAGCTTAATCCAACCTCATTGGATGGTGGACAAGCATGGCATGACAAGGATGCACTAGAGTTCGGGATGCTTGCCACTCATCTTCTTTTGCAGGTTGCTAGTTCGTATGTTTCAAAGAGGAATTGATCTACATATAGCTTCATCTAGTCAGACAAGAGGAGTAGGCTTACCTCCAAAATGATTGAAGAAGCTAGTAGTTGTGTGTAGTGCCTTGCAGCTTCAAGATTGCTATACCCCTGAGTATTGTCAAACTCTAGCCACACGTTGGGATGTTGATATTGAGGATGCTACACGGGGTGATGAGGAGAAGACACATGATGCATTGCTTAGGGTTTCATCAAACAACCTCTCATAGTGGCAATGACTTAAGACTCTGATTTTGATGCAATGTTAGGGGAGGCTGATTAGGGACAACTGCATATTAATATTTCTCTATATTTTTCATTTTGTAGTTGAAACTTGTAGCCTTTGGTAATTTCGATGTAATTTTTATATAATATGTTGTGTGTTTAGTTAATGAATGCAATCAAATTCTATTAAAACTTCAATTGTTTGTCACTTTCTATGAAATTAAAATATCTGTGTACGGTGAAAATGGATAACAATAATAACAATATTGAAAGGCTAAAATGAATCCAACCACTAAACCCTAGCCTAACAATGAATAAAGATCCACCATAACATATGAAGATAACCTAAGACAATGCAAAATAACTCAAAATCACAAAGATTATACCATCACATGTCCAATAGGGTTTTGATCTCCATTCTTCCTATCTCCATTGATCTTGC
This sequence comes from Cryptomeria japonica, assembly GCF_030272615.1. Lineage (NCBI taxonomy): Eukaryota > Viridiplantae > Streptophyta > Pinopsida > Cupressales > Cupressaceae > Cryptomeria > Cryptomeria japonica. Next base: position 887,343 of record NC_081412.1, on the reverse strand, counting down.
TTGATATATTTGCTCTCAGATTTTTATGTGCACAAGAGCTCAACAAAGAACGGAATGTGGTTGCAAGTAGGATCGTAGTGTAGCCAAGTACTCCAAAATCAGTCATTAGGGTTTGACAATGAAGAAAGCATCTCCTTAAATAGAAGACACAATATGAAATGGAGGGATAAGATTGAGAGGTGTAAAAAGAGAGGTCGGCTAGGATTAGAGGGTAGGTATAAGAAATACCAAAATAATGAAAGAGGTAGGTAGTGTAGGAATTAAGAGATGAATGACATGTGTCATGTGTAGAAAAAGATAATGAATTAATTAAATAAATAAAGATTTATTTAATTAATAGAAGAAGTAGGACAATTAAATAAATAAAATATTTATTTATTTTAGGAAAGGGATAATTTAAATAAATAAATGTATTTATTTAAATGAGAAATAAGGCTAGAAGAGGATAAATGAATTAATTAAATAAATAAAGATTTATTTAATTAATAGAAGAATTAGGCTTAGATAATCAAATAAATAAAATATTTATTTAATTAGACATGACAATTTTAGGTGTCTACATTTTGCCCCTCTTTGAGACAATGCGGCTTGTCGCGTTGTTTCAAAGAAGATAAGATGAACTGATACAGAGTTGCCCCAGGATGGGAATGATATGCCCCCTCAAGAGATTGGATGAAAATGTCTGAAAAGATTGCAGACAATCTCTCGATAAGAAAGAAAGGCTAGAATGGATTGACTGGATAAAGTGACAAAGTCACGGGATGAGAAAGACTGACTCGGGAAATGAAGACGAGGGCTAGGCTAGGCTATAAGATAGACCATGGGCAAAAGACATCCTCATTGTCATCCACACCCTTAGAAGATCACAGTGCAAAGCGAGAAAAGAGCAGTAGCAGTCAGCAGCGATGGCTTTCATTCATAGATTCGACCGTGTTCGCCGATTCCAGCGACCAGCCGATGCAGGAGAGCCGGTAAGTACCCGAAAACCTCCTCGTACTTTCACGCATTTCAAGTTTTGTCATTAATGCATGCTAAGTAGCAATAAATGCGCTAGTAATAGGGTAGTTGAAATATGCAAAAATGCGCAACCGCGTCTGTGTTAGTGTCAGGCGCGTCTGTGTCGGACAGGCGCGTCTGTGTCGGGTCCAGGCGCGTCTATGCCTGGAACCGCGTTTGTGCTGAATACGGACGCGTTTGTGAAATGTAGAAGCATCTGTGCCCTGTAGGGGCGTTTATGTCATGCAGGGACGTCTGTGTTCCCTGGTCTTGTTTGTGCATGGTATAGACACGTTTATGTTCTTAAAGCGCGTCTGTGTCGCAGAAGCGCGTTTATGCAGTCTAGAAGCGCGTTTATGAGTCAAAATGCATAGTTTGAGTCTTCTAGGTCAAATCGACAGTTCTGTGATGAACATACGCTGTCGATTGGATAAGCTGTTGAGAGGATACACTCAAGCAGGTCCTCTAGGAAGACTAGGATAGATCAAGGCACTTTGTGATGAACAGGGAGCACCAAGATAGGCAGCACTTTGTGATGAACAGGGAGTGCGAATGTGAGTAACACTTTGTGATGAACAGGGAATGTCACACACGTAGTACTTTGTGATGAACAGGGAGCACTACTAGGATAGATAGCAACACTTTGTGATGAACAGTGAGTGTCACTAGGATAGGTAAGCGTATGCATTTAGATAGCAAGTAGCATTTTGTGATGAACAGTGAATGCCACGATAACTGACATGATTGATTGGTTGACTGTAGGAGTATCTGCCTATGTTGGAGTCACGAGAGAGATTCCCATCGACTCAGAGGTTACAACCAGAGTTGTCGATCCAGGATAGGATTTCCATTGAGGAGATGGGTCTTACACATGTGCTATTTGTGCCTGAGTTTCGGGCAAACATGGGTTTGCTGACTGCGTTGGCTGAAAGATGGCACTCTGAGACGTGCACGTTTCATCTGTCGATGGGTGAGATGACAGTGACACTGGAGGATGTTTACAGGATTTTGCATATTCCGATCGATGGAGAGTTGATTCCATACGATCGTGACGGTGACAGGGAGGCATTGAGACGGGTATTCCAGGATCCCGGTTTGGAGATGAGGGCAGGTCACGTAGCCTGGGATACCATGACCGCCACAGGTTTAGTTTTGCCAGCAGTTATTGGAGGAGCCATCAGTGGTTACTTATGTCCGGACAGAGCCACATGGGGATTGGCAGTTGGCTGGGGAGGGGCATTGGAGACGCTGATGATAGAGCACACCAGATATGCATGGGGGCCATGTGTCTTGGCACATTTATACTATGAGCTGCATCAGTTTATGTATCACGGATCAGTGGGCCTGGGCTGCGGAGTGACTCTCCTTCAGGTGTGGGCATATGAGCATCTGCCGATCACACGGCCGATCCACTTCAGCGGCAGAGGGCATGGACGAAGTTTCCTGCATTTGTACGATATGATTACATCACAGCCTCGGATTGGTCGACTGGAGTATTGGAGGCGCGTCATAGATGACATTGACATGGTTATCTGGAGGCCGTACCTGGGGTGCGAGGAGTGGGATGACGACGCATTGGAGTTACCCTATGCATTCAGGAGCAGGTATCTGATTGGGCAGACGCCCTATATTCTGGAGAGGCAGCTTGTTGATAGGGTATGCAGGCAGTTTGGTCGTATTCAGCGGATGCCACGAGGCTCGGGCATGTATGCCCGTACAGTCAGAGATCAGGTACAGTTCGGGCCGCTGTTATCATATGATCAGGCCGTGACACAGCTGGTAGAGATGATGCCATTACCATGGGACATGTGGCCGGAGGTAGAGGATGCAGGGATGGACGCAGAGTACTCTGCGTATTGGGCAGAGCATCCCTTTCCGAGATTGACAGATCCGGGAGAGCTGTTGGAGGGAGAGGCCGGGGGGGATGATGATGATGATGGTGGAGGAGATGGAGGCAGGGGCAGACGGAGGCGGAGAGGAGTGGTGGGGGAGAGGCGAGTAGCACCTCGGAGGGAGGGAGGACAGGAGAGAGCAGCTCAGGTGGTGAGGGGTCGAGGTGGATTGCCCCTACATGTACCAGCAGCACAGGGTCCTAGAGCACAGGGACCTAGACAGGTGCAGGGACAGGGACAGGCACAGGGACAGGTACCTATTCAGGCACCGAGACAGGTGCAGGCGGAGGCACAGGTACAGGCACCTACAGAGGAGGAGCCATAGGCAGAGGCTGAGGGCGGAGATCCTGAGGAGGATGAGCTGTTAGAGCTGCGAGAGATCTGCCAGGGCCAGGCAGATGAGATTGAGGATTTGGTGCGGGAGAGGGATCGCCTCAGGATCAGGCTCAGGGACACAGAGCGGGAGAGGGACCAGGCCATCCAGAGATATACTGAGGCCGAGACAGCTCTGAGGGCAGGGAGGCGGGCAGCAGAGGATACAGGGGCAGGCTATGCATATGTGCTGCGAGCCGGGGAGGAGATCGCCTACTAGAGGGATCTGTACTATGGTGTCGTGCCAGCGGATCAACGGGCAAGGAGCTTCCATAGATCGTCGCGCACAGCGACGGCTACGGGAGGGAGTCGCAGGAGGCAGGCATCCAGCGGTGGGGTCATGGGTCCTCCACCACCACCAGAGAGACAGGGGGATCCTGGAGCGGGTCCATCTATAGCTCAGACTCCGTCGAGGCCAGGCGGCTCCGAGGGAGGGAGTTCATCATAGCCATAGAGGGCTCCCCTTTGTATCAGTATATGTACCATTTTTGTATTGTAGACACCTACGGGTGATTTTTGTAGCCATATGATTCTTTTGACATCATTGTATCATGACACATTTTGATTATATATGAGATATGGTCCATTTTTGCGGCAGCTATATGCATGTGTACCTTATGTGATGAGATGTTCTTGTGTAATACAGCTTATATGATGCAATGCAATATATTTTTGTTCTTTTATGTTGTATATGTGATGCATGATGCAAATGTGAATGTATGTAATGCAAATGAATATGATAATGCAAATGATTATTTACATAATGAAAATGTGAGATGTGCTAACATGTGTTGTATGCAGGATGTGATGAAATTGTGATATCTATATGTATGTATGAAATGCTTATATGTGAGAATGCAGGTGTAACTATATGAAATGCAAATGTTTTTGGTGTGTCATTATACTCAGTCATGTGATAGCAGGCTACGTGGACTCGAGAAGGACAATGGAAGTCAATCAAGAAAGGGGGGATGGAAGACAGAAGATATGAAAGTGAAAGAGCTTCTTGTGCGTTATCATCATTAAGCTTTATTATGGCAAGTAGGTTATGACAATCAAGGCATTTGTTCGACCCAGAAAGTCATTGTACCTGTTTGCATGGAGATAAGACAGTCACAAACAAGGAATGCCCCAGTTCATACTAGACTCACAGTGTCCTCATATCCTTGGACAAGTCATAGCATTACTAAAAGACAATCCACAGACAGCAAATGCAAATAGGTGACGATACCCCATCCTCGCCTTTCTAGTCAAAGACATCCTGGAGATAGAATCTCTAGTCAAAGACATCCTGGAAAAGCTAAAAGACATGTCACCAAAAAGATAAAATCAAAAGAAAACCAAGACTCGACACCAACATCCACTGTAGTCCTCAAGTTTAGTGTCTCTTGTCACTTGTATAAGTCTTATTTGATTATGGTCACAATGTTCACTCTCTCAAAAAGGATAGATAGCACTGAACCATATGTTGTCTGAGTCTGTTGAAAGATTTGATTTGTTGAAGCTCATTGTTGTTGCTGTGTCTCATCTGAAACTGACTGAATCCATGAAACTGATACTTTATTGCGGAGAAGATGAAACTTTATTGCAGATCTGGCGATGCAGATGTTGCTTTATTGTGGATTGTGCGCGGATAGACTGAAGGAAGCTGGAAGAAACTGTACTCCTCGAAACATGTGATGTTCTCAGTTCCACACCCATCACTAGACGTAGGATTTGCCTTAGCCACAGATAGGATCTGATTTATTATGGATGGAAAGGGAGGTGAAAAGGGAGGTTATGGATGGCTAACCAATCTTAGGTAGATCAATAACAAGCCATGATGGGAATGGGTAAGTTTATTATGGATGAATAGGTTGTGAGTGTGTGCGAAGTGAAAGGATGAAAGAGAATCCTGAAAGAGGGAGGAGCAAAGTCTCTACGCATGGCGCTGGTGACCCAGTTTTCACCATGGTACTTGCCCAGGGCGCCACCGAAGTGGTTTTCACCGTTGGACGAAATTATTTCTCTTTACTTTTTCCGATTTTTCAATTTTTATTTTTTTTGTGTCACAAGGCGCCTGTTTGCCAGGTTTTCACCAAGTAACGATTTTTTTGTTTTATAATTTTTTTTGTATTTTTGAAATTTTTTGATTTTTTTGTATTTTTGAATTAGGATATTCCAAAGAGCTTATGTGTAGAACCTGCGAAGGTGCATGCTGTTGATAGGATCCTCCAAGGGTTCACCTTCTGTAGTTGAGAGCTGATATGCCCCAGATCCATATACTGCTGTAATGATGTAAGGACCAAGCCAGTTTGGTTCGAACTTGCCCTTCTTATCTCTGTCTTGCTAATTCTTGGGGTTCTCTCTGAGGACTAAGTCACCTACCTCAAATGTGCGAGGCTTGACTTTGTGATTGTAACTGCAACTCATTCGTTGTTGGTAAGCCTTGAGATGATTAAAAGCAGTGTGCCTTCGTTCCTCCAGCAGTTCTAGTTCTTGTAAGCGAGAGACCCTGTAGTCTTCATCGTTGATTATGTTTCTCAAGGAGACCCGTAAAGAAGGTAGCTCGACCTCAATAGGCAAGATGGCTTCAGAGCCGTAGACAAGTGAGTAGGGTGTAGCTCCTGTAGGTGTGCGGACACTTGTGCGATAGGCCCAGAGTGCAGGATTGAGTTGGATATGCCAGTTACGGCCAGCGTCGTCGACTGTCTTTTTAAGGATTTTGAGAATTGTTTTATTAGACGCCTCAGCTTGGCCATTACCTTAGGGGTAATATGGTGTGGAGAAATGATGGGAGATATGGAAGCGCTCACAGAGTTCACGAACATCCTGATTTTTGAAGGGACGCCCGTTATCAGTAATAATGGAAGTAGGAACCCCGTATCGGCAAATGATGTAGTTCAAGATGAAGGTAGCAATTTGTTTCCCAGTAACTTGTGTGAGAGGCACGGCTTCAATCCACTTTGTGAAATACTCTGTGGCTGTGATAATGAATTTATGACCATTAGAAGAAGGAGGGTGAATCTTGCCTATGAGATCGAGTCCCCACTGACAAAAGGGCCAAGGAGATGCAAGTGGTTGTAGTTCCTGTGTTGGTGCATGTATGAGGTCTCCATGAATTTGACACTGCTTACACTTCTTGACAAACTGATATGCATCTTTTTCCATAGTAGGCCAGTAGTATCCAGTCCTGATGAGTTTCTTGGCCAAGGTAGGACCACTAGTATGCGGACCACATATCCCTTCATGCACTTCTCGTAACGCAATCTGAGCTTCGTCACTCTCTAAACATCTAAGAAGGGTGCCATCTAGACCTCGTCGGTATAGGATATCTGCTAAAATGACGTATCGAGAGGATTGGCGAATGAAAGTGTGGCGTTGATTGTTTGATAGATCGGGAGGTAAGATATTGTCGCGAAGGTATGTGAATATGGAACCATATAACTGGGATTCAGGACCAACAACACATATCATTTCCATAGGAGTGATCTCATATGACGGAATCAGCAGGTTGTCTACCAGGAATTCATAGCAGGTCTCGTTTTGCGGTAGATCAATGAGCGAAGCAATTGTAGCCATGGCATCAGCAGCGCGATTCTGTTCTCTTGGTATCTGCTCAAACTCTATCTTTGCAAAGTGTTGTTTCAGATCATCTACCAGTTGTTTGTAAGGCATTAGCTTTTCATCTTTTGTTTGATAATCATCAGTTGCTTGACGGTTGACAAGTTGAGAATCCCCAAAAACACGAAGTTCTTGGATCTTCCATTGAACTGCAATTCTTAACCCAGTTGTTAATGCCTCATATTCCGCTATATTGTTAGTGCACGGAAATGATAAACGGTATGACTTTGGTATAGAATCGCCTTGGGGAGTTATAAAGAGTATACCCGCTCCTGCCCCGTGTTGTGTATATGAGCCGTCAAAATATAATTGCCATGGCTTTGCAGGTGATATTGTTAGAATGGATTCATCTGGAAATTCAGACTGTAGAGGAGCATCATCTATCATGGGAGCATCTGCCAGTTGGTCTGCAATGGCTTGTCCTTTGATTGCTTTTCTGTCCACGTATTCAATGTCGAATTCACTCAAAATCATTACCCACTTGGCCAGCCGCCCAGTAAGTGTAGCTTTGTTGAGAAGATACTTTAGTGGATCAATTCTTGCAATCAACTTAGTTTTGTGAGTGAGCATATAATGTCGTAATTTTTGTGAAGCAAAGACCACAGCGAGACATGCACGCTCGATTGGTGTGTAGTTTAGCTCATATCCCACCAATGTGCGACTGATATAGTAGACTGCTTTTTCCTTGCCGTCAGGTATTTGTTGTGCTAGGAGTGCCCCCAGTGCTGTCGGAGTAGCTGATATGTAAAGTAGCAATGGTTGATCTGGAATTGGTGGCATCAAAACTGGCGGGTTCAAAAGATAGTCTTTGAGCGCCTGAAAAGCCTGTTGACAGTTCTCATCCCATTTGAACTTGATGTTTTTGTGTAGCAGGTGCTGGAAAGGGTTACACTTATCTGCAAGTTGTGCTATGAATCTTCGTATGGACTGGAGTCTCCCTTGTAAAGATCGAAGTTGACTGATATTCTTGGGTGGCAGCATGTCCAAGATAGCCTTGACTTTTGCTGGATCAGCTTCTATTCCTCTTTTAGACACAATGAATCCTAGGAGCTTCCCGGAGGTTACTACAAAGACACATTTCTTTGGGTTTAATCTTACCTTGTATTTTTCCAGCCTATCAAAAGCAACTGAAAGTATGTCCAAGTGTGTATTTCTGTCTATTGATTTAACCAAAAGGTCGTCAACATAATCTTCCACTGTTACATGCATGAGATCATGAAAGATAGTGGTCATCGCTCTTTGATAAGTGGCGCCTGCATTTTTCAGCCCAAAGGGCATGACATTCCAACAGAAGGTTCCCCATGGACAAGTGAATGATGTTTTATGTTGATCTTCAGGTGCAATCCTGATTTGATTATATCCAGAAAATCCGTCCATTAAAGATAACATTTCATGGCCTGATGTGAGATCAACGATCAAGTCAATGTTTGGTAATGGGAAATCGTCCTTTGGACAAGCCTTGTTGATATCTCTGAAGTCTGTACATATTCGGATGCTGCGATCCGGTTTGCTGACAGGTACTAAATTGGAAATCCATTCAGGATAATCAATTGGGCGTATGAATCCGACATCCAATAATTTCTCCAGCTCTGCCTTGACTAGCAATGCCACTTGTGGATGCATTTTCCTTAATTTCTGCTTTACTGGTTTTGCCCCTGGTTTGACTGTTAAATGATGCATCACCAAATCCGGGTCTAGCCCAGGCATATCAGCGTAAGACCATGCGAAGTTGATTTGTCGTCCCTTAAAGAAGCTTATGAATTTTTCTCTCTCGGCCTCTGTCAATGATTGAGCCAAAAATATGTTGTGTGGAACCTCTGCTGTACCAATGTTTGTCTTTATAGTCTCCTCTACCAACATGGATGATTTTTCCTCGTATGATGCTGGGAGAATGTCGAGCCTTCCATCTTCGGGCGCCTCAGAGAGGTTTTCACCCTCAGATACGTCCTTTCTTTTTACTTTTTTGGGGTCAGATAGCGCCACAGTGTGGTTTTCACCATAAGACCCTTGTTTTGTTTTTATTTTCACATTTTTGCGACTAGAAGGCCCGACACCCTCACCGAAGTATGCCATGTTGTTGAGTTCTATGGTGTATCCTTCTTTGTGCTCTCCAGGGGGAAGATCATCTCGAATGCCAAGGTAGTCGATAATAGCTTCGTCATTTTGAAATGTATCAAATTGTGCTGGTCCTTCATGATCCCAGTCAATGAGTTGGGGGTGAACAAGGGGAAGGTCTTTAGTGTTTTCAGATTTTGCAGGACTAATAGTGAAGATGTGGTTATATTCGGGTATGTCAAGGTAATCGTCGAGGTCATCGATGGAACTCTCCTCATCAGTTTCGATCGTGAGCGAATCCAAATTGTCATCAGTAGTAGAGCCTTCTGGGACAGGTGTCCTCATCCTATGTGATTTTGACCTAGGACCTTGAAACGAAGCTTGTGCGGGATCCTTATGGGTTGGTTCTTGACCAACTCTGAACTTTTTGTAAAATTCCTCCTCCTCTGTGGGTTCATCCGGCTCTCTGAATGTTTCAGTGAGCTCATAGTCACTGGAGGATTTGTCTGAACCCCATTCCCACTCATTGGAATCTGTGGAATAGTAATCTTCTTGTTGAACTTCGGCAACTTTAATTCGCCATACCTCTTTTGTTCTTTTATTTTGTATTCTGGGATTTAGAAAACCAAGCCCCTTGGAGCGTTCTCTTCTTGTAGTTAGCTCAGGTTGCAAGGGCTCCATGACACCTTCTTTGCGTAGTCCGAGAGGGCTTTTTCCATCATACCCGAATCTTTGCAAAATTTTGAAGCCTTTGCCATAGTTCTCACAGGGTATAATAATCTGATCATGTGTGTCCTCTTCAACGTCCTTATAGAGCATTTTATATAAATTTTCTTCTTCTAGTTCACCCCATTTTTGAAAGATGGTAGGATCCCATTTGAGCATCATGATAGAGATTTGCTTGTTAGGATGTGGCCTCCCATATTCCTTGGGAGAGGTCATGACTTGTCGTAAAAACATTGTTTGATTCAAAGTGTATTCTCCCATGCCTTTGTCTTGAAACTTGCCTCTAAGTTCACCTTGTTTGGATGTCGAGGGTTTTAATGACTCAGGGTCAATGTATGCCGAAGAGGGAGTAGCCTCACGGTTACTGGGAATGATAGTCTCAGTATGTGATCTCAGGTTATTACAATATATGAATGGATTTGGATCACCATTGACGGTTACCTCGGCTCCATTGTGAGGAAACTTAATGCACTGATGGTATGTTGATGGGACTGCCCTCATTTCATGAATCCACGGACGTCCTAGCAATACGTTATACGTGAGATCTAGATCTAGGACTTGACAAACCACATCCTTTGTGACTGGCCCTATTCTTAGTGGTAAGGTGACCGTGCCCTTGGACGAGCGCTCTTCATCATCATAAGCCTTAATGGTGATTTGGTTTGTAGAATTCACAGCTTTGTCAGAATATCCCAATTGTCTGATGGTGCTCAATGTACAAATATTAAGACCTGCTCCTCCATCTATCAAGACTCGCTTTATTCGATGTTTATGTATGAAGGCTTCAACATGTAGAGGTGCATTATGTGGCTGACTTATGGAGGCGTCATCAGCTTCTGTGAATGTGAGGGAGTGTGGAACGGATAGGTATCCCACCATGGCTTGAAACTGGTCCACGTTCAAATCAGTAGGGACGGCAGTATCTCTCAAGATTTTGTCAAGGATAGCTTTATGTGCAGGAGATATACGTAAGAGCTCAAGAATAGAGATGAGTGCAGGTGTCTTCCCTAGTTGTTCTACAAGGTCGTACTCAGGCTTGATTGATGAAAGATTGGTATTCTTAGTGGAGGTACCTGGCAATGTGATCTTACCTCGACGGGTTGTAACATGACATTCAGAGGTAGATGCAGACGAAGATCCCACACCTTTTAGGACAATTTTGGGTCTCTGAGAAGGATTCTCAGGATTTTTGTTTTTGATAGTAATGGTAGAGATATGATTGTCCATTGAGATGTGATTGATAGTAGAATCATAATTGTAAGGTGCTCTAGTATAATTGGCTTGATCATCTGTGACTTTGCCTTTTCCTTTGTCATGTTTTGGGAATGGTTCCTTAAACACCTCATGCTCTTGATTAGATGAATGTCCCTCAATCTCAATGTCACCTCTATCAATGAGATCTTGCACAATGTTTTTCAATCGATGGCAATTACCTGTCTTGTGACCCTTGCTCTTATGAAACTCACAATACTCATCATCATTCCACCAATTTGGTTTTACCTTTGGTTCATAAGGAGGAAAATCTGGAACTGTAATTACTTTGTTTGCTACAAGCTTTTTGAATACTGATTCAAGTGGTTCTCCCAATGGAGTGTACTTCCTTCGTGGTCTAGAAGTTGTTTGAGTGTTCACCTAATTGTTGGTAGAACTTGATCTAGAAAAGACGAACTTTGGTCTCACTGTATTGGCATCAACAACGTCGTCATTAACTGTGTTCTTGTTCTTATTCCAAAATTTTGGTTTGTCATTTCCTTTGAAGTCCTCTTTGTTTTCTTTGAATAGTTTGATAACTCCTTGTTCAATTAAGACCTTTTCTGTTGCTAGGCCCTTTTCAATGACATCCTTGAATGTAGACAAACAAGCTTTTCTGAGATCATAGCCAATAGCCTTGTTAACATTTTGTGTGAAGATTTCCACCATTTGTTTCTGCGGGATTTCGCAAGAGCATCTGCTAGCTAAGTTTCTCCATCTTTGTAAAAATGACGCAAAAGATTCTCCTTCCTTTTGTTTAGTATTGCACAAGGTAGTAACTGAGACATCTGTTTCTATGTTGTAGGAGAAATGCTGAATGAATGCCTCTGCTAAGTCGCCCCATGACTTAATACCAGGAGGTAATTGAGAAAACCATTCCATAGCTTGATCGCCTAAGCTCTGTGGGAATAACCTCATCAAGTATGTTTCTTCTGCCGCTACCTCAATGCAAGCTGTGAAGAATTGTCTTATGTGTGCCTTGGGGTCTCCTCTCCCTCTATATTTGTCGAATTTTGGTGTCACAAAGTGTGGAGGAAATGGAGGCATTGGAATGCTCTTATCAAAGGGATAAGGACATATATCTCTCATAGTGTATGTAGGTTTTGGTGTACTCATGTCCTCCATTTTCTTTTGTAGATCTCTAATTTGTTGCTCCAAATTATTCTTGGGAGGAGATGGATTTCTTGTAGCATACCCCATGTTTGAAATACCCATTTGAGGAGGAGCTTGTTGCATGTATGGATGATACTGATCGTAGACATGTCCATATGGAGTTCTATATTGTTGCGACATGTATGGAGCACTTGGCATAACTTCTTGTTGGGGAACCCCATATCTGTTTTGTGTGTATAAACCATATTCAATAGGCCTTTCATTTTCCATTGTGTTGCCCCCAATTTTGACATGAGGTCTCCTTATGTCAAAATTTTGAGGATGTCCTTGAGTATCCACTTGTTTTGATTGATTCATACCTTGAGCATGTGATTGAGCATAAGGCCTCCATGATGGTCCTTGAGTATAAGTATCATATGTTTGACCTTGTGTATGTGGGATTGCTGGCTTTTGAAGCAAAGCTGATGGTGACTCCGGCATCATATTATTCGGTCCTCTATTTCCTCCACTATTTGGTCTCCTTTGATCCATGTTGGGTTGAATTTGTTGTGAGGGTCGACTTTCCATAAGTTGAGATAAGTCAAAATCATGCGGTATTTTAGCTCCACTTTGTGCCATCATGTTTAAAAAGTATTGTCGATCTCTCCTCATTATCTCTTCAACCAATCTATTGAATTGAGGATCCATTATGGATTCTTGTATGTCTGCTGATAGTATTGAAGAATTGTCAACTGTGTCATTGTGTGTAGCATTGTTGTTTATAGTGTTTGCGCTTTCCACATTTGGATTGTGTCTATAAACATTCATGTCTGGTAATGTAGTGTGCTCAGGATTGTAGAATAGATCATTGTCATACTCATAAGAACTCATGTTTATGGATTCTTGAGCTTCCTTAGCTATTCTCCTAGATTTTTGAAGGCGGGTTTCAACCATGAACTAGGTGTTAGACCAAGATGTGAGAAACTAGATGAAAAATGACAAGAGTATGGAAGACCAAGAGTTGTATGGAGTGTAAATGAATCTTGGGGTGTACTTGCAATGTCCAAAGTGTAAGACCAAGTCTGTAAGTAGTAGAGTAGGTGTGACTTCCAAAGAGAGGATAGTTTCTCTTGATGAGGTAAGCTGACCTTGACTCTAAGTAAGACCAAATGAGACCCAAAGGTAAGAAACCTTGATGAGGGACCACTTAGCAAAGTGTAGTAGTATGTAGTGTGTTGACAAAGTATGATGAGGACAAGCAAGTGACCTTTTGACTCAAGTTTAGACAAGTATGAATGTAAAATGAAATGTGAAGCAATGATGGACTGTATGAGACCCAGAGACAGGTTGAATGCTAGATGAAACCTGAAGAAACAACCTAGGAAGCCCAAGTATTCCGAAACTGATTTTCTTTGTTTGCTTGACTGTTAAAGTTTTCAAATCCTGACACAGACGCCTCTGTATACTTCACAGACGCGGTTCCAAGACACAGACGCTACTCTGTTTTACGCAGACGCGGACAAAAACACAGATGCTATTCTGTACTTCACAGACGCGCTTATCCGACGCAGACGCGGTTTGAACAGACACAGACGCGTTTCTGTAACCTTAGTGCAATTTTTCCTATCTGTGAAGTTGTTTTGTTGTGACCAAATCTGATTTTTCGACTGTTTTTCGTGACAAGAGGACACAATCTTGATGACTCAATGTTTGCAAACTGTTTAGACTCCAAAAGTGTGTTGTTTGATGTAAAAAAAATTTTGCATACACTTGAAGACACAAAAGACACAATGTTTTGCTGTTTTGTCTTGAATGTTTGAGTGTTTAGCATAAGACAAGCACAAATCTTAGGGCTGGCCAAGACAATAGTTGTTGATCCCACATGGGGTTTTACCCCCGAGGCTACACTATTCAGAGCGGATACTTAGATGCTTGACCTCACTGGCTCCACCCTCGGCACTCACTTCTCGGGTCAGCCAAGCATCAGTCCCCATGAAAACTCCCCATGGCGAACTTTGTATCTCTACTAAGAACCGTATGTGTGTGGGCCGCTACCAGAGGTCCGACCTCCTGCCTCAACAACTAGAAGGATTTGGGCATCTAAAACAAAGAGGTGCTAGTAAGGGCATCCGCTCGTGTGGCCATACATGCGGCACTTTCAGCTCTGTAAATACAGAAGGCTCCCAGCCGGTAGGGGTTACGCCCTACAAATGATCAAATAAATTTGATCAAACGGGTTTATGAGGAGATATAGTGTCGGTATGAACTAATCAACACACGTTATTCATAGTTTTCACCATGAATACATTTGATTATAGTGGTTTGGATGAGGTGGGTTTTCCTCGCTACCACTTGGGTCATTCTCTTCTCACTAGTAGTCCTAATGACCACACGGGAAGACAGGCCCTCTAAAGATTAAACAAAAAGAGCCTATTGCTCAAGACACAAAAGACAATGATTCAATTTTAGTGCACCAATGGAAGTGTTTGCTAATCTATGAAAACAAGACACACAACAAAACTACAAAACCCTAGCCAAGGCCCTGCAACCAAATTGTTAGTAGTTTGGGTTGTTTCAAATGATCACCCCTTCCTGCAAGCACACAAGTTAGGTAAATTTTTAGAAAACCCAAAAGACTTTGTGAAAAGGGGCCTTCAACAATAACGTTTTTGCCTCCAAAGCAAGCTGCACAAACCAGGTTAGCTAGATCTGCAAGGGTTAGCCGAAAATAAACTAGATCTGAAACCCTAAGTACAAAATCCGAAAACCCAAATCAAAGAAAAATTGAAAAATTGCAAAACAGAATGCACAGACGCCTTTATACCAGACACAGACGCGTCTGGATGACACAGACGCTGTTCTGTGATTCACAAACGCGATCAGAGGTCACAGACGCGACTTTCGAATGCAGACGCGATAAGATCCATCACAGACGCGGTTAAAATTCTCAGACGCGATTCCAGAAACCTGCAAAAAAATAAAATTGGCAGAAACACAGACGCGATTCTCGATATCGCAGACGCTTCTGAAACACAAAAACGCGATCCGAACACTCGTAGACGCGGAAAAACCTAAAAAGTAGTCGAAAACTGTCCGATCTGCAACTTCAAAAATGCAAAATCTGCAACAAAAATGTTAAATGCAAAGAGACAAGAGTCCCACCGGGCGTGCCAAAATGTGTACGGTGAAAATGGATAACAATAATAACAATATTGAAAGGCTAAAATGAATCCAACCACTAAACCCTAGCCTAACAATGAATAAAGATCCACCATAACATATGAAGATAACCTAAGACAATGCAAAATAACTCAAAATCATAAAGATTATACCATCACATGTCCAATAGGGTTTTGATCTCCATTCTTCCTATCTCCATTGATCTTGCTTGATATATTTGCTCTCAGATTTTTATGTGCACAAGAGCTCAACAAAGAACGGAATGTGGTTGCAAGTAGGATCGTAGTGTAGCCAAGTACTCCAAAATCAGTCATTAGGGTTTGACAATGAAGAAAGCATCTCCTTAAATAGAAGACACAATATGAAATGGAGGGATAAGATTGAGAGGTGTAAAAAGAGAGGTCGGCTAGGATTAGAGGGTAGGTATAAGAAATACCAAAATAATGAAAGAGGTAGGTAGTGTAGGAATTAAGAGATGAATGACATGTGTCATGTGTAGAAAAAGATAATGAATTAATTAAATAAATAAAGATTTATTTAATTAATAGAAGAAGTAGGACAATTAAATAAATAAAATATTTATTTAATTTAGGAAAGGGATAATTTAAATAAATAAATGTATTTATTTAAATGAGAAATAAGGCTAGAAGAGGATAAATGAATTAATTAAATAAATAAAGATTTATTTAATTAATAGAAGAATTAGGCTTAGATAATTAAATAAATAAAATATTTATTTAATTAGACATGACAATTTTAGGTGTCTACAATATCAATTGAACTTCAATCTCCAATATTATATGTTAAAGTTCTTTGATGTATATGATGATTTCCTTTTGAATGCTATAATATGAATATTTGCAATTTTTTATATTTTTTTAATTTTTCCTATTTTTTGAAGTCATTCCCTATTGTCCTCTAAAAAAAGCTCCCTTTTGTCCCTATCCCCGAAACATGTCTCCCCATCCCCACTCTATGCATCCTTGAAACATGGGGTAACATAGGCCAGATATAATTCAAACCAAAATAATCAACAAAGAACATGTGACGAAAAACAAAATAAAAAGTTACAATATCAAATTATATTCATATGATTTTTGGTCTAGTATGATTCATAATCTATAAAAATAGACACAATTTCAATCTCTTCCAAAAGCATCCTTTCAAGGCATTAAAATGCTCATGGAAATGATTGTTAATTTAATTTAAAAAATTGAATATTTTTCCGATCAAATTCAAATTGTCTGATAAGGACAAGAGGACACCTATCATTTACTCTTTTCCTCAAAGATTTTAAGACTTTTGTAAACAGTATCATAATGGAATTGAACATAGAAATGTGAAAGTCCTCCTTTAAAACACTATCAAAAAAAAATAACACATTATTTTACTCTACTGCTTTCAATTGTATTTTAAATAAGTTTGTCAGGTGCATGATTGTCCTACCATTTTCTCTAACAAATTTAATGTGGTCTAGTATGCTAACGTTGAACCCAAGAAAGATTGCTTCGAATGGTTAATGTTGTGGCAAAAACTAGTTATGGAAAAAAAATTGAAGATCAAAAATGAATGTTGATTATTGGTATGTTTGTGATTTTCTTGAAGGCATGCAGCATGTGTTTTCTGATTGTAGTTTTGCTCAATTTGTTTAAGTGCTTCAAGGTTAGTCTATTTATGCTTTAAAAGTGATCTCATTGGATGATATCCTTTGCAATAGATGAATTTTGGGTAGAGCCTTCTCCTTAAAATAAAAATAATCATAAACAAAACCAAAGATGTCAAGGCAGAGCTTTGAATAATACAGTACAGACCAAGCAATTTCAACCATGCTCAGTTTAACCAATTTAACCAAAGCAAAACCATGCAAGTGGCGCTATTCATTGCTACTTCTGTCATTGAAACAAAGGATACTGAATTCAATTTTGAAATAGCAAAAGAACTATTGAGAAAAGAAGATTTGGTAGATTCATTTTTCTTACCACATTTTTAGTGTTTTGTCTCTCTTTACAACTATAGAGTTACAAATGGTAAATGTTAATTCTTTTTAAAGGTGTGTTTGAATATTCAAATGATTTCGAAGTGTTTTTAACAAAGGTATGTATCTTTTTCCTTTTTATTTTTTCATATTTGAACTGACTAATGTTGAAAACCTAGGAGTTATGGTGCTCTTTTTTTTATTGTTTTTCCTCACCATTTCCTAACCCTACCAGAAGTGAATTAGATGGAAGTCGTAATGCAAAAGACACATTGTAGGTAGGATGTCTTGTTAGGAATTGTGTTGGTTCTAATTTCTCTCATTATAGTTGATTCAATCAAATTGGCTCTAGGTTTTAAAATGAAGAACTCAGGTAGTAGTTGAAGGTCATCAGGCGTCAAAAAGATGAGGGATTGATAATCTAATGTTAGAAGGATACTTGCATTGATAATCAAGACTCTAATCAAAGTAACATTCTGAAATGGCACTTAAACAGCATTCATTTATAATTTTGGCATCTTAATAAACAATTCAACAATATATCTTTTCACATTACTTCGAAGAGGCTAAAGCCCTAACCAACTTGCTAGCTAATAAAGGTAGCGATCAGATGGAGCTTAGATTTGTAGACAGTGTAACACAATCTTGGCCCAAACTAAGTCTATAGCTTGACAAAGATTTGGCATAACATAGATTGGCAAACCAAATTCTTGCATTATTACAACTATGACCACCTTGGGTATTTGATTTATAGGATTGCTCAAATGCGAGATGCGTGGAATGCACATGACCAAAGCATGTCAAGTGTTATTAAATAAGGTGGGATATCCACTTACATCTCTGATTTCGATCTCATTATGCTTTCTTCTTAGCTCATCTTTAGTGATAATGGTTATTCTTGATGCTATGATTAATGTAACAGTGCATTCTAAGAGGGATATAGTTGTATTGAAAGGAAATACAAAAGCAAGAAAATGAAAAATAAATCCAAGTAAGTATGTTGATTGAAGTAATGTTACCAAAGTAGATAACAACTTGAGAGCAATCACCCAAAACTTGAATAGGAGGCAAAAGAGCTTTTGAAAGGGGAAAAGCAAAAAAAAAACCCTTGTGTATTATGAATGAAGGAAAAGCCTAGAGAGAGAGAGAGAGAAGCTCATTACAATGATATCCAAAGTGAAGAATGAGAGGAGAAGCATCTCTTAAATAGAGATGAGAAGAGGAGATACAAAGTAACTCCCAAATCTATGAATGCCACCATTCATAATATGTGTGTGCAATGTGTCAACATCCTCTTAAGGGGGATAAACTAATATTCCTTAATAAAAGAAAATAAAAGAAATGGCGTGTCCTCACACATGTACTAGAGGAAAAATTACATGTAGGGATTCCAAAGGAATATCCCAAACTAAATACAAATAAACTCAAGCCAAGTAAAGATTAAATATTCTAACACCCCCTCTTAAGATTTACTTGGGGAGTTTACATCAAACCCTTCAATGGGTTGCAAACCAAGATTTTTACAATGAAATTGGAACTTCTCTTTACAAAGTGGCTTTGTTAGAATATCTGCAACTTGATCTTCGCCCTTGCAATATAAAAGTGAAACTTGTTTGTCTTCAATTTGTTCCCTAATAAAGTGGTGTTGGAGAGCAATATGTTTGGTCCTTGCATGGAAGATAGGATTCTTAGCCAAGGCAATGGCACTTTGATTATCACAATAGAAAGGTGTTGGATCTTGTTGAGGTAGCCCCAAATCTTCAAGCAATCTTCTAAGCCATAAGGCTTCTTTAGAGGCATTAGTACATCCTTTATATTCAGCCTCGGTGGAACTAAGTGAAGTAGATTGTTGTTTCTTATTATTCTAAGAAATGGCACCTAAACAAACAAAGAAACAATATCCACAAGTAGATTTCTCATCATTGGGATCTCCTCCTAGATCTGAATAAGTAAATCTTTTTAAAATAAAATCACAATTTGCATCATAAAATAAACCAACATTAAAAGTTCTTTTAATATATCTCAAAATCCTTTTTGCAACTTTAAAGTGAGTTTGTTGAGGTTTAGACATAAATCTAGAAACCAAACCCACACTATAAGTAATATCTGGTCTAGTAAGAGTTAAATAATTTAAACTTCCAACTAGTTGTCTATATAAACTAGCATCAACTAAAGGAGTTTGCATATCAAGCATTAACTTTGTGTCTAATTCACATAGAGTAGAAATGTGATTAGCATCATTCATTTTAAACTTGTCTAAAAGATCTTGAGCATATTTACTTTGAGATAGAAAAATACCATTACTTGTTTGCCAAATTTACATTCCCAAAAAATAATGTTAAAGTCCTAAATCAGTCATTTGAAATTTTTTATTGAGTTGAAACTTAATTTCTGAAATCAAATTATCTACATATAAAATAATAATCACAATGTCATCTTCACTATGTTTAATATATAAATTTGGATCATTTTTGCTTCTAATGAAACCTTGAGAAAGAAAGAATGCATTTATCTTAGTATACCATTCCCTAGGAGATTGTTTCAAACCATAAATTGATTTCTTTAACTTGCAAACTAAATTTTCATTACCTTCCTTAACAAAACCAAGAGGTTGAGACATATAAATTTCCTCATGTAAATCATCATTTAGAAAAGCACTTTTAACATCCATTTGATGAATAGGCCAATTCATATTAGAAGCTAAAGCAAAAACAAGTTTAATAGTAGGCATTTTAGCAACAGGAGCAAAAGTTTCATTATAATCTAAGCCTTTAATTTGAGAAAAACCTCTAGCAACTAATCTATTTTTAAACTTTGTAACTTCATTATTTGCATTCAACTTAGTTTTATATAACCACTTACAAGAAACAAGATTTTTACCTTCAGATAAAGGAACTAAATCCCAAGTTTAATTAGCAAGCAAAGTATCATATTCTTCTTGCATAGCATTTTGCCAATAAAGTTGATTTTTAGCTTGCTCAAAGGAATTAGGATCATTTAAATTCATAATAGTAGACATCAAATCATAATTGCAATAATTTTATTCTTCTAGTCTTAAGTTTATCTATTCTAGCTAAATAACCATCACTTTTTTTAATCAAAGTCTTAAAACATTTAGGCTTCCTTTTAGAAGTAATAAAATCATCACTAGAAGAAGAATCATTAGGAGTAGAATTATCATGATTGTCATCACTATCACTTTTAGAAATAGATGCATAAGGAGTAGGGTTGAGAGGAGTAGGGTTTAGAGAAAGAGGTTTGTCCTCCACAACCACAACCTTACTTTCAACAAACTCATTATATTGCACATTAGAACAATCATGAATAGCATTTTCAGCAATACAAACATCTCTAGCAACTTTAACTTGTTAGTGATAAGATTGTAAACTCTATATGTTTTAGAATGTTCATCATAACCAACAAATATATAAGGAGAAAATTTAGAATCTAATTTGTGCCTCTTTTGCTTAGGTTTATGAACATAAGCAATGGAACCAAAAATCCTTAAATGCTTTAAATTGGGCTTTCTACCAGACCAAGCTTCTTCAGGAGTTATATCCTTTAAGGCTTTGGTAAGTGTTCTATTAATAAGATAAGTAGAACAAGCCATAGCTTCAGCCCAAAATTTATAATGCATAGTCTTAGCATGCAATAAACATCTAGCCATTTCAACAATGGTTCTATGCTTCCTTTCTGCCACACCATTTTGTTGCGGTGTATAGGGAATGGTAAGCTCATGTTTAATACCGAAAGATTTCAAATAACCATTAAATGCACTATTAACATATTCCTTGCCATTATCAATTCTAAGGATTTTAATCTTAAAACCAGATTACCTTTCAACAAACATATAAAATTCAGTAAAAAAATGAAGAACTTGATCTTTGCTATGAAGGAAATAGATCCAAGTTCTCCTAAAAAAATCATCAACAAATGTAAGTGCATACCTTGATCCTTGGAAGGAGGTATTCTCTATGGGTCCCAAAAGGTCACTATGAACAAGGTGCAATTTATAATTTGCCCTCCATGATTGACCATGAGGAAAGGGCTCCCTATGCATCTTAACACATGCAACCTGTGCATACAATCTTAGAAGGAACAATGCTAAGCAATCCATTTACCATATTTGTTTTTTGCATCAAGACAATATTATTAGAATTTATGTGGCCAAGTCTTTCATGCCAAACATTAAAATCAATGGTAGTAAGCAAAGAATACTTTGAACGAGCAAACTCATAAAATTGAATAAGTTATCATTATCCATTTCAACATTAGCAATAACTTGGTTATGCTTTGGGTCAATGATATAACACATATCCAAATAGAATTCAATCTTATAATATTGGCAAAGCTTAGCAATTCAGAAAGCAAATTTGATTTTAATTCATGAACATAAAGAACATCATGTAATTTACCATTAGGAACATTGACATCACCAATAGCTTCTACTTTTACAAGTGTAATTGTTAGCAAGTTGAACAGGAATATTTGAAGTATCGGGATGCATAGAATCAAAAATTTCTTTATGAGAAGTAACATGTTGAGATGCATCAAAATCAATACTCCATTCAAGAGGCTTTGAAACATTGTAACTACAAGTAAATGCATGATGAGACTAATTACCAATATGATTACCTTTCTTATAATTAGGTTTATGTTGTTGATTATTTTGGTTCATGGGTTTTTTATCATTTTGCTTCTTAAAACAATTATTAGTCACGTGACCATCCTTACCACAATACGTACAATGGGGCCTCTTAGAATAATTATTCTTTTGGTTATTATTAGAATTGTTATTATAGAATTTAAAATTAAATTTATTATTAGAATAATCATTATTAAGATTATTATTATTGGATTTAGAATGATTATTATGATTTTGATTTTTAGACATAAAAGCATGTTCACTACTTTTATGAGTACCAAATTGAATTAATTTAACTTCCTCTTGACGTAATAAATTATGAAAGATATCATGAGATAATTGAGTAGCTAAACTAGGAATAGCAAGCTGAGCATGAATATTAGTAATAAATTGTTGAAATTGACGAGGAAGACATTTTTTAAGAATAAGATGAATTAAATGTATATCAACTAGTTTAACTCCTAAACCAGTTAATTGACTATTAATAGAATCAAACTTTAATAAGAATTCATCCATGGATTTAAAATCTGTATACCTGACATCTTCGAATTGATCTTGAAGATGAATTTTTCGAGATTCATTTGAGCTATCATAAATTGTTTTTAAAATTTATCATGCTTCATACGCTTTTGTACAATTTCCAATAAGAACATACAATTCAGGAACCATCGAAATACTAATTAAACCAAGTGCTTCTTCATTTTGAGCATTCCATCTATCTTAGCCAACTTGAGGAGTAGTTGAAGCAGGCTCAGAGGTTTTATTGGTAGCAACATCCAAAAATGTGCTTGAAACGAAAAAATAAAAGAATTATGCATTTTCCATGAATAATAATTAGAACTATTTAATTTAATTTCTGGAATTAATGTAGACATGATAAAAAAGCAAGCTTGAACAAATAATGGTTAATTGCAAAAAAAAAAAAAAAAAGCCCATTGATTAATAAACAAAAATTAACCTCCTTGATTTAAAATTTCAATAATAATATCTAAAAAACTTTTAAATCTTTAATAACAAAATTAATTTTATTTAAGCAAACTTTATATTAAAAAAAAACTCTAAATCTTAATAATAACAAAATAAAACTGTTTATATTAAAAACTTTATATATTAAAAAAATTATTAAAAAATTTTATAAACTTTTTAAAATAAACTAAACTAAACTTTTAAAGAAACTTTACTTAATGTAAAAAAAAATTAAACTTAAGAAAAAAAAATTTAAAACCTTTTTAAAACTTGAATATACGTGAAAGGTAAGTAATAAAGGAAACTTTTAATACATAAGATTCTTAAAAGAAACTTGAAACTTAAGTGGAAGGAATATTTCTAAGCATAGATATCAATAAAAGAGCAAAGATGTTAGAAAATAATACGTATTGAAATAATAAGAGTTAAGAGTTACAAAGATGTTAGCACAGCAACAAATGTTAATGTTGGGATGTGAAGTCCAACGGTCACGACCATTCGTCTTCTGGAGACTTTTCGTTTGAAAGCTCTATATGAGTATAAATACTAAGTACAATCCATGTTTGATGTAGTGTTGTATTTGCATTATTGATTAATAAAGATTACTCCCTGCGTTTCTGATGGACGTAGCCACTTAGTGGTGAACCGCATTAAACTTGTGTTATGTGTTGTTGTGTATTCGTTTATGTTTTGGTTTCTTTATTTTATTGTTGATTATCATGTTTTTCTGCTTCATTTAAACTAACAATTGGTATCAAAGCTATGGTGAAATGTTGAGCAGAGATGGGATCCGATTGGGTGGTTGACCCTGGAGATGGGTGCCCTTATTTTTTGTTCAATCCCAAAGCTAGGTGCTTTTATGTTATCAACAAACAGGTTGAAGTTTTAGATGATGAGGCTGAATCAATCAGTCATCGAAAAATTTATTGGCAGTTAGACTCTATAGAGAGTGATGTCCAAGTGGAGGTTGAAACCAAACGTCATTGGTGGGATGGCCGGAAAAAGGAGGAGACTTCGGCTGAAGAAGAAGAGGGTTTGAAGTATTGTTGTTTGAAGAAGAAGAGACTGGTTTGTTTGCCTTCTAGGATGAGAAGGATGCCTCTCGGGGTGAGGAGGATGCAATCTCGAACCTGGCGAATTAAGATGAACCTAAGGAAGATGAGGTGAAGAGCTGGGAGGATTACCAGAATAACCAAATTATGAAACTGAAGGAGGAGAATTTGATGCTCAGGGAGCAAATATTCAATATGGAAGATGAAATAGAAAATTGGCACTGTCGTATGAATCTCGAAAAGAAGAAATTAAACAAAGAGTGGGAGTTTGTTGAAGAGAAAAGAAATAAACAACTAAAGGAGGAATTGGCTGACATTCTATTCTCATCGAATTTGGCATTGATGAGCAAACATGTGAAGCCACATAGACTGAACCGGTTAAAGAACTACAAGGAGTTGAAGGGATGCCTTTTTTATCTATTGAGAGTGACTCCTCACCCACATCTTCGAATCCGAGACATGCTGTTGATTACAACAGTAGTCTCAAGCGCAGCAGCACTCAGCAGGATGAAAATTGCGGGTGGGAGGAGGCTAATTCAAAATGCCTCAAAAGCCATGAAAATGTTTCTCTGGAAGAGTCAAAGCAAGCACCACATATGGTCTACAAGCCCGTTGAAGCTCAAACCATAAAAGATTCCCCTTCTCCTATCGATACCCCTTCACCTAACCCTCCCGTTTTTATTCCACTTCCTACAAGTGCATTCGGGTATGTGAGAGCTGACGAGACGATGGCATGGATGTGCGTCATTCTTCTAGCAATGAAGAAGTCGAGGGATTTGGTGGTAGCGCTGAAGAAAATAGGGACCAGTTTGGATAGTATGAACAGGCATATGAGTACACATGTCTCACGTGACCCATTAGTAGAGTCGCAGCATGTAACGATTGGAGAATTCGAGGGTTTGAGAGATGTGAAGCAAGTGAAGTGCTTGGAGAAGTGGTCTGAAGTTGGGCCAAGCGGGAAGATTTTGCTATTTACTGCCTTCATGCATGATCCCATTTGTTGCATCTGCCACGCCCCTGCGTTTGTAATGTTTGTAGAGGAATTAGGGCCTGCTGGAGAAATTGTTGGGCTCATTCGCGACTGCATAAGGACCGTCTATCTTCCCACGAGAGCAGAGGAAGAGAGGGCTCATGTGGAGCATACAGTTTTATTACGGGCCAAGGATATATCACCTTCTAATAGGCCATGCATTGCATTTTTGTTTTTACCTGGGGTGGTGGTTGAGAAGTTGCAAGGGGTTTTTGAAAGATTGACCGTGCATAATCAGCTAGAGCAATGTATTGATGTTTATGTTGATATACGGGGCAGAAATGGTGGGGATAGTTTGGAAGCATTGGATTTGGATTATCTCGATATTGAGTTCAACAGTGTGCTGACTGTAGATGCATGGTGCAAGGATTTGGAATTTGTTGTGAAGTATTCGTTGGAGGCAGAGTTTAGGAGCTTTGGAGAGGGCAGTGTTAACATCGAGGTGCATGAGATATACAGTTCACAGGACAACGCTCTACAAGGTGGACTGACTGAGAATGAGTTTGTGCTTGGTGAAGTAGTAGGAGGAGATATCATTGACTGCGATTTGGTTTGGAGAAGACTAATTCGTACAATCTATGAGCAAAATTTGGTGAAATTAAAGTCTTTGATGTGTCTGATTGCGATGTGAAGAATTGGAAATGCAGGGAATGTTGAGAGCATGGATGTGTCGGTTGGGCTTCAAGTGGGAGATTGTTGGGATGTGAAGCCCAACAATCATGACCATTCGTCTTCTGGAGACTCTTCACTTGAAGACTATATGATTGTAAATGCATGAGTACAGTCCATCCTTGATAAGATTGTATTGTATTGTATTGTGTTATTGATTAATAGAAGAACTCCCTACATTTTTGGTGGACGTAGCCACTTAGTGGTGAACCACGTTAAACTTGTGTTTTGTGTTCATGTTATTGACTTTCTGTTGTTTTGTATTAATTATATATCTTTCTTTTCTCGTTTATAACTTTCTTTGCTACTGAGAATGTCAAAAAAATGTAATAAACAAGTAATACGTTAGAGGGGAAACTAGATCTAATAATAGATAAATGTGAAGCTACTGATCACAGTGATCACACCATGAAAACATTATGATCCAGATGGCAGAACCAGTCAAACACCTTTAGAACTTTTCATGGAAGCAATGTTCTTGAAGTAAGAAAAAATTTACAAATAAAGGAGACTCTTGAAAATGAAATGCACAGAGATATTAATGGAGAAATAGAATACACAAATATCAATATTGATTATATTTGATCTGATAAGAATAATTAGTTAATACTAAATCTTTCATGCAAAACAAACTATGAGATTTTAGCAAAACAACAATATCAAAGAACTAAATGAGATTTGTTTTTTTTTAAAACAAACCTACAAATAAACAGAGAATGTCTTGACGGCAAGCCTTCCAAAACCAAAAACTAAAACCAGAAAAAAGAATTTGGCAGCAAGTCTTCCAAAGCTTTTTAAAAAAAACTTTAAACTAGAATAAAAATGGATTAATCTTGCATACAAACTTGTTAACAAGATTGAAAAATAAATAAAAAACTAAAACCAAAGCCTGCACAAAACAAATTAGAGAATAAACTTCCACTCTTCTCTCAAAGAGTGCTTCCAAGAAAGGTGAGCTCCAAAATGAATAATGGCAACCTTCATCAACTCCAACTTAAACAAGGATTAGTAACCTACTCTGATATCATGAAAGGAAATACAAGAGCAAGAAAATGAAAAATAAATCCAAGTAAGTATGTTGATTGAAGTAATGTTACCAAAGTAGAGAACAACTTGAGAGCAATCACCCAAAACTTGAATAGGAGACACAAGAGTTTTTGAAAGAGGAAAAGCAAAGAAAAACCTCTTATGTATTATGAATGAAGGCAAATCCTAGAGAGAGAGAGAGAGAGAAGCTCATTACAATGATATCCAAAGTGAAGAATGAGAGAAGCATCTCTTAAATAGAGATGAGAAGAGGAGATACAAAGTAACTCCCAAATCTATGAATGTCACCATTCATAATGTGTGTGCAATGTGTCAACGTCTACTTAAGGAGGATAAACTAATATTTCTTAATAAAAGAAATGACCTGTCCTCACACATGTACTAGAGGACAAATTGCATGTAAGGATTCCAAAGGAATATCCTAAACTAAATACAAATAAACCTAAGCCAAGTAAAGATTAAATATTCTAACATGTACTAGAAGGTTAATAAGTCTGAAAAATGTTTAAAACATTAATTTTTAAGAAATTTTGACTATAATTGAATCAGTACATTGAAAATATCTGTTGAAGCCATCTACAAGATGCAGATTGAACTCAGATAATGCACAAGCATCACATTGTCATTTGTAGAACCATGTTGCTAATAAAAACTTGGCTATATGGATGACTTTAATATGTCTAGAGGACGGTTTCGGAAAAGAATCTATTGGTAACCTCCCTTCCCGATCTCTAGCAGCATAATTAAAGTCTGTCTTCATGGTGAATTTTAGACATTGGAAGACCATTTTGAACCTGATAGGTGATTTTCCTAGGAGATATATAATCTCATTAAAGATTTGAAACTGCAGTAGCATAGAGAAAAGATGCATTTGGGAAAAAGGTGGATAGCCACTTCTAGTCCTGTTAAAATTTCCAAGGAACAATTCTGGCAAAGGAATCTAATAAAGGCGTGATACAAGCACCATTAAAGCCCAGATGGAAGGAGGTAGGACCACATTAGAGGTCATAGTTTCAAGTCGTGATCTAACCAATCTCCCATAGCAGCAAAAAAAAAAGTTCTTGTGGAGGCAAGCAACAAGGATTCAAGTGGGGGTCACATTCACTCCCTTGAAAAGAATAAGAGAACCAGCTGTAGGCAGGCAATGGAAATGGAAGTCAAGCTAAGGCAAGGGAGAAATCAGTCAAGAGGGCCCCAACTAGAATATTGATAGAAAGCATGAAGAACATATCTTGTGCAATTGGTTTAGCGAATCCAAATCCACCAATGGTCATTCGGAAGGTTCTTGGGTTTTCAAATGATAACATTGAAAAGATAAAATATACTCTTGGTGACACGAGAGAGTATGTAGAATACAAAAATAGTAAACGGGAGGTACCAGGAAATATGTCCCATGATCTGATTCTTGAATATGTCCCATGATCTGATTCTTGCCCACATGATGAAAACAAGAGAAGCTTGGGAAGTAGCATCTATACACACTCCTACGCAATCCCTATTTCTTATATCTTTGAAATATGATAGCAATACATGTCAACATTGGCCAAACTAAAAATGGTTTGGAAAATATTAACTTATTCGAACAAAAAAACACTTTCCAACAATATCAGATAGAAGAGTTCTATAGAAAATAAAATTGTTTGCATGTTTCTCTCAAATCGTATTTAAATAGCCCTTGTGAATTTTTGCATGAATGGTAGACATACAATCAAAACGATACAAATCAAGGGGCAGAGGCAATGAGAGAAAAGATAACCTATCTACATGCATAAGAGTCGACAATTACATTGATCAGGAAAATAAAATGGTAAATCACAATAATCAAACAGAATGTGAATAATAGCAGGCAAATCCATCATTACTACAAAAAAGTGAACCATAATCATAAGTGCCACATCACTATCTAAAAGAATAGAGCATATCTAAACTGATCTATCCTAAACAGAGAAAGCCATCTAAGCAGAAATTATCGTATCCAGTGAAGTATATCCTGCTATCATTAACAAATTGCTTAAAATTTGAACACAGCTATTATTTTTCTCTGAAAAATGGAATCACCCTGAA
Source organism: Cryptomeria japonica (assembly GCF_030272615.1). Taxonomy (NCBI): domain Eukaryota; kingdom Viridiplantae; phylum Streptophyta; class Pinopsida; order Cupressales; family Cupressaceae; genus Cryptomeria; species Cryptomeria japonica. The sequence goes on along the minus strand of NC_081412.1, from coordinate 858,728 downwards.
TAATAACAAATGAAATCAAATAAAAAAACATCAGATGAACTGTGCCAACAAAAATACCAAAACTTGTAAAGCTATGTGAACATTGTGAAGTATCAGATCAACATAGATGATCTTACAAAAGCTAGCTTTTATAGTGTTGACATGTATTCCGTACACTATCAAACACAGAATAAAATACCCAAGGGTACCTTATCCTCTCTTGAATAAAGTCTCTGAATGCTGAAGATATCGCGAGAAAGGATCAATCAGGGTGACTTCAATGTTCTTCGCTGTAGGATCTCTACGTGTGGATAAGCACCAGTGGTCGTTGTGAATGTTGTTTCTTCAAGGGGCCTTACGTTTCCGAATTGCAGGAACAGAATTTTCTAAAACTAACAAGTTCTCAAAAAAGATCAAAAGATAGGGTTTGCAAGAGATGAATTCTAATCTAATCCTAAGAATGACTCAATGTAGCCTAGACTTGGTAAGATTCTACCAATCTCAATATTGCCAAGCGATTACAACTCAACTGAAATTGATGCGATCTTCTAAGGTGTTTAATGATTTTCAAATCATCAAGAATTATAGATACTACCATAAAGGTAAATATCAATAGTTCAATAATGATTGAAGGTTCGAGCAATCCAAATATCTCTAGCTGACCACACAAGGCGTCCTTACAATCAGTAAGAAGCTAGTGGTTTGGAACGTGAATCTCACCAAAGATCAAGCCCAACACTTAGTCCTTCAAACTTAAATACTACTTCGACTGAGAATGATTCAAGCAAGTAAACAACCATGAAAATAACCACAAGAATTGCAATAAAACACCATAACTTCAATATTTTATTGCTCTCAAAGCCAAAATAGACAACAATTGCTTGAAATTCTTTCTTCAATGCTCAATCTTGCTACAAAATAACTTTCTTCTCTCCAAAAGCTCTAATCTTCTAACTTCTAACTATCCAATCTCTAATCTCTAATATCTAATGACAAAATGAAAATGAGTGAGGGTATATATAGCATCCTCAATTACAATGAACGGCCCAGATCAAAAGAAGATCAACGGCTGAGATTCTGACACCTAAACCCTAATTAGGGTTTGTTACAAAAAGTCCCCTTTTTAGTTGAACATTATTAAATGCATAGCCAAATATTTAATTGGCACAAAAATCTAGGAAACATAGACCAATGATAATTAAGGTGCCACATCATCTACAACAACCTCTCTTCTAGAATCTTATTCCCTTTCCAATGTTCCTTCTTAGCATATGCAATGAATCTAGACACAATTCCTTCAATCTCAGCAATGGGAATCTCGAGAAGATTCCTCATTTGTTCCTCCAAGTGGATAACCTGATCAAAGGCTTTGAGGAGAGCAGTATCCCATCCAAGTTCGAGTTCTTTGGTCTTCTCAATCAGGAGCATAATAGTGAACATTAGATTTCGCTGCTCATCTGTGATGATATTCTCATCTTTACAAAATATGACCTTGACTCTTTCTTCCAACTCTTGAAGGTCCACATCTGTCTCAACTTCGATCCTCCTGCCAAGAATGGTACACAACACTTCAAACACCTTGTCCTGAATTGGATGGATGACGCCCTCAACTTGATTGCATTTGGTGCTGATGTCCTCGAAAAGAACTTCCTTCATCTGAAGTAGAGTTGACCACTGAAGTAAATTATGAGCTCCTCCATCCATTATCTTTTCTTGTGCTAGGATCTTCCTTGGTGTTTGCCTGATCACTTGCAGAACAAGAATGATAACATCTCTAGTGTGAGCGAAAGCGGCTACTGTTATCATTAGGTTGTGGACGATCTCAAGGACCTGGATAGCTCGGTGAATTGTCTGCATCATTCTTGTTGCAAATTCAACGGCTACTGTGTGGGATTTGTCAATCCAAGAGCTCATAAGCTGAACCAAGCTCTTGACTCTCTCTACCTCGCCAACTGATTTAAGGGGAAGTGCTTGCACTGGAGACATTGCTGGATCTTGACGTCCCAAAGGCTGATTGAGATGGCTAAAGTAGCCTCTCCAAGCACCAACCTCTCTCTCAAGCTTTCTATTCTTTTCCATTTCTTCCTTAAGCTTGTCTTTAAGTACTTCAAATGAATCGGTTGCCTCATCCAATGCCTGTTCAGCAGTGAGTGGACCAAGCTCAAATGTTTCTACATCATACTCTTCTGCAAGGATTTCACCTTCATACTTGTCCACTACTGGTGTAGCTATCTGCAATTTCCTGGACCTTGTCTCGTCTCTGATCACCTTGGACATCTTGGTGGCCTTCCTCTTCTCTGTTGTTTCCTGAGAATTTCCTATAAGGCTCTTTAAGTCAATTACATCATCTTCATCATCAATCACAATCACCCTTGTCGGTCTCTCCTTTAACCAATCTGGAATGGCAGATCTTGTCTCTCTAACTTGTATTTCCTTAAGCAATGGTTCATCTTCTCGGAGAGGAGATGTCACTTCATCATCATTCTTTTCTTCATGTAGCTCATTGACTTGGGGAGATTGACTTGATGGATGCTGAGATGTCTTCCCCTTTTCAGGTCTATCATTCTGTACTATTGACTCCATAGATTCATCAACCTCAGGTACCGTCTTCTCTTGTCCTTCGACTTGACTTGTCCTTTTTTCATGTCGAGAAGATGTACCTGATGAGCAATCTCGATTGGCCTCTTGCTTCTTCTTGGAGGGTTCCCTTTTCTCGGGTCTTTCTTTCCTCTTCGCGCCTCTAGGATGAGAATTGCCTTCACTTGCGCTTGCTCCTCCTCCTTCTGGTCTTTCCTCCAAAGTAAAAGTCATCGGTACGTTCTGCTCTCTTAACTTTTGATGTTGTACATCCACCCATCTGCAAGTACATGACAACACTGGGGCCATCAAAGCTCTCAAGTCTGAAATCTCAGGCTCGTTCCAATCTATCTTTACTGCTTTGTCTTCTCTGTCATATGATGACTGGAGATGTTTGCCACTGTCTTGAGCTTGATCGACCACTCTGTAAACTTTGCATTTCCTGATGAAATCTAAAGGTAATCTGGAATGCATCTTTCTTTTCACTTCTAAGTCACTTGAGAGATTCATCCAAAAGTCTTCTACCTGACATTCGTGCTTGTACTTCCTACCATATGTCTCTTCTATATACCCATAAGGATCAAAATTCTCCCTTGAGGCAAAGAACGTGAATGAATATGAAGCCAACTCCCTCTCTGCATCATCCAAGGCTAGAGCATTAGGACATACCTCAACTGAATTTCCCAATATGATGGGCACGGGAATTCCATTTCTATGCCTGTGTCTGAATGCCTTCACATAGTCTGCCAACTGCCTAGTCATCTCGAGTAGCACTATCCTGTCTGTCAGATACCTCGGCAACATATAGGGAGGTGAAGGGCAACCATGAACTCTGATATATGTAAACTTTGGAAACTGGATGAACCAAGCACCATACCTCTTTACAAGCTCTTGTGCATCCAAAGATAGTTGATTGTGAATCCCACCTTGCAATATCCTGGTGATGTTCATCGTGAAGGTATCATTGACTAACTTGTAGTCACTCCCAGGTGGATGATGCAAATGAACATAAGAGTCACAAACTCTCACTTCTCCGCGTCCTCTTCCGATCACTCCTCTGTGAGGTAGTCCTACATATTCAAAACTCCTGATCAAGGCATATATGACGTATGAGCTCATGTGAAATGACTTGGTAGGCTTTAGTCTTCTTAACTGCACGTCCAAGCAATGGCTAATAATTCTAGCCCAATGAATTGTACCTTTTCCTTGAACTATCACCTGAATGAAATAGAACATCCACTTCTCAAAATAGAAGGCTTGAGGGGCCCCTGTAATTCGATTGAGCAAAGTTATCAAATCTCTGTACTCCTCCTGGAAGTCGATCCTATGTGGTGTGTTGGGAATCTTGCTCAGGCGAGGATGACTTTTGAGTAACCAATTCTTATTGATGATGCTCAAGCAGGTGTCTGGATCATCTTCATACATTGATCTGGCTCCTTCTAGGTTTTTGTAAATCATATCTTTATGCTCTGGAAGATGGAGAGCTTCACTTATAGCCTCCTCTGATAGGTAAGCCAAAGTGTTTCCTTCTTTGGACACGATCGACCTTGATTGTGAGTCGTAATGGCGAGCACACTTGATCATCAGCTCATGGCATTGGACTGCTGGAGGGAAACCGGCCGCCTTGATGATGCCACTTTCAATTATTCTCTTTGCGATAGGTGATGGCTTTCCAATGTAAGGGACCTCTCGAAACTTCTTGACACTGAAGTTTCCCAAGTTGGTATCTCCGATGTTGCTCCATTTGGACACGATCTTGGTCTCCAATTCTTCAGTCCTCTGATCTTCCTTCATGAGAGCTGGACGACTAGTAGATGCTCCTACCTTTGGAGTCGCCATCTTGACACCTACACAACATTTCATAATGAGTAATATATTTTGAAGCGTAGAAAGGAAGATTCAAGATTCTAATTAGGAAACTTCATGATAAATCTTGAGTTATCGTTTCCTAATTAACTATATTAAACTCAAGATTTTCAAAACAAAACGCAAAATTTAAATCTTCAAAAATGGTGCCAAGGTGATTACACCATACCTCCACTTGGGAATTAATTCTTAAAAATGATGCAAAAATAGGAGAATTTTGGCTAGGCAAAATGTAGATCGAAGTCATCCCTTTAGCAAAATGCGCCTCCTTTAGTCTTCACAAGCATCAACTCCACCACCTCTAGTCTTCAACACTTGAGGTAAATTTGCTCCAACTAGACCAAATTTCGCACTTCCTTCTTGCTCTCCAAATCGCACTTGAAATAATGAGTGAATGATTTGAATAATGAAAAACACACCCCAAAGATATAGAGCGCTCACCATTTCATTTCCTCATAAGCCGACTTGGCAAAATAGGCCAAAAAAATAAATAAAATTGCAAAAGGGCCGACTTGATAATATGAATGAAAATAAACCTCCAAGCACTCCATTTTTTAATTTTTATTTAATAAAAATTAATTTTAAATGCCTTAATAATAATTAAAAAAAAAATCGATTTTCTAAAGGCTCAAAATTAATTATTAAATACCAATGCGCCTTTATTAAATGTCAATTTAATTTTATTTTATTTTTTTTTAAATATCCCAAAGTTAGCGAATTTGGCATCTAATGCAATTTGGAAGATGTTAACGCCCAAGCATGGTAAAAAAAGTGAATGCCAATAACTTCGCTCTGGTCCCTTGGAGAGGGACAGGAGCACTTTTGCAATTCCAAGCCAATTCGTCCTTTGCTAGTCTTCCAAATTATCTTCAATGGATGAATCTTGCCTTCTTTCATTCATTTCAATCACGAAACTTGCCTTGCCTTTGCAAGAAATTTGCATTTTTAGAAAAATCACTCTGGTCCCTTGGAGAGGGACAGGAGCACTTTTTCACTTCTTGGCGTACTTCTTTGTCTTTTAAACCTTCGATCGCGTCTAAGGCATAAAACATCCTTTCTCCCTCCTATCCAAGCCAAGTTTTGCCTTAAAATCTCAAACAAAGAGGAGAATTTTAAAAAAACGCCATGGTCCCTTGGAGAGGGACAGGAGCACTTTTTGTCATTTGAGTTGATTTCCTCCTTTGTGGCCACTTAAATTATATTCAATGGACAAAACATGCTTCCCTTGATCTCTTCAAATCATAAAATTGCCTTGATCCTGCAAAAATAGTGCAAATTTGAAATTCAAGCTCCGGTCCTTCAGTGAGGGACGGGAGCACTTTTTGCCCTCTAGGCCAAAACGTTTCATCTTTCATCATGAAATTCCTTTGCTAGGGAAGATTTCACCTTGTTACACGCCATGAATAAGAATTCAAGTCCAAAGAAGGTCTAAAAATGTGTATATGAAGAAAATCGCTCTGGTCCCTCAGTGAGGGACAGGAGCACTTTTTGCCTTCCTAGACAAAAACTCCATCATTTCGTCATCTTTGATCAAGTCTGGATGTATTTTCATGTTCATTTCGTCCTTCACCATGTCTTTGATGTTTCAATTTGACCAAACAAGGCCAAGAATGACTCAAATAAGCCTTTTCGCCCTGGTCCCTGAGAGAGGGACAGGAGCGCTCTTTATCCTTTCTGGCTAAAATATACAAAATTTAAGTCTCCAGTCACTTTACCAAGCAGAGTTAAATCATCTTCAAGGCCAGTAACCAGTCAGTTTCAGGCATCATCTTGCCTCCAAAAATTGATCAAAATTTACCTAGGCAAAACACAATTTCATCTTCAAAATGCTAATACTTAGACAAAATTTGGATTTTACCCCAAAAAACCCTGAATCTAGACCTAACCTGAGATCTACTTGACTTTCCTGACAGGCTCACCTTACTTCAATAATCTCAATCCTTGGAAGGATGCTTAATAACTTTCAAAATTTGACTGGACTCAACTTGAATAACATCAGAAGAAAACCCCTAAGGTTTAGCTCTAGCCCAGGCAGACAACTCACTCACTCAAACCCCAAAAGCAGAGAGAAGAACAGACAAAACAAAAGCGAAAAAGAGAGGGTCCCCATTCTAATGGGGCGATGTGTGAAATGGTCACAACATATAGCAATTTAAAAATTATTTTGAAAAGACTATGTTCACATATTAAATGAATATAACTTCATGCATTCTAAGCTATCAAAAATAAGTAACTCTTATTGTTTTGTCTTCTTGTTCCAGATCATCTTCTAAAGATGGAATAGAAAAACCCAACAACTCATACATATCATTCTTTTCATGATCAATTTTAGGCATTGGTGCATCTTAAAGGAACCCTATTTTGTCCTCTCCTTTGTCAAGTGTGCAATTACAAAAAATGATTATGTTGCTCACATTGTCAAGTATTGGAAATTACACAATTTTGGATCCAGAATAATACATAAAACTCAACCTCATTATGATTCTAGAGTTAAGAACCACTACTCACAATCTCACAACTATACAGCCATTTTCATGTCTATTTTCTTGTGGGAATCATATCCAAGAAGCTCGATATCGCTTGCAACAAAAGAATCAATATCCTTCTTTTCTGGGTTGATTTTCAAAATCTGCTGTACAAAATAATAAGAAATTAACAACAGAAATATTGCCATAAAATAAAACCCGTCCTGCAGAATTTTACAGAAAAAAAAAACAGTTGCAAACCTCAGTAGCAAAAATGGTTAGACAAACAGACTTACTGGAAATGGTTTAGGTGAATTCTGAAGTTGTTCTAAGAGAGGGCCAACGTGAGTTTTATATACATGAGCATCTCCAAGCACATGGATAAAATCACCAGGCAGGAGGTCTGAAAATACATTCATAATTCATCCCACGATAACATAAAATGAATAAAACCCAAATTCAAGAAAACAAAACACAAATTTATGACTAAAATAGAACAATAATTCTGAGTTAATGAAGTTTTGCACATATTCAGCATACCACAAACATGAGCAATCATGCATGTTAATAGTGCATAGGACGCAATGTTGAAAGGCACACCAAGACCCATATCACATGATCGCTGGTACATTTGACATGACAATTCCCCTTTGGCCACATAAAACTGTACAAAAAAACACCAGAATGACCTAAATAGAACAATGAAATATGAATGCAAATGGATGGAGGAGTTTGGCATCATACAATTAAGAGCTGACCTGAGCAAACATGTGGCATGGGGGAAGAGCCATGAGTTTGAGGTCTGCAGGGTTCCATGCAGAAAGTATAATCCGGCGATCTTCTGGATTGAATTTAATCTTCTGAATTACATCTGCTAGTTGATCAAAGCCTTGGCCAGTGTAATCTGCATGCATATCAGTATACCTGTCCAAACAGCATATTGAACATTACGACTACTTGTAGGCAGATTTCATTGCAAAAAAAACCCACTATATCAAAATTTCTGACAGAAAACTTTACCAACCTAGCTCCAAAATGCCTCCACTGAAATCCATATATTGGTCCCAAATCACCTTCTTCTCTTTCTTTCAGCCCAATGCTGAAACAAAAAGCACATGAAATTTTAAGGCAGAAAACTAAAATTTGTACATGCACCATAATTAAAAACCACAATGAAATCAATTTAGTTCCTATTAAACTTTATCTTTTGTTATTTGCAGATATCATACTTAAGGGGCTGAAAGTAAACAGTTGACCCATTGTTCTTTATTTAAGGCACACAAATCCCAAAATCAAGAACAGCTTACCAGCCGTTTAACCTCTTTCTACTTAAGGTGCTCATTCCTGTGACTTCTGAACTCAACAACCATGGGCATTTTCAATTCTTTTGTTCCACACTTCTGTATCACTATTGCAACAGTTTTACAATCAACAAGATCCACCACCCATTTGCAATGCTCCCATTGTTTGAAAAGTGTTTTTTGAGTATAAATCTCATAGGAGGAAAAGAAACTAATAAACTAGAATCTCTTGCATTATCAGATATCACATCACAATGAGTATTCATTCATAAGGAAAGAGGATGATTATTCATACATAAGGAGAGAGGATGCTGTGAATACCTATCAAGGTAATCTCTTGATGCATTTCCATCCCATATATGTATTCCCTTTTCTTGCAAAACCTGCAATATGAGAACCAAAAATAAAATAAATAAATAAAAAAAAAAGAAATGGCAAGCAAGATCATCTTACAGTCAATATATAAAGATGACTAATTGCATATGTATTTCGCTGAAGATATGAAATATGCTCTTAAAAATTGTGCAAAAAAATTTAATTTAAAACAGGTGAATTCCCTAGACAACTATGATAGGTTTGAGGAGAGAAGAAATATTGAAGAAAATGAGAAGTAAACAAGTAAACTCCTTGTTACATTTTACATTAAAGCAGATCTAATGATGCTCTTTTTTCCAAACAATATTTACTTCTGTTACATGGTTGATTCAAAATACCATATAAGGGTGCTATGGAGGACATTATAAATAGTATATGCTTGTGATACAAATGGCTAATATGGACTTCTGGACTCAGGTCAAATTACACACTTTACTTCCAAAGTTTTTTTTTAAGGTATTTTTAGGTTAAAGCCTTTCCATTTGTCCCTTTCAGCACCCTCTTGGGCCTCTAAGATCTCTTATTTCAGGTACTTCAGGCTCCCACATCCTGTGCCCTTTCAGCCAATTCGTATATTGATGGTTATCATGGTTGTCACATTCTCCTTGAAATTTCAAATCTAGTTCCAGTGGTGCATACACAAAATATACTATCTACTTGCTTAATAACATATGAAATATTCAAAGGAATTCAGCTGCATATAAAGCTATTGTAATATCCCCACAATTTTGTTTTGATAATTTCCAGTTTACAACACAACAAGAACCCATTAGGGTTAGCAAATGAAAATACAATAATACTGAAAATGCACCCCTTCCACTTTCTGATCACCAAGTGCCCAACATGGGAAGGTGAGAGCATACGGTGTTAAGGGGATCGTTAGCTTCAAATCACTGGAAATTATTACAATGCTTGGGCGGCAAGCCAACCCCTTCCACTTATACAGCGGGATATTGAAAACACTGAAAATCACTTTGCGGTAAACCGACCAAAGACAAGCCAAGAAACTGAAATAACAATCACTCAACAGCTTATCCAGCAGGACGACTAGGAACGAAATTAACAATCAACTCTACCGCTTATGCAACGGGAAGACAGTATTACAAAATTCAGATATAGGCGGCAAGCCAACCTCTTCCACTTGTTCAGTGGGAAATGAAGAGCAATTCCAAATATAACTTGCCGATAGTACTACTATTCAGCATTACAATAATTTTCATGTCTGCAACAAAGGTAAATCACTGAACACAACTGCACATATTGCTCAATCAGCTCCACAAGTATAAGGGACTCTCCACACAAGAAAAAACACTCCAAACTCAGAAATCTCTAAATCTGATATATTCCCAGCACGTTGAAAACACACAGACCAGCAACACCAAATCCCACTAAAACACTCACAACTCTCTCAATTCTTAACCGAATGACATGAGACTAAAAGCATATGGTTCCTAGGAGGTAGGCGACCAAGCCTAGAACAACAAACTACAGCAAACTGACCCAAATACATTATGCACGCATCCCAAAGCACTCAGCCACATGGTATGGCCAGCTAAGGGGGTGATTTGCTAAAATAAAATCCAAGACACCATTTTAAGCTCTATAAACTCACAAAATGAATCGCCTAAACCAAACAAAGAGATAGATGAAATACCCAGAGCGAGGAGAATAACGCACTGAGACCAGCGACCAATAATCTACTTCAGCACATTTCACGACCAGCAACAAGAACACTCAGAAAACACTCCAAACTCCTGAATATGAAACACAAATCTGCAAAATTGTTCTTCAATCCACACTCCTAATTGAAGAAAGGTCACAAGTTCGACTAGTTGCTGTATTGCAAACAAAAAATCAAGCGGTAGCTAGGAGGTATGCATTCTCTGAAGCTTCATTCCAAATTTCAGCAACACTTCGTTATAATTTCTTCATGGATGCCCCCAAATGAAGGCCAAGGCACTTATTTATAACCTTCTCCCCAAATTGAACTTCTTCTCCCTCCAATATGGGATTAAACAATGGCAATCAAATTTCCTTTAATTTACTTTTCATTTCAATACCTCACCAAATCGCCCAAGTCACATCCACCCTTAATCGCCACTTTGATAAATATAATGCTTATTAAATAATATTTATGAAATTGCACTTTGGCGTCTCAATATGAAGGTGGAATATTTCGCCAAATAGACTTAGGATAAAAATAATATTTCCCTTCTCTAAGTCGTCCAAGAACATAGCATAGTCACCTTATTAAATTGCCAATAATGTGTAAAATGAGCGCTCAACAATGACTTATAAATAATAATATAACTTAGGCAATCTTACTTAGAAAATCATCCAACTTGCCTTAAGTTATAATTTAATTAAAAACATCATGGCGACCCCTTGAAATCACAACACAAATTACGCCTAGGCCATGAGAAATAATAAAGTATTAAAAAATACTTTTTCTTCCAAAAACTAAATATTGCCAAAATGAGTTGAAGCCAAGGTACTGAACTGCATTTTAGAAAATAGTCATCTGAGTTCAAAAATGGGATCCTACCAAAAATAACACTGCCAAACATAGCCACTGAGCTGACCTGCAAAACCCCTGCCAAAAATAGCACTTACTATAAATAGCATACTACTAGAAATTGTGTGTCAAAAGTCATTTTCATCACATTCTAAGCAGCAATCATGACTTACTAAAAATATTGTCGCGAAATCATCTCCGAAGAATTTGCATGTCAAACCACGTTGGAGCTCTCAAAAAACCCAGAAAGAATCTAGAGAGCAAACTGTAGAACTCCTGCACACACCTCTCCGAAAACCTTCCTGAAGACAGAAACCCTAATTTAGTCTCTGGTTAGCCTACAGGTTTCCAAAATAGGCTAAGACTCCATCCATCAGTCTAGAACTGAAAAGGGGACATTACAGCTATGTTATTGGGTTCCTCCCTAGCCCCTATAACAGTAAGGGTCTAATCCAGTGTCGAGAGAGCTCTAGGTTTAACATAGGGGCAACAAGAGCACCCCGAGTGGACCTTGGGTGAACCTAGGCCAAACTTGTAAGCCACTTGACCAAAAAACCAAAATAAGAAAAAAATTAATTGAAGATTTCTAAAAACAAAAGGCATCCTAAATACCTAATTTTGCCCTAAAGTAAAGGCACTTAACTTCTTTTGCCTCATTTCACAAACACAAGTGAGCATAACAACATTTTTGTCTCCAAGCTCCCATTGTTATTCTATGAAGGTTGCTACATTTTTCTTTGAAGGTCAAAGCTACAAAAGAGAAAAACCTAGACCAACAAGAGAGAGTTGCACAAAGATTTATCTATCATAGACAAGTGAATCTTGTAATTATTTTCAAGATTTAAGTTTTGAATTTTTTAAAAACCTTTTTATAAATAATACAAGGGTTATAATGCTAAAAAAAAGGATGTAAGATTGTAAATTTGTAATGTCTTTTTATTTTGTTATGCTCATATAAAATGGCTAATGGTTCTAGTTCATTTGCTGAAAGATCCCTGATGGATCTCTTTTACCAATCTGCTGTAATTTTTATTTATTTAAATTGATTTTTCCTGCTTATTAATATTTTCTTTCAGAAATAGACAGAAGTTGCAGAAGGGTTGAATTCTTTTTGTATTTTGATGATTTTTCAACAAGTAAATAATGAAGTACAAGTACATGAACAAAGTACTGAAAATGAAGTTCATATACAGCCAAAACAAATTCGATTCAAGGCAGATTTCTGAATATAAAATCAAATATTTGACCAGATGAAGATTTCCAATAATTTCAGGAAGATTACAATCAGGAATAATTCCAACCTGGATGCTGAAAGAGTAACATAACTAGGAATGAAGTTGTGGCAAGATTCCAGCCCTCCAAGTGCTGCACGTGGGAAGGAAAGTGGCTGCCAGGTACAGCCGTACGGCTGCCAAGTACACCCAACTGGTTAGAAACCCCAAAGCCCACGCTGAACTCTATCAGAATTGCTGAACCTCCAGAAAGAATGCCGTACAATCTCCAAGATGCTAATAGCTGCAAACAAATCCAAACCACTGTATTGGGGGCTACGTCCCAAACAGGCAAGGCATTGGGGTTGGCGTCCCAGATGCTGAAAAGCTCTTCCAGAGCCAAATCTCAAATCCAAGATGTAAAATGTGTAAAAGATAATCATAGAATGAAGCTCCTATCCCCTTATAACCCCTCTCAATTGCAAATCGAACCCTAATTGTCTCCAAGTGGCGTGGTCTAGTGGAAATGTTATAATTTCTTATTTTAAAGTGGTCATGTTACTAGAAAATGACCTTTTTCCCCATAGACAGAAATCCGCTCACTGAATTGCCCTGAGACCAAAGAGAAAGATTTAAAGAATTTCAAGATCTTTCCAACGAGCTATCACACAATAGGATGCGCATCCAGATGAGACCAAAAATCCCCTTATTACTCCAAAATGGCTAACAACTTAGCCTTATTTAATTATTAAACGCTAACTTAGGAAATATTAAAAATATAACCCAAATAGCCACAAAATGCCCAACTGACATTACAAACCCTAAAATCATCCTGTCACCTGTCTGTGACTGAAGTCGGAAATCAAGGATTCACTGGTAGTCTCATCCCTAAAATCTAGGGATGTTCCTAAAATTTAGGAAACAAGCCCAATCTCTTTGAAACTGAAACCATCTAAAAGGTCATGAATAACCTCACGACTGGCAACTGTCACGACCTCCTAAAATTTAGGGATACCCCCTAAAATCTAGAAACTGCTCCAAACTGGCTCCAAACTGCCTGTAAAGCCAAAATCCAATCACTATATGCACTGAATGAGTCCCAATCAACCTCTGCTAGCCTACGAGACTCCAATGATAGGCCAACTCCTCCGTCTCCGATGTCCACTCTAGAAAGGGGACATGACATTTGCCCCAAATGTAGAGAGCTCATTTAAATTTGATGCAATGTCACCTCTTTGGCAAAATACAACCATAATTGGACAACATTTTGGTGGTGGGGGCTATTGTTGCCTTTGTAGCCAATGTGGGTGCTCATATAAAAGCTTGTATGGTTGATTGAAAGCTCATTTCTGCACTATTACCACTTAAGAATAAAAACTTGTAAATGTTAAATTTAGCTATGAAGCCACCCAAGATCAATGTGACTAAAGGAAAGCAAGACAAGAACTCACAGATGAACAAAACTTAGCACTCTCCTAGCACTAAACTAGACTCACAATCTGAGCTAGTGTTCTGATTCTCAATACTTAGCATAGGGAGAGGTGAGGGCTTGTTTATATAGAAAAATGTGGGCATATAAAACCAAGAGGAATAATAACTCCCTGTAGCCCAAAATAGGAGGGAGTTTTACCTACTTGGTAAATGCCAAGTACATGGTTATGCCAACTTGGGTAAAGACAAGAAATGGTTATGGGATCCAAAGGAGGGTGTGACATTCAACCACCCAAGTGTGGGTGTGAATGACACATGTGATTGTAGGATTATGCCACATGTCCTCATTCTAACCATTCTAATATAACCTAAACAAGCTTAATAATGTGTAGGAAAAATAAATATTCCCTAACATAAGAGAAAATAAAAACCTACACTAACACTCCCCCTTAAGTGTAGCTTAGGTGGGTGAAAACACACAAAGATGGGTCCGAGCTACAAGGCCATGTTACGTACCCATGTACAAAAAAATCTCTCTCAAACGGAGAAAAAGAGAAAACCCAGTGGGACAAAACTCCTTCCCAAAAGAGAGAAAAGCAAACAAGTTTCCCAACACAAGAAGAATCTCATGCAAGGAGGAAATACTCTCCAAGATAGAAAGGATAAGAAAAACATAGTAGCCTCCCAAAAAGTAATCAACTATGTTAATTTTGTGGATCAGAATTAAAATTTATCTTGTTCTATGTACTATCTATCACTGAATTGTTGTATAAATTTGATTCTTTTATGTTGCAGGAGAGGAGGAATTTGTTTCAATGTCCATTCTCACACATTTCATTTGGTATATGTAGTGGGTTGGGTATGGTCAAGCGATGCCTTGACCGGCCATGTCTTTTGAACATGGCCGATCAAGACATCACTTGATCGTGCCCCCTCACAATAATAAATGTTTGAATGAGAGACTTCATTTATCTCTCATTCAATCATTTATATTACCGAGGCTATCATGCATTAACACTCCCTCTTAGCTAGGTAAGATAAATGTAGAAGGTATTGGGAGCAATATTCATAAATTGTATGATGCTTATCTTGGGACCTGTTATCAATAAAGCCTTGCACCCTCTGCTAAAACTATGAACTTCAGCTGCCTATTGAAACATGGGAACACTTCGAGGTTGTGGGTAACCTAAAGACTGAAGTGGACCTTCAGAGTAAGCTGGTTCTTTTCAAATTCTTCACCTAAACTAACAATTTCTTCAAGGAAAAGAGTGAAGAGGAGAACATGTGAAACTGAAATCTAAACCTAAGGTGATTGCACCAGATGATATGTCGAAATTCAACTAAGCAAAAGATACATAGTATAACAGTGATAATGAAGCTCTTTTACACTAACCAACAACCCATAATCTTTGCATCGATACTTCATAAGAAGGCTGGATAATCACAGTCCTAAGAGAAAAAAACTCCTCCTTTCACAGCCTAAGACTGATAATTACTGAAAAACACAGCTTATGACCTGCAAGAATAAATGTATTTCTGAATAAGGCATCAACAAAAAGTGCAATTTTAAGGGGGGGCAAAAGCCAACCACAAAGAACTAAACACTAAAGACACAATAACAGAAAAAATGAGAAGTAGAGAGGTCAACCAAGCTATTATCTCTGCCAAAAAGGTATCACCGAGCTTTATAATTCCTAAAAATGTGTTACAAAAACATTCCTTCTTGCAAAGAGAACTCAGAAATTACAGTCTACTAAAAAGATGAATCAAGAAGAACCCCTGAAAATGTGAAGTCTTACAATATATATGCTTTACCAAAGGCAGTCAAAAGGACTCCACCTCCTCTTTTCGGGTCGAGCAAACTCAAAAAACCCACCTTTTAGGGCCCCAAACATGTTTGAAAGGGAATGCACTTGAGCCAAAAGTCAAGCCACCCCATGTCTTCCCATAAAAACCATTAATTGCACAATAAATGACCCTCAAATATCTCTGATCAGACCTGCAGACCCTCATAAATGTAAAAAATATCCCCTTGACTTCTAATAAATGAAAATAAGATAAATATCTCATAAAGTGATTTATAACCTATCACTTTATTAAACATTTGTATTATTTCATTTTTACATTTTTAAGTCAATATTAATAAATCCAAATAAACTATTTAATAAAGTGAGTATTAATTAAATCACTTTAATAGATAGTTTTATTATTTCTTTTAATAATAACCTATGAAAAATATTTAATAAGTTATTTTTATGTATCACTTAATTAACATTAATTAGATGCTAATGTTTATTTAGTGGTAAATAAAAATCACTTATTAAATATTTTCTACATTATAAAAGTTATCAAGTGATAAAAAAGAAAATCACTTAATAAATATTTCCTAACATTATGAGAGTATCAAGTGATAAAATCACCCCCAAGGCTTTCATGGGGAAATAGAGAGGAAATAGAAAAATAAAATAGAAGGCAAAAAGTCTTAGACTATTCGATGGATATTTTAGGGAAAGAGAACCCTAAAATGCTTCATTTCTTCCTCATTTGATATTTTTTATTAGCTGGAAACTTCTGCCTGGGCATCGCCATGGGGTTTGGAAGAATTTGCACCATTTTGTCGATTCACTGAGTATTTGTCATGAGATTTTCCTGTGAAAAAAGCGTGGTAAGCTATAGAACTGGAAATCCGACCTCCATTTTTTTCGATTTCAAGGCAAATTTGGGCCTACATAGCCGTTGCTTTGACTGATTTTTTTTTTTTTTAATTTTGTCACTTTTGTTCTTATATCTGCTTTTTGGCCGCCATGTAATGGTTTTCTAGAAAAATTCGAAGGTTTCTGAAAGAAATTGCAGGCCGTCAAAAAGCATTCACATTTTGCAGGTTAGAAAGGGCATTTTCTGGAAATGCCTTGCAAAGTTTTACGCCATTAATGGCCGCTTCAGGTGCACATTCTTCTACGCACAAAACAATTCAATTTTTTTTTAAAAGCATTTTGCTTGGAAGAAAAATACTGTGAAAAAATTGCTGCTTGTTGTGATTATATTTCTATCCGAACTCCATGATGCCTTGACTGCGATTTTACTGTAACATTACTTCAGTATTCTCTTTTCTCCTTTCTGCTGCTTTAGACTGCTACAACCACCATTCATTTCGTTGTGATTGTCTTTCAATAGAAAATAACTATGATCTCCAAGCTACAATTGAAGTCTGCCCTTTGGGGATGAATACCCGTGATGGTAATTGAAGTTTAGAAGCATTTGTATGACTGTATTTTTGTAGGCCCTGTATGACTAGCATTGATTCCTTATATACAGACTTTGTCCTTTTGCCTTCACTGCACTTCATGGATCTTGGAGTTTTCTTGAGTAAGGCTACTGATTAGTGTTGATACTGCATTTGTTGTATACTTTTATAACATTGTTATGAAGTCATGGCCTTGATCCCTTGACTAAAAAGTTTGTCATATTCCTTATGTTGCTTCTCTGTTTTCAAGGTGATCTCAATCGTAAAGGTGAATGCGATTGTCCTTTGGTATCAAATGGTACTGTTAAATGCAATCACCTTACTGTAGCATGATTTAAACTTCAATGTCACCCCCTTGTTGATAAGATGATTGTCTTTGCCTAGTATGCATATTGGGAATGAAAGCATTATTTCATTGTGACTCCATTATTTTGTACTGTATACCAGCCTGATTCGCTTGTCCCCTTATAGCTCATTTGCTTACCTGTGGCATGCTGGGCTCAACCCTTGTGGGAGCCTCATTTTACCCCACATGCTGAAAAAGAACATGATCATATCTATAGCTGCACATAAAGCAAACATGTTAGAAATAATATGCACATGTATGATGATTTCTCTTGATTCTCTTGGACACCTAAAATATGCATCTCTTTTGACAGTGCACATCAAGACTGATTTATACATGTATAAGTGAATGCTCATGTATAGTGTATGACCTTTCATTGCTTAGAACACAATTCTAACCTATTGCCTATTGGATCATGCAGGAAACAGGAGCATCGAAGCCCTGGGAAGCAAGGAGGAGCAGGACAACACCAACAGATTTATGGATCAGCCAACAAGCGCCAGTCATTCAAGCAATGACTGGTCACCCTCTAGACATGCATTTTTTAGTATTTACTCATTCATGTATAATTTAGCTTTCATGTGCATCATGCATATTGAATGAACATGGTCAGTCTCACAGCTTATTGTGTGAGACATGCATTCTATCATTTTAATAAAGATTACATTATTTCCAAAAGACTTGCCTAATCTTTCTATGCTCGTACATTTATATCAATGACATGCTTTCTTTGCAATCTTTGCTTTCTACATTCTTTTGAGGTTATTTCATTTGTAATGAAATGCAACATAGAGAGGCCATTAAATACCACTTGCTCAAAAACTTAGTGGCTCTACCTAATTGAGCCTGTAGGTGAAAATCTGGTAACAGGACCATAGTTTCAAGATGTGAATTGCCTCTATCAGCCATTCTATTAACAAACTCTTGAGTGGATTGCCTTTGTCGGCGATTCTATCCATAAGCTCTTGTGTGGATTGCCTCAGTCAGCAATTCTATCCACAAGCTCTTGTGTGGATTGCCTCAGTCGGCGATTCTATCCATGAGCTCTTGTGTGGATTGCCTCAGTCGGCGATTCTATCCACAAGCTCTTGTGTGGATTGCCTCAGTCGGCGATTCTACCATGAGCTCTATCTGAGGCTATCATGCATTAACAAACTATACCAATGCTTGATGCTCGAATCTGGATGTAGAAGATGGACCACAATCGTCAAACAACATTCCTCCCCTTAGGAAGAAACAAAACCAAAGGTGCATGAAGAATGTCTTCCCATTCCTCAAAGGAATATGAAAGAAGAAAGTGCAAAATGTATGAAGTCTCTGAATATTACTCATGTGTCTCCATGTTGATGTCGAAAGTTGTCACAATCAAATCAGGCGTTCTAGGCCACACTGATGAAGATGACAATCCAAAACCTAGTAGAGATGTATGTCGAACAAGATCCAAAGACTCAAGTATCTCCTCTGAAGATAAAGGTTCCTCCTCCAAATGCTGCTCAAAAGTATCCACACTCATGTCAAACTGTAATGAATGATCATGTGGAGAATGAACAAGAGGATCCATAGCTTCCTCCATAACAACTGAAGAAGACTGAACTTCATCAAAGAGAAGATGAATGTTATGAATAGTGTCTCCCAAATCTGAAATATGAGACTCCACAAACAAACCTGCAATGTCTGTCAAGTAGTCATCCCATGAAATTGGATATGGAAGACAATGTGTTTCTTGCTGCACCGAATGATATGTAGCCATGGATGTAGCAACACAAGTATCCTCAAAAGCAACAATAGAAGGAGGAGAAGGAATGCAAGGTACAAGAACTGGATTTGATGTGAGAATACCCAAGTTCAAGTAACCAAAGTTCTCAAAATCAATGTTCACACTAGGAGTGTCATCAATAGCCAAAGGATTAGAACCATCATCGAGTGCAAAGTTTGAAAAGGTATATAACCAAATGCATGATTAACCATCCCAGTAGCAATTATCTCTCTGCTTTCCAAGTCTTGAATGATGACTGAATCAATTGTAAACTCCACAGTCTTCCCAGTTCCACCATGCGTAATCTGATAGATGGAAAGAAGATTGTTTGACAGATGAGGTACGCACAAAACATCATTGAAAGTGCCATCGCCAATATCAATGGAACCTTTCCCAATTATACTCATGTAAGTGTTGTTGCCCATCAAAATAGGTGACGTAACACAAGGTTCAAAAGAAGAGAACATAGACTATGTAGAAGCCATATGATGAGAAGCTCCAAAATCTAGGAGCCATCCCCCTGATTAGTAGCACAAAGAACTTTACCTTTACCTTTAGTTGCTTCGGAAGCAAGTCCTGCATGACCTTTTACCTTATTAGATCCTGATTGTTTTGAATTAAAAGGAGAAGAAGTTGACTCAGACATTCTAGAAGGTAGATCAATATTGTTCTTCTTAAGAAGATGTTTTAGTTCAACAATGTCCTTATAACAAGAATGTTCTTCATGTCCAGTTCTTTTGCAATATGAGCAAGTAGACTTCTCCTTCTTAGATGAATCATCTTTTAAAGATGATTTATGTTGTGTTTGATCTGTATGTGGCTTTTTCTTTGATTGCTTTTGCTTCTTATTAGAACCCTTTCCTTGATTCCCTTGTCTAGCCACAAAAGCATGTGGTGTAGATAACTTAAGAACCACTTAAGAACCCCCATTGCGATCAACTTTGATTTCTCAAGCATTAACATTTCCATAAATGAATCAAATGAAGATGTAGTGTAAGCACTACCCATTGTCAATCTATGGGTTTGGAAGCTAGAAACAAAAGTTGCATACTCGAAAGGAAGCTTGCCCAACAAGTTGAAAACCAACTGTGCATCCTTCTTCTCAATGCCACATTCTTTACATTGTGCTCTTAGCTCATTTGCTCTAGTGGCATAGTCTTGGATTGTATCAAAATTCTTTGGATCCAAATTTAGGAGATCACTTTCAAGTGAGTAACCTCTAATCTCATCAACTTGACCATATAATTTGCCAAGTTTATCCCAAGCTTCCTTGATTGTCTTACACTTTTCAATGTGAAACATTAGATTAGGAGATATATACTTTCTTAGTGTTCCAAGAGCCATAGAACTTTTGATGAGCCATTCCATTTTCAAATTAGGATCATTAAAATATGAGGGTTTTGAAATTGTGCCATCAGCATAATGACTTAAAGCTTTTTCCATTAGTTTACTCCATGCATTAACTTTCCAAGTTGCATAATTATATGGAGTTAAGAGTGGAAATTTAGGAGAACCCATAACTGAAAAATGAAAGAGCACGAGCAAGTAGATCATAAACACACACACACAAGAGAGACCCCCCCTTTTTCACTCAATCAAGAATCCCCCCCAACAAATAATGATTTGGCACTTTATAAATCAATGCGCTTACAATGTTGGAGTAGTTTTCCAAAGTTTACAATGTCCAAATGTGGACTCAAATACTGAAAGTACAATAAAATCTCAGAATGAGAACCTCAAAATAGCACCAATGTGTACTACTCGGAAAAATATCATCTTTCAAAAAAAGAATCACCTCAATTTGAGATCATATGTGAAAGTTACATACATTTGAAGTTGAAAAAATGAAGATTGCCCTTCAGTTCTGATGAGAAAATTGAATTCTGAAAAAATTGGGAACACTTGAGCAAAAAATGATGACTCCATTGCGAAGAGCGCAAAATTCTACCCCAAATCAAAAAAAATTGCACTGCAAAATGCCTTCGTATGAGTGAGAACGAGTTCTCCAAAATTTGGGTGAAAAATAGAAAATTCCAATGGTGAGGGGTCTTCTTTTTTTTAAAATAACTGCCACCAAATTTGGTTGAGCTGCTACTAAATCTGGAACAACACCAAAATTGGTTGAACAACCAGATTTGTCTTTTTATCAAATTTGTAGAAATCTCCAGATAAAAGTGGATCTTCACCAAATTTTGAAAAAACAATAAATTTAGCAAGACCACCAAACGTGGTAAATACCAACACGTATACCAAGATTTAAGCAGCAAGTACAGAGGGTGTAGAACCAAATTTCAAGGCCAAAGGCTGAATGCATTGGTAATGTATTTTTTTTGCTTTTAAACAAAAAAAAATTTTAAAATTCTTTAAAAAATTGGGTGGGAGACCAAAAGACCACATCCCACAACCCTTTATAAGGGTTCAGCTCACTTTAATGGCTGTAGCAGCTACGTACAAGTATGGAGCAGCAGCTATGTACCTTTTTGGTATTCCTTGAAGGTACGGGCCTGCGCAGCAGCACAGGTTCTTTTTTATTTATAATTTTTTAAATTTTTTCAAAGCTTTATTTTGCTTTCGATTTTTTTTCAATGATTTTTGATTTTTTTTTTTCAAAACAAAATTTTTACAATGATATTTTTGAATAACAATAATAATACTTTTTCACTTTCAAAAATTTATAATAAATAAAATTCATACCATATTGGGCAGGTGGGCAATAGGGCTCATCTGCTAAAAAAGATTTGCCTCGAATTTGACTATCACCAAAATTGATGAATTGACAATCAATCTTAGCGTTTTTGGGCCTTTTGGACGCGATGGTGCTATCTGTTTGGCTTGAAAATGCACCGAGAGATCAGCTACCTTCTGAATCTGGTTGCGAAACCTCTATTAGGAACTTTCACAAAATTTGCATCCAGGGTCTGATCTAGACGAAACAAATGACAACTCTGACTTTCGCGGCTGCTCTAAACTGAAAGGTGAGCTCAAATTTCCTCCAGGAAGCTCCAAAACACCTATATTGATAAGCAAGAATTAGGAACCCCCCTAGAAGCTACAATTCCTTGAAGCTTTTCTGACTCTTCAAAACATCATCGGATGCAACAGAAATCATACTATGCTTTCAAGAATGAAATGAATCTAAATTCTTTGAATATATATATATATATATATATATATGCTAACCCACAACTCACAGCTAGCTCTAATACCATGTTAAATTTAGTTGTGAAGCAACCCAAGATCAATGTGACTGAAGGAAAACAAGACAAGAACCCAAAGATGAACAAAACTCAGCACTCTCCTAGCACTAAACTAGACTCACAATCTGAGCTAGTGTTCTGGTTCTCGGTACTTAACATAGGGAGAGGTGAGGGCTTGTTTATATAGAAAAATGTAGGCATATAAAACCAAGAGGAATAATAACTCCCTGTAGCCCAAAATAGGAGGGAGTTTTACCTACTTGGTAAATGCCAAATACATGGTTATGCCAACTCAAGTAAAGACAAAAAATGGTTATGGGGAGGTGGCAAATAAATCCAAAGGATGGTGTGACATTCAACCACCCAAATGTGAGTGTGAATGACACATGTGATTGTAGGATTATGCCACATGTCCTCATTTTAAATTCTAATATAAGCTAAGCAAGCTTAATAATGTGTAGGAAAAATAAATATTCCCTAACATAAGAGAAAATAAAAACCTACACAAACAGTGAAAAGCCAAATAAAATAGGGTTCAAAGCAACAAAGAATGGGATGTAAAAGAACAAGCGAATGCCAAAATAGTGAGTAATTGATCAAAGGAAAGACTGTATCCTCTTTCCATGAAAAAATTTTGTAATCCTTCTAGTAGTTTATCACAACTAGCTAGCTCACATACTATGCTCCTTGGGAATGCATTCCCTGCCCAAAATGATCTCACCCCCTATAGGGACATTTTCCACCCAGACCCTTTTTTAACAAAATTTCAAGAGCATCCCCAAGACATCAAAATTTTACAAGCTACATTTTGCCCCAAGGACAACTACCCATTCCCTAACGTACACAAGCACATTTTAGTTATTTTTTTTAGCTTACAACCTTTCAATGCCTATCTGATTTATGACATGCCCATCTAGGATTTATAAAAAATTATGAAAATGGCACTACCCCCACCAAACTATAAGCTTGACCAAGTAATAGAACAATAATTAATCATGATCACAAGATCTACAAAATACACATCCTCTGTTGTAGAACTCTACACCTTCACAATAAAAGCCAAAGTGAAGGACTAGCTTGTTTTAGACATAGGACAACTTGTTCAATATGCTAGGACTACCATAAACAAAGTTGGCATGCTACAATCATTATACTATTGAATACGAGTTAAGTCATGGTCAAAAAGAAATGCCACTTGCATGATGCAAAAATGTACCAATCATGCCCTACACAAAAAAACTCATTAACCAAGCCCATCTATTAGTATCCCACCTAAGGTCAAACTGGAGCATAACTAATAATCTTTTTACTTAGTCATTCCTCTTTGTTAATGAGTTCGACAGTAAAACATGCAATCTTAAAGGCTTCAAGAAAACTTCAAAAACAAACCCCACACCTGAACATACACAACCCATTCCCCCACCCTTTTTAAAACCTTTCATGCCTCCATCTTCTTGGGAAGATGGATATAGGGCCCTTATTTTGCATAAAAGAGAAGCATTGGAAAAGGCCTTCAAGAATGGGGCGAGGGAGGTTGCAAATGAAAGTGCTGCTCATTTCATTTATAGCAGTAGATTTCCATTTGACCTTGTTAGATCACCATATTGGAGGGAACTAGTGATGATAACTGCCAATGCACCTGCTAATTACATTAGTCCTAGCTATGAAAAGAAAAAACTTTTGTAGGGGTGGTGTTGAGAATAATCAAAATACATGGCTTGAAACAAATGTGTCCATTTCTAATGGATGGTAAGATTGCAAAAATGGACCACTAATCAATGTCATTGTCGGGTCCCCTAACGAGCCAACATTTTTGGAAGCAATAGATTGAGAGGAGCAAGTAAAAAATGCAACTTTCCTTGCCAATATTCTCATACAATCCATTGAGACAATGGACCCCAAAAATGTTGTTCAAGTCATAACATGCAATGCTAAAAATTGTAGAACGGTTGGTTCAATAGTGGAGAGTAAATGTACACATATTTTTTGGTCATTGTGCATTGTCCACTCACTCAACTTGATATTGCAAAAGATTGGCACAGAGATCAAGTGGGTCAAAGAAATCTCCACAAAGGCTGAAGAGATTCAACATTTTTTGACAAATCATTATATTTCACAAGCCATCTTCAAGACCTTCTCCAACTTGGAGCTGTTGAAGGATTTAAGTTTTACATTTCAATATAATTTTTTTTTTTATATGTAACATGTCATCTATCTTTTAAAGTTTTACTTTCCAATATAATTTTTTATTTTTTATATGCAACATGTCATCTATCTTTTAACATTTTAATTTGTTTACTGTTTGCACCATGTTAAGTTGTCAAAACTCAATTTGCATCACATATAATCATCTTAAAGTGACTTGTGAAGGTGGGAGAAACATTGAGTGCTATGGTCATCAACACTCTTTGGAGTGTATGGAGGAAATCAAATACAAAGAGTACCCAAAATATCAAAGCATTGATCCTAGATGATGAGTGGTAGGCTCATGTTGAATATGGTTTGAATTTCATTGAGCCCATCATCGACATGATTAGATATGTTGGTATGCATTGCCTATGTTTAAGTGAAATATATAATGGCATGGACTCCATGGTTGAAAAAATAAAAACCATAATAGAAGCCAAAGAACATGACTTCACAAAAACATTTTTCAAAAGGGTGCAAAAGATAATTGTTGACTATTGGAACAAAATGACCACACCCTTGCATCTTCTAGCATTTGCTTTGTCTCTGAAATATTATACCTTAGAGAAACTTTCTTTGTTGAGGAGAGTGACACCATATAGAGATAAAGAGATTGTTGTTGGCTACAGGACTACATTTCAAAAGAATATTCCCAAATGTAGATATACAAAGTGTTGTCGTGAATGAGTTTAGCCACTTTGCACCTTCAAAGAATCATGATGTTTGCACTTTTCAAGACAAATACAAAAAAAGCTCCTGAATGGTGGTACATACATGATCAAGACTTAATTCACTTACAACCTCTTGTAATAAAAATTCTCTTTCAAACATGCATCTTTTTATTTTAACTCATTTTTCATTTGCTACTATATATTATAATTAATAATTTATGTTTTGTAATTGTATATGTTGTATGCAAATTCAACTAGTTGCAAGTTCTTCGACTAAAAAGAGTAGGAGTATCCACTCTTTTATCCACTTAGTTAAGTGCAACCGATTGGGTGCAAAAAAAGGTTGAGGGTTTGATCTTTGTGCACTCCAACTTGTGTCTCTTATCACATAACTCATGAGAGACTTAAATACAATGAGACTGTGACAAGGAATTAGGATCTAACTCCTGAGTGTGCCAACTTAAAGGTTACAATTGCACGACTTGTTGAAATCTCTACAGATGAGGTAGGAATAGGTCTCATTGCAATTTGGCCTATACATTAGGAATAGGTCTCATTGTGGGCTTCCTTGTTTGTCTTATGCGCTTCTCTCCTTGTTTGAATCAATCCCAACACCCAACTTCTTTGGAGAACTCTCTACCACTTAAGTTGCTCCAGTTACTCAAGCAAGGTTAGAACTCACATGAGTAAGTCCAACCACCAACATGTCTAATTCATTATCCTTCACTTGCAAGGGATTAGGAGGGGTCTGAGATGGTTTGTCAATTCCCTTCATATGGCTTTTGAGTTTGTTCCCTTTCATTTCCTTATCGCCTTCAAGATTCCTATATTTTAGGCCATGTAGCCATATGAGCCCCTTTTAGCCCTCCCTTCGTGGTTTTTGCTCATTTGCTCTAAAAACTTTCAAAGGACCCTCTAAAAGCTTTGGTGATTCGGATACCCATTTGGACACTCTACAAGATTTAGGAGATGAGGTGGTCTGATATGTCCATACAAGTACGGCCCCCAAAATGGCACTTTTCAAGGGTTTAAGGTTTATGTGCTTTCAACAAAGGGTTTTATGGGACTCCACACTCATATTGAGGCTCTGCACAACAACCCTCCTTCATACCAAACACTTGGCTCTATCAAATCTGATCACCCCTGCAAGAAATAGGAAGAATAACAGTCATGTTCCCTAGTCGGGCTATGGCAAAGCTCACCTAGGGCATGCTTTCAAAATGCTCAAAAGCAACTTCTAGGTCTTGAAACTTTGTATATACACTGTACACGGACTCCATTACTCAAATCCCAAGGGCCATAGAGAAAACACAATGGGAATTCAAGTTAGAGCCATTCCTAGGGCCTTAACTGCTTTACTCAGGCCGAGAGCAGTGAAACAAGAAAGAATTTCAAAACACCAGTTAGATCTGTATAATGAAATGACACAAGTACTTCCTAAGCACCACAACAGCGCAGACTAAGCACCCATGAAGGTACAGTACGGAATTTAATCCATCTAGTACGGACTGCTATAAGCAAATTAACAAGTTTTTGTGAAAATTAGGAAATTGCTTCAAGTTGCTTATTGAGAAATTCAATTTTTGATCCTCCAACTCTTCTACAACATTTTGAGAGGCCTTATATATGCCTACTCAATCAAAACCAACCACCAATCGGACCTCTAACTACCGATTTGAGCATTTTGTAAAAATTGCTCACATTGTTGCAAAATGTTGTCAAGCAAACATGACAACTTTTACTCCACAATGCATTTTTACAACTTTTGCATATCTTCACACTCTTAACCCCCTAGGATGGTTTCATACCATCAAATAAACATTTTTAAAAGCCTTATGAGGCCTTACAAGGAGTTTTACACAATTTTGCTATATGATGCCATTTTAAGCTTACAAAGGCACATAGGCCAAAACTGAGTAAACAAGCTAAGATTAATGACCAACAAACTACAAAACAAACTCAAGCACATTCTTGGACTCTTCAATAGTCCTTTATTCAATCATTGACCCAATGAGGATCATTCACTCCAAAATTTGAAAATTCATCAAGAAACCTCGGGTGCTCCTGCACCACATGGTTAGTGGTAGTGGCACTATAGTTGTTTGTGATTCAAATGACATTGAACTAAATGTTGAGTTTGATGTTTTCAATGAAGAGCAATATAAAAATTATTGAATATTGATCGTATTTTTCATTGAAAATTGACATTTGACAATCATTGAATTATTATACTATGAATTTTCAGTATTTTCTTTTTTGCAAATTATGAGGTATCCAAATATTTCATTTATTGCCAATGAGTGTTACTCTTTTAATATTACTGTATATATCTGTGTGTGTGCGCGTGTGTCTGTGCGTCTGTGCGTCTGTGTGTGCATGTGTGTGCGTGCGTGTGTGCATGTGGGTGTGTGTGTGCGTGCACGTATGTGTGCACGTGAGCGCATGTGTGTGTGTGTCGATATGTGTGTGTGCGCCCGCGCATGTGTGTGCGCCCGCGCGTGTGTGTTGTGTGTATTGTGTGCGTGTGTGTGCATGTGTGTCTCTGTGTGTGTGTGTGTTTGTGTGTCTGTCTGCGTCTCTGTGTCTGTGTCTGTGTCTGTGTGTGCGTGTGCGTGTGCGTGTGCGTGTGCGTGCATGTGTGTGCATGCATGTGTGTATGTGTGTGCATGCATGTGTGTATGTGTGTGCATGTGCGTGTGCGTGTGCGTGTGCATGTGCATGTGCGTGTGTGTGCACGTGTGTGTGTGTGTGCATGTGTGCGTTGTGTGCATGTGTTGTGTGTTGTGTACACGTGTGTGTGTGTTGTGTGTGTTGTGTGTGTGTGCATGTCTGCACGTGTGTCTGTATCTGTGTCTGTGTGCATGTGTGCGTGTGTGTGCGTGTCTGTGTCTGTGTCTGTGTCTGTGTTTGTCTGTGTGGCTGTGTCTGTGTCTGTGTCGTGTGTTTGTGTGAACCCATACTCTTACCCAAAGGAAAAAAAGCCATACCAATGTACCCATACGAAGACTAGCAACCTAGGTATAGATGATAAAATAGACACCAAAACACTCACGTTTAGGGATTGGGAGAAAGATGCCTATATCACCTCGTGAATATAATATAAATATAGCCATAGCCTTCTTAAAGTCCCATACCCTATTTAAAAAATGATATCTCCATCCCTATGTCTAAGGTCTCTTGCTAACTATGGAAGCTAACAATACCAGATGAAATCCAAATGAAAAAAATAGAATGATCAAATGGATTCCCAAATAAATGGTAAGTTGCAGATTAGAAAATTTCTCTACAAAGCCCAAATCTCAAATGACAAAAGCAAAACTTCTTGAAAAGTACCATGAAGAAACTCTTTATAGAAAAGCAAGGAGAAATATGTGCATAAAGAATGAGATAAAAATGGGGTTAATTGTATTAAAAAAAAATGTGTTGTTCAATGTGATAGTTCACTTTATCTCAGAATACAAAAACGTAAAATTACAGATATTATAATTGAGGAATGAATCAGAATTCTTTCATGTTTATTCGATATTTTAAGATAACTACCATGCTAGTCAATTGGTCAATTAAGTACATTCAGCTAGCATATATAAGATATCCTTGGAATAGTTTCACCTCATTTGCCACATTTACTTCCATGCATCTTAAATTCAGTTGAATATTTTTTTCAGAAAGCTCAATGTCACTGTATATAGCAATTTGAAATTTACCTTTGCATTTGTTGAACCACTTATGAACCATAGTAGTTCCTCAACCACTCCACGCCAGAAAACTCGCTATGGTAATACATGAAACAGTACAGTCAATAATACAGACTTCCAACCATGAAAATATACAGAACGGACTTGCAATCATTCTTGTATGTCTTTTGAGGGAAAATGAAAACTTTGACTGAAACATATAATCACAATAAGACAACATATAACTTCAAAATAGATTGAGTTTTAACAAATTAACCCATAGAGATGGACAAAGACAACTTATCACCTTTGTTGTTAGAAGCGGAAAACACTTGCGTAGATTAAAGCGCATCTGGAAAGATATTAAAACATCAGAAATAGGACTAATAAATTCAAGGGTTTATTCATTTAACTCTGTTATATAAGTAAACAATAAATCAATAATCAA
The DNA here is from genome assembly GCF_030272615.1 of Cryptomeria japonica. Taxonomy (NCBI): domain Eukaryota; kingdom Viridiplantae; phylum Streptophyta; class Pinopsida; order Cupressales; family Cupressaceae; genus Cryptomeria; species Cryptomeria japonica. The sequence continues at coordinate 829,485 of NC_081412.1, read as the reverse complement.
AGCAAATTTAATTCACTAAAAAGAATAAGAAACAAAAAACCTGACAACCAAACTTTGACAGTGTGCCAGTTCCTGTCCGATCTCCCTTGTCAATCCCATTTGAAATGATATCCTGTATCAACCTAAGATAAAAATACTCCTCATGTCTTTCAAAGATGAATTTGGGAAGAAACTGATATCGCCGAGATTCAAACCCATCATAAATATTCTTGGTTGTAGATCCATTGTCAACGCTTTGAGAAGACACTAAGGTGTCCATACTAGAAGAGTTTCCGAATCGAACATAGGTTGAGAAAGAAAATCGAATATCATTTTCCACAGAGGGTGATAATGAATACCAAGGCCGAAATATAGATTTATCTATGGGAGGCATGAATGTGTCACATTCAAATGGAGTCTCTATTTCAGTGATGTGGATTGCATCACAATTAGGTTCAATGAGGGCTCCTCTGAAAAAAAATCATAAATGGAACTGTTTTAGTGCAATCTGATGACATACTAAAGCTAAAATTGTGAGATAAACCACTGCATTTGAGATAGCAATGGGTGTACCTAAAAACCTGACAACCTCCAATGACAAACACTGTCTCTATAGACAAAGCATATGGAGGAGCTGCAAGCATCTGAAGAGCTGAATGCAAACTCCCGCACATAACTACATTCTCCATGGTTGCAATGTCAAAGCTACCTGACCGACTTAGCACAACATTCAAGCGGCCTGGAAGAGGCTGATTCTTGTTTGGAATACTTTCCCATGTCCCGCGTCCCATTATGATGGCATTCTTCTTTGAAGGAACTGAAGTGTGAGATGTGACTTCCTTGAAGAACTTCAGATCCGAAGGTAGTTTCCATGGAAGCTTCCCATCCTTTCCAATGCCCATTGCTGATGTTGCAGCTACCACCACTTGGAAGGTTCTCATAGGCTCTGAGGGCACATCAGAAACTCCTTGTGGGATGCTAGAGCTGAAATTATTCGCCATAGTTGCCATGGTTGAAATGAAAGGAAAGATGAATGGGTAAGAAAATTGTTGTGATTGTTTCTGGACAAGTGAAGCCGTTATCTGGCGTTATCTGGGAAATGGCCAATATTGAGTTCTTGTAATTCTCTACAAGCCAAAAAGGAAATAAATTTAGTACTATGACAACACAAAATAATCACAGCAGATTCTAGGCCATTTTGCATTAGGGAAAAAACAAAGCAAATATCGCACCTTGCAAACCATACAGAATGCTGACACACAAAGAGAAGAGTCAAAGCTAACCAACACCAAAGAGACTAAGAGAGGAAGTAAAAATATAGTAATTAAAACTATCCACTTGCTAAAATGCTGATGACAGAGACCATATAGACAAATTCTAGAAAATGTGTAGATGTTGTAAAAACGACCCACGTACTAAATTGTGTAGAGCGGTTGCACAGTAAACACACTGATAAAAACAACAATGGAAGCCTTGCAAATTCTAAAGTTTATCAAACCTGTTTACAGTTAACATGTTGAAAAAATCACTGTATGAATTGGATATCTGAAGGCTATTGTGAATATCAAAAAACATCAAAAGACATGAGAAATGGCCAGCGGATTTTTCTGACAAAATGGCTTTAACTACATTCAAAATGTAAAGAATATGTAAAAGCGTGTAACTTGAAGAAAGCTGAAGGCGAATACATCTCCAATTAAACTGTTATATATTTCACCCGCAATAAAACAAATTCTTGCAGATCTTAAATCAGACGCAATAATACAAAATCTCGAGTATTTATTTTAGAAATGAGTTTTCATAAAAACATTTTTGTAGAAGTATAAGCATACATTGATAAATTATGTTCCAGATGAATTTGACTTAAAACTTGGGATATCATTTTAAGATCTAGATTTTTTATATGAACGAACTTTAGCATGTATTAATACTACAGATGATTCAATTAATTCTAAAACTGAATCTCTATAAAAACAATATTCTGAATGAATAAAAGAGCACGCTAGAATAAATAATACAGATGATTTAGCTTATGTAAAAAGAATCATCTAAAATGATAAATCCATCTTATCTGTACCTCTTAAAAAAACATCGTCAAACTCTGAAAAGGGGCGAATCGCCCTTATAAGACGCTTAAACCGGACCACTTTTTTTGCGGGTAACATCAAACTGAACAGTAATAACATATTTTTGTTTTTAAAAAACATGGGTAGCAAAAGGGCATTATAGAAAGCAAACCTGGAAAAGAAAATTGACTTTTTGTAGAGGATTTGGGAGAAAACGATTCTTCCTGAACCAAATTGAACCGTTCGTTTTCTGGATTAAATTGCAGGTGAATCCAGCTTGGCGGAAAAAGACCCAAGGGCCTGATATGGTGAGAAATTTATGCATTTTGCAAGAGTTTGCGACGCAGAAATGCCATTGGGGCTTTGCTCTTGTATCTTGAGCTCCTATGGCGGGAGATATGTTCGACAACACATTAAAATTGTGGTTTTTAAAAAAGTTATTAATAGTTACCTAGGTAAGTGACAAAACATAAAAGATTGTAATTTTTATAAAATGTTGTTAATGGAGTGGGGGCTAAAGATTGATATTGCTACATGGATGGAATCCAGTTCTTGCATCAACAATCTAGAATGCTTGGGAAGGATGTAAGATGGTAAAATTAATTAATTTCAATTGAATTTTTATTATTTTCTATTGTGTTTTAATTTTGTTATATATTTTTAGTTTTGATGTAGTATATGGTCAAAGAAAGTGGAATCAAGTGGAAAGCAAGTGATATGCAACTCATTGATAGCTTAACCACAACATAACATGATGGCCTTCACCTTTATTTTGAACTTGTAGTGACAAAATGTTAGTAGATGTTGAGACAAATGTGGGAAACATCTCTCACTTTCCACTACACATAGGTAATGATGGTTTCTCACTTTCCACTACACCTTGGAACTCATACTACCACCTAGATTGCAAGCCCGCCCACCCCTTTTTGTCCCTACTTTTACCTGTCTATAATGGGGGGATCTTGAATCGAGCATAGAAACTATTTAATAACACTTGTTTCTCTTGACTCGTTTACTTGGTTTGTCTACCTAACCCTCTCTCCCTATCTTGGTCAACTTGTTGATTCAATCCAACTCCACACAATTTACACAAGCAAGATGAGAAAGAGTTGTGAGCCCTTCCCTCTATATAATGTTTACTCATTAATCCAAACTAAAAATTTCCTCTCGGCAAGGCTTGAGATAATGTGGTTAAATCCGAGCTATGGTGAACTAAAATTAATTATAGTGTAAAGAATCTACCTATGATGAGAATATCTATTAATGATGAGAATGAAATTAGCGGATAATTTCTACCTTTATTTTCATTGGGAATGGATGGAGATCTAACACATACTTTGACTGGATTATATGTAGATTTTACAAATTTGGAGTGCATGTATTGTTTCATACAAAATGTGTGACAATTCAAGGAAACAAATTGAGCTATGGTAAGGATTTAAATGTTTTAGAGGTACATTTGTAGTAGTGAAGAATGAGGTTTATTCAATAAAAGTTGTGTGGGATGAAGTGATGGCTCTTGTTTGCGAGAACTTAATGGAGGAATGTTGGATGCATTAGAGATGTTCCTTAAATGCAGAGTTGTTGCACTAATTATAAGCTTGATGGCATTGGAATTAAGCTTTGGGAAACTAAGTATGTAAGGGGGAAATCAATTAGGATTTATGTAGAGCATTAGAAAGAGTAAAGTGTTAAAATTTTGATATTTTACAAATTGAATAATTTAATTGTTAGGAAGAATGGTGTTGTACGCCTTGTTGAAATATTCTAGCTTTGTTGGTTTAATTCTTAAGAATTTGGACTTTGTTATCTATTGAGATTTATAATCTCTCTATGTGTCCATTTCCAAAACCTTTATTATCATCATGTTTTAGGATTATATCACATCAAGTTTCTTTTTAAAAAGGTGACTTGTTTTGATGGGAGTCTCTTAAGCCATGCAACTTATGCCTCCAAATCTCGTTGATCTATCAGCCTCACTTTGTGCCAACTTGATATAACCTATTTTTTTAAGCTTGTTGTGGTTTCATGTATTTAGTTCATTGTTAACAAGGCTCCCACTTGAATTAATGAATTAATGAAGGAAGGAATTTTAATGATGTCCACGAGACCAAGCAGTCTAAGGGCCCAAGAGATGCAAAATTAAAACATTTTCAAATTATTTTCAATGTCGGTTATTATATTATGATCTTGAGCAAGAAACTCATAGTTTTGTGAAGTCTTAGCTCATCAAATAGCTCATTTATATTGAACACCTTCAATTTGTTATCAAATTGACTAAGATAAATCCATGCATTGCACACTCCATGATGAAGTGTCATTCACTTTCAACCAAGCCCTTTGCTACAAAAAATGCAAGTTTTATTCTCAATGTTGTCAATCTACCTATTCTACATCTAAGATGATGAGAACTAGTCGTCAATTGTGTGATTACAATTTTAGCCTTTCCTTTAATTGCAAACCTCAAGTATGTGTTTTTGACATGCTTCCATGTGGAGTTGAATTCTTTGACATTTTAATCTTTTTTCGATGTCCACATCACAATCTTGAATTCTTCTAACACCAACTTTTTTATCTCCTCATTAGTGAATTAGGACATTCATGCAAATTAATGCCCCATTTTCCCATCCAATTGTTTTTACATGTTTGTTTCAAGTCTTCTTTCTACAACCTAGTTCCTCTTTTCAACGACCATATTGGGCCAACAATGCTTTTCCATGTTTTCAACCTTTTTTAAGTAAGTAGCTTAACAAATGAATTATCATTGATGCCTCTATTGGGATTATACCAGCCTTAGATAAAAAGATCTCATATAGGATCATTGATTTGACTTTGAAGCTACTAGTGATTGAATTCTTTCTACTTATAGCCACTCTTGGCTTGAAATCCTACTTCACAAACCTCGCAATCATAGAGGACAATCAGCACAACCAACAAATTGAAGAACAACTCCACTTTCCTACATCTATTCTAAAAAGGTAAGAATCTCTCTATCCTCAAATACTTTTTATTCTCATAGTGCGTAAATTATCATCTATCCAATTTACACCTCATGTTTATGCCCCTAATTTAGTGTGTCCTGCCCTCATTTCCTTTCTAGGTCCATTTGTGTCTATTCTCCAGTTTTGAGGCCATGAACAACTTTTTATGGGTCCTACCATGTGATACCCACCCCATTTTAGCATTGTTTTGGTCTTGATTGTGGTGGGAACCCCCTGGTCTGAACCATGGCGCCCCAAAATGCCATGGTCCTGCTCAATCAAACCCCAATTTGAAATGGGGTAGGGGCTATATCTCATCGGTAAGATTTGATCCTCATGGCTCCACATAATCGTTGGAGGTTGGCCCGATCAATAGTTTACCTAGAAGCCCCTATATAGAGACATTTTTTCAACCTAATTTCATCTAAGCAATTGAATTCTCCATGCCTAATACTTGTGTATCCATGAAGCATTAATAATTAAGCATTTCCAGATATCTTTGAGGCTGCATATTCATCATTCAACCATTGTGGAGCAAAATAACATCAATGTTTTGCAAGCATGTGTGTGTGATTAAGGCTTTGCATGTGTCATTCCATTTCATACAACATATGTGATTACATCCAAAGAGCAAAGCATCATCATCAACAATTGCAGATCTGAGATATATCTATTCAACATTTATTTTTATATTTGCATTAAATTTCATTCAAGGTAAATTCCTAAATCAAGGTTTTACTTAGGCAAACCCTATTCCCTACAATTTCTCCTTTCTTTCTATGTGCGGGAAACGGGTATAGAGTTGCATTCGAGAGGATTAACATAATTTACAAAGACGAACAAGTTCAGCTTTTGATCATGAGAAATTTGGAGGACCATGGCGAATTGATACTACCTTGTCCCAAAAAATTATGCCTAACTTTTGGGAACATATCTGTGACATCTTATTTTACTCAAATCCATGTTGGTGTATCCATATGATGACTATAGCTCATTGTTTCTACACAATCTCTTCAATAATAACCTATTTTGTCCTAGTATTCAACAATTCAAATCAATTGATAAGTAGGAGGTATTTTCCATAGCAAATCAAACCATGATATTGCTATCAAGGTTCAACCATGTAGTTTTTGAGTCACCCATCCCAGTACTACTCCAAGTCAATTGTTGATTTGAATGTTTATGTTCTATGTTGTTTATCTTCTCATTGTAATTGTTAAAGTTTTCAAATTTTCTATATCTCTCCTTCTTAGATTGGTGTAGTAAGTATTTCCACATACCTTACTTCTTTCACAAGGATTGAAATTCCAACACATTTTCTAGATCATCTCTAGTTATCTTTACCCACCTATCTCTTTAATTTTCTCCTCAAAATCATCTATAATTTCTTATCAATACTTCTACCCCATTGTGTCCATATTTATAACCATTCCTTTTCTACCCCTTCATCAAGTTGTGAATGGATTTTTCAAGGTCAAAATCCCTATGCACATTAATGGTCATTCTTAAAAAATTGGAATATTTAGACACCTTATTGAATCTCTTCATTCCCTTCATGGTGAAATCACCAATAGCAATTTTCTCTATGAGGAAACCTTTCTTTTGGTGTTATTTAAATGATAATTATCTATTAAATGCATATTTTCTTTATAATTTTCAACTATCTATTTTTTTATAAAAAAAAGGTAGACTGCACCAAATGTTAGCTCTTAAAAAGTGCATGCAAATTCATTTTTTTTTTTTGGCAAAAGGACGAAGCCTATAATATATTATTAATAGATAATAAGATGATTACAAAATACAAAAAGATAATTAAGACAAAAGTCCTCCTAAGTTGCCAAAAACTACCTATGAGAGGGGTGAAGAGCATATGCACCCAAAAACATCAAAAGACATACAAAATATATGAAGCTAGTCAAAAAGCAGAGCTTCGGTCAAGACTAGATGACTAGAGCCTTAAAAAACATTGAACAACAGAGAAAGAATATATACAAAACTATTGTCCATCATCAACCAATATGATCAAAAGTGAACATTCGTAGCCCATTTTAACCCTCCTTTAAGTAAGCCAGATCAGTTGGATTTGGGAAGGAGGAAACATAGTCGTGTGGATCTACTTCTGCATATTTAATTAACTCACAAATTCCATCAAATTTGTGAAGAGCTTTCGTGAATAGATGTTTCTCAATTACTTCTTTGTGCATGAAAAGCCATTAATGAAAGCGAGTTGAAGATTGATATTTGAAGGACCATTAATCATGGAAATGAGAATTGACTGAGAAGTAGACACTTCCAATACTTCTCTTTTGTTCAACAAGCCACTAATCCATTGCAACCCATCAAATATATTCTAGCTATCCAATTATGTAGAGAAACTCTCCCAAGTGTATAAGGCTGGATGAATGAAAGCACCCACAATCAATTTTGTGATGTCTTTAGACCAAGTAAGATCCATTATGACTGTGCCAAACCAGGATGATACCCGTGAGGGAAGTAAGAAAGGGTTCAATTGAAGCTACTCCTCTCCAATTACTATTGTGATGGTGCGTTGAAAGTTTGAGCAAGGAAAACACAATACCGAAGATAGATTAAAGAGCGGAATTGGTGCTCTTGGCATGTCTACATACTTTCCTTGTAGGGTTACCTGAAATGTCATGTGTAACCAAATATTTACAAAGAGCGCAAGCCAAACTGAGAACAATGTTAAAACACACACCCATCCTGCTTATATTTTTTGTAGGCACACATTGCAATGATGAAAATATATGTAATCATATTGCATTCATGAAATGTAGAGCTACCACGAGCCAACAATGCATTTTGATATGAAATGCGAGTGGACACGAGTGAAGAGAGGATGAAATCTACTACTTGGCTGCTCACGAAGAGATCAGTATGCTTAAAGGACATACTATTGATTTTGTGACCTTGCCGCCACACAAGTATGCTTAAGAACAAAATAACACAAACCAACTATTGTATTTGAAGATATAAGTATCGAGTCCTTTATATTAATCCTTGAAAAATTTAGTTGTAGAAAAGGATTAGATACGTGAGTCGAATGTGTCAAAGCCTAAAGACATATGTTGCAAGACCTGTTGAAACAGGGGACGACAAGCACCAAGTGTCACTTACTTTGTCTTCAGAGCAGTCAAAGGACAAAAGATCCTTTTATATTGCATGATAATTGATTGTGGCATACCAATCATGGGTGAGAAAAGCAAATCACTGGCCTAAGCATTAAACTAAATGTACTATGTGTAGCAATTGATGGACGACCTACATTCTACACAAACAACAAGAGTTAGTTTAAAAACCTAGGAAGGGGGCGCAATTTTTGCAAGAGACTCGTCTTTAATTCTTTTGGCAATCTCTTCATCCTCCCAAAATTCCTCTACTGACAAAAAAATTCTCACCCTCCTAAATGTCACAACCCTTATTCGATAGAAGATATGCAAGATGGTTTGCTTCCCTACAACAATGCACAATATTGTAATTACCAATGTGAGAGAGAATATGATGTGCTTCCTGAATAATGTAGTTGATTCTCCATTTCGGTGTTTTATCACCTTTGAGAGCTAAAATGATATTCATTGAGTCTCCTTCAATTACCTAGTTCTTAATTCTCCGAGAATATGCTAATTTAACACCAAGAATGTTATACCCCATTTTGACATTACTATTTACTTTTACTTATTTTGGTTAAAATATTGTAAGCATATGAATATGCTTAGAATATATTTGGAAATTGAATGAGTGTGCAATCATTCTTATATCTTGAGATATTTAAAGATGGAATATATGATGTTTTAATAAGAACTGACTATTGTTGTAATGTGTTGAGTTGGATGCAGGAAATGAATGATCCTCTAGAAGGGAGGAAGAGTATCACTTGAGAGAAAAATTTGGTTCAACAATCTTAATATATGTGCCTTATTGAATTATCACACTCTCACCACCTAGTTGGTCAAGTTGAGTTTGATTAGTTGGGTAGAGATAAGATGCCTTTTGTCGAGTTGGTTATGATTAGTGAAGTATCGATATGTCATGGTTTGTGTATACTTGTTGAAATATCGTATCAAATCTCTATGATAAATTTCAATCTTTATGCTTTTATATCTATCTATCAATATATTAATTGATGGATGTGTGTGTGTGTGGGGTAAGAGTTTATATATATCGATCGTTGATTATAAGTATTATTTGATTATCAAATTTATAGATTTAATATATTCGATTTTATATATACATATATACACATTAATATATATTTGAGTATTTTTATAATGTTCTATAGTTCAAATTTAATACTTGTTTATTTGGCATATAAATATATACATATTAATAAATGTATATTTATAATATTATATATATACACATATATTAATAAGTATATAAATATATATTTATATATTATATTGGCCTAAATATTTATACCAGATAGGGGTCGATCAAACACCACATAATGATGAGTGTAGAGTGGTTGATATACATGCCACCACGCAATTCTTAATGGCTCGGTTTATTGCCACGAAGAAAGAAGGATAGGAGAGGGTGCCCACCATAAAAGGTGGCGCACCCTACGCCAAAGGGGGAGGGCAGTGATAGTTAAACCACCACCCTAGTCTTTAGTAAGTCAAACACTCCCACCCTACACACGTGGTTGGTGGGATTATTCCATGCAACTCGTAAAGGAAAAGGGAGGGGATGTTAATAATAACAAGTCCCATGTTTGAGCATATTGTGGTCAACTTATTCAAACCACTTTTCTAGGAATAGAAAGTGGAATTTAGGTATATAAAAAGATTAATTCATAGGAATATAAGCTATTTCTAATATATGGGATAGAGATGGAGTCCTATTTGTTTAAGTATTTATATATCCCAAGTGAAGGTATCGACCTAGTTAATAGGAAATATTCTTTTCTCATAGGAAATTATGAGTTAGTAATATAGTAATAATTTAGTGGACATGCTAAATATAAGGGAAGACTTAGTCATTAGGCATATGTTAATTAGAGATAGAGTTATGTTTGCATTTGGTAACTAGAGTTGGTGATAGAGTTTTATTTGAATAGGTAAGTGTTGTTAGTCATCATATTTTGACTAAGTAAAGAGATGACTCGTAGTATCATTTTTATGGATTGTTATGTGTCGACCAAGGAGCTAGAGAGTAGCCACATAGTCTTAGTGGTGACGATAGGTAAGAGAGATGTGGAAAATTGGAGAGCTTAATTAGAGCCACAAATATCTCATACTTTTGAATAAATAGATAAGCTCATTTGGAGAATTGTATTCCATTCCATTTCATTTGTCTCGTTGCTTAGAGATTTTATCATCTCTCACATTTTGCTCTCATTCCATCTCAGTTATCCATCTCCATAATATTTTCCATTGCTTATTGTTCTTTGTTTCGAAGTTCTTCGTTAAGAGAAGAGGATAGTTCAAGAGTTGTGAGGAAGTGGGTTAGTTGCTAATGGGGAAGGCTTGGGAATGTCTGTGTTAGTGGATACGTTGTGAAGCTAGCATCAATGGAGGAAGGAATCGACAATGCATGGTAGCTATAATCGAGGCATGAGTATTCTACCTCTCTTTTATATCGATATTATATAAATAGATTATGATGTTGGGTAGGCTCAATTGAAGCTATGATAGGAATTGTGTTCCTTGTTGTACATGTTTTCTTGTGTGATGGAAACTTGTAATCTTATGATTGGATTCACGTAGGTGATTAATTATGCTTTATTTAATCAATGATTGAAATTAAGATACTTATAGGATATACATTATAGAGTTGATAGAAACTCGATAATCCTTATGATTAGATATACATTATGTATGTAATAGCTAAGATGGAGCTAATCTATGATATGCATGTATAGTACATGGGAGTGATTGATTTGGTTAATCCCAGGGATAGGTGAATCCATAGATGCCCGAATAAACCTAGATAATTATTTTATTATTTGACCTTATGAGAAAGGTGTGTATCTATAGTATATGAAATGAATGAGTTGGTAATCTAGGGTTAGATTAACTAGGGTTGGGAATAACCTAAATGTTTCCTATTAGAACTCATTGGATGAATATGGGCTAGTTAAATGGTTGGTTTACCAAATAGAGCAATGAAGTGGGTGGACATACAACTCTCGCTTGAAGTATTGGGTGATGAATTCTTAGGCCTAAGTAGTGTAGGTTGCCACTGTCGGTTCACTGTGATCCACGTTTACATACTAGGCAAGGAATGTCATACATGTAGGTTGTAGCTTATGTATGGTAACTCTAGTTATGTAGGACACGACACTATGCTTAAAAGGCTATATTATATTGTGAGGTTACCAAACCAAACTCTTCATCAAAGGGTCGGCCTACTTCAGCTAGAAGAGGCACAAGGGGTTGCTAAGTCTTGGTTGGGTGGAAAAGCGCTTGAGTGATGCTCTTCCTCATGCAGTTGGTGGTCGATATTTGAGGATGTATGTCAGGAAGGACATCTAGACCATTATGTTTCACTTATGTACTCTTTGAGCTCAATTGAAGTTTTATTTGTATTCAAATATTCCTAAAGTAAATAGAAGTTTGAAAAGGATATTCTAAATGCATTTATATTTTTTATGAATATGACATTGTATATGTTTCATGATGAATGAAAATGAAAAGTGAATTATTTCAATTATGTATCTGGAATTGAAAAGGAAAAGAATTTTTATTATTGGTATTTTGGCAATGTATTTCTTTTTACTTGTGGGATAAAACTTGGTAAAATGAAAGGCTAGAACAAAGGGGATGTTACAAAGAAGGAGAGCTTTGACTTCTGCAACATTGTTTGTACCATATGGGATCCTAGAAATTGTAGCTTTGACAACTCAACCCTTATGATTTTTGAGCACACAAACTATGCCAGATTTTCCCAGATTCCCCCTTGAAGCACCATCAAAATTAATCTTGTATAAGTTCATACGAGGAGATTTCCATCTGTTCTCTTTTCTATTTACTTTTTTGCTTGAGTTGCACATAAGGCTACCTTTGAAAGGAGTTTTTATGAATTTCCATTCATTTAATATCTCATTGTTCCATGAGGTGAATGATAAATCAAGCTTCTTGTGCTTAGTTGTATGAGAATTAACAACTTCTAAAATGGTCATTTCAATTCTATCAAAAACCAGGTCAACACTATTGTTCTTCTTCTGAAAAATGTGTATGTTTCTTTCCTACTAGATATTCCAAACTAGGATAGTTGGGACAACATCCCAAATAATTGCAAAAAAGGAATCTCCAAATAGCCTCGACCACGATTCAAAAACCAAGACAAAAGTTGTTGGAAAGGAATTATCTAGTTGAGTTTTCTTAACAACCACATCCAACATTCTTGTGAAAACTTGCAATTTAGGAGCAAATGCTCCAAGGATTCCTTTTATTCTCTACACAAAACATAATCAAAGGGTTGAGCTATCCCTAAAGAAGTAAGCCTATCACTTGCAAGAATTCTCCCCTTTAATTCCAACCAGGAAAACACACATGCTTTCTACAAACCTACCTCTTTCCAATAGAAGGAAAATATCCTAGATGGAAATGTATCATCTCTAAAGTTTAACACCTTATACCCTTACTTGACTGAATAAGAACCAGTTTTGGAGGGCAGACAAATAAGAGTATCCTTTGCATCTTTATATAAAATTAATCTATGCTAAAGTGCATTAAGAAGGGTTTATTTTTTATGGGAATGAGCAGGGATGGATGAGAAATATTTCCATTGTACTACCACCATGTCATTAGTATGGGAGAGCTTGAAGTAATCATTCAACATGCTACCCTGATTTCCTTTATGTCATCCAAACCTTGCAAATGAGCTAGTGGAGGATATTCATTCCATGAATCTTCCCAAAATCTAATTGTCTTCCCATCATGAACTAGCCAAGTTAAATTAGGGAGAAATTTTTTCCTACAGTTTAGCAGAAAATTCCACATTTGGGACCCTTGTAGTGGATCTAAGATTGTAAAAATTCTTTTTTGGCTCCTCCAAGTCAAGATATTTAGCTCTAATGATAGAAGCCTACATTGATCTACTATCATCATATAACTTTCATACAAGTTTGCCACCTAGAGCTGAGTTCCTTTCCTCAAAGTTTTGAATCCCTACTCCCCCACAATTCTTTGGCAGACAAATTTTCTCCCATGCCAACAAATGAATTTTATCTTTTGGATCCTTATTCTCTTTCCATAAGAATTTCCTCAAGAGAGATTCCAATTCAGATTGAACCTATTCAGGCATAGGGAGAACATACATAATGTAGTTTGGAATTGTAGATGGTACCAATTTGATCATAAGGATTTTTCCTACCAAGGAAAGTCATGTGTTTTTCCACGATGCTATTTTGTTCTTAATTAAGGACACAATGGATGACCAGAAACAACCCTTATTAAGGCCTGAAAATAAAGGTATTCCAAGGTACTTACAAGGCAACGTTGCTTTCTTGAAACCAAGAGTGTTTAGAAGTCGATTAGAAAAAAAAGGTGACTAGTGCAAAAGAAAAACTTTTGATTTAGCTGCATTCACTTTTTGACCTAAAACGTCATAATATAATTGAAGAGTTTGTATAATCACCTTGGCTTCTCTAATCGAGGCTTCCCCAAATAGAACAATATCATCTGCAAACAAACAATGTGTTACTGCCAACTAAGTTTGTGGAATAAGGATTCCTTTCTAGATGTTTACATTGTGTTGAGATGAGACCATTCTACTTAAAGCTTTTGCCATGATAATGAACAATGATGGAGGAAGGGGATCTCCTTAACGAACTCCCTGGGAAGAGTAGAAGAACCCAGAAAGGATGCCATTAACAATGACTAAAAATTTAGCCCCAAAGATGCAAGATAATATCCATTTACTCCACATTTTAGAAAACCCAAAAATGAGAAGAACTATGTGAAGGAAATAATAATTTACCCTATCATATGCCTTCAACATGTCAAGTTTGATGGTCATAGCCTCCAAGTTACGAGATGCAACTAAATGAACCACTTCATGAACTACTAAAGCCCCTTCTATCATTTGTTTCCCTGGAACAAAACCTCCCTTTCATTGAAAAATGATCTCAGGAATAATTAGAGCTAGTTGGTTGAGATTGCTTTTGTAACTATTTTTTAAATCACATTACAAAGAGAAACATGTCTAAAATCTATAAATGAGGATGGATTTTCCATCTTTGGGATTAAAGAAATAAGAGTTGTGTTAAACTATTTTAGCATATTACCATTCTTTTTGGATTCTTCAACCACCCTCCATATATCTAAACCTAAGAAGTCTGAACATTTCTAAAAGAAGAAACAAGTAAATCCATCTAGCCCTGGTGCCTTATTAGGATGCATGAAAAAGACTATTGTTGTAACTTCCTCTAATGAGAAAGGCTTTAATTCTAAATTATCTTGGTTTATTACTAGGGGAGGTATATGTTGAATTACCTCTTGAATTTTTTATTCTATATCTGCCTCTTTCCCTGTAGAATTTGAGAACAAGGAGGAGTAGAACAAGACCGCCTCCAATTGAATCTTTTCCTTATCTGTAATAACATCGATTGAGGCACTCTTAATCTGTGATATAAGATTAAGAGATCTCCTTATTTTTGCTGTTGAATGAAAGAACTGCATATTTTGATCTCCATCTCAAAGCCATTGCTCTCTTGACTTATGTTGAACCAATATATCTCCTCCCTTTGTAGTATTTCTTGAAGCTGCAAGTTAAGGTCAATTTGTTGGTTATATGAACTCTCATTGATACATTCTAAATGATTTCCTCATTAAGGACTCTAATTTTATCTTCTATTTCACTTTGGGTCTTAAATATATTTTTAAAAACTAGTCTATTCCACACCTTGATTTGAGATTTAAGCCATTGGAGTTTTTAACAAAATTGGTACATCCCAAATCCTCGAATAAAGGGAGATTTTCTCCACCATTCTTGCAACTATGGCAAGAGAGTTACATCCATAAACCACATGTGTTCAAACCTGAAGGATCCCGATGCTTTTTGAATAATGGAGAGAATGGAACATCCACTTGCAAAGCAAGATGATCTGATCTTGATAAAGGAAGAATACTGGATTGCAGGATACCAAACAAAAGACACCGAGTTGGATTAAAAAATAACCTATCCAATCTTTTTGAAATATGGTAGAATCGTGTCTTCTATTTGTCCAAGTAGCAATGCCATTTGAAGGTGTGCAGTCTCTCAGACCATTATTTGCTACAAAATCATTGAAAACCTGCATTGTCTTGGGGGGGAGGGATTATGCCTCTTGAATTATCCCTTAGAGATTACACTACATTAAAATCTCCACCTAAAATGAAAGGTGTATCTAGTGAAGATGCCATGGTTAGAGAAATAGCTTCCAACAAATACTTCTTACCCATTGTTGAAATGGGGCCCATAAATTGAGATCAAATGAAAGGAAACTTGATTAGTGGAAACCTGAACTTGAATTAAATTAGATTTTACTACAATGCTTTGTAGCTTTACACTAGCTTCCTTCCATAAGATGGCTAAACTACTCGATGCACCCAGAGATTGTGAGGTAACGTATTTCCAATTTTGATATCTTAATGAACTTTGTTACTACTTATCAAGTTGCCATTAGTTTTATGTTCAAAGTTATTCTATATACTCTAGTCGGTTATCTCTATCGAAATATTCAGTCAGTATGCACAGTCCAGTTGGTTATAGAAGAAAGTAGTCTCAGAGCGTAGTATACACCGATCTATCTACCGAGTATCATTTCATGTCTACCGAGCAGCAAACATGACACACCGAGTTGATATACACCGAGTGAAACGTGTTACCAGATTCATTGAACCTAGACATACATATGAAAACGTGTTACAAGATCGAGGAACATCTAAACGTTATCACATTGGAAATTGCACTTAAAAATTGTGTATGATTTTGAGGTCATCTAACCAATGAAATATTTTGCATGGTTATTCATTCGATAAAACATGTTTGTAAGATTGAATCAATGAATGGATCACCGACATAAGAGATCTATTTATACAACATGGATTAAGATCAGAAATATACATGTAGCGTGACAGAAAGGAAGATATAGAAATATATGAAGCAAGACATGTGAAAGCACTAAGTGTTATGACTGTTGCAGAGACACAAAGGTCACCGAGAAGGATTTCAGATAACAGTCAAAGAACAGAGTAAACAGAAGGGTTTACTGAGTTACTATATGGGTTACTGAGGTATGCTATAAGCAAGGTAATCTTATTCTGAGCACATAGAATCTGCTATAGCATTCCAGATGTAAAGTTGCAGATATTTGTAATGATTTTATTGTAATATTTTGAAGTTGTAAGAGAAACCTTTAACAGGGTAAAAGACTCTAATCAAGTCTATAAATTGTAAAGCCTCTAACTAGGTGCAACATTTAGTTGAAGTGTTGTAAAATCCTTTAGCAAGGTAGATCTAACAGATCTTGATACTCCTAACTGGGTAAGCTATCAGAAATAGCTAAACATGTAGCTCTAACCGAGCAACCTTTATTATTGCAGTAGTGAAGTTGTGTGTGTCATCCCCACTGCAGTTTTTCTCTCTAACCAAGAGTTTATGCGTAACCAAAATATATGTGTTATGGAGTGAATCATGTATGATTATTATCTACTTGTTTTAGCTTTATATTATGTTACTGCACTATTCTGTTTATGCATAACAGTAAAGTTATTATTGAAGAAAAGTTTTGAAGTGCTGATTCACCCCTCCCCTCTCAGTACATTAGCTTTCCATATTGGGCCTAACAATTGGTATCAGAGCTTCAATCTTGGAAAAGGGTTTAACTGCCTAAAGAGAAAGATCTTATCAATGGAAGGCTATAAACAATCTCGGAGGATTGTGTATCTGCAAGAAGAGTTGGATCATGCAAATCAAGTGATTGCAGACATGCAAAGGCAAATGCAAAAATCTCTGAAAGTGAGAAGAAGATTATCTGATGATTTGCAGGACTCTCAAGAGTTAGTGGAACAAATTGAGACATCATCTAAGAACAGTATGTCTAAAGAGACTGGAGAATTGATTGGAGTATTGAAAGAAAAGAACAAAGCACTGGCTGATCAACTAAAAGCAATGAAAGGAGAACATGAACATTTCAGCACACAGATGACTAAAAATCTTGATGCATTGAGGACAGCCGAGAATAAAGTAAGAGATCTAGAAAGAGAGAAACAACAACTTGAAGTCTTAGTATTAGATAAGGATGATGAAATCACAAGGTTGACTGGAATTCAACAAAACCTGTTAGATCAACTAGGTTATGCACATCATGAAGCAAATCTGAAAGATGATGAGAATCAAACATTGAAACTTGAAGTATCAAGGTTGACCGATGAACTCGAAACAGAGAAGAAATCCAAAGAAACACTGCAGAAGAGTTATGAAGCATCAAAGATGTTGGATGAGCAACTGAATACAAGAAGACCCAACAAAGATGCAGGACTCGGTTACAAAGGAAAAGACTCTACCGAAAAGGGAATCCATACCACCGAGAGAGGAGAATCATCAAAGCAAGTTGGAATCAAGAAGAACATCAAAATAAAGAAGCCTATTTGCAACTACTGTGGAAATCAAGGTCATACTGCCAACATGTGCCAAATCAGAAAAGGTAAGCAACCGAATGTCACTAAGTCCAATGGTTATTGTTACAATTGCAATAAATATGGTTACACATCTAATCAATGTAGGACAAAGTGTGTTAACAATTATCAAAAGGCAAAATTCAAAGGGTTTTGTAAAAACTGCAATAGATATGGACATAGTACCGAGAAGTGTTGGTTTAAGCAAAAGAACTATATGTGGTCTGCACACCGAGCAAATGCTAGAGGTTATTGAAATCACACAGGTCCTTACCGACAATATTCTGCAGTACCATGGGATTACAATACAAGGATATGGTGTGAATGTTGTGTAAGATATGGACATATAAGTGCCAACTATTTTGTAAGGTTTGGGATGAGCAACCGAAGATCACGGAGAAATCCTAGTATGGCATGTTTTCATTGTCACAAAGTTGGACACTTGGCTGGAGATTACAGAGATCAACCTAGAAAAGACACTGAAGAAATAAAAGACAAATTAAAGATGATTTGGAAAAAGAAGGAAATTGTGTCAAATGAAGAAAGCACCTTACCTACCGAGTTAGGTGCACCTATTCCAAATTAATCAGTAAAGGTATGAAGGGATTGCATTCTCTCAAGGTTAAATCTTAATAGTTCCTATTCTATTATGTACTTAATTCAAAATCTGCATACTTAAAGATGTATTAGTAAGTTTGAAATTCTATCAAAGTCTTTTGGAGCACTTTATAGGAAACCTGTCAAGTCAGTGAATACAGGAAACCTATCAAGTCGGTAAATGAAGGAAGTTTGGTTACTCGGTTAAAGTGAAAAAAAAAGAAGAATTTTTAATGGAACCGAGTGCATTTAATGTTTTTGACCTAACCTGCACGGACCCCAATAAGGCATATTATGTATTTAAAGCATTTACGCGGTCATTTTTTCACTTACCAAGTTTTCGAGAGAGCAGAGCAAATCGATTCAAAGGCGATCAAACCTTCTACAAAGCAAATTCAAGGTATTTACATCAATCTCAATGCATTGTTAAGCTGGTTTACTGATCTTATCAAGTTGTCATTATCTGCTAAGTGTGAAGCATCTACCGTTTGAAATCCTCAAACCCTAAGGATCTTTAGTTAGTTTTATCTAATCTCTACAAATGGCACCAAAGATCCAAGATCCCATTGTTGTTAAGAATGTTGAAAAGCCCTCACTAAAATACTCTTTGACTCCCAAAGTTGCATCTGAATCGGATGACAAAACCGCATTTTCACTCATCCCGAATAGAGTGTTATTAGTCGAGGATGTGAGATTCTTCACCAAATGTCATGTTGAAGAACTTGGTCATGTTGAAATCAAAGACACCTATGATGAATTGTGCACAGATGGTAGATTGGATAGCAAGTTTGAGCACATTAAGATCAAGGGATTAACTGAAGCCCTAACCTATCCCCGTGTGTTCAAACCCCAGTGGGTCAAGTTTGTTCTGAGCAAAGTTCACGATGACTTCATGTGGCTAGAAGAGCAACCATTTAATATTACCAAGGAAATCATTCATCTGATTACTGGTTACCCTATTTATGATCATGCCCGAGCTCAAAAGATGATATCACAGAAGGAATTGATCAGTTCAACCAGAGTGGAATCATATTGCAGAGGATTGAAATTGAACAATGTCACTGATGCAGAACGAAAATTTGCCATTAGAGTAATAGGTTACTATTTCTTCCAATTGGCAAGGGAAAATAGTGTACCCTGTGCAGCAGTAGACCTAGCATACAAAATTGTGAAAAAGGGCATGAAAATTGATCTTTGTGAGGTGTTGTTGAAAAACCTGTTTGAGAATCTAAACACCATCAGGAAGCCGAAGAAGAACAACTCGGCTAATACACTAAAGTTTGGATCACTACTTGTATGCATGTTTTTCTATTTTGAAAAATTCTTTCCATCAGTCGGTAAAATTGTTTGGAAACTACACCGACCAATCACCCATCAGATAAATGACTTCATTAAGAAGCTAAAAGATAATTTCAATGATATTATGGATGATTACTTCAGCAAATTTCAAGAGAAAATGCATAACAGGTATAGAATTCCACCCCAGCTAGTGGAGAAATACAAAAATGACATATGTTTTGAAGAAGACACTGATTACTATTATGTGAATGTTGTGGAACCGAGAACTCAATCTTTGTCACCTATGGGTTACGAGATTGATTTCGACATCACGCAACAACAAATTGATGCATTTCTCACATTACCAAGGCATGCTATCGAGCTAAGGTATGGAACCTATGAAGAAGTGAAGGAAAAAGTAAAGATGAGCATTGTAGTACCCAAAGCTACAAGAAAGGCAACAAAGATGATAAAGGCATTATCAGAGAAATTTGGAGAAGATTCTTCCTCCACACCTATCAAAGCCACTTTAGCCATTACCGAAGAGGAATCTGAAGCCCAAGAGGCAGCTATAACACTGAGCACCGAATTTCCTAAGGGAAAAGTGTTGAAAATAAAGAAACTGGATTCATCAAAGGCCTCACCGACTCCACCAGCAAAGCGACCTAACACTAGAGCATCTGTAGCTTCACCGAGTAAGAAAGCAAAGAGTGTTACCGTTCCTAAGGTAACAAAAACTTACAAGAAAACTACTCGGAGACTCATTTTGGCAAAAGAGTCTAGTGACATCGAATCTGAGGATGCAAGCAAATTTTAGATTGTCAAGAGAAAGAAGGTAAATGTACATAGTGTTGAAAATTTCTGTGCTAATATGAAAGAATATGGTGGATTTGGAGGATTTAGATATGTTAAGTATGAAACCAGAAATAATGATGAAAAAAGACAAATTGAAGAAGTTGTCATCTACACACTTCTAAAATTCCGGTTGGCTCCATTGGAACTATCTAAGTCACTTCCAAATGAATTATATTTGCATATTGACAATAGGTGGAAGTATGTAATGGACTCAGAGAAACAGATCAGAGAAAGAAGTCCGATACATCTCTTTCCTGACATGTCGGTAGCTAAAATAAAAGAACATTTGACTACCTACAACACAAAGTTTCTCATCAAACAAAGAACCTTAAAACTGATGAATCAGTTGTATATTGAAGCAGAAAATGAGACAAAAGCAAAGTGGCAGGAAATCTTTAAAATCAAGGATGCTGGTGAGCAAGCTACAATTGAAATTGTTGATGTAACCAAGCAAGATCCTGATGTTACCGAGCAAGACCCTGTTGACACCATTCAAATAGATGAAGATATCATGGATACAGAGGCACCGGAATAGGAAATGATAGAAGGCAATGCATATGCAAAACTTGTATCCAGTGAATCAGTCTTGGAACAAGTTCAGCCTTATCCACCGGTCAATCAACCTGTCTCAACCGAAACCCCTCAGGATACAGATCAAGGCACCGAAGGTCACAAGTCTACAACAAGAGAAGGTACTACTCAAGAACAGACGTCTCAGGCACCTTCTAGCACTAAAAATGTTGTAACTGAGACACCGAGTACCAAGACACCAAAGGACTCTACAAAGGCTAAAGAAACCGACCAAAGTGTTGCCTCTACCGAGCAACCCACCAAGGGTCATCAAGCCTCACAAGCCATTGTCTTAGTTCAATCGGTGAAAGGTAAACAAAAGAAGATGAAAAAGAATACTTTTAAAGTTGATTTGTCAAAACCAATAGTGTTGCCCAATGTTGACATATCCAAATTAAAGGGGCAAGCAATCATTGATTTCGGTGAACTATGAAAAGCAAAGGCCAAACAAGAGAAGCAAATGGTGATTCAAAAGAAAAATAAAGTACTTCAGAAGGTGAAAGCACTCTTAATAGATATGCTACTTGAAGCTACAGTGTCAATAGATGCAGCCATCCACATTCAACTGGATGAACTCCTAACAAAGATAGAGACATCTGGAGCAAGCTAAAAGACAAGGAGCTCACTGCAAAAATGATAGAAGAGGTACAGAAAGCTATAGCTATTGACAAAGTTAAACTTGTCAAATTTATTGCTGAGTTGACTCCTCAACTCAAGCACATTCATTATTTATTTCAGAAACTTTGTACATTTTCTTTATTCATTAAAGACATCAAAAATAAAACAGAAGCAATTGAGAAAGAGATCATCGATCTCTCAAATAAGTTGACCACAAAGCCCAATTCAGTTCAGAATTTCTATACAAAGCTACAACAGCTCGTGGCTCAACAATTGGACCTAAGAAATGAAGAACACAAGATTAGGATGGACATAATGACACTTCAGACATTATTCCTTCCTCATCTTTCATCCGTCCAAGAACAGATCAACCAAGCCACATACCTATCTACTACATAAGAGGGAAGCACTTTAGATGGCTTAATATCATTATTGACTGACATTCAAGCCCATAATTCTTTAATGGATAGTGTAAAGGATGCACTCTCTGTCGCTCTCACCGAAGCACGAACAAAGTACAAATCCATTTTTGACCAGTTGCCACCACCGAATGGTAACTAAGTTTTGATGTTTGTCAAAAAGGGGGAGTGATATAGTATTAGAGGAGTGATATAGTATTCAAAGCATCAAAGTATAGTATCAAGCAAAAGGAGTGTAGTATACAAGGGGAGTATATCGAGCAGAGTAAGCAGAGTATCCAAGAGTAGTGAACCAAGCGGTGAACAGAATAGTAAGCAAAGAACAAGAGTAGATCACTGAGCATGTAAAATCAGAGTTTTGTACAGTATATCGATAAGGGGAGTATATCTGGATTTACTATTTCATTGACTATTGTATATACTGTCAGTATAGTCAAATTTTGCAAGTATATAGATTATTGAGTTATAACTTTGAAAGTAGTTTTTTGTCAAACATCTCAACCAATGTCAAAAGGGGAGATTGTTGCTACTTATCAAGTTGCCATTAGTTTTATGTTCAAAGTTATTCTATATACTCTAGTTGGTTATCTCTACCGAAATATTCAGTTGGTATGCACAGTCCAGTCGGTTATAGAAGAAAGTAGTCTTAGAGCGTAGTATACATCGAGCTATCTATCGAGTATCATTTCATGTTTACCGAGCAGCAAAGATGACACACCGAGTTGATATACACCGAGTGAAATGTGTTACCAGATTCATTGAACCTGGACATACATATGAAAACGTGTTACAAGATTGAGGAACATCTAACCGTTATCACATTGGAAATTGCACTTAAAGATTGTGTATGATTTTGAGTTAATCTAACCAATGAAATATTTTGCATGGTTATTCATTCGGTAAAACATGTTTGTAAGATCAAAGTTATTCTATATACTCTAGTCGGTTATCTCTACCAAAATATCCAGTCGGTTATAGAAGAAAGTAGTCTCAGAGCGTAGTATACACCGAGCTATCTGCCGAGTATCATTTCATGTCTACCGAGCAGCAAAGATGACACACCGAGTTGATATACACCGAGTGAAATGTGTTACCAGATTCATTGAACCTGGACATACATATGAAAACGTGTTACAAGATTGAGGAACATCTAACCGTTATCACATTGGAAATTGCACTTAAAGATTGTGTATGATTTTGAGGTCATCTAACCAATGAAATATTTTGCATGGTTATTCATTTGATAAAACATGTTTGTAAGATCGAAGCAATGAATGGATCACCGATATAAGAGATCTATTTATACAACATGGATTAAGATCAGAAATATACATGTAGCATGATAGAAAGGAAGATATAGAAATATACGAAGCAAGACATGTGAAAGCACTAAGTGTTATGACTATTACAAAGACACAGAGGTTACTGAGAAGGATTTCAGAGAACAGTCAAAGAACAGAGTAAACAAAAGGGTTTACCGAGTTACTATATGGGTTACCGAGGTATGTTATAAGCAAGGTAATCTTATTCTGAGCACATAGAATCTGCTATAACATTCCAGATGTAAAGTTGCAAATATTTGTAATGATTTTATTGTAATATTTTGAAGTTGTAAGAGAAACCTTTAACAGGGTAAAAGACTCTAATCAAGTCTATAAATTGTAAAGCCTCTAACCAGGTGCAACATTTAGTTTAAGTGTTGTAAAATCCTTTAGCAAGGTAGATCTAATAGATCTTGATACTCCTAATAGGGTAAGCTATCAAAAATAGCTAAACATGTAGCTCTAACCGAGCAACCTTTATTATTGCAGTAGTGAAGTTGTGGGTGCCATCCCCACCGCAGTTTTTCTCTCTAACCAAGAGTTTCTGCATAACCAAATTATATGTGTTATGGAGTGAATCATGTATGATTGTTATCTATTTGTTTTAACTTTATATTATGTTACTGCACTATTCGGTTTATGCATAACAGTAAAGTTATTGTTGAAGAAAAGTTTTGAAGTACTGATTCACCCCTCCCCTCTCAGTACATCAGCTTTCCATATTGGGCCTAACAGGTGCGCAGTCTCTCAGACCATTATTTGCTACGAAATCATTGAAATCTTGCATTGTCCTGGGGGGGAGGGATTATGCCTCTTGAATTATCCCTTAGAGATTACACTGCATTAAAATCTCCACCTAAAATGAAAGGTGTATCTAGTGAAGATGCCATGGTTAGAGAAATAGCTTCCAACAAATACTTCTTACCCATTGTTGAAATGGGGCCCATAAATTGAGATCAAATGAAAGGAAACTTGATTAGTGGAAACCCGAACTTGAATGAAATTAGATTTTACTGCAATACTTTGTAGCTTTACACTAGCTTCCTTCCATAAGATGGCTAAACCACTCGATGCACCCAAAGATTGTGAGGTAATGTATTTCCAATTTTGATATCTCAGTGAACTTTGTTTCCTGAATCAAAATAATGTGCCCCATGACTCTCAATTTGAGACTTTATGAGGTGCCTTTTGTTAGGGGCACATTCCATGTTACAATCTTCATTAGTAACCTAGAGAGCCTGATGCTCTCCTGATACTAAATTTATCATCCAATGTTGACTAAATCCATGTTTTAACCTTCTCTTTTGCCTTCTTGGAAATTCTTTTATTCTTTGGGGGTCTGCCCACTTTCCCTTTTGACTTCTTGGGGCTTATGACCTTTTTAGATCTAGTTTGGTAAATAGAAACCACCTTGGATATTTGAGAATTAGAATGGACTTGTAAATCCCTGCAATCTTGATCTAGGAAGCTATTATTTTGACAAATCTCCAAATCTCCTTGACCTCCGAATACTGGCAAAGACTACTCTTGCACTTCCATGCACTTTTGGTTTTGAGGGCTATTATCTTGAATTGTGTCTGAATTTTTTCACCTCCAGTTAATAACAACAATAATGGATGAGCCCTTTCTAAACTAGCCAAGGAGAGTACTTGTATCTGACTAGGCATAGGGGTAAACTATCTAGAAGAACACATTGATAAGCATGTGATGTTGAGGAAATGGGGACAAGGCAAAAAAAAGTTAAAATGTTAGTTTCCAACCATAAAACCAAGACAAAGAACTAAAACCAGTCCAAACATATCAAGAAAGATTAAAAAGCATATAATTAAAGCAAGATAAAAGAGGATAAGGAAGAGAAATCTCCCTAAGATGCTTCCATGATGCCTTTTGACGCTTCTTCCTTGTTTCTCCCCTCTCCAAGTCTCAAATGAGTGTAGCTCTCAACTTTTAGCACTATCAATGTATGCCATATGGAGATGGTTGTAGATGATAAACAAATGTTATGCAAGTGTAAAAGGGTTGCTATGAGAAAGCTCCTAATATCTATGTAAATTCCACTATAATAACAATGCTCTAACGCTCTCTAATGCCTCCAATTTCTTGGGGAATGAGGTCCTTTTATAGGGAAAAATATTGATTGAATGGCTAAGATTGAGTGATCTTGTGAAGGGTTAAGATTGATAGGTTTAGGATCCATGTGATGGCTTTCAACCCAATCCCATGATGACAAGTGTCAACATGAGATGGATTGAGAGGAGAGGGAAGGAGCATTTAATGCCCGAGGAGACATGAGGGTAACCTCATGTGGGTTGGGTTATTGGATAAATCTATCATCTAAGGGACAAACTCTTGTGCAAGAGTAAAAGGGATAACCATGGTCAAAGCAATGAATGCTTGAAGAGACCCATGAGTTAAAGGATGGTTGAGTTAGAGAGAAAGTCTCCAACCAAAGGTTGAGTTTGAGTTAACCATTTATGGTCATGTAAGAGCCTTTAATGGTTTTAGAAGACTTTAGAGGTTAGCTTGTTGGAGGCACAAATCCTTTAATGGTTATTGAAGACTGTTGAGTTGTTTTGAGAAGTGACCTTTCTTAAGGGATGTGCAAATGATTAGAGAGGGGGATTAGGCTAATTAGAAGGGGTTAGAAGAGTCTAGAAGAAGGGTTAGATATGCAAGTGGTTTTGGTGGGTGAGAGAAAATAAGATTTTATATAGAGATAAAATCTATTTATTTGTTCAACTTGCATTTGTAGGAAAATGCAAGTGGGTTGTGATTTTAAATAAATATTGATTTATTTAAAAAGGGGAATTTGATTTGTGTTTTTAAATAAATGTTAAATTTATTTAAATGAGAGGAATGAGAGAAATTAAATAAATTAGATTTATTTAGTAATTGGGTTATAGATAGGGATTTTTAATTTAAATAAATTTATGTAATTTATTTAATTAAAATAGCAGAATGGGGGTTGAATGAATGAATTAAATGTGAATTTAATTAATAGAGGAATATTAGTACATAAAAATAAATATTAAATATTTATTTAATTAATATCCAAATTTATGTGTCTACAACATGCATTAGAGATATACCTTGAACATTTTTCCATATACCACTGTTGATCCACTTGTGCTTCTACAAATTGACAACAAGCCTTAAATGTTTGCTCCTCAATAATCTGATCCAAATCCCCATTCATGAAGGCTGCTTTAAAATGCAAAATAAAATCTTTGTCGTCTTCTAAAACAAAATAATGTGACCCTAAGGATAGGGCTTTCCTTTTCGTAAGCAATGAACTCTCCACTGAGAATATAGAAGTAGGAATTATAAATTATTGAATCCAGTTCGTAATTTTTTTGCCCATAGAAATTGAACCTCTCTTAATGCCCCATTGATACATTTTGAGCAACATATTTTGAATAAAAGACATATCTATTGAATCCTGAGAAATCATGTTTCTTTGTGAAAGGCACCATCTCTAAATTTGCATCATTACCTAGAGGTGGAACAATAATTGAAATTTACCAAGGACCTTGAGGTGGAGCAAAGGTTGCATTAGATTATTTTTGAAGAGCAACATTGCAATTGGATATTGAGAATCTACAAAGATGTGGATCTGAAATGTGATCTTCCCACACTCAAACTTATAAAACATGATCCCCCTGACATTGAGTGGTAAAATGCCCCAAAGAATTCCTTTGCAAAATGACTGTGGGAGGATCTGCAATAATGATCAGTTGCGAACAAATCCCAAACTTAGAAGAGATAATTAACAATTGTTTGGGTAAGGTCTTTGTTAAATCCAACAAAAGGAAAACCCTTATGGGAAGATCTATAACCTCAAAAGGAATGAGATCATGATTTAAGAAAATACCCAACTGATTTGCAAAAATTTTAACCAAATCTAAATCTCTAAACTTCAGAGGAAGAGTAGGGAGAGAAACCCCAAAAAATGCACATTTCATAACATCATCTTTAGATTGAAAGTTAGGGGAACAAAGCATGGTATAAAGTCCATATCCTTAAAAAAACCAACCTTTAAATCTACACACCTCATTACAGAATTCATTAGAGGAGAAAATGGCAATGAAGAAACCGGATCCATTATCAATAAAGAACACTTCAACAAGCTCTTTCTAATGCGCCTTAGCCCAAGATTGAAATCTAGAAGAATCAAGATAGTAATTCCAAGCCTTACCAATGAGCGCTCTGTTCTGGAGGTCAGCAACTTGTGGCTCCAATAAGTGTTCGGGAAGTGAAATTTTAAAGCCTCCATCACAATCCCTTCTACCCACACTAGTCATAGTCAGGATTTCTTCATCAACTGTTTGTAGAGGGGGCTTTTTCCTTCTCCAAACTTTAAGAATTTTGCAAGGAGGGTGAGATTTATCTTTCCATTGACTAGAACTAAGAATAAAATTTGGATTGAAGGGCACTCTGGGGCTTGAAAACCTATTGAACGATTTACCATGATTAATGCGTATATTGTTTGGTCGTGAAATAAAGGAAGGGACTGAGAGAGGAATTATATTCGGGAAAGAGGGTTGGTTATGGTTCAAAAACCTTCTCTCCACAAGAGGATTCTCAAAATTCCCTTTTTGCCATATATACCTTCTACCCCTAGGTGGTTACGTATACTGCCCACAATATATTATGTCCAATTTTATACTTTGCCTTGCTTGCCTTTTGCTCTAACCCGATCTCTACCATCTCTAAATCGATTCCTAACCTTTCCTGTAGTCATTTTGCTAATAATTTTGAAAAAAATTAGCCACCCAGGGCCATCCACCACATGCAAAGCTCATTTTACTAAGGAAATGTTTTTATAAAACTGTGTGTTGCGAGTTTAAATTTTATTAATATGGTATTATATTAACTATTACAAGGTTATGTGAAAGTGTATAGCAACAAATACAAGTAAAAAAAACATGGTAATTCAAAACATGAAATTTGGTGTACATGAAGAAAATCATTTAGGAAAAACCTCTACCATCAAAGAGAGGCTCAAGTATGTATTAATCTTTAATAGAAAAGTACATATGCAACAATTCTTTCTTTAATTTGACAAAATTTTGGCAATACCTGTTGTAGACATTTAAAATTAATTAAATATTTAATTTAATTAATTTAGCATTTCTACATAATTAATTTATTTAATTATGTTTATCCTTATTCTTCACAAAGTTAATTAAATCAAATTTAATTAATTTTATCACCATAGTCCAATAAATAATTATTTTTCCATTCTTCTAAAGTTGTTCAAATCATTAATTCTTCTAAATTATTCTTGGTTAGTTAATTCTAATGAATTAACTTAATCACGTGATTCCTACAAATCACTTTTTCTAATCTTCACTTATCCTAATTAATTCTTCGAGAACCAGGATTAGCATTATCCCTCAATTTTATATTCTTCCACTCATTCTCTCTCCTCATGTCACATCCTACTAACTTTCTCACTTGCACTCTAATCACTCATTAACCCATCTAATCGCCTATCCTAATCATTTGCACAATCTTAAATCCCCAAGATTAGGAGCAAGTCAACCATTTGCCATAAATGGTTTGTCCCCTCCATCTTCCAAACCTTAAATGCACCTACTTTGGTCATGTCAAAGGATTTTAAATTCTTTGCACATTCTTGTGCCCTCTCTCCCTAGTGAATTTTTAATTCCTTTCCTCCTTTATTCTTCCTATGCAATTGATAATCTTAGAGGATCTGGTTAATACTGAGAAGGGGGGCGAATCAGTATTAACAATAATTTCAATCTTAAAACTTGAACTTATAAAACTTCTTCAAATCAAACATAAACCAATAGTAAACTATTTACCATTACTGGCAATCACTGATAACCAACTGTTGAATAGTTTTATCATAACAACTCATCAAGTGTTCATCAATATGCATAAACTGAAAGTAAAACATAACAACACATAAAAACATTCATCATATGAACACCATGTTTTTCACATGGAAGCCCAAATAGGGAAAAACCACGCTAGGAATTGGTACCCACAAAAATTGTGCACTCTTTCGAAATGCGCCTTGTTAGGAGCCTAGCCTGGTTAGAAGCTTACAACGATGCCATGATAGGAGACACCTGGTTAAGGGATTTAGATGATGAGCCCTGTTAGGATCAACCTCGCAAGAGGATTTAACACTCTGATATAGAGCTACCCAGTTAAGGGATTTTGATTGTTGCAATTGTTAGAGAACAACAGTGAATGATCTGGGTACAACACTTAACTGCTTGCTTGATCAGATCC
Organism: Cryptomeria japonica; assembly: GCF_030272615.1. NCBI lineage: Eukaryota > Viridiplantae > Streptophyta > Pinopsida > Cupressales > Cupressaceae > Cryptomeria > Cryptomeria japonica. Next base: position 799,913 of record NC_081412.1, on the reverse strand, counting down.
AATTAAGCTCCAAATCTGCTACACTCTAGTAGATCTCAAACTCTGTTTTGGCTTCACACTTTTCTCAAAACCATCGACACTCCAAACATCAACTTTACTGACATAAATAACCTTTACAACTTGGTCGGTTACAAAACACTAAGATTTAAAAACATAGATCATCACAGATCTTTAACAACTCATTAAAAATCACCATTTACCATCATGGATCATTACAATCAATTATAAATCAATTACAACCATTGAATGATCATCGCATCTTGATCTAATACAAAGTCAAACCCTTAGAACACTCCGCTAAGCACTTTGCATATTCCCAAGAAATTAGCTTCCCAAACGTGCCAAAACATCTTTCAAAAACTTCATGCAGCTTTTTCCATGTCATCGGCAACATTTGAACTTGATGTAGATCACTGCCAAACCAAAAATCATTACCAGTTAAGAGAATTCTTTACCGATCCTTAAACCTTAGCAAAAATACAACAAAAATCATAAACATGATTTTCGATAACCAAAACATGATGCAGTTATGGTCAAATACATATTACAATGATACAAGACCATATTCCAAACCACAACACTTCAATCATCACCAATTGCCATATCAAATCAAAACATTCCTCATTTACCAGTTAAGGTCCTAATTCCCAGTTTATTGTCTATAATACCAAAAAGGCATTTTCGGTAGACCAAAAAGACTTAAATGACAAAATACAACATAATACAACATAGAAAACATCAATTGCCATCAATGACAACACAAATAACTAATCAAATTCATCTGATCATATAATCTCAATCTCTTCATCATAATGTCATCACAAACAACCCTTTACCGATTCAGTCACCATTCTTGATCTGCATCAGTTATGCCAATTATGCCAACATTCTCCCCCCTTTGGCATTGATGGAAACACCAACATAAACTCCAACATATTCAACTAAAATCTTGCTGCTCAGTTTTGAAACTTCTTTATTGTACTTTCACTCTTCTGTTGATTCACTGAGTTCATCTTTACCTAGAACTGAATCTTCATTTCTTCTCCCCCTTTGACAACAATGCCAAAGGTGCATATGCATCGCTAGTCATCGAATCTCATCTAAGTTGCTCCCCCTGTAGAGTAGCCACCATTTCATCAATCCTCAGTGAAAAATATTCATTAAGCTCACTGGATTGATGCATCTCCTGCATCTTAGTTCTTCTTATGTAGAGGTCTGACCCCTAATTTATCTCTAAGGTACTCAAAGGTAGTCTTCGACAATGGTTTTGTGAAAATGTCTGTAAGCTGCTATTTGCTTGTCACATACTCCATTCTGACTTGCTTCTTCTACACTCTCTCAAAAAGTGATATTTCAGTTCTACGTGCTTTGTCCTTTCATGTAACAAAATATTTTTTTAAATATTAATAGCACTTGTATTGTCACAATAAATAGTTACTGGTTCAAACATATCAAGTTTAAAACCTTTTAATACATGTCTCATCCAAATTGCCTACATGCAATTAATTGATGCTGCAACATACTCTGCCTCTGTTGTTGACTGTGATACACATGTTTTCTTCTTGCTTGTCCAAGCAACCAATCTACCTCCAAGAAGAAAATCTCCACCGGTAGTGCTTTTCCGATCATCAACATTGCCTGCCCAATCTGCATCATTAAATATATTTTTTTTTTGTAAGGACACCATAAACCATAGTCTATTGTGCCTTTCAAGTACCAGAATATGCTTTTCATCACTACCAAGTGAGTCTCCTTGGGATCCTTATGAAATCTAGCAACCAAACCAACATGTGCAATATTAGGCCTATTATGAACAACATAATGTAATTTACTGATCATGGACCTGTATTCCTTTTCATCAACAAAGGGTGAATCATCTTGCTTAGATAGTTTACAACCTATCACCATCGGAGTGCCAACTAGTTTACAATCCTCCGTGCCAAATGTTTTCAATAGTTCCTTTACATACTTACTTTGACAGATAAATATTCCACCATCCAATTGCTGGACTTGTAACCCGATGAAAAACTTAATTTTCACCAATAAGAGACATTTCAAATTCTTTCTTCATCTCCTCAACAAACGCCATACATAAATCATCGCCATCTCCAAAAGTTATATCATCTACAAATACTTCACCTATCAATACTTTGTCTCCATCAGTCTTAAGATACATGTTATTGTCCTCACCGGTACACTGAAATCCTACCTTGATCAGGTGTGCATGCAATCTTTCAAACCATGCTCTCGATGTCCGCTTCAATCCATATAGTACCTTATGCAACTTGCAAACCATATATTTATTCTTAGTTAAAGAAAATCCATCTGGTTGTTCTATGTACACTTCTTCCTCAAGGATGCCATTAAGAAAAGCAGATTTAACATACATCTGGTATACCTTAAATCCTTTAAAGGCAGCATAAGCAAGTAACATTTTGACTCCTTCCAATCTCGCCACCAGTGCAAAGGTTTCTCCATAGTCTTCTCTTTCTTCTTGTGCATAGCCTTTGCATACCAACCTTGCTTTATTCCTCACAACCTTGCCTTCTTCATTCAACTTGTTTCTAAAGATCCATTTAGTGTCAATCACATTCTTGTCTTCTGATCTGGGAACAAGTGTCCATGTCTTGTTTTTCTCAATTTGATCTAATTCCTCATCCATGGCATTAATCCAATCATCATCCTTTAATGTCTCTCTTACTATTTTAGGCTCTATAGTTGAAATCAGACAAGAGTTTTCTCTGATTTTCCTTCTTGTTTGTACACCAACATTTTTATCTCCTACGATTTGTTCTTTTGAATGATTCAGTCTGACATATCTTGGTATTATCGGTTGAGCACTTATTTCTGCATTGTTCTGCTCATCATTCTTTTGTACCTCCGGTTCAATAAACACAAGTTTATCTTCATCTTTCTCATGTTCAGATCTGTTGCTCTCATCAAACTTCTTAGAGAGTTCATCTACCTTCACATTAGCACTCTCAATGATCTTTTTTGTTCTTTTGTTATAACATTTGAAATCCTTACTCTTTATAGAGTAACCAAGAAAAATACCTTCATCACACTTTGCATCAAACTTTCCAGTGTATTCATCACATTTAATGAAACATCTACTCCCAAATTTTTTAAAGTAACTTACAGTAGGAGTCTTTCCATGCCATAATTCATAAGGTGTTTTGTTGTAACCTCTCTTGACAAGTACCCAGTTCAAAGTGTAAACAACAGTGTTGATTGCTTCTCTCCAAAACATTTTTGATACTTCACTTGAATCAACATGGTTCTAGTAGCTTCGAAAATTGTTCTATTCATCCTCTCTGCTATCCCATTCTGTTGTGGAGTTCTAGGAGCTGACGCCTTTTGATTCCCTGTTCATCACAGAACTTCACAAATTCATTAGAAGTAAATTCTCCACCTCGGTTTGATCTTAAACATTTTAAATTCTTCTCAGTTTCTTTCTCAACTAAAGTTTTGAATGTTCTGAATTTACTGAATGCCTTCGACTTTTCTCTCAGAAAAGTTACCCACATCATCTTGGAAAAATCATCAATGAAAATCATGAAATATTTATCACCAAAATAACTCTTAGTCCTCATAGGACCACAAAGATCAATATGAACCAAATCAAGGATATTTTCTAAAGAGAAAGACTTACTCTTGAAAGATACAGAAGTCATCTTATCCATCTGACAGTCTTTACATAACACATTATCTGGTTTAACAAGCTGAGGAAAACCTCTCACAACACTTGATTTACTAACCTTTATCAAATTGTCAAAATTAACATGAAAAAATCTCTTGTGCCATAACCAGTTGTCTTCAATCTTTGACACCAAAAAACTATTCACATTAGTATTCAGATGAAAAAGATTACCTCTTGTCTGCTTTTTAGTAGCAATCAATTCTCCATTATTTCCAAGAATCCTGCACACTCCACTTTTAAATTCTAAAAGATAACCCATATCATTTAATTGAGGTCAACACTCAAAAGGTTACGCTTTAATCCGTCAACCAAGAATACATCATCTACATTGCTTTTTTCATTTAATCAAATAGTTCCTTTACCTTTAACCATGCAGGGTGAGTTGTTACCAAATCTTACTATACCTCCATCAAATTCTCCAAGGAATAAGAACTTGGTTCTATCACCGGTCATGTGGTGTGAACAACCACTATCTATTATCCATTCATCACTGCTATTCATGTGAGACACCAATGCCTTTTCATCAGTCGGATCTTCCTTCACATCAACAAACACTATATCCTCATTATCATCTTCTTCTGATTCTTCATCAATTGCAACATAACAGTGTTTATGTCCTTTTCCTTTGAACTTTCTGAATTTCTCTTTCTTATCAGTGTTAGGACAGTTAGCAACTATGTGTCCAATTTTATTGTAAGAGAAACACTTCAAGGGTAATTTACCTTTATACTTATCGGTGCATCTAGGAAACCTTTTAGCCAATAATGCCTCAAGTTCCATCAGATGATCTTCATTATCATCCTCACCTCTACTACCGCCATGACTAGACCTGCAGTCATGATTATGACAAATATCCTTTCCTTTCCTAACAGATGTATCGGTAACAAAAGCTTTAAAAGCATATTCATATGGTTTTGAAACACCATTATCAAAGTTGTTTAACTCAAACACAGTCAGCTTTCCAATAAGAGAATCCAAAATGACTTTATCTTTAGAGATAGATATTAGTTCTTGAATTGTAGAAACTCTAATAGCATACTGTGGTAGGAGAGTTCTAAGCATTTTACTAACAACAATATCATCATCAATCTTACCTCCAACACTCTTAATACCACCTACAACTTCTTTAATCCGTTGACCATATTGTGCAATGTTCTCATCAACAACCATTTTCATGTCGTCAAGTTTTCCTCTTAAACTCTCTTATTTTGCTCTTTGAACATGTTCATCTCCTCCATAAATCAATTCCAATTTCTCCCATACCTCAAATGCAATTTCCAATCCATGAACTTCTATATACTGAAAATCAGATAAAGTACGTATAAATTATTCCAAGGCTTGAATGTTTTCTCTTTGCTTTTTAAGTTCATTTGGTGTCAAGGGGCTAGTCATAGGAGAAACATACTTGTTCATCACATGATTCCAATATGAAGCACCCAATCCTTTAATGTATATATCCATCCAGTCTTTCCATGTCTGGTAGTTGTCCTTGGTAAACTTGGGACCCTCCTTCATAATCTTTCTTCAAGATCTTTCCCTCAAGCTGTTAAGCTTTCTGCACATAGATGACCAATGCTCTGATACCAATTGATAATCTTAGAGGATCCAGTTAATACTGTGGGGGGAGGGGGGCGGAGGGTGAATCAGTATTAACAATAATTTCAATCTTAAAACTTGAACTTATAAAACTTCTTCAAATCAAACATAAATCAGTAGTAAACTCTTTACCATTACCGGTAATCACTGATAACCAACTGTTAAACTAGTTTATCAGAACAACTCATTAAGTGTTCATCAATATGCATAAACTGAAAGTAAAGCATAACAACACATAAAAACATTCATCATATGAACACCATGTTTTTCACGTGGAAACCCAAGTAGGGAAAAACCATGGTGGGAATAGGCACCCACAAAAATTGTGCACTCTTTCAGAATGCGGTCTGTTAGGAGCCTAGCCCGATTAGAAGCCTACAATGATTCCCTGTTAGGAGCAGACCCTGTTAGGAGTCACCCGGTTAAGGGATTTTGACCGCTGCAATTGTTAGAGAACAACAGTGAATGATTTGGGCACAACACTTAACTGCTTGCTTGATCAGATCCAATTAAGCTCCAAATCTGCTACACTCTAGCATATCTCATACTCTGGTTTGGCTTCACACTTTTCTCAAAATCGCTGACACTCCAAACATCAACTTTACCAACATAAATAATCTTTACAACTTGGTTAAAAAACCCTAAGACTTACAACATAGATCATCACATATCTTTTACAACTCATTACAGATCATCATTGATAATCATGGATCATGTTCAATCAATTACAACCGTTGAATGACCATCGCATCTCGATCTGATACAAAGTCAAACCCTTAGAACACTCTGCTAAGAACTTTGCATATTCCCAAGAAATTCGCTTCCCAAACATGCCAAAACATCTTTCAAACACTTCATGCAGTTTGTGCCACATCAACACCAACATTTGAACTTGATGTAGATCACTGCCAAAGCAAAAATCATTACCGGTTAAGAGAATTCTTTATCGATCCTTAAACCCTTCTTAAACCCTAGAAAAAATGTTTATGATTTTTGTTAACCAAAACATGATGCAGTTACGGTCAAATACATATTACAATGATACAAGTTCACATTCCAAACCACAACACTTCAATCATCACCAATCGCCAGATCAAATCAAAACATTCCTTGTTTACCAGTTAAGGTCCTAATTCCAAGTTTACTGTCTATAATACTAGTAAGGCATTTCCAGTAGACCAAAAAGAGTTAGATGACAAAATACAACATAGAAAACATCAGTGGCCATCAATGACAACACAAATAACTGATCAAAGTCATCCAATCATACAATCTCAATCTCTTCTTCACAATGTCATCACAAAGAGTCCTTTACCAGTTCAATCACCATTCTTGATTTGCATTAGTTATGCAAATTATGCCAACAACAATCTTCTATTTGGATATTTTTAATTCCCTTGTCCCTTCCCAAGGAAATTTTAATTTCTTTTTATTTCTCCAATGTGCCTAGGGATCTCTTCCCCATGCACCTTGAGGAGTGTGGAGACAAGAAATGCCTTTGTGGAAAATCTCTTTTTCTCCACACCTTGTCCTCTCAATCCTTCCCATCTTTTTCCTTCAATCTCCACCCTCCATTTCAAATAAATCTTGGCCCTCCATTTTGGCTTCCTTCAATCTATAAATTGAAGTCTCCTCCCCTCTTTTCCATATCCATCATCCAAGTAATATTATGTTGGCCTTGTGAGAGATCAAAATCATCTACTATATCCTCATAATGCCCAAAGCATCACACTTAGCCAATTTCATCCATCCTTGTCCCATTTTATCCAAAAGTCCATATGTTGTTGTTGTGGCGGAGAGCATTCCACATCCCAAGCAAGGAACCAATCCAATCAAGCAAAGAAGGGGCACACTCTTTTCTTCACCGAAGGTTCAAACTGAAGGAGAAGGAAGGTATAATCATTTCACTTGCATGTTTGTTAATTTATTTGGCGTTGTTATGTTGTCTTATGCATTTGAATCATCTAACACTTTTCCTCCACTCCACCTATGTACCTATAAATCATCCCATGAAAGTATTATATAATGCTAGCTATTCATGATGAAATCAGACAGGAAAATCACAAATGATTTCATAAAACAATGTTCTACTAAAATCATGGTAAATTATTGTGACCCACTTGAAGTGCGCCTTCCAAGAATAGTAAATCATAATAATTGATAACATATTTGACTCATAACTACCCCATGTGGGTACACCTCCCAATAATGACATCCATAATCAACAATAAAGTCACATAAGACCCATCTGATAGTGCAAAAATATGCTTCATAACTCTTCTTAGTGCCTAAGATTTAAAAAGTGTCAGGAATGACCTCAAATGAGTTTAGAAGCAACATAATTGTTCTCAACCCCTTTCATGAATTCTACTATAATTAATATTTTGTTTCAACGAGGAGAATTGATAATAAAATAATAATATTTCTCAATAATGTGGGCATCCAAGTTTCCATTCCAAGATTGATGGAGATGCAACATTAGTACATTAAGATTTCAAAAAATATTAATGCTTTCTAACAACTTCATTAAGTATTATAGGAATCAATATGTATGGGACAATTATAGCTCCATATATCCCAAGTAATATATAATCTCCATAAAGAATGGTTTGTGGTTTCATCTTCCTTGATAGGTAGAGGTGATAAATTCCTTAACATCCAATGATAATTTTGGCATGTTGTTTCCTATCTTCTTTAGTAGGGAATTCATGAAAAATGTAACAAACAAATTGTATCAATGATGCCTATCCATGTGAATAATCCACATTCATGATAGTTTGGTTTGGTTACTTTCAAGCCTTGGGGGAATAAATGTCATTCTCAATTTTATCATCCCAATAGTTTTTTACCACCCATCACATACAAATATATATAGTGAACAACATCAAATATCTCTTAAATGCCTTTTTGTTCCCTACTTCTCGAAGCTCACAATGTCTTGATGAAAAATATAGGTTAAGTATTCTCTAAAATCAAATAATTTTCAATAAGATGGAATCAAATTTTATTTGCAAACAATAATACCCCATTGATATTTTGTGCTCCACCTATATTCCTACGACTTGACACATAGACTAACATGTATCCTAAGAATAGATCTCAAACATTTCCATCTTTAGGGACTCTATCTCTTCATCAAGGATTGGATATAGTTGATTCAATAAAGATAAATGTTTTCTCTATAGTTGTACTGTTTATTCATATATTCACCAACTAGTAGCCTTGATTTGGCGAAGATTATGGCTTATACCCATTAAACATCCTTTAGAAAACATCTCTATTCATAGTAAAAATAACATTTCCCTTTACATATTTAATTTTCATAGTCTTCTCATCATACCTCTTAGTAGTCCACTCTATAATTTTCAAGTTGAGAAAATAATTTGAAACTAACTTACCAGATGCACTATAGGATTTTTTTGAACCTCATGGATGAATCAATAACATGTTTGGGTTAACGGCTCCATCGATGACCATACAAGTCATTCATAGTTACTCATTATTTTGCATATTAGAAAATGGATTTTATTTTTTGAATAGTAAAGTAAAATATAGTCAAAACAAGGTTTGTTTAAATCATTAATTTTCAAGTAGTTATCAGTTAATTATGGGTTGAGAAAACTATAAGTAAAATCATTTCTAAAGTAAAGTGATTCAAACTCTTCTGCTTTCTTGCAAATAGATAATTCTCATATTGTATAGAAAGAATAGAGTTGTATTGTTCTTCTATTGAATTTGAATATTTTTTTATTTTTTTTTATAAAAGTGGAGAATCCACTCAAACTTATATTATCATAAAAATATTTACATCGGGTTCAAAAAAGGCATACCGGCAGGAAAGAACCCGCAAGAAAACCTCCGATTGTAGCCTTCAAAAGATAAAAACTAGATACTACCCTTACAATATTTGTTACTGTCCACTCAGATCACCCAACCCCCTACCTCTTAAAATTTTACAAGGGTCCCATAGGACATTTACAAAAAAAAAGACTGTCGCCAAATGAAGGGCTGAACAAAATGCCATCAAAATTACTTGAAGGACCACCAGGAAGATAATAGTGATGTAGAAGATCCTGCCAAAACCATATTGAAACACTCGAGCACAACAGTAGCCAAAGAACCTCCGAATCTGCATCAAAAAACCAAACCACCAAGTCCAAAAAATATTCAGATATACAAAAACCAAGAACTAGTGCTCTCCTCCGAAGGATCTTGGACTAAGATCGGAGGAGGAATAACCCTTAGTGGAATTGACAAAGAGGCAGGAGCAAAGAACAAAAAGCCCAAAGTGATCAATGAATGTAGGGCCTCAAAAACAACCCAAGCTTTATCCACATACTGATCAGGAGCCAAACACAGCAGAAAATCCATAGAAGCCCGTGTATCTTTCATGGTATCACATATCAACCTCATTATTAATTCATGCAATAATTGATTAGACCAACCGTTAACCATGAGCTCATGATGAGGAAGAAACCCACCATAATAAAAGGACCCCACATCAAAACGATAATCAACCAATGCAGAAGAAACCAAGTCCCAATTACATATTGTCTGAAAAATGAACGTGGAAACCAAGAGGCAAACCAAATCATCATCAAGTAAAACATCATAACAAATTGTAAGAAACCAAGACAGAAGCTCAGCATTAGAAATATGAGGGCAAATTTCCAACCATCGACACCCCAAAAGTCTGTGGAATTCAAAATCCACTGCAGGAGAAAACAAATTAAAGACCTTACCAAGCTTGACAAAATTATCCACATTCTCTTCCTCTGATATCCCCTCTTCTACCATAATAAAAAGACCCCACATCAAAATGATAATTAGCCAATGCAGAAGAAACCAAGTCCCAATTACATACTATCGGAAAAATGAACGTGGAAACCAAGAGGCAGACCAAATCATCATCAAGTAAAACATCATAACAGATTGTAACAAACTGAGACAGAAGCTCAGCATAAGAAATATGAGGGAAAATTTCCAACCGTAGACACCCTAGAAGTCTGCGGAATTCAAAATCCACCGCAGGAGAAAACAAATTAAAGACCTTACCAAGCTTGACAAAATTATCCATATTCTCTTCCTTTGATATCCCCGCTTCTAGAAACACTCTGTAAATCCCAGCAGTCAGAGGAGACGACATTTGCAGGAGGAAGAGCTCCAGAAGAAACCACATAACCATAAAACATAAAATGTTGCTTAACTCATAATAAAAGAGGATAACACATGAATATATAAATGAAAAAACCACCCTTAACTTATCATAATGACTAGAATAGCAATGCAAAATATCCAATACAAACATCCATGATTTAAACATTTCACACGGGTTAACATCTCTGAAACTGACAACCATAAATGAAAAACTAGAAGGAGAGGATGCCACCCCCAAACAATGATCAATGCATAAAACCAAATCTACCAAGGCCGAAAACTCACACAAGGCGGCCATCGATGCAGTACCAAACTTTAACAAATAATCATAACCGAGGATCGTACTACAAATTTAAAAAGTTAAAAGCATGCCACAACCTATGAAGGACCGAAAACAAAATGATCAAACACACACATGCCGCCACCCTTGAAAATATCATGAACAACCACATCCTCACCCTATAAATGAAATTATAAATGACTAATACTTAAAGTAGAAATGTGGTTTCTACATCAGATAGTAGGCACATAAAAAGTCATCCATAAGGTGAAAAAGAGGATGAACCCAACCAACCAAGGAAGGCGAACAACCTTTTAACCAGAGAGAAAACATCCCATTACCTTCCACATAACTTTGAGGAATATCCCTTACCTCAACAATATTTAAATTAATCATCAAAATAATTTGCAACAATTAGCCAAAAATGCAATTTGCCTGCTTAACCTTACCTCATGGGATATGCACACCATCATCTAGCTCAAAAGCAAATTGTAAGAACACACCATATGTAAACAAAAACATAATAGAGCCTATCATCCTCCTATCTACACATGTTGTGCAAATAAAATCTTATCAGAGTAAAGGATAGCATGAATACCTCGAGAGATAATGGAAGCATATAAACCCAAATCTAATACCTTAATACCCTTAGATTAGATCAAATATCCGAGAAGAATATCTTAAGGGATGTCACTTATCTCCACATTCTTGAAATGAGCACCAGAGTCAATTGCAATATTAGCCAAAAAAATCTGCAAGCTTATTCAGTTCTCTATAACAATGAGATATCGAGAATGTATCAAAGAATGACAACTTCTCCATAATGTGATCTGATATGTACTTCAAATGCCAACACTTGCTCTTACTGCTCAAAACACTCTGAATAATGACCATCGAATCTCCCTGAATTAATAGGTTTTTAATCCCTAAAGAGATAGCCAAATCAATTCCTAGGAACAAACCTTGGCACTCAGCAAAATTGTTTGACTGAGAGCTAAGGGCATGACACTGAGCTGCAATTAAGACTGCCTTGTGGTCAAAAATAGCCATACCAGCCCTAGCCAGCCCTGGGTTACCCCTAGAAGCTCCATCAAAGTGAAGCTTGAAATGGCCCAGAGGAGGAGGATCCCAACGAGCAACAAGTCTCTTATTAATAGTAATAAGACCTTTTGCGACAGACCCATTAGAAGGGATGGTAGAGAGAGATTTCCAGGTCCTTGTGATTGTACCATCCCAATGAGAGAAGGATGTCAAATTCTCCAAATTCTTATAAATGTATGACAGAGCCACCTCCGAGATAGAAGCCTCAATCTTGATTAAAAGGTCGGAGAGCGAAACTGATTACTTTCTAAAAATCCTATTATTTCTCTCTAACCATATGTTCCAAATGATAATCAAAGGAGAGATGAGCCAAAGACAAGCATAAAAGGATGAGGAAAACAAGATAGGCCAGGCTCAAAAGTGGGAGAGAAGGTCATTTCGAACAACAAAGGACGGTCCTAGTTTCTCAAACAACCATTGCCAACATCCAAAAGCAAAATCATAGTGAAGAAACAGATGCGAGGAAGATTCCAAATTCTTATTACACAAAACACAAGGGAAAACAACAGTCAACCCCATCCTATCCAATCTCATCCCTGTAAGAACCTTGTCTTGTACAACAAGCCAAGCAAATGCACCCGCCTTAGGAAGGCAAGCCGAGTGCCAGAACAATTTAAAGGGCCAGGAAGAAAAGTCCTTAGCTGACATAAGGGAATTATATCCATCTTTCATAGAGTATTTGCCTGATACACTCTTAGTCCAAATAAGCTCATCTTCCCTCTTAGACAAGATGACAACTCTATTCTTAAGGACATTACAAAATTCTATTTTTAAACTAAGGTCAACATTCAAACCGTCAATTGATTTCCATTTAGCCAACTTCACATGACCACTTTGTACAATATCAAAATAATCAGACAAAAAAATACCCCATATGACAGAAAGGATTGACTTCAATGGGGTCCAATCCGTAATGGAGTCCAAAGGACAATAACCATTCCAAGCATCATTCCAAAAGCTAGCTTTGCTACCATTATGCACGACCCAAGAAAGATGAGGCAACAAGACACTTCTACATTTAACCAAAAAATTCCAAATAGCTGACCCATGGGGCAAATTCGAAGCACGAAAAACACACTCTCTTGCCCCATTATTGAAATACTTAGCAAACATAATCTTAGCCTAGAGGGAATCTGGTTTATCATACAACTTCCAAACTAGCTTAGCCCCCAAGGCTAGATTATGATTCTCCAAGCTTCTAATCCCCGACCCACCAAGTTCTTTTGGAAGATAGACTTTATCCCAGGATAGCAAGGGGATCCTACATTTCCCATCCTTACTATTATTCCAAAGAAAGGATCTCAGAGTATCCTTCAAACTAACAAGAACAGACTTTAGAGCTTTAAGAATTAACATTAAGTAAATTGGCACCGCATTCAACACAGACTTAATTAGAACAATTTTCCCTGCCATGGTAAGCCATTTGTGGTTCCAGGACAAGATTTTCTTTGATATGCCTGAAATTACTTTATCCCAAAATCCCACCTTGTCTTTTTTAACAAAAAAGGGGACCCCAAGGTAGCTGCAAGGAAAATCCCCAAGTTGGAAACCCCAAAATTTCTGAAGCCTACCCTGAATCAAGGGGTGAGTGTTTAAGAAGAATATCTTAGACTTGTCCTTATTGACCTTCTGTCCAGAAAATGAAGCATAATTCTTAATCACATTATCAATAATTCTAGCCTCCTTCAAGGATGCATTGCCAAAAAAAAGGGTGTCGTTAGCAAAAAGGCAATGGGAAATCCTCTGATCAAAGTTTTGAATTTGAATCCCCCTCCATAAACCACTCAATCTAACTGCTCTAATTGCCCAACTCAAAGTTTCAGCTAGTAATATAAACAAGAAAGGGGATAAGGGATCCCCTTGCCTCAAGCCCTTAGAAGAATGGAAGAACCCACGAGGAGACCCATTAACAAGAATCGAGAATCTAGTCGAGGATATGCATGACATGATCCATTTTATCCAAGCCAACGAGAAACCTAGCCTCAACAAGACAACTTTTAACATATTCCATTCGACCCTGTCATATGCCTTCATCATATCTAACTTTAGGATCATGGCAAGACAATTATGAACTGATATTGAATGAAGAACCTCATGAGCAACTATTGCCCCCTCTGTTGTTTCCCTTTTTGGAACAAACCCCCTTACTCTAAAGAAATAATTTTGGTCAAAGTTTAGCCAATCTCATAGAAATCGCTTTTGCAAAGATCTTGTAGAGGGTATTACATAAAGCTATAGGACGAAAATTTGCAAAAGTTTCAGGATCCTCCTTCTTAGGTATAATGACTATCAAGGTAGTATTAAATTCCTTAAGGATTGACCTATTTTGTCTAGCTTCCTCAAGGGCCAAAAGAACATCCAGACCCACAAATTCCCAACATTTCTGAAAGAACAATGGAGTGAATCCATCAGGCCCGGGTGCCTTGTCCGGATTCATAGCAAAAACAACCCCCCAACCTCCTCTAATGAAAAAGGAGACATTAGCATTCTATTGTCATCAAGAGAAATTAAAGAGGGAATATGAGATGTGATGTTATTAGAGACATCATTACTTTTCGATGAAAGTAAATTATTAAAAAACTTAACTGCTTCACTAGAAATGTCATCCGACTCAGATAGAATATTCCCATGACAGTCCTAACTACAGGTAATCCTACTCCTAGCCCTTTTCAATTTAGTGGAAGAATGAATTTTTTTTGTATTTTTATCCCCATCAGATAACCATAACTCCCTAGATTTTTGTCTCCAATATACCTCCTCTCTCGCCAAAATTTCTTCTAACTCACCCCTAAGAGACTTAATTTCATCAAACACCCTAGGACCCTTCAATACTTCAATCATATCCAAAATCCTTTGTTTTTCTTCAAAGATATTCTTAAAATGCAGAGAATTCCACTCCCTAATATTTTTCTTTAAAAATACGATCTTCTTAACAATCTGAAACATTCTAGACCCTCTAACAAATGGAGCCTCACCCCACCATTGTTGAAGAAGGGGTAGGAAAGAAGGATCCCTAAACCACATAGATTCAAACTTAAAAGGCAACTTATGAGTAGATCTATCTTTTAAAATAGAGAGGGAGATGGGAAAGTGATCCGACCCTAACAAAGGAAGGATAGAAGAAAAAAACTCAATATCTGACTCAAACCGATTGCAGGAAAGTAAAAATCTATCTAATCTCTCCGCAATTTGAGAGAAATTGTTCCTCATGTTTGCCCATGTAAAAAGACCATTATTTGGCTTATAGTGAAAAAGAGACATATCAGAAATAAATGCATTAAAGTCATCCATAGATTTCTTATTAGGGCAAATACCCCCTGCCTTTTCACCTGAATCCAGAAATGCATTAAAATCCCCCCCCAAAATAATAAAAGAATGATCCCTAAGGGGGGATGACACCCTTATGAGTTCTTGCCAAAGGCTGCATTTAGCCAAAACACTCGAGGGGGCATAAATATTGAAAAGCCATACTTTGAACATAGAATTTTTGTTAGACACTAATGATAACATCCAATTTGAAGCAGAAGCGTCCAGTTCGACATCTACCACAAAATCATTCCATAACAAGGCCAAACCACCCGACACCCCAAAAGCCGGACATGACAAAAATTTCACATCTTCCAAGAGGAAAAAACAAACTCAGAATTCTCCAAAGAGAGTTTAGTCTCTTAAAGCATACCTATATCCCACTTAACCAAGTCCAATTGAGACTTGATCAAGCGTCTCTTGTTAGGGGCATTTAAGCCCCTAACATTCCATGAAATAATCCTCATTGCCCTCGAGGGGAGGTCGACACTCCCCTCTTTTCATCCTTAGGAGAAGAAGTATTCTCCCCAAAGCTTTTATGTAAGCTCCTCTTAATAGCCACAGATCTAGTGACCGGAGGACTAACTAGGCACTTCTTCTTCTTCTTTTTGATGGAACTCGAGAAATGACCAACATTTTTCCCTTTGTCCAAAGACAAGGTTGAAACCTTCTTAAACCCAGGAGAAGCAGACAACACTTGTTGAATACCTGCATCAATTTCTAATTGAGTTTTATGATTTTTTGGAGGTCGGCCCCTACCCAGTGACATAAGAGGGGTAGGGAATTTCATCTCAACTTGAGCAATAGGAGGGCCTAAAGGAGAGGATGCCATTTTAACTGAAGGCGCTCAAGGAGAAGACACCAACCCCCGAGGTTCCTCCTTATTTAAAACATCCTGAGCAACATTATTATTGAGAGCCTCAAAAGGATTAAAGGAAGGGGAAAGAGGCAAACTCTTATGAATCAAATTCAAATCATTCTCAATAGAACACACAATCCTATACGAAACCTCCTCATCTAACTGATCCTTATTACTATTGATCAGATTCTCAACTTGCTGAACAATATATTCATCTGGAGAGATATCTAAAAGCTCTTGAGTCTTCCCAACCCCCAAATTAAGCATACTATATGCTAATTCTTTTACCTTCTGAATTAGGATAGCATCATCATGACTTAAGGGAGTAGACTTAACAGGGGCATTAACCCCTTCAACTCTATTATGCTTTGAAATGTACAACTGAGCACCCGACCCTTCTAAAGAGCCAGAGGCCTTATCACCTCTTTTTCCACTGAGCCCACCTTGCTGAAAAAAATTACAATGAATGGGAACTTGAGGGGAGGGAGGTCTTTTATGACCATCCTGAACCTGACAAGCAGGCTTAGAATTATTAACCCCTTCTAGCCCTACTTGATTTAAATTGTTCAAAGCACACTCCACCTTTTCAGAGGAAGCATTATGGATAAACTGATCTGCATTGTTCCCTTCTGAACCCTCCTTTGGCTGATAATTAGAATCAAAAGAGACATGGAGAGAAGGAGATTTAGCAGGAACAAGATTCAAAGGGACATCAAAGCCACCCTTAGTAAATGTAACATATTTGGAATTAATACGAAAGTCCAAGAACAAAGGGGCATCCACAACAATCAAATTTTGAATGAGGTCATTATCCAACTTGTCAATAGATTGTTTCCAAATACCCTCATTTGACTTAATATTACATGAGATCGGGCACATGGAAGTAGGGGTAACCAACACACAAATTTTTACCAGAACCTTCCCTTCCACAAAATCAGATTTAGATGTCAAGAACGTCCCAAAATTATCCCCTATCGATTTCAAAACTTCTGGATCCATGAATTCAAAGGGGAGTTTAGGCAACCCAAACCAGACCGGAATCTTTTTAGGCTTAGCCCATTCTGGGACAAAAAAAGGCTTCCAAGTAGATAACATAAGCAAATTATTGCCAAACCAATGAAATGGATTCGCAAGAACCTCATCCCTAAAATGAGGGGAGTTAAAGACAAATACAAAGGAATTCACTGATCATAACTAAAAATAAACTAATGCAGACCAACGTTTCCTCAATTTAGAATGCAACTTAGACAAATTAGTTTGAGAGACCCAGAATTCCCCCAAGAGTGCAACAAAGTGTAACCTAGAAGCATTCTTTGCCACAAAATAACCTCGATAATCAAAGCACAGAAGAGGAAACCATACCTCTTTTGCCGGGGCACCATCAACCCTTTTACCTTTTACTAGTCCCGAAACAGAGTGGACCATGTTACCTGCATTCACCTTATCCTTGCCAACGATCTCTAGAGTGCCCACTGGTTTGAAAGACACGGATGCCCTAGATGTCTCCATGCTTCCCGCGCCCACCACTTGAGCAAATGACCTCTTAGCACCACTAGAAATGACCCGCTGATTCATGGTTTTCAGATGATTATGCTTTTCTAGTCTATTGCCACCCTGAACTCGCAGATTAAAGCTTCCATTGTGCCGATGTGGCCTCAGATATTTCCTAAAAAACCCTTGAAAGTATCTTGAAATCGGAAGAAAAAACCTATTATGCCTGCCTTGGAACGCCTGCGGAGCCCTATCCTCCCATTTTCCCTTGGAGAAAACCCATTGGGGCACATGTGGCGGATCCTCCCATGCCACATTTGCCCAAGCACTGAGTTGCCTTTTGTCGCTCATTGCAGAGTATTCACGAATTTGAATATTTGTTATTACTTATTGGATGTCATATAAAAGATGCAGTAACAAGTATGTTTATCAATAGATTGATAGCAGTTTTTAATAAATAATTTTTTTTGTCATAAATTATTGTTAGATGGAGTGTGGCCTATCAATGGTGGTTAAGCCTCTCCTAGGTGATTTGCAACCACAACTGTTATGACATATCAATCATTGTATAGTGATAAGGACCCATACCACATCAAGCCTCATAGGTGGTCTAGTGAGTACCTCTAACAACATAGGTTTATGTAGTACCTTGTTTAGAAATATTTAAAAAAAATAAAAAACCTTAATATTTTACAAATTGATACCACATAATTTCCTACATAGTTGATCCCAGCAAAGAAAGGAATATGCCAAGATGCTATAGAATATATCAAATATGCGAATAATATTCTTTATCATGTGATTCATATGGTTGAGGAATTTTTTTTCTTGATGACTCTAAGTAAGATGATTTAATTCCAACAAAATAATGATTGAACTATAAATTTTAAAACCTTCTAGATGGGATGACAAAGTCAAATTTGATAAAAAAAAATCCAAAATATCAAATACCCACCAAATATAGCACACATCTCAAATTTACACCCTCGTATGTCTAGCATTTGTTGCCCAAATTAGATGCAACCAATAGTAAAACTAATTTTCTAAAGTGCTCTGTACTCAATAGTGAACACAAATTAGTTCTAAGAATCACGTAAAAAAACCTACAAGATAAAGCCACAAATTATTTTTTGATTCCCTAGAGCATCCAAGGATGCAAGATAGAAAACATACTTAGAATTGAGTGGACAAGAAGGTTATAGAAACCATTTTATCTTGATACTATGTAAGATTTGACTATGAAGACACCCAAGAACAAGAAACTAACAATAAGCATGAATAAATGAGAAGACCAATGGATTGCTCTCTCTCTCTCTCTCTCTCTCTCTCTCTCTCTCTCTCTCTCTCTCTCTCTCTCTCTCTATGTATATGTATATGTATGTGTGTGTGTGTGTGTGTGTGTGTGTGTGTGTGTGTGTGTGTAACCACCGTGAGATGTGAAGAAACATGTGTGCACATCCCTGGACCAAATTAATAAATACAAAGTCAAGTGTCAAATCTACCAAATTTGATACATACCTAGCCAAACTCATCTTATTTTAGATGCAAATATGTGATAAAGTGAATAAGCTAAATGCAAAAATAAAATATACACCAAGAGAAACAATGGAGAGATGGTCTTAATTTTTTAATTTTTAATTTATTTTTAGACTATAGGAATTGAGTAGCCCCCCTATAAACTGCAATGCACTGGGTAAAATTTTTAACATGTCTGGTGATGATGTCATGACACATCCTCTAGTGCCATGTGGGCTAGGGAAAGATTGGACCTCATGACCTCATGTGTGAGATGGTCTTAATCTCAATCTCTATCACTACTGTTATTTTCCTTTAAGAGTAGAGGCCACCTATAGAATGACAAGGCTCCAGTGAATGATGACCCAATCTATAAATGACAAATCTACAAAATATCCACTATAAATGAATACAACTACTAAGACAACAAATCAAGTATAGTAAGTAGGAACCAATGTAGGGACTATATAGTGGCATCAAATAGTGAGGAGGCTTTTCTTTGGGTCGAGAACATACAAACACTTTAGCCCTAGGCTAAGACTATATGAACCTACCTTGATCAAGAGAAGATCATGGAGATCAAGAGCCCTGCATGTAGTTGAAAACTTGATAGAGAGTGATCACCAAAGGAGCAATCATGGATCCACTGCAGAGGATATGTAATTCATCATCCATCGAGACACCTAACTAGCCTTGAAGCCTTCCCAAGATATATAAATGGTTCTTATTGAAGGCAATCAATCTTAGATATGATCAACTCCACCATTTGTACCTCTATATTTTCCTACTCGAAGAAATTTTAATGGAGTCCATGAGACTGAGCAACCTAAAAGACTAAAGAACACAAAATTGGCACATTTTCATGATCCTATTATAAATCTTGATCAAGAAACTTATTTTTTGGTGAAAACTTGCCTCCTCAAATAGCTCATTCAAATTGTTGACCTTCAAATTGTTTTCAAACTGAATACATATATCTTCACATGCTACATATTCTATGATGAAGTGTCGTTTAGTTTCAACCACCCATTTGTTGCAAAAAATGCAAGTTATTTTTTTTCCACCATCCATCTACCTATCTCACATTTAAAATGACACATGAATTGATCTTCAACTATGAAACTAATCTTTCCCTTAATTGCAACTCTTAAATAGGCTTTTTCATCATGTTCTCACGTAGGATTGAACTCTTTGACATGATCCATTTCTTTTTGACCAATCTGTTTTGTCTACATGACAATCTTGAATTTCTCTAACACAATTTTTTTTATCTCTTCATTAATGTTAGGTTATTCTTGTAAATTAATGTGTCATTTTCCCATCCGCTTGGTGTGTTGCTTCATTCAAGCCTTCTACCTATGATCTAATTCCTCCTTAATAATCATTTTGTACCAATGATATTTTCAATTTTTTTAAGAAGCTTAACAATAATGCTTCCATAAAAAACATTCACACTTCAATTAAACAAATCTCATATGGGATTGTTGATTTGACTTTGAGATTACTTTGTGCACCCATAGATCCAAAATGGTACATCGGATTTCAACCTTTCTTCTTTTTTTTTGTTATCTTTGTATGTGACTTGATTGCTTATAGCTATTGTTTTGGCTTTTGGGTAGTAATGAATTTGGCTTTAAGACTACTAGGAGAAGTATACCAGTAACTATTATAGCTAACCTCATGCACCCATAGATCTTAAACGATATATTAGATTTTGACAAGTTTTTTTGGTTGTCTCTATAAGTGACTTGATTGCTTATAGCTATTGTTCTAGCTTTTGAGTAGTATTGACACACACTATGGGATCCATTATGCATGCAAGGGTAAACAATCGGTCATTTCAAAGTGTTGCCCGATACCTACTTAAAGATGCCCAAATAAACATGCACAACAACCACCACAAAAATGGCCAACACTTATGCACAAATGCCCAGTGGTCGTGTGCTAGGGGTACCAATAAAGTTGCACAACTCTAATAAAGTCCATAAATTTTTACTACTGGGATAAGTGGCCGGTTATTGGTGCATGTGAAATTTATCAATGAACTTTTAGTTATCATTTTTTTGGTTTATTTAAAGTTAGTAATTAGGGGTTGAGTGAGCAAGAAATGAATGATAATTGGAACATGGACGGTAACTTGTCCTCTTTCTCTAATAATCAAATATTTTAAATTATTTTTTAGTGTCTCCACTTGTGATTTGACATGCTACTCCTCCAAACCTACAACCAACAAACATTTATTTTTGTGATAAGATTTTTTTTGTATTGTAGAAGATTTGAACTATAAAGTTCTATTTCTTTTTTTAATTTTTTTTTTAAAAAAATTTATCGTAGAAGATTTGAACTTAGCACCTGTATTGTTGAAAATTGCATACCCCTTTGTAATTTGACCTACATATTTTGTAACCACTTTGGTGTCCATTCCCCTAGCACCTGAGTAGGCTCACTTTAGCCCTTGCATCAACCTTTTCCCTCTCAGGATGCTCGAGATCCCCCTTTCTGATAGCTCTCTCACGACGTCAATCTTGTTTGCCGCGTGTCTCCCTTGTCTCTTGTCGTTGTTGAGCGTGATTCATTTGGACACTAGCGCACTGCGCGAATGTTTGAGCGTCGTACATTGGTCCTGCGACATCTTAACGTTCTAATGTCACCTGCATATGTTGGTGGAAACGGCTCTGAACCTTTCAAACGACCCGCCAACCCTCTTTTCCCTCCTCTCCTCTCTTTTAAATCTATCATCTCCCTTCATTCAAGCTCTCTAGATTCTAAACACAATCTCTCTTATTCTTTGGGCTCTCACAACTTTCTCGGGCTCTCTCTCGCTTGCTACAATAGTTTCTATTTTGCTACATCACTGTCAAGCTCTCACAATATTCTTTTGCATCTCTCTTGGCTTTCTCATGCGTCTTTGGTAATATCTATCTATTTATCCTATCTCAGGGCATATCATTTATCATTTATCTTATCTTGCATTTATCTTTTATTCTATCAATCTATCTAGTTGTTTGTGGAGGTGGAAACACTAAAACAAGGATTTGACTGAGGCAAGTCCCTAAGCAACCCCAAACATTTTTCCTTTTTGGTTTGTGTGCAAGTTACATTAGAGGATTTTTATTTGGCTAGAGACTTCATGTTGTGGATTGGTTGTGAGATTATCTTCTTCCTTTCCTTTGTGGCTTTCATTCCATTTATAGAATCATTTTACCTTATTTTATATACATTTATCACATTTAAATTAATTTAGAACATATATTTTATTATATTGTGCCTTTCTGTGCGAACTCTGCATTTTGTCCGTACTTATCTGTACAGGACGCTAGCGCGTCATGTTGTCCATAATCCGCGTACGTGTCCTTGTGCAGAGAGCTATCAAAGGACGTACAAAAACATACTACATCTTGAGTGGAGATGTTGGATCTTCGAGAGGTTGTTATCCGCCTATCGAAAGAGGTTCATTTTTCCCCCTCTACAACACCATATAGGTGGGTAGAGATATGATAGAGCAATAGTTAATAGTACGAAAATCAACATTTTCATTTCTCTTATGGAGAAGTTGGTCAAAAGGTGCATGGTCAAAAAGCACAAGAGAAGTCAGAAGTTGTGCGCCTAGTCATAGTTGGTCGTTGTAAAAGAGGGGTAATATTTTTGGATCGGCTAACTTGGCCCCTATTTAAAGGGGCTATGAGATTGTCATCCCATTGACTAAAGCCTATCGTCTAATTACACTAAAGATATTTTAAGAAAATAAAGCTGAAACTGCTGAGATATTTTAAATATTTTAGGAAAAAATTGTAGTGCAGTTTAGCTAAGAAAGTTGAAAGGAAATACAAGAGCAAGGAAAGAAAGAAAAAATCCAAGTAAGTTTATTGATGAAGTAAATGTTATCAAGAAAAATACAAAAACCTTGGAGCAACCACCCAAATGTGAAGGAGGCACAAGAAATTTTGAAAGGAGAAAACAAAGAAAAACCCCTTGTGATATTATGAATGAGGCAATGCCTAAAATGTGTGAGAGAGAGAGAAGCTCTTTACAATAACGTCATTAAGAAGAAATGAGAGAGGAGACATCTCTTAAATAGAGATGAGGAGTGGAGTGACAAAGTAACTCCCAAATCTATGAATGCCACCATTCATAAAATGTGCGTGCCATGTGTCCACATCTTTTTATGGAAGAAATCTAATATTCCTTAATAAAAGAAAATAAAAATAAATGACTTGTCCTCACACATGTACTAGAGGACAAATTACTCACACATGTACTCGAGGACAAATTACATAAAGGACAAATTACATGTAGAAATTCCAAAGGAATATCCTAAACTAAATACAAATAAACCTAAGCTAAGTAAAGATTAAATATTCTAACAAAATTTGGTAGTCTCAAATAATAAAAAATAATAAAAAATTTTCATGTATAACCCCGCATGGGTATTAGTCAACAAAATTAAATAGTACATTAAAAAAAATTACCGGTATGTGTTCCCTTGATAAGACAAGATATCCATTAAAACAGGACCAGATGTCATATATATATATATATATATATATCCAGAATACAATATGTGATTTCTTCAACATCATACATGGGCTTTTCTTCTCGACAGTCAAAATCCACTCATTATTGCAAAAGAAATATACTGATACTTTGCAATTTGATCCAGCTCACAAATTTCACTTCCGACACAACTGCTCAATTAGATCCAGAAATTCTTCCCGCAGATCTGATCTGTAAATTCAACCTACGGACAATAATATTATACATTATGAACTATTATTATATATTTTGAAATATAACTTAAAACCTCTAATAACTTTTGTGTATATTTAACATCAGTACTGCTGACTCAGATTTGACTGTCCCGGGCTTGACCATCTCTGGATTTAGAATGGGAAGCCTCTCGAGCCTCATACAACGTAAGATAAACTGGCCTAATTCTGTAGCTTAATATGATGCTGCTAATCACACCCACAACGCATACACCTGCCATTATGAAAAATGTTAGCCTGAAGCAATGTGCTCCTCTGCACTGGGCACCCTGTCCTTGTGAAATCAGTATATCCCATATGGTTCTACGAGGCAAAGTAATAGAACTAGAAGACCTCTCTGTGGTCCATTCCCGTTGTCTCTCTGCCTCCCTATCATAAAGAGATCCAGCTAGCCACCCAGAAAACAAGCAGGAACCAAGAGGGTCTCCCAATGTTATGAAATTGTAAATTATGCCAAAATGCTTCAGCCCAAATAGTTCTGATGCTGTGGGTACCATCACCGTGAACTGTACTCCATAGCAAATGCCTAGGATTGCAGAACCCACATGCAGTGATCCTGGAACTGCAGATGCAAAGAGTAGGTGGGCTATTATCATTAGTGCTTGGGCAATGGCCATCCATATGGGCCTTGGAATTCCCTTCGCCCTGTAATGTTGATTTATGACATACAGAAATCAAATACATTAGTTTTCCACAATCCATGAATTGATCAAGTTAGGTTCTGGATTCACTTGTGAGTCAATTATCAGATCACACTCTGTGATCCATCATTTTTACTCTGCTCCCACTACATCATCCTGATGATGGATCGTGGATTGTGGATCACAATCTGAAACATTGATGCAAAAACTAACTCACAATCGAATCGAGAAGCTATCTTGATCAGTTAACAGAAATCTTAGCAAGTATTCTAAATAAGCTAAAAATTGAGAAGAAATAATGCAAAGAAAGAAAGAAAGAAAGAAATGTTTTAGATTTAAGAAACTATGTTGGCAGTGCAATCCTTTGCAGTTGTCTCCTGGGTTCAACCTTGTGGGTTGTTCAGGTTCTAATCTTAACCCATTATCAAGGAAAACCATGTTTCCCTCATGATGGGTTCACTAGTAGGTCTCTCAGCCCATTATCAAGGAAAACTGTGAAGGTGGACATTTTCTTGATGATGGGTCCACTATGAAATCTGACATGTCGGAACTTAAACAATCTTTACAGTTGAACCTAAAGGACTGTATCAAAAAGAAATGCATCAATGTGCAAAAATGACCAGAGTAGGTCACTGGAACTCAAACTACAAAGAGTTGGAATAGATAGGAGCAATCTAATTGCTCCAAAGATCCATATTATAGGAAGTGAAAAAAACTAGCTAGAAATACGATACAAATTCGATCATCTTGTTTCAAAAGTGTATATTGGGTTGACAATTAGAAGACATCTAAAACAGATTCTAAGAATTGTTGGGCTGACTGTAGGGGAAGATGTTATAGACAGCAGGGGAAGATGTTATGGTCTGGGCTGAGTGGAGGTAGAGATGCTATCCTTAGAGGTCAGGTATCCTGAGAGGGAGACATTAATAGTAATACCAGAGGGCATTGAACTGCTTGTACAGAATGCATATTATATTATACCAAGGAACAGAACTTTATATCAATTTCAAAATAAGGATATACATGAGGGTTCTTCCTAGAAAATTCCTAATACAGTTAATTTTGTGTTACAATATGGCTTTCATTTCGTGTATAATGTCTAATTTTACTTAAGCATTCTGAGACTGGGAATCTGAATAATAGTAATCAGTGCTAAACTCTCGCACAATGTCTAAATTTTAGTTCAGGGAATGGAATTTTAATTAAGGGAAACATATTTGTTAAGCTGACTTGGAATCTAATTGATCTATGGTATCTTGACAGAAAATTATGTCTAATGCAATAAAGCTTTAGTAAAGAACACTGTCAAGAATTAGATATTAAATTTTGTAGTTTTTCCTTTATGATTCATATTATCACGAATCACTCTCAAAGAAAATATCTTTTACAGTCTTGAATCAAAGGATCAAAGGATGCTCATTGGGCCAAAGAGATGATGCTGACATGGGTGAAGAGGTGGGATTGAAACCAACAAAATATATTATTGCAAAAGATCAATCGCTAGATTCAATCCCAATCCTTCATCCCTTAATCTTTATATAGTATCAATGACTAGTTGCAATCCCACCTTTTCACCCCATGGAATCAAATTATCAATCACTATTTTCAATCCATCTCTTCACTCAAGTGGACATCAAGTGCAAGCATAATGCAATGAAAGGAGCAACAAATATGTAGCCATTCATAATATATAGAATCCAATGAATTGGATTCTGTGAAGCAATGCTCATGGGTCGACCATACAAGACCATGAGAGATTCATTCATGTGGGTGATAATCAGTAATCTCTGCTTGTTAGAGATGGGACTCCAGCATTAAAGAATCCAGTCAGATGAAACCCTTCAAATGATATCAAGTAAAGTTGAACTACAGAAATCCGATACGTACAAACTGTAAGAGTTCCTAGAACACTGTGACAATATTCATTCTGCATTATCAGCCTATATTCTTAGTATAAATTACCTGACGAAAAATTCAGACAGAGCTCCACCACCTAGGCGCCCAAGGAAGTTCCAGACTCCAATAAGGGAAATGAACATTGAAACATCCGAGTAGCCCTGGGCCTCGCCAAGTTGGCCCATATTATTAATAGCCGTCACACCAGACCCAACCCCACAGAAAAAGGAGAAGAACAACAACCAGAAATCAGCTTTCACCAGAGCTTGCTTTAGCTTAAAGTCTTGGCCTCTTCTTGGACCCCTTTTCAGCTTCCTGACAGCTCCATAGGCCACTGCAAACAAGCTTTCCTCGGCATCTCGGCCTCCAGATGGAGAGGCCACATCTTCAAGGCTTCACGAGACAGAACAAAAGAAAGAAATAAACCATATTAATATCAATGAAATATAGCTTACTTAGGATAGACATGAGGAAGGCTTAGCATATATGCAATGAGCTCTAAGAGAAAAAATAGAAAAACCACCCTAAACCTGTTGCTTTCAACATCTCGTCTTAGTCTTTCCACCTTCAAAAGTGGCTCATTTGCAGGATCTCCCATATTGGTTGAAATTGTCCTTTTGTTTAATTTCATAAGACTATCCACATATATTCTGAAAGGTATTAGAAGAGGTACTGCCAAGAAAATCAAAATTACCCCTGCAATGACCTTGGAGGTGAAATGTCCCCTCAGGGACACAAAATTATCCACAATTGTGGCCCCGAGAATGTAAATTGCGAGGCCAATGCAAGTATATATAATGAATACAAAATGTTCATGCTCCTTTGGATCATCCCTGCAACCAACTGTGGGTTTAACTGGTACAATACAATGCATAGCAACTAGAGAGACAAGGGTTGGTGCCATTGCCAGCAGAAAAAGAACCATGATTGGATTGTCTGGAAATATCGCTGTTGACAGCTGAGCAAAAATAGCCCCGCTCAGACCCACAAAGCCCTTGAGGATGCCCACAACAGTGCCCCTGCTGTGGGGGAAATTTCTCATGGATGTCAACAGCACTGCAGTGTTAAACCATGTTGAGCTGTTTGCTCCTATGCTCAATGCCACACACATCTGTAAACAGTGATCAAACTTGCAATGTGCCTTTATATTTCAAATGAATGACTTTTGAAATTAGCACCTAGAAACGAACTTTTACAACTTAGAACTGCGCTTAAAGATAAAAACAAAATCAAACAATTATACATCAGCTTAAAAGTTAAAAGTGGAAGCACAAAAGCAATCCAGAGAGGCTAGTTTTAAGTGTAACATGACATCTTTAAAACCTAAGTAGCAAAATGCTGAGTAAATTATGAATAATAGGTAAAATTCAACCATTTTACAGGTTTCCTATTCAACATGTTTTAAGTGATGATTGCAGGTTTTCTTGTGTCATGGCGGTTGGTTCATCAATCTGATCAGTCCAAAAAGTCGTTTTTGAAACTTATATTAAGGACAAAGGAAAAAAGGTTATTGATACCTACTTGCCAATAAGGCAGAGGAGGAATTCTTGCAGTAGCAGCCAGCCACAGCACTCCATAACCAACCAAACCATTGAAAGCTCCAATGGAAAGCAGAACCCAAGGTGGCAATTTATCACAAACAAGCCCTGCAATCAGCCCCACATTTTCACCCAGATCCTTGGCCACCCCAAGATTATTCAACTGCAATTGATTGTACTGCATAATCTTCTTCAACGTGGGTGAATAGTTTGGAAAGGCATATGTGTTCCCTGCAAATGCCTGAACCCAGATGCTCGCACCAAATCCCAGCCATTTCCTCGCCAGCACCTCGGGCACCACCTCAGCCATTACAGACTATAGAAAGCCAGACAGAAGGGAATGACAGAGGAAGAAGACAGTCAAGAAATGAAATTATATTTGAAGTAGTTCATGTACAAAAAGATTAAACAATTATGAAATGTTGTGCCACCACGATAACCGACATGCTCAGCAGGCATGCAGCTAAAGCACGAAAGCAATTGAGTAACAGAGAAGCAGAAACATTCTGCAATGTATGATCCTAATGATAAAAAGAAGCTTCCACAGAGAGGAATGCATGAACCTCCATTTGACAGACACTGCGAAGGCAACAAGGAGGTGGAGGGGCACACGTTATCATTCTAAGCTGACACCTCTAAGCTTTGGGGAATGTTGTAATAAATGGGATCATGAAGATCCTCCATTCACTTTGCTACATAAAGAAATAATTCCTTCATTTTTCTCCTTTTTCTAGACTACTTACCCACTCTCTGTCACCTCTAGTCTTGTTCTTCGTCCACTTCAGAATTGAATAAAGAGGAAGCAACTTAAGAGACACCTAAGAAAATTAGATATTTTAACATGGAGAAGGATATTTTATTTTCTGAGGTTCCTAAGAGGGTGCATACAAGTTTATTTTATAAAAGTAAATTATATTAAAAATAAATAAAAAGATCTTTTCAAGTAGAGAATTAAAAGTTCCAGCCTAGTGTGTTAGGTAAGGCAAGAAATGAAAAGTTTCATTATATTAATTCCAGGTTTTATGCTTTTAGGAACTCAAGTGTGTAAAACTTTAAGGGAACATAAAATAAATGTTATTAAGTATTTTAGATAGAAAGAGGATTACAATTGAATTGAAACATATGTAATAATTAAATAATTAGTATAGATATTTATCTATAATAATTTTGTTATATAGGATAGATAAGATCTTGAAATTAATATCTAGCTTTTTATGATAGATGTATTGAAGATATTTATGCTGATTTTGAATATAAATATTATTTGTGCTACCAATCTTATCTTGGTGTGTAAAAGGTATGTTGAAGAGGTGTGGAAGGTTAATCAAAGAATTTTTTGGTCTATTTCTTTGCATACATTTGTGCAATACACGAGGTCAATTGGTAGGCCATTTAGCAAATGATATTGTTTGTACAACAAAAGTCTATGGAGAAACTTGATATCTTCAAATCAACTATGCATCCACTTTCAGGTATTTGAACATGAAACAAAACCTCTATATTAGGAAGATAAGAAGGCTCCATTATTGACAAGCTCATGTTATGTTTGAGAGAGAGAGAGAGAGAGAGAGCGAGAGAGAGATGGATAGATAACTATATAGAGATAGAGAGAGGAGGACATGTTTAGAGATAGAGGGGGTGAGAGGAAGATAGAGGTAGAGATGAAGATAGAGCAAGAGAGGAAGAGGGAGACAAATTATATATAGAGAGATAGAGAAAGGGAGATGGGGAGACAAAGATAGAGAGTAGCGAGGAAGGGATAGAGAGATGTGGAGAAAGAGGGAAAGGGAGAGATGGAGAGATATAGATGGTGAGATATAGTTATAAAGAGATAGATATAAAGAAATGGGTGTTTACATTAAATTGTCATTGATTTCAACAGTTGAGAAGATGCATTGGACAAAGATGCAAACATGATGTGTGTCTAAGAGTGAAGATCAGATTGATAGAGATGGTGTTGTCCTAGATTGGCAGAGCGAACATATTTCATTGTATGTGAGTGAGTTGAATATGCATGGAATTTGAATTTAGTCAAATGCCACAAAGTAGATAAAGAAGGCAAGCATGGAGTATGTTATTGAGACTTGCAATTGGACAAAGAAGACACAGACCATATAGTGGTAAAGGCATTGGGTAAATAGTGAAGACTCAGAAAAAGTGCAGTTGCAATAATGCATAACACACAATGTTAGTCGCACATTGTTACATGGATAGCATAACACATAGTGTTTATCACTATTTTTGTTTTGTGGGTCACCAGGTTACGTTGACCAAGGTAGCTGTGAAATTGCAATAGGAGACACGAGAAGCACATAACATGAAGGGGATGCCATCGTTATTTCATGGTCAACTCTTTGTGTTGACCAAAGGGAGCTGCGAAATTGCAATAGGAGACAGGAGAAGTGCATAACAAGTAGGAAATGCTATCGCTACTTCGTGGTCAACTCTCTACATTGACCAAAGGGAGCTGCAAAATTGCAATAAGCGCATAACTCACAGTTTCGTTGTTTTACGAGTCAACTCTCTGCGTTGACCAAGGTTGCTACGGAATAGTGACAAGCGCATAACACACAGTGTTAGTCAGACTGCAGGATACTCCAGCTCAACATGCTACCAGTGAATCCAACGTAGACTTCTTCTACATGCAGGCCATTTGTGTGCATAGGGATATGTTGATGGGTCCCACCATCCATCATGTGGTTGAGTGACATGTGAATGCTTTGTGGACAAAATATTTGACTGGTCTATACAGCTAAGAGAGCACATATCAAAGGAGATTTTTTCAAACAGAACAACAAATAAGAAATGGAGTAAATGCTAAATAGAGTTGTAGTTGAAAATATATTTTTGAAATGGGGGTTGTGTGCAAAGTGAGGATTTAGAGCAATGATTGCGTTTATGGGAGATTTTTCAACTCTATTTTTTTTTTTTTTGCTTTAGCGTTTTCAGTCTGTACCTTAGCGTTTTTGGTATGTCAGTCAATGTTTTTGGTATATTTGACAGTGTTCTTAGTCGGTTTAACAACGTTTATGGTCAATTCAATAGCGTTTTTGGGCAATTCAACAACATTTCTGGTGTTCAGAATAGCGTTTTGAGTCAATTTGGCAGCATTCTTGGCACATATGATGGCGTTATTGGTCAATTTGATGGCAGGTTTTAGTTTTTTATTGATTTTTCTAATGTTGTATTTTGCATTTCTTATTTATGCTTCTGGACTGTCATTTTCCTAAACCTAATTTGTAGGTTATTGGTTTTGCAGGTACTTATTTCGCTGTGAGAGACCGGAGTCATAAACCATTTCGCCCTCAAAGAATGCAATATGAACTACTAAATTTGTTTGCAGCCGCGGGATTTTGTACTTATTTTTGTTAAGTTAGGCACATAGACTAATTATAATGGAAATGAACAAACATGTCTTATGTGTTTTTGATGATAGGCGAGTATGCTCTCACCTTTCTTAGGTGATCAGAAAGCTAGACTCATCTTTCTTTTCAACAGTGCATATCTTTAGCAGACCTACCCTCCCAAGGAGTCTATAAGGCCAAAGCCATTAAGGTCGGTGAGAGGGGAACGACCCAAGTGGGAACGACTAACACAAAGTAATCCAACCCACTATAAAATAAACATGATTTGATGAAAATCAAGTCAACGACAGTGCTCGAGAATAGCTCTCTTCCATACCTTCGGGTATATCAAACCTTGGTTTTCAAAGTTGGGAGACCTCTTAATTGATTTTATACCCCAACACGCCGAACAGATCCCTTACTAGTTCCAATTAAAATTAGAAGCTACCCGGTTTACCTCCGAGCATTATTAAATTCTTAGTGCATGGAGGAGGAAGAATCTCTCCTTAAGACACTCACCATATATCCCTCTTGAGCGTATGTGCAAACTCCCCTTTTGAGACCTTATTGCTAGGCCAATAACGGGACTCCACTAGCTCTCGCAAAGGCAAAAATACGGGTGCCCTTTAGGGGGTGACAAGGCTGTGTGAGCTGATAGGGTACCAAGTGTGGGCTAATAACTAATAATGAAGCCAATCTCATTAGGATAGACTGAATGATGTGTTTTCAATTGTTCAAAACCCGTGAAAACTTGGGCTTTCTTTAAAGCTTCTTGAACATACACTTTATGTGTCCTTTGGGACAAAAATACAATCTGAATTCTGTGTTTGTAAGTCAAGTCAAGATATCATCCATTGAAATACAACAAAAATTACAAACTCAAACTTCAAATTGTCAAATTTACAAGTGTATGCTGGAAATGTGGTGTCAGCCTGCAATAGGAGGAAACATCTCAAACACACACATGAAACATTGCATTAGAGGTTAGAAATCAATCAAAACAAGTTAAATGAATCTAAACTCTTAAAATCGTTCCATGTTCCTCTATCTCTAAGGATCTTCAAGATTCAAGGAGGCTCTCAGCTTGGAAGAGCACTTGATTCTTTAAGATGACAACCTAAAGAATGAGATTTAAATGATTCTAAGATCTAAATGGAATGCAACCAAGATCCTAGTGATGATTTAGATATGAAACCCGATGATGATAGGATGCAAGATATTGATATGAAGCTTGAACTAGTATGAAAATGATACTAAGATGCAGCTAACATGATATGAGATTAACATGATATATCTAAGGTTATAATGTTATCAAAATGATCTAAAATTCTATTCTATCAAAGAGAGATAATATGCTTAATGTTATGAGACTATAAGTTTGATGCACAAAGACTTTATTGTTTTTGAAGAAGGAATGGGCTCTATTTATAGGGAAAATAGGGCAATGGATGGTCAAGATTGGATAATCTTAACAAGGGTCGGGATTGAAAGTTATCAATCCATGTTTACAATTCTCACCAATGAAATGGTGACAATTGTCAACATAAGACTGCTTGAGAGGAGATGTAAGAAGCATTAAATACTTGAAAAGACATGAAGGTTACCTTAGAAGGTAAGGGTTAAGGTTAGGTTAGGGTTATCCATTGGACAAAGCTTTTACCCAAAGGGGTAAACTCTTGTGCAAGGGTTAAAGGGATAACCAAGGGTAAAGCCATGAATGCTTGATGAGACCCTTGGGTTAGATGAAGGTTGAGTTAGGCAAAAAGTCTCTAACCATGCCAAAAGGGTGAGTTAACCATTAATGGTTTGGAAGACTTTAAAGGTTAGCTTGTTGAAGACATAAAGCCTTTAATGGTTTTCAAAGACTTTGAGGGTTTGAGAAGTGACTTCCCTTTGTTTAGGGATGTGACAATATTTAGGAAATGGGTTAGGCTAATTTAAAAGTGATTAGAAGAATCTAGAAGGGGTTTAGGAGACAAGTGGGAGATGTTGGATTTTGCAAGTGGGTGGGGAAAATAGAATTTAATTAAAATAAAATAAATTTATTTCAATTGTGGCTGCAACTTGCATTTGTAGGATTTTGCAAGTGAGGGATTTAATTAAATATAAATTTAATTAAATGGGCTAGAAGGGGGATTTATTTAAATGGCTTAGATAGAAGAAGGGTATATTAATTAAATTTTAATTTAATTAATAGGTGATTAAAAGAATAGGGATATTAATTACATCTTAATTTAATTAATTGGAAGAACTAAGAATAATTAAATGAATAAAATTCATTTAATTCATTGTGCAACTTTTAGGTGTCTACATTTTGCCCCTCTTTGAGTTAACGTGTGACCACATGTTGATTCAAAGAAAATTTGTCGGATATGATGTTTGTGTTGAAATATCGATATGATGCCCCAGATTTGATGAATGATATTAATGATGCTCCAGATATGAAGAATTGATTTGATATGAAAAGTTGATATGAGACTGACGTCGATATGAAATTGATATGAAACTGATAGAAGAATCTAGAAGGGGTTTAGGAGACAAGTAGGAGATGTTGGATTTTGCAAGTGGGTGGGGAAAATAGAATTTAATTAAAATAAAATTAATTTATTTCAATTGTGGTTGCAACTTGCATTTGTAGGATTTTGCAAGTGAGGGATTTAATTAAATATAAATTTAATTAAATGGGCTAGAAGGGGGATTTATTTAAATGGCTTAGATAGACGAAGGGTATATTAATTAAATCTTAATTTAATTAATAGGTGATTAAAAGAATAGGGATATTAATTAAATCTTAATTTAATTAATTGGAAGAACTAAGAATAATTAAATGAATAAAATTCATTTAATTCATTGTGCAACTTTTAGGTGTCTACATTTTGCCCCTCTTTGAGTTAACGTGTGACCACATGTTGATTCAAAGAAAATTTGTCAGATATGATGTTTGTTTTGAAATATCGATATGATGCCCCAGATTTGATGAATGATATTAATGATGCTCCAGATATGAAGAATTGATTTGATATGAAAAGTTGATATGAGACTGATGTCGATATGAAACTGATATGAAACTGATGTCGAGATTTGATACGATAATGCCCCTCAAGAGATCGTTCGTGCACTAAAGGCATGAATGATCTCTCGAAAGAAGAAGAATGCTATTTGAAAGATAGAAGAGTGGATAGTGATGAAATGCATGAGTTTGATAAGATTGATTGGATTGATTGGATTGGGATTAAGATTGATCAGATTAAGATCAAGTCTGGTTTCAGGTATGACACCTCCTATATAAGACATGGATGATCGAGCGTCTGGTTTCAGGAATGATATCGCCTGTATAAGACATGGATGATCAAGCATCTGGTTTTAGGAATGATACTGCCTGTATAAGACATGGATGATCGAGCTTCTGGTTTCAGGAACGATATATCCTTGATAAGAGCTGATCAAAACATCTGGTTTCAGG
The DNA here is from genome assembly GCF_030272615.1 of Cryptomeria japonica. Classification (NCBI taxonomy): domain Eukaryota; kingdom Viridiplantae; phylum Streptophyta; class Pinopsida; order Cupressales; family Cupressaceae; genus Cryptomeria; species Cryptomeria japonica. The sequence continues at coordinate 765,260 of NC_081412.1, read as the reverse complement.
AACGATATATCCTGTATAAGAGCTGATCAAAACATCTGGTTTTAGAAAAGATACATCCTGTAGAAGACATGATAGAAGATAGTTTGGAAGAATGATAGAAGATAGTTTGGAAGAATGATCAAGATAGTTTGGAAGAATGATGAAGATATGAAAGTGAAGAAAGATTCCATGATGATGTGATAGATATGCATGTGAGGGATGCAATGATGAATGATATGCATTATGTTTCGATATGAGAGTCTATGAGGATGATGTGATGCTTAGATAAATGCTCTTGATCTCGATTATGATGTGAATGCATGATTCATGATGAGATGAACGAAAATGTGATGATGCGTTGCTTTGATTTATGAGATGCGAGATGCATCTTGAAAATGAGATGTATGATAATGATAATGATGTGTAACTAAATGCAAGATAAATGATGTGCAACCTAATGCAAGATTAAGATGATAATGATGTGCAGCTAATGCAAAGCTTAATATGCATTCTCGTTCATAATGTTGCCATCAATTGTGATCAAAGTGTTAGTGTTGCCTTTGTTTTCATCATCGAGCCTTGATTTGTTGAAAGTTGATACAAGCCTCATGGTATAATTGAACCATAATGACTTGAGTATAACTTACATGGATTTTGATATTGCAAGACGACACAAGCGTCGAGGTATAATTGAACCAAGACGACCTGAGTGTTGCTTGAGTAAACAGACAAGAGTTAACCTTTGTCCCATACAAATCCAAAATGTCCTCAGTGATATGTTACCTGATCACGTCGTAAGACAAATTTGCATGGTAAAAAACTTCACTCACAGATAGAAGACAAATAAAATATCACATTCCTTCCTTAATTCTCTAGTCGTAAGACATCTTGGAGGTGCTCAGGAGATATGATAAGCAAAAATTAACAACCATAAGTAATCATAAATGCTATTGGAAATGTATTCTTGTCAAATAAAACATCTTGCAAATAGATCTTTGTTTAGTTGAAATCAGTTAAAGTCCGTGATGTTTAGCCTTCTTGTATTTTCATTTGCCATTTGTTGGTTGTTCTAATCCTTGTTGCCTTGCTATGTTTTTGGTTTGATGTTGAAAATATTGAAGGCAAAATGCTTCCAGCGAGGCCAGGATTTTGCCCCTCGCTATTGATACTACTTCAATATGGATATGTACACTGATCACCAAGCCATGGTGGGATACGATTTAGATAATTGATTCAGATAAATCAAGGACAGTGACTACGCTAAGTATGTCTAGGATTGATAAGCATTTTGTGAATTTCTGGTGATGTCTCGGATGGGTGGATATGATATGTACAATATGACTTGTGAAACATGTACTTCCATCAATTGATAAAGATAAGGCTAACTAGAACAAAATCTAGCAGTCATACTGATCTATGCCATTGTTTTGATTTGTTCGATGATTGATAAGAATGTCTGGTTTCAAAGAGTGAGTACCCCGTATAAGACTGATATGTCTGGTTTCGAGTGTACCTATCCCTGTATAAGACATGTTGATGTTGATGTTGATAGATGGATTGATTATCAAGACTCGATGATTGATAGGAATGTCTGGTTTCAAAGAGTGAGTACCCCGTATAAGACCGATCTGTTTGGTTTCGAGTGTACTTATCCCTGTATAAGACATGTTGATGTTGATGTTGATTTCGAGTAATGAATTGATTAACAAGACATGTGATCAGTTTGATTGTAGAATTTTGAGAGTTTGTTTGTTGTTGATTTAATTTGATGGATGGTCCATGCGTTCATGCTTTGATTTTCAATTTTTGATTTGATTTCATCGATTTTTTTATTTTTAGTTTTTGGATATTTTAAATTTTTTTTTTTTTTTTTTTTTGAGTTTTTGGATATTTCAATTTTTTTGATTTTTTGGATTAGAAGGAAGATGTATTTGGTTGCCCCAATGTATAGCAAGACAAGGAATATTATGAATGGACGACTGAACCATTGAGGTGGAAATCAATTTTTTTATCCATAGTTTTGATCAAGATCAAGGATGGAAATGGGAATATGGATTAGAGTGAAGCAAGATCGTAGATAACACTGGATGATAGAAGAAATGAATAGATAGGATAGATGGTATGGGTAATAGGATATGGATTAGAGGACATGTATGAGGTGAAACAAGATCATAGATAGCATTGGATGATAGAAGATATGAATAGATAGGATAGATGGATATGGATAAGAGGATATTGATAAGGTGAAGCAAGATTGTAGATAGCATTGGATGATAGAAGCAATGAATAGATAGGATAAGGGATATGGATTAGAGTGAAGCAAGATCGTAGATAGCACTGGATGATAGAAGAAATGAATAGATAGGAAAGATGGTATGGATAAGAGGATATGGATTAGAGGATATGGATAAGGTGAAGCAAGATTGTAGATAGCACTGGATGATAAAAGAAATGAATAGATACGATAAGGGATATGGATTAGAGTGAAGCAAGATCGTAGATAGCACTGGATGACGGATGAAATGATTAGATAGGATAGATGGTATGGATAAGAGGATATGGATTAGAGGATATGGATAAGGTGAAGCAAGATTATAGATAGCACTGGATGATAGAAGATATGAATAGATAGGATAGATAGTATGGATAAAGTGAAGCGAGATTGTAGAAATAATTGGATGATAGAAGAAATGAATAGATAGGATAAGGGATATGGATTAGAGGATATGGATAAGGTGATTATAGATAGCACTGGATGATAGAAGCAATGAATAGATAGGATAAGGGATATGGGTTGGAGGATATGGATAAGGTGAAGCAAGATTATAGATAGCACTCCATGATAGAAGCAATGAATAGATAGGATGAGGGATATGGATTAGAGGATAATGGGAGATATGGTAGGAAGAATATAATGGATGAACTTTTCCCCCAAGCACAGAGGTTTCCATTTACAAAGAGGTGATATGTAAGATTGTCACAACATTTTGCACCATCTAAATAAGTGTTCTTGAACTTTTCAAAGATAGAGATCCAACCCACACTTAGAACCTCTGGAAAATTCAACTAAACATTTCTAGCAACTAGGAAGCAGACTCAAAAGGGAAGAAGAATCCCAAACTGGATCAAGGTACTTAGTCTTTTATTACCCATGTGTGTGCAAGTGGGTTCATTCTGGCTCATATGATCATTGCAATCTTTAGAATCCAGCATGTCTAGCTACATGAGTTACCTTGACTTCAAAAGCATCCTAGATAGAGCCTTGCTGCCAGCGAGCATCCATAGCCCCAACGAGGTTATCGCTGTAATCTCACAAATATTGCTCCATTGCCAGCCAGGCATCCATAGCCCCGATGGAGTTACTTGCATGTTCCCATAGCCAAGCATTTTGATATTGCATTTTTTTTTTTATATTTATTTTCTTGCTCATGCTTTTGATCTTTTGATATTTCTTTTTGCTCTTTATTTTTCTTGCATTGGCTTGTAAGTGATGAAACTTACATGGGTCTGATAATTACAGTGGCGCTGAAGCAAGATTTTAGATTTTTCACTAGCCATGTCTTCAATTTAAGATATCACAATGATTTTAGAGCAATCGATTAAGTGTATGAGATATAGTAATCAAAAGATGTTAGTACCAAGATACGATAAGTGGTGCTTTTCTAGATTGAGTGTGTATCCCAACCAAAAGAAAATGTTAAAGAGGAACAACCTTGGATTCTGAAGCATTTCACGAATAGATATCTAGGAAAAGGACTAAACATTAGATTCGAGCATGGGAAAGTATGTGACAAAATGACACAAATGCCTATCTCACAGATGAAGGATTTATGCAAAGGGTTGAATGATAGGGATTGAAGGACAGAAAAGAGGTGTTGGATAATGTAAAGCGGAAAATCGAACCCTAGGTGTTCCCCCCACTCCAAGGAGAGAGAAAGGAGGTCACTAGGATTGACGGTTTTCACTTAGGAGAGACTTTACATTCAAAAGAGGGGTTGAAACTCACAAGATCCAATCCCACACAATGCAAGACTAAATTCTAAATGAGTTTCAAGGGTTGAGACAGCAAGGATACCCTCTTTTGTAAAGAATGTAGATAGAAGGATTGAACTAGCAGTGTATGTAAAAGTAGGAAAGATTCGCTTGTAGACGGAGATAGAGACACGGGATGAAGCTACGGACCTGAAATTAGCAGTAAAATGTCGAGATGATGCTGTCCTGTGAATTTGAGTGAAAGTTGACAGGACGATGGCACCCGGAGTGCACACGGTCCTCCGAAAAATACGCGAAACGAAGGGGGATCTGTTCGTCTCTGCACAAGGATTCCAGATCTTCAATTACAGCCACGTACCTGCAACCTACACACAGAAAAGAGAGAACGATTGGGGGGTTAGGGATTAGGGGTTTGCCTTCAGGTCAAACCCCGATTTTGGAATTAACCAAGAAATGAGAATGTTGTAAATGTAAATGTTTGTAATGTAATCAAGTATTGATACCTTGTTGTAAGAATGTTTGTATTCTTACATGCGAAGGTGTAATGATGTTGTATGTTGTAGGTGATCTCCTCTTCAATGGTTGAATCCTTGTCTTGAATGCAACACCTAGCCTTGAATGGAGACCTAGAATGCTCAATTGCTTAAAGGAATGCTTGAATGTTTGAATGTTTGAATGTCTTAATGTTTGCCTATCGCTTCCGCCTCTTGCGCACATATGTTTTTCCTCTTTTTTTTCTTCCTCTTCAAATGGGAGGGGAAATTTAGTTTATATACTTGTCAATTAGGGTTAGGAGACTGATTTTTCCGACCTTAGGCCGACCTAGGAGCATTATTTTTCGAATTGCAAACTTGAAGATCCGATGCCCAACAAGAGACCGGGCCCAAAATAGGGCCAGGGACCAGGGCGCTGGGCGCCATGGTCCCACCTCCCAGGACAGCAGGATGCAAGGAGGATCAGGCCAAGGTGCAGAAAGATGCAGTTTTTGATGTCGTAAATAGGTTTCGGGGTCTCCATTCAGGTTCAACATTGCGCCGCCATCGTGAAGACCCAAATGCAGTCGAAATTGCAAGTGTCACAATTTTACGACGCTACATTTAGCCCCCACTTTAGCGGGAGTATAAGCGTACGCCCATACTTTCGGTAAAGTATAAGGAAACAACATTGAAAGACTTTCACCATGTCAAGGAGGCAAGATACACCAAGCCCCCAATGGACTAAGGATCTTACGACTTCGATTGACAAAGTAAAAGGGAAGATCACGAGGGAGAACCATGACTGACAGTAGTAAGGTTCCCTCACTATGAGTCATGCAAGAAAAATACCAAAAAATTTCAAGGCAAAGCTAAGTTCGCCAAGAAATTTTTAAGAATCTTGAAGAGATATGGATGGAGTGTATGCCCCCTACGTTAAAGCGATCGCACATGCTTCATCGGGGGTGATTGCTTTAAGGTAGTGATACACATAAGAAATGAGAAGGTAGTATGCTGTATGATAATTCATGTATATCATATGTATGTATGCATAATTGTTCTTCATTCCCCAATCAAGGAAGGTCACCTAGAAGAAGGGAACACATGTGTCTTTTGAGTCAACATGAGAGAGACCAAAAGAGATCTCAATGCTTTGCATCGTCCTCAAGTAGACAACACTAAGGACAACAAATAGAAGAATGAGAATAACACATAGAAGAAGTAACAAAAGAGATCAAGAGAGGAGGAGAGAGTCTGCTATGCTAATGAACTAGTCTAGCACGTCATCCACCCCCCGATCTTGCTGATCAATATTTCGGGAAGGTAGGAAACATGCTAGAGAAGGAACATCCAACATAGCAGATGGAGCTATCACAAGATCCAAACAAGGGCTATGTTCATGTTCCAAGCCACGTTGTTCTTGTCTAGGAGCTAGGATAAGTGCTTTAGAAAATTCGTTAGATAAATGGTTATCAATATCAACATATTCGTATTCACTATCAGAAGCAAGAGAAGTAACATTTTCATCATGAATAACATTTTCATCTATATCATCATCAAGAATTATAAAAATAGGATCTTTAACTCGCACAGGATCAAAACCATCATGCATCTTATGCTTAGGAGATTTTGGCTCAATTTTCGACTGAGGAGAAAATGGAATAATACTAGCTGAAGGTGTTTTTTGGGATTGCAAAGTTTGAGAAGTAGCTGCACGAGCTCTAAGACGACGCTTTCGTCAGCGTTCATGCGCAGAATGATTTCGTCTAGCCTTAGTAGGAAGTTGAGAAGATTGAGGAGGAGGAATGTTCTCATCCTTATCACTTGGGTGTTTAGGCTGTGGTCTCTTAGGTTGGATAATAGGAGAAGAGGAAGGTCTCTTCTCTTTATAAGATGAAGGAGGAGGAACTGCTCCATATAAAGGAGGAATATTTGGTTTAGGAAGGAGACCAAGTCCATCATGACGAGGAGGTATAGGTCTACTTTTAGAAAGTTTATTAGACATAGACATAGTCACATCCATAGGAATGGGTTGGGAATCTTCTTGAGGAAAGATATTAGTTTATCTTTCAAAGGAAGAACTTCCTTCTCAAGAACGATAGGAATATCAAGTTTGGGTGTTCGAGGTTCACTTAGAGATAGGATCATATCTTTTTTCCACTTTTGATAAGATTTGAAAAGATGATCACTTCGCGGTGGAAGAGATTGGAATTGTTTAGGCCAAAAATAATCAATAGGAACACTAGAAGTTCTTTCAGCTGGTTTAAAGAGACTATGATTGACAGTAACAACTTCACCATTATGGGGAAATTTCAAACACTTGTGAATAGGAGAAGCAATAGCTTTCATGGAAGTTAGCCAAGGATAGCCTAGCTTCACATGAAATTGTTCAGATGATGGAATAATAGCAAAGCTCACATCAAGGGATTTGTTATGGACCTCAATAGGTAATGTAATAGAACCAATTGCAGGAGAAGAAAATGCATCAAATAACTTCACAACCACATTTGTTTTGTCATAGATCACTTGATTCAATTGCAAAGTAAAAAGAAATTCTTTAGTAATGACATTAACCATGCAAGAAGGATCAATAAGCACTCCACGGCAAGGTGTATTCTTGACTTTTGTAACTATATATAAAGGACTATCAGGTGCCCTGATAGTTTCACTGGAATCAAATGTGATGGAACGTTCTTTAGGGATTTTCTACTGCTCTACAAAGTTAATCACATTCGGAGTCATAGACACAAGACCATCAGGTGAGAAAGAGGAATCATTAGTCTCAACCACATTAGAGGTATGAGAAGGTAATGGATCAGTAAAAATATTAAGATTTTGGTTAGGAAGAGCTACAGATGTGTTGCCTTTATCATTCACACCTGAAACTGAGATAGTATTATTATCAATCAAGTCTTGAATTTTACCCTTTAAAGCAAAACATTTTTCAGTATCATGCCCAGGTTGACGATGAAATTGACAAAAAGATTTGTTATCAAAATAGGGTAAATTAATCTTTGCAGGATCTATTTGCTTTATAGGAGGGAGAGTAAGCACATCTTGTTCCAATAACTTATTCATAATACTATGCAATGATTCATTCAAAGGAGTAAACTCTCTTTCTTTCTTGAAAAACTTAGAAATAGGAGGCACACCTGATGCTGCATTCACATTGTTGTTGGTGATGTTTTCATTGAACTTAACGAACCCTCTATTCGGTTTAAACTTCCCAAATGGTTGTTGACTACTATCACCCTTATCACTCGGAGCCATAGGATTTGCTTGTTCCATTTGACTCACAGTCAGTTGATAATTGTGAAGAGTTGCACACAACTGTTGGAAAGAAGTAAACTCAGAAAACAAAAGTTTTTCTCTAATATCTTTTTGCAAATTAGAAATAAAGATTCTTTGAATATCATTGTCAGGTACTGGAAAAGAGATTTGAGCACACAAATGCTTATATCTACCAATGAAATCCATCACTTTTTCTTTAACACCTTGTTTACAATGCATTAAATCAATCAAAGTAACTTTAGGACTTATATTGTTTTGAAATTGTTGAATAAAAGCATTTGCAAGTTGTTGGAAAGAAGTAATAGAATAGGAAGGCAACAAGCAATACCATTGTAGAGCCTTATCTCTTAATGTTCTAGTAAACAGTTTTGCAAGCAACCTTTGGTCATGAGCAAAATCGGTACATATTGTTTGAAAGGTCTTAACATGTGTTAGAGGATCACCTTTACCATTATAAAGTTCCAACTGTGGGATTTCAACATGTTTAGGGGGGATAGCTCGAACAATGTCAAGAGAAAGTGGGCTCGCAACATCAAATGTGGGCACACTAAACTTAGATATGAAACTGGATGATGATAGGATGCAAGATATTGATATGAAGCTTGAACTAGTATGAAAATGATACTAAGATGAAGCTAACATGATATATCTAAGGCTATAATTCTATCAAAATGATCTAAAATTATATTCTATCAAAGAGAGATAATATGCTTAATGTTATGAGACTATAAGTTTGATGCACAATGACTTTATTATTTTTGAAGAAGGAATGGGCTCTATTTATAGGGAAAATAGGGTAAGGGATGGTCAAGATTGGATAATCTTAACAAGGGTCGGGATTGAAAGTTATCAGTCCATGTTTACAATTCTCACCAATGAAATGATGACAATTGTCAACATAAGATTTCTTGAGAGGAGATGTAAGAAGCATTAAATACTTGAGAAGACATGAAGGTTACCTTAGAAGGTAAGGGTTAAGGTTAGGTTAGGGTTATCCATTGGACAAAGCTTTTACCCAAGGGGTAAACTCTTGTGCAAGGGTTGAAGGGATAACCAAGGGTAAAGCCACGAATGCTTGATGAGACCCTTGGGTTAGATAAGGTTGAGTTAGGCAAAAAGTCTCTAACCATGCCAAAAGGGTGAGTTAACCATTAATGGTTTGGAAGACTTTAAAGGGTAGCTTGTTGAAGACATAAAGCCTTTAATGGTTTTCAAAGACTTTGAGGGTTTGAGAAGTGACTTCCCTTTGTTTAGGGACATGACAATATTTAGGAAATGGGTTAGGCTAATTTAAAAGTGATTAGAAGAATCTAGAAGGGATTAATGAGACAAGTGGGAGATGTAGAATTTTGGAAGTGGGTGGGGAAAATAGAATTTAATTAAATTAAAATTAATTTATTTCAATTGTGGTTGTAACTTGCATTTGTAGGATTTTGCAAGTGAGAGATTTAATTAAATGTAAATTTAATTAAATGGGCTAGAAGGGGGATTTAATTAAATGGCTTAGATAGAAGAATGGTATATTAATTAAATCTTAATTTAATTAATAGGTGATTTAAAGAATAGGGATATTAATTAAATCTTAATTTAATTAATTGGAAGAATTAAGAATACTTAAATGAATAAAATTCACTTAATTCTTGTGCAACTTTTAGGTGTCTACAACAAGTTTCACAACAGATTAGCTCTTTTAGTCCAAACAGTAGCTCTCATGGTCCAAACAATCGCACTTTCAATCCAAATAGTAGCTATTTTGGTCCAAACAGTCGCACTTTCAGTCCAAACATTAGCTCTTTTGGTCCAAACAGTCGCACTTTTAGTCCAAACAGTTGCACTTTCAATCCAAACAGTCACTCTCACAGTCCAAATAGTAGCTCTCTCGGTCCAAATAGTCACGCTTTCGGTCCAAACAGTCGCTCTCACGGTCCAAACGTCAACTCTCTTGGTATGAATGCTAAATTTCTCATATTTCAACATTAACTCTTCAAGTTTGAGCTTGCTAGGTATAAGCATCAATTTTCTCAGTCTACACATCAACTCTTGGGGTCAAAATAACCATTGTCTAAGTTCTAACATTACTAGTCAAACTTCAGAGTTCTTGGTTTAAACAACATAGTTTCTAGTCCAAACAACAACTCTCCTGGTCTAAACAGTAGAGTTTCTAGTCTAAACAATAGAGTTTCTAGTTCAAACAACAACACTCTTGGTCTAAACAATAGAGTTTTTGGTATAAACAACAGAGTTCTTAGTCTAAACAGTATCTCTCTTGGTCGAAATGTCATCTCCCTTGGTCTAATCAACAAGTCTTTTGAGTTGAATGTCAAATTGTTCACGTTTCAACACTAGACCTCCTAGTTTGCATTTGCTAGGTCTAAATATCAATTATTTGAGTATGAAAATCACAAAGTTGGGTCAAAATAACAATCTCCTAAGTTCAAACACCAAATTTTCTCAGTCTAAACATCATTGTTTTGAACTTTAGAGTCACTGCATTACAGAATAGCATTTCTGGTCTGTTCCTCAGCATTTTTGGTCAGTATAGCAGTGTTTTTGGTGTGTTCCTCAGCATTTTTGGTTATTTCATCAGCATTTCTGGTCAGTATAGCAGTGTTTCTGGTCATTTTGTTAGCGTTTATGGTAAACTGCATCGAAATTAGAGAACAAAAACAACACATTTCTCAGACAATCAAACATAGAGACTAGGTCATCTTCTTGGGTCACTTAGTCAAGTTATCTTTTGTCAAAACAGATTCAAAGCTAGACACACTAAGGTTCTCAAGTATTCACCTCCAACAAGTTCAAGATCTAACATCTTAAAGTGCACCATCACATTTTCTTTGATAAACTGATCATTCAAACATAGTTTCTCATCGGGATTTATCATCCTTTATCACGAAACTACAATGCTTGATCAGATTAACCTCATTCTCTATCATAAGATATATTGTTCCTATTGAACCTCGTCATATCAAAAATCACAAAATTTGCACTCCAAAACTAAGATTGAAAAATTTGCAAACAAGCAAATACTTGAAAAGATCATTTCATGTCTTATCCATCTATAATATTTACATCAACAATTTATCACTTATTATGACACATTATAGAAGATTTAAACCTCGCAAAATATTCAGAACAAGTGTATGCCCGTTTTAACCAGGGCTCAAAGGTGAAAGATCGAAGAAACAAAAATACAAGCATTTGAAATGACTGAAGATTATAGGAACATGGAATACCAAAATGAAATACAAGAAGAAGAGGAAATAACATAACAACATCTCAGAGAAATCAAACAAGATCCTAAATTCGATAAATTTATGGAGAAATTTTTTAATGGGGAGGTATCCTCAAAGAGAGTTAATTCCTTGTTTAAGGGCAGTTAGGTGTTATCCTAGTGGGATTCATTAATTGTTCATTTGGTCTACTAACTGATTTAGACACCTCAACTCTCTAAGAGTGCTCCCAATCCACAAGTGCTCACTGGCTGCTCAAGCATGGTTGAGATTCACAAGGGTAAATCCAACCTTACACACTAAAACTCCTAACAAGTCTTGCAGAGGTTGTAGTAGGTGTTTGAGATGTTTTTCAAGGGAAATCAATTGGTTTTGAGTGAGGGTTTGATTCTTTTCCCCATCGCTCCTTCCTTTCCCTATTTTTTAGGCCTAGTAGCCCTAGAGCCCCAATTAGCCCTACCTAGCCGGTTTTTGTGGATTTTCTCTCAATTTCTCCAAAGACCCACAAACTCTTTGCTGATCAGGATACCCTTTTGGAAGTACTTTCCAATTTATGAATTTAGGAATCTTAGTCTGACCGTACAGGTACGAAACCCGAGAAATGCTTGTTTTAGGTGGTTTTGGGCTTGTTTTGGTCTTTTTCCAAGGGTTAGGTGTCTTCCTTGATCTTCCACACCTCAAAACTCACACATATTTTCTAACACACATCACTTGTTCATTCCAAACACTCTGCAACTCTAACCCTACTCATTCCTACAAACACTTGCATAATCTCAATCATTTCCTAATCGGGCTATGATTGAGCTCGCCTAGGAAATGATGCTCATTGGCCTTTCAATGACCTCCAAAGGAAAATAAAATCTATATGCATTGTATAAAGGTTCCATGGCTTGATTCCAAAGGGCTATTGAGAAGAACTCAAGGAACTTCAAGCTGGAACCATGTTTGGGCCTCTCAAACCCTTACTCAGGCCGAGAGCTTGCAAAATTGAAAACTCAATTCAAACCTACAAATAACCTAATAAAATTGATTCATGAGAACTAAACGAATATGTACAAAACAATAAACTAAGTACATCAATGCAATCAATCCATTAAGTACGGATTGCTGCTCTAATTCTTGAAAAATGCAATGTAGAACTTAAAAAATGGTCACAAATTGTATTTCAATCAACTCCAGGCATTCAACAACCTCATTACATTCATTCTCAGGGATTTTATATGCCATTTATTTCCTAACTAACTCTCCATCAATTTCCTAACCAACCCTTTTCTCAGAAATGCAAAAAGTTAGTCAACGTTGCAAAAAGTTGTCAAGCAACTTTGACAACTTTTGCCAAAAAGTGCATTTTTGCCTTACATGCTTTTTTTTCTCCTTGAAAAATCTAGGATGACTAAAAACTATTAAATTATCATGTCCCAATTCTAAACAATGCTATTCTAGGCATTTTTCATCAAAATGCAAGATTTTGCCATTTTAGGCTTACAAGGGCTTACAAGCCAAAATTGAGCAAATGCATTGTCCTAAGGACTTCCAACCTACCAAATAATTACAAAAATATATGAAGACCTAGGAGAAGACTCTTATTCACCACTCCAAACCATACTATGAAAAAACACACTAAAATGAAGAAACTGGACTCAAAACTAGGTGCTCCTGCACCAATATTGGAGGGAGAAAAAGAAAAATACTTCTTAATGTTAGCAAACTCTGGTGCTACACTCCCCCAATATTTTGATGTGATAAATTTATGATGAAGGAGAAGTAACCTTTTCCATGATAATGAATTACATGAGGATATTTCTGGTCACAAAAAGGACAACACATCAATTCCTGATAACACAACAATTAATGAGAAAACTTCCATTCCCAAAAAGGGTGATGTAGAAATTCTCAACAACGTCAAATCTAATGAGGACGCAAGAAAGAGTAAGGATGATATGAGAAGAGACCAAGATCATACTAGAGCATGAAATCATGGTTATGCAAGAATAAATCATGTGGATAATCCTCTCACAGCTCTTACACAACAAATACAAACACTGCAAACACAGATTCAAGATATGCAGAGAGGAATTGTTAGAAGATATTCGCTTCAGGAAATTTTTCCTTACCCATTCGACAAAAATCTAAACATGATACCGTTTCCTACAGGTTGTGAAACTTTGAGATATGATAAATATAATGGAAGCACTGATCCTCAAGATCATATACGAGAATTTTGCACGATGACTATGGAGTTTGCACAGAGGATACATACCTAATGAGATTATTTCCAAAGAGAATAAGTGGACTAGCTATAGAATAGTTCTCCAAACTTCCACTTGGAATTAGATCATTCATAGAATCGGTGGATAAGTTTGTTTCACAATACTCTTACAACATTCAACATGAGGTCACAATGCTTGACCTAAGTAATACTAAACAAAAGAGTGGAGAAACTTTCATGATGTTTCTATAGAGATGGAGATGGTTAGCTTCACGATATCCTCATACAGTGCCAAAATACGAGAAAATGGATATATTCATCGAAAACCTAAACGATCAAATGAGCTATAATACGAAAATGCAATATCATCAAAATTTTGAAAAAATGATTGATAATGAAATTAGAATGGAGGAAGCTATGGTAAAGATGGGTGAGTTGAAGCTATACAAAGGAGTTCATCCTCCTAATAACAATAACAACAACAAAAATGATAAGCCAAAATTTTGGAATAGAAATCGAAATGTTGTCAACGATGGGATAGTGGATAACAACAATGTAAAACCAAAGCAACCAGTTTTTAATTTATCCAATCACTCAATAGCGGCTCAACAAAACAACAATCACCAAAAATCAACTTTCAACAATTTCTTTCGAAGGAAATTTACAAAAATTGGTGAACCACTTGGGTCAGCATTAAAGACGCTTCTCGCAAACAAGTTGATTACCTTGCCAGAAGCAAGAAACTTTGAACCCAAGGTAAAACCTGCTTGGTGGAACAACAACCATTATTGTGATTTCCATCGAAACAAAGGATACCGAAAAGATGCTTGTCAACGGTTAAAACATGTCATCCGAGATTTGATTGATACTGAAGTGATAACGGTGGATGGACATACGACAAATGAATCTCACACAACTTTCAAAACTCCGCTTCCTAACTATGAGAAGGATGAATCATCAACAGTGCATAACGGTAAAGGTAAAACAAAGGTGAACTATGCTCATGCATATGACAATGTGGTAAATGTGATTGTGGTTAAAGAGAAACAACATCAAGAACCCGCTCATGCTATCAAAAGAAGCAAAGCCAAATTTGTTTTGCTGGGTCCTACAACTAACACGTCATCCACTACAAAACAATACAGTCTAGTGGATCAACTACAAAAAACCCCTACACAAATATCCATCTAAGAAGTTTTAAAGATTTCACCTGCACACAAAGAAATTATAGAAAGAGCATTAGTAGATACAATAGTGTCCAAAGATCTTGATATAGATCAATTCCAAACCATGGTAGGACTGCTTACAACCCCTCACTACTTATCATTTATCGAAGAAGATAACATGTCCTTGCAACATCCCCATGACGCTCCCTTATATATTGAAGTCCTCATTCACAAGATGCACGTTAAACGTGTCCTAATAGATGGTGGAGCTGGCTTAAACATTTTCTCATTGAGTCTTGTTTGTGCTCTAGGTTATTCAGAAGATACAATTGATCCACGGAAAAAGATCACCATCAAAGCATGTGATAAAGAAGAGCATTCCTCTAAAGGGATTGTGATATTACCCATCAGAGTGGGACCTTTGCAGAAAGACATAGCATGCCAAGTTCTAGACTTGGACTTATCATACAACATACTCTTGGGAAGACCCTGGATACATGACATACAAGTTGTTCCATCAACATATCATCAGTACCTAAAATTCCCCTACAATGGGTAGGAAATCACGATCTCAATAGATTCAAATCTATTTCAGTATTGTAGTAATCTAAAACCAACTCAAGAATTCAATGTTCCTCATAATAGGGAGGCATCATCTTTAAACACACAAACCAAGGAAAAATCATTTGCCTCAATTTTGTCAAGTATGGAAAACCAAATGCAACGAAGAGATCAAGGGAACGAAGAATATTCGCTATCACAATTACCTCTTTCTCCTAAATCCTATGGAAAACCATCAAACTCTAAACAACAACCAATTGTGAAATATCTTCCAATATTTGATGGAGCATATGTTAGTGCTGGGACCTTATTAGAGGAAACATAAGACAAATATGTTCTACAGTGGCTATACAAGGATGAAGAAATCCAACAAAAGATAAACAATGTCAGAATACCTACAAAAAAGTATGGAAAAGGATTTAACAACCTTCAAAAAATGGGATACACTGGAACAAGTCCTATAGGAAAAAGAAAAGAAGGTATCTCAGAACCTATCCAACCTCATACTCAGCAAGCTATAGACAAAGCAGGCTTAGGGTATGGACAAGTTACTCTACCAGAGAACACATCCTCTAGCCAACAACAAGATGAATATGAAAACACAACAACTTGCAATTGAAAGTGAAGAAACAACTACCAAACAACGAGAACAAACAAACATGAAATGGAAAAAGAAGCAAGCTTCTGATCTACAAGAAAAACAAACTAAAGGCACCTCCCAAGCAACATTAACTCTTAATCAAAACAAGCAAGAAGCTAGTACAAATCAAGGAGAGTTGATAGAAAGGTTGACAAAACTCAATCTCAGTCCAGAAGAAGTTGAATATGAAAGAAGAAAAGGTATAGCAAGAAAAACAAAAGAAACAAATCAAACACTATATGAACAAATCTATAGATTGCAAGCTGCAAGTGAGATAGATTCTAATGAATGGGAATGGGATTCCTCTCATTATGAAGAATTAGCTGAAGAAACTTGCTTTGAAGAAGATGTAGGAGTTGATGTAGTTCATACGTATACAGGGAAAACGTTAGGAACTAGCCCACTTGAATTAGAATCACATTCGGTTGACCTGGGCTTAATCGAGGACAATCAAGAGCTACATGCAAGAGGTCATTCTAACGAGAGTACTATTCTAGACATTGAAGCACATATTGAAAACTTTGACATCTCTATCATGGCCCTTGATACCCTCAATGCATCTCAACCTGAGGACCCCTTACCTCTAATCCACCCTAAACTTATTGATTGGGAAAACGAAATACATACTACCATTGATACCTTTCCTAATGACCATGCCATATCCGTATATCTTAATACAATCAAACCTGCAACAACTTTCACCAGGAATTTGAACAACGCATCTTCCATTTAAGTGGCTGCCAAATCTCCCAGTCACAAAAAGGAAAATAAAGAAAACACTATTAGGTCTAATGCTGATAACCATTTATTGGCAACATTAGACCAAGAAAAAGTAAAAAGAAAGGATGAATCTAACAGTGAAAAACTCCTCGAGGCACCGTAAGATGGGAGATTTGACACTTTACCTGAGTAGTAAGAAGAAAGGTCATCAATTTTGATCGAACCAACAAAGGCAATTAACATTGGGACAACATAGAAAACAAAGATTCTACATCCAACAACTTCTTTGTCAGAACAAGCAATGCAACAATATATGGAATTCTTCAAACGACGACAAATCAATTTCACGTGGTCATATGTAGACATGCTAGGGTTGGATGTAGAGCTTATTATGCATCACTTAAATGTCAGTCCAAGAGCCAAACCAGTTAAATAGAAATTAAGGAAGATGCATCCTCATATCGCTCTTCTGGTCAAAGCAAAACTAAAGAAATTACTGGATGTAGGATTCGTCAGACCTATAGCATATCCTCAATGGGTATAAAACATCATTCTTGTTTCCAAACCAAATAAAAGTATAAGAGTATGCATAGACTTCAAAGATCTTAATAATGCATGTCCAAAGGATGAATTTCCTTTTCCTAACATTGACATAATTGTAGATTTAACTTCTAGACACTCCATGTTTTCTCTAATGGATGGTTTCTCCGGATACAATCAGATTAAAATAGCACCTGAAGATCAAGAAAAGACAACTTTCACTTGTTCATGGGGTACTTTCTATTGGAACATCATGCCTTTTGGACTAAAGAATGCAGGTGCCACATATCAGAGAGCTATGACAATGATATTCCATGATATGATGCATACATTCATGGAAGACTATGTGGATGAAATATTGGCCAAATCATACAACAAAGAAGAACATATAGGGATACTGGAAAAGATCTTTGACCGGTTAGAACAATACAAGCTATGGTTAAATCCTAAGAAATGTGCCTTTGGTGCCACTTCAGGCAAGCTATCGGGATACATTGTTTCAGCTAGAGGTATCGAAGTAGATCCAACTAAGGTCAAAGCAATCATGGAAATGACATCTCCTAGGAATATCAGTCAACTCAAATCCCTCCAAGGAAGACTACAGTCAATCAGAAAATTTGTTGCTCAACTAGCATATAAATGCCAACCATTTACTCATCTATTACGCAAAAATGTTAATTTCAAGTGGGACCATCAATGTGAGGAAGCATTCAATAAGATCAAGGCTTATCTCATGCAACCACCCGTCCTAATGTCACCAATTCCAGGAAAGTCATTGTTACTCTATGTATCAACCATCGAAGTATCATTAGGAGTTCTGCTAGCACAACAGGATAATGAAGGAAAAGAACGAGCCATCTACTACATTAGCAGAACACTAGTGGGATACGAGCTCAACTATTCACCAACAGAAAAAGCATGCTTGGTGGTAGTTTTTGCTTCTAAAAATTAAGACACTATCTACTATCTCACTCCATCAATTTAATTTCTAAAATCGATCCATTGAAGTATTTGCTTAGCAAGGCGACATTAATAGGAAGATTATCAAAATGGATCATGATCCTGAGCGAGTTTGATATTGAGTATGTGGATAGAAAAGCTATGAAGGGGAAAGTCATTGCAAACCAACTAGAAGAGGCACCGCTTCAAGATGATTGTCCTTTACACATTGAATTTGCAGATGCTGATATCCTAACGGTCACCACAAAAACATGACAATTATACTTTGATGGTTCATATACACAGCATTGATCAGGAGAAGGTATTCTATTCATCATGCCACAAGGTCATACAATTCCAAAAGCATAAAAATTAATCTTTCCATGCACAAACAATACAACAAAATATGAAGCTTTGGTCACAGGAATAAATATGGCCATAAATGGAATATTACACAACTTCAAGTCTTTGGAGTCTCCCAGCTCGTCATCAATCAAATTAATGATGATTACCAAACAAAGGATGACAAATTAATGCCTTATAAAAAGATGGTAGATGATTTCAAGAATTATTTTATAGAAATCACTTTTGATCAAATTCCAAGGAATGAAAACAAAGCAACAAATGCCATGGCAATACTTGCTTCTCTACTTTAGACACAGAAGAATCACGAGTGTTACGAATTCCTAGTGGAAGAGTTGTTTTACCCTGTTCATAATTGTCTTGATTCTCAAATTATCTATCACCTTGTTGGGCATGATTCCTCATATTATGGCCAAACTTATACATACCTGAAAGATAACACCCTCCCTCCTGATTTGTAAAAAAACCAAAAGAGAAACTTTATTTGCCAATCCTCCCATTATACTCTCGTTGCAGATACCCTTTTTAAATAAGGTCTGGACGGTACTCTTTTAAGATGTCTCAAGCAAGAAGAATCTAAGAAGGCCTTAAATGAAGTCCATAACAACATTTGTGGCACTCATTCAAGTGGTCTTACCCTTTCGAAAAAAATCATATGCTTGGGCTATTATTGGCCAACTGTGGAATGAGATTCTTTTCAGATAGCTAAAACATGCAAACAATGTTAGATCCACGGAAATTTAATTCATGCACCAACACAAGAACTTCATGATTTGGCAACATCTTGGCCTTTCTTCCAATGGGGTCTTGATCTAGTAGGAAAGAAAAATCCTCCTTCATCCAATGGTCACAAATTCATCCGTGTAGCTACAAAATATTTCACCAAATGGATTGAAGCAGTACCTCTCATCAATATCACAGGAAAACAAATTGTTGCAATTATCTTGAACTACATCATATGTCACTATGGACTACCCATGACCATTATCACTAATAATGGGTGACTGTTCAAGAATCAAAATGTCCAAGAGCTATGTGAGAAATTCAAGATCCAACACAGTTTTTCCACACCCTACTATCCACAAGGGAATGGGCAAGCAGAAGCATCAAACAAAACTATTTTGAAAATCCTCAAAAAGACAGTGAATGATGCTGGCAGAGTTTGGCATATTCAACTGAACCCTTTTTTATGGGCCTACCGTACCAGTATCTTCACACCAATAGGCGCCACACCTTTCTCTCTTTTCTATGGATCAGAAGCAATATTGCCAATCGAAGTAGAGATACCTTCTCTACGTGTATCATTAAAAGGCCTTATCCCAGATGAAGAACAACGAGTATCTAGATTGCAAGAGTTAGAATTGATTCATGAACAAAAATAAAATGCCTTTGATAATTTAAAGGTATATCAACAAAGAATGTTTTGAAGTTATAATCACAAGGTCAAACCACAAGCCTTTCAAGTTGGGGAACTAGTACTAAAGGAAAATCCATGAAACTAGTCAGATTGAGAAAAGAAAGGGAAGTTTGAACCAAACTGGTTAGGTCCGTTTGTGGTCACTGCAGTATTTGGGTCAGGAGCATATCAACTATCAACACAGGATGAGGATCAACTCGAGGAACCCATCAATAACATGCATCTAAATAAGTTTTATGTTTGAAAAGCAGAAAAATCCAAAAACAGTGGAAAAGAAAAAAAATCGAAAAACAGTGGAAAAGCAAAAAAATCCAAAAATAGTGAAAAAGCATAAAATCCCCAAAAAAATGAAAAGCAAAAAATACAAAAATAGTGAAAACAGTGAAAAACAGAAAAAAACCAAATAAGAGAAAAAGTGCAATAAAAATAGATGGTGAAAACCTAGCAAACATGCGTTATCTGTCAGCTAGCTCTTCCATCTATTGGTTCATGCATCCTTCTGCTTGCATTCATTTCTATCCTCATTGTTCATATCCATAATAAAGCCTTGTACATACGCAGGCATCCCAAGTGATTTCTCGTCATGGTTTGGATCATTGTATTTGTTTCTAGACTGGGGGCAAAATCTTGAACCTAGCTGAGGGTAAAAATTTTCATTGTTTTGAGCTTAATCAAACAAGTAGAACAATAGCTAGGAAACACTTGTCAAACGAAAACTGAGACACATCCAACATTGAACACATGATCACATTGTCAAGCATCAACTATCAAATATCAGTATAAACATGACAAACATATATCAATGGATGATATCTTTTGGCTAATGATTTTAACACTTTGACAACAATGGTTCAACTATTTTATCTTGATTTTTTGCTATCATGGTTTCTGAGTGACTCCAGGATGTCTTTGACTAGAGGACAAGGAAGGCACATGATATTTTCTTGTTTGTTATCTGTAAATTAATCATTAATATGTGCAAAGTTGTCTTAGGACATGATCATTGGAGTATCATAGAAGACATTTCGAACTTGCATATAAAAATGGTTAACACTGCCTGTTTTACGCAAGCAACACTCAGGTCATCTTGGTTCAATTATACCTCGATGCTTGTGCTAACTTGCAATATCAAAACCCAGGAAAGTAGTGCTCAAGTCATCATGGTTCAATTATACCATTGATGTTTGCACTCACTTCCCACATTTTAAAGGCTCAATGATGAAACCAAGCAATGACCAAATGACTGGTCCGATCGCCGCGTTGCATTTCATTTTGCATTTGCATTTTTAAAGTAAATTTGCATTTCATTTTTGCATGGGATCACAACACTCATCTTTTCCAAGGCCAAAGGCTTCAACATATCTCTCTTATTACATGATTGAGTACATTGGATGGTAACAAAAATAATCAATTCCTTCATCTTGCATGATAAGTTAGTTCATCTCATGTAGCCATTATATACTAATACATCATTCATACAAAACATCCAATCATTCATTTAGTTAGATCATTGCATTGCATCTATCTCATATAAATCATACAAAGTAGCTTCATTGCATTGCATTGCATCCATCTCATATTAACATGCGTAAGAAAATCATAAAAACATCATAAGAATAGAAAGCCTTGCATTGCACATACATCACATATTACTTATAAGCATCACCATACATATTCACATTTGCATAACAACATGTAAATACTACATCATATAAGAAGCATACATCCATCATCTAGAATTCGTAAGCATATAGAAAATAAAGTGCACATCGTGAAAGTAACTGTACAACATAATCATATAACAAATAGAATGCCTCTATCATCTTATAGGTCATGTGGAGCAAAATAGGATCAACTACATATCATATCATCAAAAGATCAATGTCCAAGGTACAATGATATCACAAAAATATACGAGATACATCACAAATATACATTGCGGGAATCATCAATATCTCATCACAAAAGATGTGTACATGAATGGATCAATGTCCCATATCAGTGTGACCACTAGGACATGGAGCAGAACTCTGTCCTGATGTGACAAGTCTAGTAACACTAGCTGATACCCCTGTACCTGGGTCCCCACCTGGGGGATCTCTCTAAAGTGGCCTTGTCACTCCTTGACTCTCAGAATGGCTCTATCTCGATCTCCTGCTCAACTGTGAAAATCATGGAGCCCTCCGATCAGCAGGAACAATAGTATAGTATAAGGTCTTGTAATACTCAGCCTCTCAGACCGCCCGACGCATCATCTTCAAGGTAGCCTTCCCTGAACTAAACTCTCCTGACATTTGTACCTATGCCTCGACTTGCCGACACCTATCCCTAGCTGCATCTCTCTTGACCATGAGAGAGGCCATCCGGGCTTCTACTTGGACAATCTCAGCATGTGCATGTACTTGTAACTATGTCATCTGGACCTCTAGCTGAGCTATCTAAGAGTCTCTCTCTGCTAGTCAACTCTCTAGCTATTGAATCTAACCCTATAAGTCAGTAATTTGAGCCTGCTACTGATGAGACAAAATCCTAATGAGGATCCGTCAAGGTGCCTCTACCTATGGCTGCTCAACCTATGATACTCCCGTAGGTACCTACTCAACTTGGGGAACCTCTTGCTCTAGGACCTGATGCCCTTGATCCACTGGACCTGATCTCCTCCGTCTGACCACCTAGGTCATCCAATCCATATATACATCTCTAACAGATCTAGAACTGTTGGCTCCTGGTGTGCCTACCACTGCCACTGCCATTGCTCGACCATCTCCCCCATCATCATCTCCCTCATCATCATCTCCTCCATTGTCATCTCCAACACCATGATCTCCTGCATCTCCTTTGTATCCATCTCTATCATCCCCTCCATCTCCACCATCATCTCCACCCCCACCTCCTCTCCCCCCACCATCCCTCGATCGTCTAGGAGCTCTACATTGTATCCTCTCATCATCCTCATCTAGAACTGGCTCTGGCTCATCCAGACATGTCAGCCTAAGAAATTTGTGTGCAGTAAAATATATAACATACTCATTTGCCATCTCGTTATCTATCATACCTGATAGATAATCCCAATCCAGTGGCCCCAATGATCAATACTTTACACATGCCTGGTCATATGAAATAGAGGGCCCCCAAGTAGCCACATCTAGTCTCCTGCGAGCATAATGAGCTGTACCCCGTGGTATCCCCTGTATCCTGCAATATTGTCTCAACACCCTCATACAAAGGAATCACTTGATAACATAGGGTGTTGATCCGATCAGGCATCGTGTCAAGAATACATATGAAATCTCCACTGCATCCTCAGGCTAGCTCTCGCAATCTCTATACGGTCTCCATATTACAGTATCCAAATCATCTAGTGTTCATCGCCAATACTCCAATTTTCCCAGCTTTCGCTGGACAATGGTGCCTGGATACTCGTCAACATAGGGTCTGCCTACAGTTCTATCTCTATCAGCTAATGGTCATGTGATAGGTAGGTTCTCCCAGGCCCATATCTGGAGAACTGTCACCCCTGTCGATAATCCGGTCGATCCCTGGTACACTACTCGGTGCAAGTCATAATACAAATGAGCCAACATGCATGATCCCCACATAAATCAGGTCCCCTGTGTCACCAACTTCTCAATAAGGCGACTCCATCCAATAGATAATCCCTTTGACCTGTGATCAGGACAAAGGAAACCTACAATGAATCCAACAAGAATAGTGGGTAATGTGGCATAACCTAGCTCTAGCATCTCCTGCCACACAATGTCATATCCACCAATCTCATCATCCTCAAAAACTCGACAAAGTGCATCTGTCCCACCTTGCTCACTAAGATCGTAATACACTAGTTCGCCCATCATAGGGATGCGCAGTATCCAGTATACATCCTCAGACGTCACCGTCATCTCACCCATTGGTAAGCGAAAAGTATTGTGCTCACTATGCCAACGCTCTGCTAAGGTTGTCAATAATCCCCGATTAATCAAAGGTCAGGGCATGTCAAGAAGGGAAGATAAACCACACCTGTCAATGTGGTCTCGCTCCACCTGGTTAAGGTGGGGTATCAACATCCATCTCTTCGGGAAGCGCTCTCGAGACTGGAGGACACTAAAGTGCTCCTGCAATTAAATCATCTCATCATATCAATATCTCGATTTATCTGTCTATCAAATGAATCTATCTATCAGTCTATCTTGCTCACTTGAGATTTCTATCAAATCTTGTTGAGCCCCTATCAATGACGCTCATCTATCATGAGGTCATTATCATCCTATCTTATCTCACATGTAAACCGAGATAATCAGAACTGATCATCAACTTTCATCAACTCAAAACCCATTTTAAAGTTTGAAAAACCCATGTCAAAAATGCAAAAAAAAATCAAACCCACATAGCGAAAATGCTAAAAAATGTTTTTTTGTATAAATGGCTAAATTTTTCATAAATCACTTAAAATTTGACAAAGTTGGGTTTTCTCGGAGTACGTATCAGTGGACTGTAGGCCCAAGGACGCTCATGTCGCCGAAATCGCTCAAGCCTATGCTGGTGGTACGGGATTGCCATTCCTTCCTCCATAGAATTTTTTTTCAAACAATTGAAGTGCACAAATGAAGAGTGATAAACATAATTCACCTTTTTAAAATCAAAACGAGGCATTTAAGTGGATTTTTATTCCACTGATTTTAAATCATCTAATCAACTAATCAGTCTGGCATGGAAACGTTTTCAAATTTCTTATCGGGAAATGAATTGGATTGACTTTAAATATATCTAAAAAATCAAAAAATCATTAAAAATCTAAAAATTGTAATTTTTTTTAAATATAAAAAAAATTAAAAAATCGCGAAAAATTCAAAAACATTGGAAAAATTATCCGATTCATCTCTCGAGGGGGCATCCTCACATTGATATCTATCAGTCAACATCTAGGGCATCATATTGAGATTTATCATCTAAAAAATTGAAACCGCATCAAATTTGTATCATATCGAGATTTATCATCTCAAAATCGAATCAGTATCATATCAAAACTGAATCCACATCGAAATCAAGATCAAATCTGCATCATATCAAAATCAATATCATCAACATCATCAATCGAGTCTTCTTTGAACCAACGCGTCATCACACATCGCTTCAAAGAGGGGCAAAATGTATACACCTAAAAATGGTTTGAAGATAGTTAATTAGATACACAGTTATTTGATTAATCCCCCTTCCCAATTAATTGAATTCACAAGCAATTTGATTAATTTCTCTATTCATCTACTAGTAAATAAATCTACATGATTTATTTATATAGTTCATTTCATATCCCCCTTTGATTAATTAATTTTAAATTAATCAATTTCCCTCATTTTAGTCAATTCTTCTAATTCCTAATTAAGATTAACAAACTCAAGTTTGTTGAGATTAATTATCATTTTCCAATTATTTGAATTTCTAAATTCAAATGACCACATGGCTCCTAACTTTTAACCACCTAACCTAACCCATTCCACCTAACCTTGGGTTTAACTAACCCTATCCTATCTTGCACATCCTAACCTCCTTATCCTAACCTCCTATGGTGTGGATATTCTCCCCTTGATACACATGGCACTTTTGCCACATGTCTCCTCCCTTAGACACTTGCCCTCTCATGAGCAAGGCTCCTTGACACTTGTCACCACAAAGATGACAAGTGTCCGTTCCTCCAACCTCTTCTCCAACTTCCTCAATCTTGACCATTGATATCTTCAGATCAAATTTGGACCCTCAATTCCTACCACCTCGCCTTTGGCCTTGGAATTCCTATAAATACCCCTCATTTTGGACCAATAAGGATCCCTTGCATTCATACTTTTAGCATCATTACTATAGGCAATTTTCATTTCAATTATCTAGTAATTAGCATTTTGGATTAATCATAGCATGTTAATCTAGTTTCTTAGATCATGCATTTCATATCATTTGTATAATGAATCATGATCAAGTAGCTACTCAACTCTTGAGTTTCCACTTTGGAGGTCATTGCTCCATTGAGAGCCAAACAATCCAACACCTTCAAGGTCCTCAAGAATAGAGGAAAATGAGACATTTCAAGGGAGGCTTATGGTTTGCATCTTTAATTTATTTTTCAATTAAGCTTTCCATTATGTTTTATTGTCTCATTATATGTTTATGCCTTTCCTATTTATCACATTTTTGGCATCACAATAGTATTTATAAATAATTTGGGGATATTGTAAACTATGAGGATTCATGTTCTCCTTAGTCAACCCCCATTGATTGTTTTTTTTAAGCCCTTGCTATGGAGATAGCCACCAAGGATCTAGAGGCCCAATATAAAAAAACAATGAAATGAGAATATCAATATGACAAGAATAAACTATATTCTTATCAATGAATATAAATATATGATGAGAATGAATCCTACAATATGTGAATTTAATAAGATTACAAAGGGAAACCCTTGGTTATGTAGGCCTAGGTGATACAAATGATATCATAAGATAATGAAAAGTGTCTTAATTTTATGATATGAGGTATAAAGTGATAAGTAAATTGTATGTTACCCTAAATAAACCTAAGTAATAAGGTGTGATCTAATAGTGGAACTTGTTATGTAATACCCCTATTCACACCAATAGTTGGATTTATGGCAATGTAAAATGTTGGTATATAGCAAGCAAGTGTGTGAATGATTTAAGATGTGAATTATGATGCAAGTATTATTATTTTTAGTGTACCAAGTTAAAATATTCTTATTGAATGATCCTTTAATGTTCTAGGATTTCAAATGATAACCAAATGATTCTTTGATGTCTCTTAATATGTTTAAATGCTTACATTTTAATTCTTTAAAATTTTAACATAAAAAATCATCACACACGTACCAAATCAACTCCAAATGGCTAAGAGAAAAGGGCTAGAGTCTATCTTTTTAATAAAATAAAATAAAATATGAGTATACAAGTAAACCACGTGGGATTTCTTTTACACATTGTAGAAATGAATTAAATAGAGGAATGTAGATTTTGAGGCAAGTGGGGGAGTATGGAGTATGTTTGATAATGATGTAAATAAGTGGGTATTAGTGTAAATAAGGTAAAGGTAAGGTCAAATTTATTATAATGTTTGAAAATAAGAATCAATGGTGGTCGACAATGATTGAGAAAGGAACCAAACTTGTTGCAAGAATGTAATAGCTACCATTATATAATTGTGTATATGGTGAAAATGGATAACAACAATAACAATATTGAAAGGCTAAATGAATTCAACCACCAAACCCTAGCCTAACAATGAACAAAGATCCACCATAACATATGAAGATAAACTAAGACAATGCAAATAACTCAAAATCACAAAGATTATACCATCACATGTCCAATAGGGTTTTGATCTCCATTCTTCCTATCTCCATTGATCTTGCTTGATATATTTGCTCTCGGATTTTTTTATGTGCACAAGAGCTCAACAAAGAACGGAATGTGGTTGCAAGTAGGATCTTAGTGTAGCCAAGTTGCATGAAAGATCATTAGCATGTGTCATTAGGGTTTGACAATGAAGAAAGCATCTCCTTAAATAGAAGACACAATAAGAAATGGAGGGTTAAGATTGAGAGGTGTAAAAAGAGAGGTCGGCTAGGATTAGAGGGTAGGTATAAGAAATACCAAAATAATGAAAGAGGTAGGTAGTGTAGGAATTAAGAGATGAATGACATGTGTCATGTGTAGAAAAAGCTAATGAATTAATTAAATAAATAAAGATTTATTTAATTAATAGAAGAAGTAGGACAATTAAATAAATAAAATATTTATTTAATTTAGGAAAGGGATAATTTAAATAAATAAATGTATTTATTTAAATAAGAAATAAGGCTAGAAGAGGATAAATGAATTAATTAAATAAATAAAGATTTATTTAATTAATAGAAGAATTAGGCTTAGATAATTAAATAAATAAAATATTTATTTAATTATACATGACAATTTTGGGTGTCTACATTTTGCCCCTCTTTGAGACAATGCGGCTTGTCGCGTTGTTTCAAAGAAGATAAGATGAACTGATACAAAGTTGCCCCAGAATGGGAATAATATGCCCCCTCGAGAGATTGGATGAAAATGTCTGAAAAGATTGCAGACAATCTCTCGATAAGAAAAACGGGATAGAAAGGACTGATCGGATAAAGTGACAAAGTCACGGGATAAGAAAGACTGACTCGGGAAAGGAAGACGAGGGCTAGGCTAGGCTATAAGATAGACCACGGGCAAAAGATATCCTCATTGTCATCCACACCCTTAGAAGATCATAGTGCAGAGCGAGAAAAGAGCAGCAGCAGTCAGCAGCGATGGCTTTCGTTCACAGATTCGACCGCGTTTGCCGATTCCAGCGACCAGCAGATGCAGGAGAGCTGGTAAGTACCCAAAAACCTCCTCGTACTTTCACGCATTTCAAGTTTTGTCATAAATGCATGTTTAGTAGCAATAAATGCGCTAGGAATAGGGTAGTTAAAATATGCAAAAATGCGCAACCGCGTCTGTGTCGGTGCCAGGCGTGTTTGTGTCGGACAGGCGCGTCTGTGTCGGGTCCAGGCGTGTCTGTGCCTGGAACCGCGTTTGTGCTGAATACGGACGCGTTTGTGAAATGTAGAAGCGTCTGTGCTTTGTAGGAGCGTTTATGTCATGCAGGGACGTCTGTGTTCCCTGGTCGCATTTGTGCATGGTATAGGCACGTTTGTGTTCAAAAAACGCGTCTGTGTTGCAGAAGCGCGTTTGTGCAGTCTATAAGCGCGTTTAGGAGTTTAAAGCGCGTTTGTGTTGCAAAATGCATAGGTTGTGTCTTTTAGGTCAAATCGGCAGTTCTGTGATGAACATACGCTGTCGATTGGATAAGTTGCTGAGAGGATACACTCAAGCAGGTCCTCTAGGAAGACTAGAATAGATCAAGGCACTTTGTGATGAACAGGGAGCACCAAGATAGGTAGCACTTTGTGATGAACAGGGAGTGCGAATGTGAGTGACACTTTGTGATGAACAGGGAATGTCACACACGTAGTACTTTGTGATGAACAGGGAGCACTACTAGGGTAAATAGCAACACTTTGTGATGAACAGTGAGTGTCACTAGGATAGGTAAGCGTATGCATTTAGGTAGCAAGTAGCATTTTGTGATAAACAGTGAATGCCACGATAACTGACATGATTGATTGGTTGACTGCAGGAGTATCTGTCTATGTTGGAGTCACGGGAGAGATTCCCATCGACTCAGAGGTTGCGACCAGAGTTGTCGATTCAGGACATGATTTCTATTGAGGAGATGGGTCTCACACATGTGCTCTATGTGCCTGAGTTTCGGGCAAACATGAGGTTGCTGACTGCGTTGGCTGAGAGATGGCACTCTGAGACGTGCACGTTTCACCTGCCGATGGGTGAGATGACAGTGACATTGGAGGATGTGTACAGGATACTGCATATCCCGATCGATAGAGAGTTGATTCCATACGATCGTGACGGTGACAGGGAGGCACTGAGACGGGTATTCCAGGATCCCGGTTTGGAGATGCGAGCAGGTCACGTGGCCTGGGATACCATGACCGCCACAGGTTTAGCATTGCCGGCTGTTATTGGGGGAGCTATCAGTGGGTATTTATGTCCAGACAGAGCCACACGAGGATTGGCAGTTGGCTGGGGAGGGGCATTGGAGACACTGATGATAGAGCACACCAGGTATGCATGGGGGCCATGTGTCCTGGCCCATTTGTACTATGAGCTACATCAGTTTGTTTACCACGGATCAGTGGGCTTGGGCTGCGGAGTGACTCTCCTACAGGTGTGGGCATATGAGCACCTGCCGATCACACGACCTATCCACTTCAGAGGCAGAGGGCATGGATGGAGCTTTGTGCATTTGTACGATATGATTACATCACAGCCTCAGATTGGTAGATTGGAGCATTGGAGGCGCGTCATAGATGACATAGACATGGTTATCTGGAGGCCGTACTTGGGGTGCAAGGAGTGGGATGACGATGCATTGGAGCTACCCTATGTATTCAGGAGCAGGTATCTTATTGGGCGGACGCCCTATATTCTGGAGAGGCAGCTTGTTGACAGGGTATGCAGGCAGTTTGGGCGGATTCAGCGGATGCCACGAGGCTCGGGCATGTATGCCCGCACAGTCAGAGATCAGGTACAGTTCGGGCCACTGCTATCATATGATCAGGCTGTGACACAGCTGGCGGAGATGATGCCGTTACCATGGGACATGTGGCCAGAGGTAGAGGATGCAGGGATGGACGCAGAGTACTCTGCGTATTGGGCAGAGCATCCATTTCTGAGATTGACAGATCCGGGAGAGCTACTGGAGGGAGAGGTGGGAGGGGATGATGAGGATGATGGTGGAGGAGATGGAGGCAGGGGCCGATGGAGGCGGAGGGGAGTGGTGGGAGAGAGGCGAGTAGCGCCTCGGAGGGAGGGAGGACAGGAGAGACCAGCTCAGGTGGTGAGAGGCCGAGGTGGACTGCCCCTACAGGTACCAGCAGCACAGGGTCCTAGACAGGGACCTAGACAGGTGCAGGGACAGGGACAGGTACAGGCACAGGTACCTATTCAGGCACCGAGACAGGTGCAGGCAGAGGCACAGGGACAGGCACCTGTAGAGGAGGAGCCACAGGCAGAGGCTGAGGGCGGAGATCCTGAGGAGGATGAGCTGTTGAGGCTGCGAGAGATCTGCCAGGGCCAGGCAGATGAGATTGAGGACTTGGTGCGGGAGAGGGATCACCTCAGGATCAGGCTCAGGGACACAGAACGGGAGAGGGATCAGGCTATCCAGAGATACACGGAGGCCGAGACAGCTCTGAGGGCAGGGAGGCGGGCAGCAGAGGATGCAGGGGCAGGCTATGCATATGTCCTGCGAGCCGGAGAGGAGATCGCCTACTGGAGGGATCTATACTATGCTGTCGTGCCAGCAGATCAGCGGGCGAGGAGCTTCCATAGATCGTCGCGCACAACGACGGCTACGGGAGGGAGTCGCAGGAGACAGACGTCCAGCGGTGGGGTCATGGGCCCTCCACCACCACCAGAGAGACAGGGGGATCCTGGAGCGGGTCCATCTACAGCTTAGACTCCTTCGAGGCCAGGCGGCACCGAGGGAGGGAGTTCATCATAGCCATAGAGGGCTCCCCATTGTATCAGTATATGTATCATTTTTGTATTGTAGACACCTGCGGGTGATTTTTTTGTAGCCATATGATTCTTTTGACATCATTGTATCATGACACATTTTGATTATATATGAGATGATTCATTTTTGCGGCAGCTATATGCATGTGTACCTTATGTGATGAGATGTTCTTATGTGATGCATATTTTATGATATGGATGCTTATATGATGCGATGCAATATATTTTTGTTCTTTTATGTTGTAAATATGATGCATGATGCAAATGTGAATGTATGTAATGCAAATGAATATGATACTGCAAATGATTATTTACATAATGAAAATGTGAGATGTGCTAACATGTGTTGTATGCAGGATGTTGATGCATTTGTGATATCTATATGTATGTATGAATTGCTTATATGTGGTAATGCAAGTGTAACTATATGAAATGCAAATGTTTTTGGTGTGTCATTATACTCAGTCATGTGATAGCGGGCTACGCGGACTCAAGAAGGACAATGGAAGTCAATCAAGAAAGGGGGATGGAAGACAGAAGATATGAACGTGAAAGAGCTTCTTGTGCATTATCATCATTGAGCTTTATTATGGCAGAATAGGTTATGACAATCGAGGCATTTGTTCGGCCCAGAAAGTCATTGTACCTGTTTGCATGGAGATAAGATAGTCACAAACAAGGAATGCCCCAGTTCACACTAGACTCACAGTGTCCTCATATCCTTGGACAAGTCATATCATTACTAAGAGACAATCCACAGATAGCAAACACAAATAGGTGACGATACCCCATCCTCGCCTTTCTAGTCAAAGACATCCTGGAGATAGAATCTCTAGTCAAAGACATCCCGGAAAAGCTAAAAGACATGTCACCAAAAAAGATGAAATCAAAAGAAAACCAAGACTCGACACCAACATCCACTGTAGTCCTCAAGTTTAGTGTCTCTTGTCACTTGTATAAGTCTTATTCAATTGTGGTCACAATGTTCACTTTTACAGAAAGGATAGATAACACTGTACCATAATGTTGTCTGAGTCTGTTGAAAGATTTGATTTGTTGAAGCCCATTGTTGCTGCTGTGTCTCATCTAAAACTGACTAAATCCATGAAACTGATACTTTATTGCGGAGAAGATGAAACTTTATTGCGGATCTGTGATGCAAATGCTGCTTTATTGCGGATTGTGCGCAGATAGACTGAAGGAAGCTGGAAGAAACTGTACTCCTTGAAACATGTGATGTTCTCAGTTCCACACCCATCACTAGACGTAGGATTTTGCCTTAGCCACAGATAGGGTCTGATTTATTATGGATGGAAAGGGATGTGAAAAGGGAGGTTTATTATGAATGGCTAACCAATCTTAGGTAGATCAATAACAAGCCATGATGGGAATAGGTAAGTTTATTATGGATGAATAGGTTGTGAGTGTGTGCAAAGTGAAAGGATGAAAGAGAATCCTGAAGGAGGGAGGAGCAAAGTCTCTACGCATGGCGCTGGTGACCCAGTTTTCACCATGGTACTTGCCCAGGGCGCCATCGAAGTGGTTTTCACCGTTGGACGAAATTATTTCTCTTTACTTTTTTGATTTTTCAATTTTTTTGTGTCACAAGGCGCCTGTTTGCTAGGTTTTCACCAAGTAACGATTTTTTTTTGTTTTATAATTTTTTTTTTGTATTTTTGAATTAGGATGCTCTGAAAAGCTATGTGTAGAACCTGCGAAGGTGCATGCTGTTGATAGGATCCTCCAAAGATTCACCTTCTGTAGTTGAGAGCTGATATGCCCCAGATCCATATACCGCTGTAATGATGTAAGGACCAAGCCAGTTTGGTTCGAACTTGCCCTTTTTATCTCTGTCTTGTTGATTCTTGGGGTTCTCTCTGAGGACTAAGTCACCTACCTCAAATGTGCGAGGCTTGACCTTGTGATTGTAGCTGCGACTCATTCGTTGTTGGTAAGCCTTGAGATGATTAAAAGCAGTATGTCTTCGTTCCTCCAGCAGTTCTAGTTCTTGTAAGCGAGAGACCCTGTAATCTTCATCGTTGATTATGTTTCTCAAGGAGACCTGTAGAGAAGGTAGCTCGACCTCAATAGGCAAGATGGCTTCAGCGCCGTAGACAAGTGAGTAGGGTGTAGCTCCTGTAGGTGTGCGGACACTTGTGCGATAGGCCCAAAGTGTAGGATTGAGTTGGATATGCCAGTTACGGCCAGCATCGTCGACTGTCTTTTTAAGGATTTTGAGAATTGTTTTATTAGACGCCTCAGCTTGGCCATTACCTTGGGGGTAATATGGTGTGGAGAAACGGTGAGAGATATGGAAGTGGTCACAAAGTTCACGAACATCCTGATTTTTGAAAGGACGCCCGTTATCAGTAATAATGGAAGTAGGAATCCCGTATCGGCAAATGATGTAGTTCAAGATGAAGGTAGCGATTTGTCTCCCAGTAACTTGTGTGAGAGGCACGGCTTCAATCCACTTTGTGAAATACTCGGTGGCTGTGATAATGAATTTATGTCCATTGGAAGAAGGATGGTGAATCTTGCCTATGAGATCGAGTCCCCATTGACAAAAGGGCCAAGGAGATGCAAGTGGTTGTAGTTCCTATGCTGGTGCATGTATGAAGTCTCCATGAATTTGACACTGCTTACACTTCTTGACAAATTGATATGCATCTTTTTCCATAGTAGGCCAGTAGTATCCAGTCCTGATGAGTTTCTTGGCCAAGGTAGGACCACTAGTATGCGGACCACATATCCCTTCGTGCACTTCTCGTAATGCAATCTGAGCTTTGTCATTCTCTAAACATCTAAGGAGGGTGCCATCTAGACCTCGTCGATATAGGATATCAGCTAGGATAACATATCGGGAGGATTGGCGGATGAAAGTGCGGCGTTGATTGTTCGATAGATCGGGAGGTAAGATACTGTCGCGAAGGTATGTGAATATGGAACCATATAACTGGGATTCAGGACTAACAACACATATCATTTCCGTAGGAGTGATCTCGTATGAAGGAATCAGCAGGTTGTCTACCAGGAATTCATAGTGGGTCTCATTTTGCGGTAGATCAATGAGCGAAGCAATTGTAGCCATGGCATCTGCAGCACGATTCTGTTCTCTTGGTATCTGCTCAAACTCTATCTTTGCAAAGTGTTGTTTTAGATCATCTACCAGCTGTTTGTAAGGCATTAGCTTTTCATCTTTTGTTTGATAATCATCAGTTGCTTGACGGATGACAAGTTGAGAATCCCCAAAAACACGAAGTTCTTGGATCTTCCATTGAACTGCAATTCTTAACCCAGTTGTTAATGCCTTGTATTTCGCTATATTGTTGGTGCAAGGAAATGATAAGCAATATGACTTTGGTATAGAATCGCCTTGAGGAGTTATAAAGAGTATACCCGCTCCTGCCCCATGCTGTGTGTATGAGCCGTCAAAATATAATTGCCATGGCTTTGCAGGTGATATTGTTAGAATGGACTCATCTGGAAATTCTGACTGTAGAGGAACATCATCTATCATGGGAGCATCTGCTAGTTGATCTGCGATTGCTTGTCCTTTTATAGCTTTTCTGTCCACGTATTCAATGTCGAATTCACTCAAAATCATTACCCACTTGGCCAGTCGCCCAGTAAGTGTAGCTTTGTTGAGAAGATATTTTAGTGGATCGATTCTAGCAATCAACTTAGTCTTGTGAGTGAGCATATAATGTCGTAACTTCTGTGAAGCAAAGACCACAGCGAGACATGCACACTCGATTGGTGTGTAGTTTAGCTCATATCCCACCAATGTGCGACTGATATAGTAGACTGCTTTTTCCTTGCCGTCAGGTATTTGCTGTGCTAGAAGTGCCCCCAATGCTGTTGGAGTAGCTGATATGTAAAGTAGCAATGGTTGATCTGGAATTGGTGGCATCAAAACTGGCGGGTTCAATAGATAATCTTTGAGCGTCTGAAAAGCTTGTTGACAATTCTCATCCCATTTGAACTTGATGTTTTTGTGTAGCAGGTGCTGGAAAGGGTTACACTTATCTGCAAGTTGTGCTATGAATCTTCGTATGGACTGGAGTCTCCCTTGTAAAGACCGAAGTTGACTGATATTCTTGGGTGGCGGCATGTCCAAGATAGCCTTGACCTTTGCTGGATCAGCTTCTATTCCTCTTTTAGACACAATGAATCCTAGGAGCTTCCCGGAGGTTACTCCAAAGACACATTTCTTTGGATTCAATCTTACCTTGTACTTTTCCAATCGATCAAAAACAACTGAAAGTATGTCCAAGTGTGTATTTCTGTCTATTGATTTAACCAAAAGGTCGTCAACATAATCTTCCACCGTTACATGCATAAGATCATGAAAGATAGTGGTCATGGCTCGTTGATACGTGGCACCTGCATTTTTCAGCCCAAAGGGCATGACATTCCAGCAGAAGGTTCCCCATGGACAAGTAAATGATGTTTTATGTTGATCTTCGGGTGCTATCCTGATTTGATTATATCCAGAAAATCCGTCCATTAAGGATAACATCTCATGGCCTGCTGTGAGATCAACAATTAAATCAATGTTTGGTAATGGGAAATCGTCCTTTGGACAAGCCTTGTTGATATCTCTGAAGTCTGTACATATTCGGATGCTGCGATCTGGTTTGCTAACAGGTACTAAGTTGGAAATCCATTCAGGATAATCAATTGGGCGTATGAATCCGACATCCAGTAATTTCTCCAGCTCTGCCTTGACTAATAATGCCACTTGTGGGTGCATTTTCCTCAATTTCTGTTTTACTGGTTTTGCCCCCGGTTTGACTGTTAAATGATGCATTACTAAATCGGGGTCTAGCCCAAGCATATCAGCATAAGACCATGCGAAGTTGATTTGTCATTCCTTAAAGAAGCTTATGAATCTTGCTTTCTCGGCCTCTGTCAATGATTGAGCCAAAAATATGTTATGTGGAACCTCTGCTGTACCAATGTTTGTCTTTATAGTCTCCTCCACCAACATGGATGATTTTTCCTCGTATGATGCTGGGAGAATGTCGAGCCTTCCATCTTCGGGCGCCTCAGAGAGGTTTTCACCTTCAGATACGTCCTTTCTTTTTACTTTTTTAGAGTTAGATAGCGCCACAGTGTGGTTTTCACCATAAGACCCTTGTTTTGTTTTTATTTTCACATTTTTGCGACTAGAAGGCCCGACACCCTCACCAAAGTATGCCATGTTATTAAGCTCTATGGCATATCCTGCTTTGTGGTCTCCAGGGGGAAGATCATCTCGAATGCCAAGGTAGTCGATAATAGCTTCGTCATTTTGAAATGTATCAAATTGTGCTGGTCCTTCATGATCCCAGTCAATGAGTTGGGGATGAACAAGGGGAAGGTCATTAGTGTTTTCCGAATTTGCTGGACGAAGAGTGAAGATGTGGTTATATTCAGGTATGTCAAGGTAATCGTCGAGGTCATCGATGGCACTCTCCTCATCAGTTTCGATCGTGAGCGAATCCAAATTATCATCACTAGTAGCACCCTCAGGGACAGGTGTCCTCATCCTATGTGATCTTGACCTAGGGCCTTGAAACGAAGCTTGTGCGGGATCCTTATGGGTTGGTTCTTGGCCAACTCTGAATTTTTTGTAAAATTCCTCCTCCTCTGTAGGTTCATCTGGCTCTCTGAATGTTTCAGTGAGCTCATAGTCACTGGAGGATTTGTCCGAACCCCACTCCCACTCATTAGAATCTGTGGAAGGATAATCCTCTTGTTGAACTTCGGCAACTTTGATTCGCCATACCTCTTTTGTTCTTTTATTATGTAGTCTGGGATTCAAAAAACCAAACCCCTTGGAGCGTTCCCTTCTTGTAGTTAGCTCAGGTTGTAAGGGCTCCATGACACCTTCTTTGCGTAGTCCGAGAGGGCTTTTTCCATCATACCCGAATCTTTGCAGAATTTTGAAGCCTTTGCCATAGTTCTCACAGGGTATTATAATCTGGTCATGTGTTTCCTCTTCAACATCCTTATAGAGCATTTTATATAAATTTTCTTCTTCTAATTCGCCCCATTTTTGAAAGATGGTAGGATCCCATTTGAGCATCATGATGGAGATTTGCTTGTTAGGATGTGGCCTCCCATATTCCTTGGGAGAGGTCATGACTTGTCGTAAAAACATTGTTTGATTCAAAGTGTATTCTCCCATGCCTTTGTCTTGAAATTTGGCTCTAAGTTCACCTTGTTTGGATGTCGAGGGCTTTAATGACTCAGGATCAATATATGCTGAAGAAGGAGTAGCCTTATGATTGCTGGGAATGATAGTCTCAGTATGTGATCTCAAGTTATTACAATATATGAATGGATTTGGATCACCATTGACCGTTACCTCAACTCCATTATGAGGAAACTTTATGCATTGATGGTATGTTGATGGGACTGCCCTCATTTCATGAATCCACGGACGTCCTAGCAATATGTTATATGTGAGATCAAGATCTAGGACTTGACAAACCACATCCTTTGTGACTGGCCCTATTCTTAGTGGTAAGGTGACCGTGCCCTTGGACGAGCGCTCTTCATCATCATAAGCCTTGATGGTGATTTGGTTTGTAGCATTCACAGCCTTGTCAGAATATCCCAATTGTCTTATGGTACTCAAGGTACAAATATTAAGACCTGCTCCTCCATCTATCAGGACTCGCTTTATTCTATGTTTATGTATGAAGGCTTCAACATGTAGAGGTGCATTATGTGGCTGACTTATTGAGGCGTCATCGGCTTCTGTAAATGTGAGGGAGTGTGGAACGGATAGGTATCCCACCATGGCTTGAAACTAGTCCACGTTCAGATCAGTAGGGACGGCAGTGTCTCTCAAGATTTTGTCAAGGATAGCTTTATGTGCAGGAGATATACGTAAGAGCTCAAGAATAGATATGAGCGCAGGTGTCTTCCCTAGTTGTTCTACAAGGTCGTACTCAGGCTTGGTTGATGAAAGATTGGTATTCTTAGTAGAGGCACCTGGCAATGTAATTTTACCTCGACGGGTTGTAACATGACATTCAGAGGTAGATTCGGATGAAGATCCCACACCTTTTAGGACAATTTTGGGTCTTTGAGAAGGATTCTCAGGATTTTTGTTTTTGATAGTAATGGTAGAGATATGATTGTCCATTGAGATGTGATTGATAGTAGAATCATAATTGTAAGGTGCTCTAGTGTAATTGGCTTGCTCATCTGTGACTTTGCCTTTTCCTTTGTCATGCTTTGGGAATGGTTCCTTAAACACCTCATGCTCTTGGTTAGATGAATGTCCCTCAATCTCAATATCTCCTCTGTCAATGAGATCTTGTACAATGTTTTTCAGTCGATGGCAATTACTTGTCTTATGACCCTTGCTCTTATGAAACTCACAGAATTCATCATCATTCCACCAATTCGGTTTGACCTTTGGTTCATATGGAGGAAAGTCTAGAACCGTGATTACTTTGTTTGCTACAAGCTTTTTGAATACTGATTCAAGTGGTTCCCCCAATGGAGTGTACTTCCTTCATGGTCTAGAAGTTGTTTGAGTGTTCACCTGATTGTTGGTAGAACTTGATCCAGAAAAGACGAACTTGGGTCTCACTGTGTTGGCATCAACAACACCATCATTAACTGTGTTCTTGTTCTTATTCCAAAATTTTGGTTTGTCCTTTCCTTTGAAGTCCTCTTTGTTTTCTTTGAATAGCTTGATAACTCCTTGTTCAATTAAGACCTTTTCTGTTGCTAGGCCCTTTTCAATGACATCCTTGAATGTAGACAAACAAGCTTTTCTGAGATCATAGCCAATAGCCTTATTAACATTTTGTGTGAACATCTCCACCATCTGTTTTTGCGGGATTTCACAAGAGCATCTGCTAGCTAGGTTTCTCCATCTCTGTAAAAATGTTGCGAAAGATTCTCCTTCCTTTTGTTTCGTATTGCACAAGGTAGTAACTGAGACATCTGTTTCAATGTTGTAAGAGAAATGCTGAATGAATGCCTCTGCCAAGTCGCCCCATGACTTAATACCGGGAGGTAATTGAGAAAACCATTCCATAGCTTGATCTCCTAAGCTCTATGGGAACAACCTCATTAAGTATGTTTCTTCTGTCGCTACCTCAATGCAAGCTGTGAAGAATTGTCTTATGTGTGCCTTGGGGTCTCCTCTCCCTCTATATTTGTCGAATTTTGGTGTCACAAAATGTGGAGGAAATGGCGGCATTGGAATGCTCTTATCGAAGGGATAAGGGCATATATCTCTCATAGTGTATGTAGGTTTTGGTGTACTCATGTCCTCCATTTTCTTTTGTAGATCTCTAATTTGTTGCTCCAAATTATTCTTGGGAGGAGATGGATTTCTTGTAGTATACCCCATGTTTGAAACACCCATTTGAGGAGGAGCTTGTTGCATGTATGGATGATACTGATCGTAGACATGTCCATATGGAGGTCTATATTGTTGTGACATATATGGAGCACTTGGCATAACTTCTTGTTGAGGGACCCCATATCTGTTTTGTGTGTATAAACCATATTCAATAGGTCTTTCATTTTCCATTGTGTTGCCCCCAATTTTGACATGAGGTCTCCTTGTGTCAAAATTTTGAGGATGTCCTTGAGTATCCACTTGTTTTGATTGATTCATACCTTGAGCATGTGATTGAGCATAAGGCCTCCATGATGGTCCTTGAGTGTAAGTATCATAGGTTTGAGCTTGTGTATGTGGGATTGCTGGATTTTGAAGCAAAACTGATGGTGACTCCGGCATCATATTATTCGGTCCTCTATTTCCTCCACTATTTGGTCTCCTTTGATCCATGTTAGGTTGAGCTTGTTGTGAAGGTCGACTTTCCATAAGTTGAGATAAGTCAAAATCATGCGGTATTTTAGCTCCACTTTGTGCCATCATGTTTAAAAAGTATTGACGATCTCTCCTCATTATCTCTTCAACCAATCTATTGAATTGAGGATCCATTATGGATTCTTGTATGTCTGCTGATAGTATTGAAGAATTGTCCACTGTGTCATTGTGCGTAGCATTGTTGTTTATAGTGTTTGCGCTTTCCACATTTGGATTGTGTCTATAAACATTCATGTCTGGTAATGTAGTGTGCTCAGGATTGTAGAATAGATCATTGTCATACTCATAAGAACTCATATTTACGGATTCTTGAGCTTCTTTAGCTATTCTCCTAGATTTTTGAAGGCGGGTTTCAACCATGAACTAGGTGTTAGACCAAGATGTGAGAAACTAGATGAAGAATGAAAAAGTATGGAAGAACAAGAGTTGTATGGAGTGTAAATGAATCTTGAGGTGTACTTGCAATGTCCAAAGTGTAAGACCAAGTATGTAAGTAGTAGAGTAGGTGTGACTTCCAAAGAGAGGATAGTTTCTCTTGATGAGGTAAGTTGACCTTGACTCTAAGTAAGACCAAATGAGACCCAAAGGTAAGAAACCTTGATGAGGGACCACTTAGCAATGTGTAGTAGTATGTAGTGTGTTGACAAAGTATGATGAGGACAAGCAAGTGACCTTTTGACTCAAGTTTTAGACAAGTATGAATGTAAAATGAGATGTGAAGCAATGATGGACTGTGTAAGACCTTAGAACAGGCTGAATGCTAGATGAAACCTGAAGAAACAACCTAAGAAGCACAAATATGCCGAAACTGATTTTCTTTGTTTGCTTGACTGTTAAAGTTTTCAAATCCTGACACAGACGCCTCTGTATACTTCACAGACGCGATTCCCAGACACATACGCCTCTCTGTTTGACACAGACGCTGATAAAAACACATACGCTATTCTGTACTTCATAGACGCGCTTATCCGACGCAGACGCGGTTTGAACAGACACAGACGCGTTTCTGTAACCTTAGTGCAATTTTTTCTATTTGTGAAGTTGTTTTGTTGTGACCAAATCTGATTTTTCGACTGTTTTTCGTGACAAGAGGACACAATGTTGATGACTCAATGTTTGCAGACTATTTAGACTCCAAAATGACTCCAAGAAAGTGTGTTGTTTGATGTAAAATTGTTTTGCATACACTTGAAGACACAAAAGACACAATGTTTTGCCGTTTTGTCTTGAATGTTTGAGTGTTTAGCATAAGACAAGCACAAATCTTAGGGCTGGCCAAGACAATAGTTGTTGATCCCACATAGGGTTTTACCCCCGAGGCTACGCTATTCAGAGCGGATACTTAGATGCTTAACCTCACTGGCTCCACCCTCGGCACTCACTTCTCGGGTCAGCCAAGCATCAGTCCCCATGAAAACTCCCCATGGTGAACTTTGTATCTCTACTAAGAACCGTATGTGTGTGGGCCGCTACCAGAGGTCCGACCTGCTGCCTCAACAACTAGAAGGATTTGGGCATCTAAAACAAAGAGGTGCTAATAAGGGCATCCGCTCGTGTGGCCATACATGCGGCACTTTCAGCTCTGTAAATACAGAAGGCTCCCAGCCGGTAGGGGTTACACCCTACAAATGATCAAATAAATTTGATCAAACGGGTTTATGGGGAGACATAGTGTCGGTATGAACTAATCAGCACACGTTATCCATAGTTTTCACCATGAATACATTTGATTATAGTGGTTTGGATGAGGTGGGTTTTCCTCGCTACCACTTGGGTCGTTCTCTTCTCACTAGTAGTCCTAATGACCACACGGGAAGACAGGCCCTCTAAAGAGTAAACAAAAAGAGCCTATTGCTCAAGACACAAAAGACAATGATTCAATTTTAGTGCACCAATGGAAGTGTTTGCTAATCTATGAAAACAAGGCACACAACAAAATTACGAAACCCTAGCCAAGGCCCTGCAACAAAATTGTTAGTAGTTTGGGTTGTTTCAAATGATCACCCCTTCCTGCAAGCACACAAGTTAGGTAAATTTTAGAAAACCCAAAAGACTTTGTGAAAAGGGGCCTTCAACAAAAACGTATTTGCCTCCAAAGCGAGCTGCACAAACCAGGTTAGCTAGATCTGCAAGAGTTAGCCGAAACAAACCAGATCTGAAACCCTAAGTACAAAATCCGAAAACCCGAATCAAAACAAATTTGAAAATTGCAAAACAGAAAACACAGACGCAGTTATACCAGACACAGACGCGGTTCTGTAGTTCACAGACGCGATCATAGGTCACAGACGTGACTTCCTAGTGCAGACGCGATAAGATCCAGCACAGACGCGGTTAAAATTCTTGGACGCGATTACAGAAACCTGCAAAAATAAAGATTGGCAGAAACACAGACGCGATTCCCGATATCGCAGACCCTTCTGAAACACAAAAACGCGATCCGAACACTCGCAGACGCGGAAAAAACCTAAAATATCGTCGAAATTGTCCGATCTGCAACTTCAAAAATGCGAAATCTGCAATAAAATTGTTAAATGCAAAGGGACAAGAGTCCCACCGGGCGTGCCAAAATGTATATGGTGAAAATGGATAACAACAATAACAATATTGAAAGGCTAAATGAATTCAACCACCAAACCCTAGCCTAACAATGAACAAAGATCCACCATAACATATGAAGATAACCTAAGACAATGCAAATAACTCAAAATCACAAAGATTATACCATCACATGTCCAATAGGGTTTTGATCTCCATTCTTCCTATCTCCATTGATCTTGCTTGATATATTTGCTCTCAGATTTTTTTATGTGCACAAGAGCTCAACAAAGAACGGAATGTGGTTGCAAGTAGGATCTTAGTGTAGCCAAGTTGCATGAAAGATCATTAGCATGTGTCATTAGGGTTTGACAATGAAGAAAGCATCTCCTTAAATAGAAGACACAATAAGAAATGGAGGGTTAAGATTGAGAGGTGTAAAAAGAGAGGTCGGCTAGGATTAGAGGGTAGGTATAAGAAATACCAAAATAATGAAAGAGGTAGGTAGTGTAGGAATTAAGAGATGAATGACATGTGTCATGTGTAGAAAAAGCTAATGAATTAATTAAATAAATAAAGATTTATTTAATTAATAGAAGAAGTAGGACAATTAAATAAATAAAATATTTATTTAATTTAGGAAAGGGATAATTTAAATAAATAAATGTATTTATTTAAATAAGAAATAAGGCTAGAAGAGGATAAATGAATTAATTAAATAAATAAAGATTTATTTAATTAATAGAAGAATTAGGCTTAGATAATTAAATAAATAAAATATTTATTTAATTATACATGACAATTTTGGGTGTCTACAAATTGTATTATGAAATCTTGACAAAATGGGCCCAAAACTAAATGAGATTTGGGATAGGTATGGACATTTCACAAGTACAATGTTATCACTACATTGATAAGGAGTCGAAGCACTACAAATTCTTGTTAGAATTGATCTTTTTTTTATGATTTTTTTTGTGGTCTTCTACTATAGCTAAATTTTTATTTTAAATAAAATGCATTTAATTTTTTTATTGAACATGGTTTGAGATGAGCTTTAATCAATAAAGTCACAAATTAAACAACTTGTGACAAATTAGACAACTTGTCAAGACACCATTGTACATAAATAATTAAAATGAAGACAATATTTAATGAAAAGAATTCAATCCAAATCTAGACATCAAACTATATACGACAAATTAGACAATGTGTCACTTGTCATGCCCAAACTTTTGGGCACAAACGGAATAATTTTTTTTAATTTTAAAACATAATCTAATAAAACTAAGTTCGCTAAATAATGCATTAACAAGTCTTGTCTTAACTGCATTTGACTTCTTTCATTTAATAAATAATCTAAACACTAGATCAAGTAAGCGAGATAATCTGAATTGAATGCAGAATATTAATTCTCCGAGGAATTATTATTATCTCATCAAGTAATTAGTAATAATAATTTTGTTTAATGAAAGCCTCTAAATAAATTTGCATGAGATTTTATTAACCTCAAATAGTCTATTAATTGTCTAGGAATTAAATTAATTTGTCCTAGCAATTAGCTTTATAAAACCTATCATTATTTTAACAATAACTATAATTTGTCTAAAGTATGACTCTAGGGTCGATTAATCCCATAATGAAATTGTGCTAAAAAAACTTTATTAAAGTTGGCCAATAAAATCTATCCTCTAAGGCTAACTATTTCCAAAAATTTATTTTTATATCCCCCAAAAGATCAAACCCAAAAAAGGTTCTAAATCTAGCTTTTAATTGAAGCCCTAAGACCAACTCTACTTAATAGCAAAAGTAAATTTCACTATTTGATTTATTAATCCAATTAATACCTTAATTTATTTGTCATATATATATATATATATATATATATGACTACTTATATAACTAGGTGCTATTACTTTAAGAAAGATATAACAATATATATATAAATATATATAAGTCTATATATTTATATATATACATTTATACCTAGGAATATCTAAACCCATAAAAGATTATTAAGAGTTGACAAATAAAGAATTAACCTTGTTCAAAGTTTATGGGAGGAATACCCTATTCAAATTCGAATAGGGTTTCCCCCCCCTTTTTTTAATAATAAAATAATAAAACCCTAACTCCTTTATTCCTTCTACACATCTCACACCCCTTTTTTTTAATAATATAATTTATGGGTGTTTTGCCCTAACCCGAAAATTGGGTTAGGGCTTGTGTATGTGTGAGTTCTATTTTTTTTGTGTGCAGGTATGTGATGGGAGTGGCGGCCATGGAAGGCACAATGGGCGGAGTTTACCACGGCACGGAGGGGGGGCGGGGAATTGCGCAGGGGGCACCGCGGGGTTTGCGGACCACCGCAGTGGCGCCTTGGCACCACTGCGGGTCGCACCACGCAACAATGCTGTGGCGTCTCTGCGGGACGCGACACGCGGTGGCAGCCAAGGCCGCCCCTACGGTCCACGACCCGCAGCGGCACCATGGGCGCCTTTGTGTGCCTCAGCCCACAGTGGCGCCTCGGCACCTTTGTGGGTCGCGGCCCATAGGGGTCCCTCGCTGCCCAGGCCTCCCGCCCGGGGAGAGATTCAAAGCAATTTTTTTTTTTTAATGAATTTAAATTTTTTATTTTTTTTAAAACAATGCATCTATATATACATATATATACATATATACACATATACATATATATGTATATGTATATGTATATGTATATGTATATCTATATGTATATGTATATGTACATGTACATGTACATGT
This sequence comes from Cryptomeria japonica, assembly GCF_030272615.1. NCBI lineage: Eukaryota > Viridiplantae > Streptophyta > Pinopsida > Cupressales > Cupressaceae > Cryptomeria > Cryptomeria japonica. Next base: position 720,422 of record NC_081412.1, on the reverse strand, counting down.
ACATGTACATATACATATATATATCAATATGTATATGTATATGCATATACATATACATATACATATACATATACATATATATATCAATATGTATATGTATATGCATATACATATACATATACATATACATATACATACATACATACATACATATGTGTGTGTGTGTCCCTTTTTCTTTCTTTGGGGATTATAATGGTAAGAGGAAAAAATATGTTTACCTAACAATGACATTATTATTATTTTTTAATTTTTTAACAAGGTTAGTATTCTCATAGAATACTTGTATATATATATGTACACACTTTAGCTTGTTGTAAATTTTATTGTTTATTTTTTATTTTTATTATTATTTTTTTACTTAATAAACCATGCAGAAAATAATAAAATAATGACAGTATGTCATTGATGCAAATATTCATTTGCTATAATGCTAATACCTAGATTTTAAATTTTGCCTTATCTTTTCTTGTTTAAAGCATTCTGTAAATTTTTTATTTAAAATAAACACTAACAACAAGCTCCATTGTATTTCTTTCTCCTCTTTTTTTTTTTCTTTATCTAAATGCTAACTTTGGAAATAGATGGCTATTTAATTTTAAATACATTTTTTGTAGTAAATAAGTGACATAATGAAATAAACTAGATTTTATATTCTGCCATAGATAAAATGACAGAATGTAATAAATTAAACTAGCAACTACAATAGCCTAGAAAACATTTAAAATCAACTTAAAGATAGATATATTAATCCTATTTAACTAAATTTGTATTTGTATTTAACTCAAAGGGTCTATATGCATGCTTTTCCCATTTTCCATAATTTTATTCGCATGAGGAAATAAAAGAACTCTAAATTTCAAAAATAACATGAATGCAACAACTTAATTTTTTTGTAACTAAAGGACTTAATAAAACTCATACATTTCATTTTTTGCAAAAATTAACTAAGTAGAATAATGCATTTCTTTAAGCATATTTAGAATACAATGTAGATAGCATTACAAATGGGTTTGAAAACCCTACTAGTCTCTCCTTTCCATTGAATGAGAACTTAAAATAAAATACATGCATTTCTTTGCTTTTGGAAAATAAATACAACATTTGGCTTTTCTTTACAAAGCTACAACATAGATACATCTTTTTTTTTTTCTAATCTTTTCTGCAACTCAAGTAAAAACCAACAACTTATATCTTTCTTTTTTCCTTCCCATCCCAAGCAACCTGCAAATAAAACATAAGGCTTGACCATGGAGTGCTCACCTCCCAGCCTAAGCTTACTAGAAACCACCCCCGAGCTTGGAGAACCAAGCACTAGACGGGTTACACACAAACAACCACAACAAGCAAAGGGGTAAACACACAACAAACAATTTTCCCAACCAAGGCTACACTTCACCACAACTTGTGATGATTTTCCATGGGTGGAAGTGGACCAAATACCATTGGGGAGACTGCAAGCATGGAACTTCTCAAGCCACCTTATGGCAACCAAATACAACACAAATACATCCCCACATCCTTATGCCCCCCAAAGGCATATAAGCCATATCGTCTCTCCTTATGACCCCCAAATGCATACACAAGGCTATGCAGCAAGAGTCACAAAGAACACCCTTGAGATCACTCTCCATAAAGGAGAGCCTCTCACCCAAGGCTGTCATACTCCTTCCACCCCAAGACCATCCTACTCTTCCAAGAGTAGAAGACCTTGGACACTCCCAATACAAGAAAAGCATAAAAATAAACAAAGGGAAAAATTACATTTTCTTCCACAAAGTAAAATACATATAAACAACTTTTTCATACAAGCATTTCTTCAAACATACATATACAACATAAACAAAAAGAGAGTAAGAACCAACCTTAATCTGCCCAAAGGTTTTGATAGATTTAGTTGGGGATGAGCAACCCAAATCCACACAATCTCTTCACCAACACTTGGCCAAAAATTCTATCCTACAACTATTCTTTAAAATTTGCATGATCTCCAACAATGGAGAGTGGGTGATTAACTCACTAAGTCCCTAATCCTTGCCTAAGAAGGCCTCTCTCACTCTTCCCAACCCCTTGGACAGAGTGAGAGTTCCCATTGGTTGGTCTTCCCAACCTCTTACATGTTGCTAAAACTGGAAAGAGAAAAGGTAAGGGAGGATGGGGAAGAGAGTCTGACACCAAAAGGGAAGGTTGTCTATCCTAGGAGGAACCTTCTAAGTTGAATTTTCGCTCACCTTGGAAAAACCACTTTTTGAGGTGACTAAACAGTCACATGGGAGTAGTCACATGTTTAAAAATACCCCTAACCCATAGGTATACCCTTTCGACCTTTGGAAAAGCCCTAAAACTAACCCTAGGAGTCCATTTGACCCCTTAGAAACCCAACTGAAGTGAACCTACGGGTCAAACCTGAGTTGACCACTCCCAAGACTCCCTACCCAAGGCAAATTTGGGACCACACTCAAATGTTTGAAATGGCTTTGGTAGAAACAAACTCCCTCCAAGAGACAAGTCAAAATCAATGACACTAATTAGCACATGTGTTAAGTGACACAATAAAATACATTATAAAAATCACACATGGAATTTATCTCTTGTTGGATTACACAAATTAATAAAATCAATTTAACACACATGCATCATTTACTTTCACAAATAAAATACGATACAAACGGGGTGTTGTCTCTCCAAATAGACAACCTCTGGCTTTACAAACGTACATAGGTCTAGGTTTGGTTCTCCATATTATTTCCATGGTCACATGGATAATTTTCCTACGCATCTGAATTAACACATTAGTAATTCCGAATAACCACAAATATATTATTAAGCACATGAATTTGAATACACATCAAACACTCATACAATTGACAGTAATAAATCAATATCTCATATATCCCAATTGATCCACATAAGCAATTATCATAATCCTCAAAATTTGATCCATTCATATTATAAGCATCCTATTTCTATCATCATAATGAAGTCCTGCAAATCCAATAATGACATACATCATCTCAAAGTAATTCTATTTTAGCATCATATAAGTTTCATATCCATAATTGCATAAAAATGAAGCATCAATATACGTCAATGTTATCCAAATCATGGAATCATATAAGTTCTAAATCCATAATGCATAAAAATAAAGAATCCATAATAGTCTCATCATGAAAATAACAGAAATGCTAGGATGAGTCGGGGTAGGGCCTCACATCACCACACCATACTACATTAATAATGAATTAATGAAAACTTTATTTAATAAAAATATTTCAATCCAAATTTGATAAGTGTCCTCTTGTTGACATCAAACTTATCACAACAAATTAAATAATACATCGCTACCCCATATTGCATAAATAATTACTTGCAACCACACCTTGGTGTGCAATGGTTATGTCAAATAGGTGTTGTCAAATAGGGAAAAATTTGGTCTATATTTGTTGATACACTTATGTTGTACATTAGGCCAATTTGCAGAGAGAGGGAGTGATATAGGGGTAGAGAGAGAGTTGGAGAGATAATAAGATAGATTAGAGGGAGAGATGTATGAAGAAATATAGAGAGAGACAGTGAGGCAAAAGGATATAGGTATAGAGGTGTAGGAAGAGGGAGAGGGAGAGAGATGGATTGATAGAGAGAGGGATACATTTCTAGAGATAGAGGGGGTAGTGGAAAATAGAAGAGATGAAGATAAAGAGAGGAAGATAAAGACAAATAGATAGAGAGATAGAGAGAGGTAGAGGGAGATATAAATATAAGAGAAATAGGGAGATAGAGAGGGAGAGGTAGATAGGAAGAGATGGTTAACATAAAGGAAGAGGGAGAGGGAGATATGTAGAGTGATAAATGATGAGATAGAATGGTAGAGAGATAAATTTATAAAGAGATAAAAAAAAGTTAGACAAAGAAAGAGATACAAATGGAGAGAAGTATATATATATATATATATATATATAAAGAGAGAGAGAGAGAGAGAGAGAGAGAGAGAGAGAGAGAGAGAGAGAGAGAGAGAGAGACTAATATTTACAATAGAATAATTAATAATAATGAATATTTTCAACGTTGTTCAAAGTAATATAAAATTTTAAATGATAAATATGAGATTTCTGCATATTATTAAATATTTTAAAATTAAAATCAAAATTCAAAACTAAAAAAGGTTATTTAATATTTTTTCTTTCAATTATTATTTTTTATTTTTCAAGTATCTAAGTTATTTTATGTAAATTAAAAAATTATCTTAAATTTGATTTTAATGTAATATTACATGTAAAAATAGCAATTTTATAACAAAAATATGATACAAAATAGTAAAGAAAATAAATGTATTTAATTTTTTTTAAATAACTAAATAATTTTGTATAAATTAAAAATATATATTTATTATTATATTAAATTACTTTATAACAAAAATTTAATATTAAATATATAAATTTAATTATTTAAATTATTTTAAATTGAAAGTTCTTCAATTATTTTATGCTTACATAATCTATATTTTAAGTAAATGATTATTATTTTTTCTATTATAAAATAATCCAATTATTTTACTTATATATCAAATGATTTAAGAATTAAACAATTAATGTGAAAGGCTTGGAAAAATTATTTTGTTTAGAAGCACTTTTCACTTTTCAATTACCGCAAGCCAATTTTTAAGAGTAAAATCTACCATTATTAGCTGCTTACAAAGCACTACGATTCAATAACAAATAGAGTAGTAGCATGCCTTTGGGACTATGGATGGATTAAAGTAATAATTAGTTCAAGAAATTATGATGACAAGTCAGTAAGAGACTTGTTGAGTTGTAGCATGCTTTCGGGACTGTGGATAGATTAAAATAATAATTACTATGGGAAACTATAAATAGAGCACTTGCGATGAGTAAGTAACATAGCAACAATGACACATTATTTTAGACAAAAAAATGTGAAGATCTTTTCTCCATATAAATAACATGTAGATGTTAACAACTAAGATTTTTGTAATCATCTTGCATCATCTATTGATTACTTTGAACCCTTGATCTAACAAAATATGTTACTCAAGTTCACACAAGAAACACCTATGATATAAAAATAATTTTTTTTATTATTAAATAAAAAATCCAATTAAATTTAATACAAGCTCTCCAACATCAATTATCAATGCTAGATTTATTTATTTTTTAAATGAATTTTAAACTATTTTTGTGACATTCATCATTATTTGTCAACATAATTTGTTTTTAACGTTGTTTCATAGTTGGAAAGCATTCAAGTCTATGGAATGATGAAAAACTATGTAAACTAAGAACATGCATGACCATCTAAAAACATTGTTATAATAATAATAAAAAGTGGTGTGATGGATACATGTAAACAAAAGCCATTCCCACCTATGTTTATATATCATTTTGAATAAATGTTGGGAATCAAATCATCATCATCAAAATAAATGGAAGTGGAAAGATGGAAGAGACAATATTTGTCTTTCATCATTAATATGACAAGGCAAATGTACTTCTTTATACTTTAAGATCATTATGTCCACCATACTAGTAAAGGCTTTTTTCTGATTATTGATATTTTGATTAGTTTTATCTAATTAAGTGGTATAAAATGTTTTTTATTAAAAAAATTAATTACACTAAATTAAATGTCATGTAGAATATATATATATATAATTCAAGTCTATGGAATGATGAAAAACCATGTAAACTAAGAACATTCACGGCCATCTAAAAACATTGTTATAATAATAATAAAAAGTGGTGTAATGAATACATGTAAACAAAAGCCATTCCCACCTATGTTTATATATCATTTTTGAATAAATGTCGGGAATCAAATCATCATCATCAAAATAAATGGAAGTGGAAAGATGAAATAGACAGTATTTGCCTTTCATCAATAATATGACAAGGCAAATGTACTTCTTTATACTTTAAGATCATTATGTCCACCATACTAGTAAAGGCTTTTTCTGATTATTGATATTTTGATTAGTTTTATGTAATTTAGTGGTATAAAATGTTTTTTATTAAAAGAATTAATTACACTAAATTAAATGTCATGTAGAATATATATATATATATTAAAAAAATATTTTTCTATTACATATGTATATAGAACACACATTGTGTGATGGCCATGTTGATAAATTAATTAATATTGAGTGTTATATTTTTTTCAAATGCAATGATTATTTATTGTGAAATAAAATAAAATATTAAATTATAACATATTATTAAAACATGGTAATATTATTATTTTATGTATTGAATATTTGGTGATTCATGGCATTGTGAAAAGCAAATATTTGGTGTATGTATATGGGACATAACTTGTGTGGGAGCTAGATCAACTAATTAATGTTATATGTCGAGGTATGAGATTGTTTATGTTCATTTTTTTTACCATATTGTACGTGTTGCAGTTTGCACAATAGTAATAGCCATGAATGCAAATAGATTGATTTTATTCAAGCTCAGATACTATAATGATAATAGGTATTTGTGCTTACTTTTTATTCTCATATAAACTCTTCAACTTTGTGTGAGGATTTACTTATATTTGTATTCTTTGCTCGGATTGTAACAAATTATAGGGTTTTGATTTGGCTTGAGTAGTTTCTTTTGCACAAGGTGTGTGGTTGGTGGGAATACAAATTTAGTTTTACTTATAGTGTAGTGGTCATGAGTGGGATGGAGAAAAAACTTGGGGTTACATAAGGTGAAATTTTCAATGTTTATTATCATTTTTGTAGTTGTTATTTCCATGACATTGTTAGAAATACTTTTTCATGTATTTGTACTTTAAAAAAAAATTATTCTCTATTATGTTTAGTCTTGTACTACGAACTATATGTAAAATGAAAGATTTTTTTGAGGTTTCACCATTAGGGTTTGGTGGGTGGTAAGCAATACTATGATAAAAATAGTTTGGTGTGGTTTTGTATTTATTTTTAAGTGAGCTTCCATAATTATCTCCTATTTTTTGTATCTTTGTAATTTTTACATGAAAAAGAGAGAAAAAAATTGCATTTCCTTGTACATAAATCTGGGGCTTCACATGGTGAGGGTTTCAAGATTTATTATCATTTTGTATAGTTATTCTTTTCATGTCATTGTTGTAAAATTTTTTTTTGGACGAGTGTATCTTTTTTAATATCTCTTTGGTGTAATTTGTAAGGCCCCTCCTCCTTTGATATAATGGTTCTAACATCTTGTGTGTTTGTGGATTCAATTATTGATAAGCTAGGAAAGTTAAATTTATGAATTATACATTCTTGACCAAGGGTGGATCATGTATTGTGAGTTGTTTTGATACTTCATCAATACATTAATATGCAAGGATGTCTTAAACTGTTACAATGAGACCCTACTATCATAATCTTATACCTTGTGACTTTACCTTGCATGGTGATAGTAAAGGTTTGTAGGTTCTATCTTCAACCCTTGTGTTCTTGTTTCATAGTGGAATTCCTATGATGTCATTATATTATATCAAATTTAATGCCAATAGTGATTTTGTGTGTATCATAGTTAAATATTATCCAATATAATTATTTTTTCTCTACATATTTTCTTAATCTTGTAACTAGGATGGAACAAAATTTATCCTTATCCTAGCCATTTATTGTTTGTTGATAAGATGGTAGCATGAAGTTACTCTCATTGTTATGACTAACTTAGGTTTTAACCCTATTTAAATATTTGGTATGCTACTATGATAAACATTTGTTAAATTATTTAAAATGTTACTTTGAGAATAGCTCTATATGCATGCATGTTGATAAGATTTCATGTGTAAGTTGAGTTTACTAGTTGTCACTATTTAAATTTGTATATTTAGAAGAAAGATGTAATTTGATTTGGTATACATAGTTATGATATTCTATTCAATATATTATAAAAATAATTGCTATTATTATTATGCTATGCAAATAAATTTGAATTGCTTCAAAAATGATACTAATAGGGCTTGTTCCAAGGGTTGAAAGTGCAAAAGTTGTGAAAGGGGAGTATTAAATGGACTGTTAGCATTATCTTTGAATGTGACTATTGGGAGACAAAAATATGATTGGATTAAAATAAAAAAGCTTAGAACTTTTAACAAATATAATTATAGATGGCTAACATTGAGTGACAAATGTTATTTATTCAAACTTACAAGTTTGGACTATGAGAGGAATTCAATGGTATGTATTGAAGAGTGTTTAAGGTGTGTGAATTGTTTATTACCAAGATTTAATTAATTTCAAATATTTAGTTTTGTTTACTTATATAGTGGAGCATTGATAATGACAAAAGTGTGCAAATATATGAATGGTTAATGGGAGGACAAGAGGATCACCAAGACCCTAATTACCCCACTCCAGAAGAGTGAAGTATCATGTTTGTCATTGGAGTGAAGGATAAATGTTGTTTTCGTGTGTGTGTCAAATAATTTTAGAGTTTAAATAGTTTATTGTAGGGTGAAAGTGTTAGAAGTGTTTGGTGGGTCTTATAAATGCGTGGGGAAAAGTGTGACTGGTAGGCAATTTTACAAGCCAAGAAAAAAGTCAAAAATTATGTCCCTAGGTCATTTTTAAAACCCTAACCCAAGTACTTAGGGTTATGGCACTTGTTGGGCAGGTAAAAGGTGAGTTGGCGTCCCATTTTTTTGGGGGTGTTGGTTTGGATGGAAGGGAGAAGAAGAGTGGAGGTAGTATACAGTTGGTGCAATTCCTTATGAGTGGGTGATGTTGGAAATGGATAAGACTTAATATTTCACCCTTTGACCATTTTATTGTCTTGTAATTATAGCATCCTAAACTGTACTCCCTTACAATTTTGTCCTCATTTGGGCCCTCACCTTGGTGTTCATGTCTTGAGGCTTGATTGGAGCCTCGATTATGCTCACACCATGCAAAATCTTCATTATTTTTAACTTGCACTTCATCTACCTTTTTTTCTTGGTTCCCGATTGGTTAGGACCAGGGTGCTTGTGCCTTGGTCCTTAGGGACCAGAGTACCTAGCACCTTGGTCCTCAAGGACTAGGGTGCTAATGTTTTGGTCCTTAGGGACCAGAGCGCCCAGTGCCCTGATCCTCCCAATCATGACCCATTTTTGGGCCCTTTAACAGTCACATCATTTTGGTTGGGACCTAGATTTGGTGTTAGCTCATGTCAAACTAAGTTGTTTTTTCGATGGGCAAGTATAAAAGGAGGTCTACCCCTCTCGTTTTGATATATCTGGAAAAGCAAACACACATCCATCAAGCAATCAAACATTTTGTAGACACATAAATCTGTCCACAAATTAAATAAATATTTAATATTTGTTTAATACACTAACATTCTTCTATTAATTAAATTCACATTTAATTAATTTATTTTAGCCTATTCTTCTAGTCTAATTAGATAAATTTTATAAATTTATTTAATTACTAACTATAGTCCAACTATTAAATAAATTAATAAATTTACTTAATTCCCCTTTCCTCTCATTTAAATAAATTAAACTTTTATTTAAAATCTCTAACCAAACCCCTATTTAAATAAATTAAATATTTATTTAAAAATCCCATCCACTTGTATTCTCCTACAAATGCAAGTTGCACCCATTATTTTAATTAAATAAAATATTTAATTAAAAATCCTATTTATCCTCACCCACTTGCCAAACCCACTTGCTCACTAACTGTTAGGGTTTCAAGCAGATCCGAAGCAAAGATGAACTAACAATTATATGCAGATTTAAATACAAAAGTTAAAGAAATAAAACAAGACATAGATAACACAAAGATTTAACGTGGTTCACCCAGAATGGGTTACGCCCACCATACATCGCCGTCCAATCTTTCTTATTATCCAAGAAAAACAGTACATCAACCTTACAATGCCTTAAGCATCCCAACCGCTTATAATATGCATTTTTAGGGCAACAAACAAAGTCGGCCTTTTTAGGGTTTTATTACAATGTTGGTTTTCATCAACAAAAATGACAATTTTTTTTTTCTTGGGGGCTATCGCCCCCGAACCTCCACAACGGGCTACCACCCACTTTCTCGGGGCCCGGCCTGGCCCCGAACCTTGGCGAGGATACATGTTGAGTGTATAGTACTTTGCTAATTAGTCGCCACATATCAACAATAACCCCTTTCTATATTCTTCTAAGCCCTTCTAAATTAGCCTAAACCTCCTTCTAATCACTTGCACAATCCTAAACTCAAATTAACCCCCAACCCATCATCTCAACCATTTAAGACTCTTACAAAGTCTTAATGGCTTTGCTTCTTCAACACACTAACCCACATGGGTTTTGTCCCTTTGGTCAAGGCTTAACCATGGGTAAAAATTTGTGCAAATTTTATTCATTGGATAATAACATTACTCTTGGATAATAGCCTTATCCCATAACCCCAACCATCCATGGTAACCCTCATGTCCTCTCAATCATTTAATGCTTCTTCCCTCTCCTCTCAAGCCTTTTCATATTTACACTTGTCAACATGTGATTGGTTTGAAAGTGTCACATGGATTGAGGATCATGCCTCTCTCATGCAATCCTAGCCCTTCCCAAGCCAGGTAAATATTGACCCTCCAATCCACTATTTTGCCTATAAAAGGAACCTCATTCCTCAAGAAAAAAAGAAGAAGCATTTTTTAGCATTGTTCTGTAGTTGAATAGCACTCACACTTAAGCTTTTTTATAGCAATACTAGTTTAAGCATTTGCATATCATTAGTATTTCATCTTCAACCACTTTCAATCCTTCATTTGGCATCCATGGTTTCATGCTAAAAACTAAGGGTCACACTCAGCCATAGCTTTGGATCTTGGAGAGGAGAGGAAAAAGGGAGAACCATCAAGCATCATGGGAGCATCTTAGGGAGTCTTCTTGCTCCTCTTTTATTGTGTTTATGCTTTCTTTTGTATGCTTTCATTCTCTTTTGATATGCATTAGGAGGTTTTGGTTCATTTGTTTTGGTTTTTGGTTGGAAACTAACCTATTAACACTTGAACTTTGTTTTTGTCTTGTGTCCCCTTTAGAGTGCATCACATTCAAATTCAAGTGAGCAAGCAATAAGTCTTTCTTCAAGCATTGGAGCATAAGTAAGGTAAAGTTTCAAGCATTGGAGTTCATGTTCTATGTTTATGAAGACTTCATAAAACCCTAATTCGTTGTGGAGACAAACAAAAATCCATTAAAAGGTATATCATTAGTGTTTTAGTAATTAATTAGCATCTCCCTAAAAAGGAGAACATTTCCATTACTGCAATTCAATTACATTTCATTTCTATTTCATGGTGAATTCGACAATTGAGGTTCGACCTAAGGCAAGCCCCTATTCCCAACTTATTTACCTTCTCTAGTGTACACAAGAACAGGTATGGAGTTGTGATCTTCAAAATTAGCTTTATTTACAATGACAAATAGATTCCCCTTTGGATGGAGAAAAGTGCAAAGGATCAGTGCAATGGGTATACCAGTTTCAACATTTCAGGAGCTCCTTCTGGGAACAGATCCTAATACACTTACATTGCTCATATCTAGGTTTGTGGTTTGACCTGACAATTGCAGCTCACTGTTCATGTGTTTTTACTTCAATTCCAACACATTTACCCTAATTTCAACATTTTAACAATTCAACTTAAGAGAGGGGAGTCAATTCAAATCTAGTAAATCCAATAGAATTCTCATCCCTATCCTTGCTAATTTGTGGATAGATCCATTGAGTTTACCCCTTTTTAATGTATTGGTCCCTAAGTAAAAATTAGTGGTTTTGATATATCTAATTGTGGAAACCCTAATTTTTTACCATTACAATAATTACTTGCACATGTTGTAAAGATTTCATCACTACCTTTTAATTTTTTTTTGAACTATCGTCACTTGGAAGTGCAATTTGTGGTGTATCATGTTGATGAATATTCATAATTATGTCCAAATACATAATGATTGATACTTTATTATAATATATATAATATTTTTAAAAATAATTAAAATTTTAACAATAATTGTTATTATTGTAAATTGATAATTGGAGATGTGGATGGTCAATGTAAATTTTCTTACATTATGATTCTTTTTTTTGTTTGTTTGTATGAGTTCATTACAATATTAGTAATCGGTCATAAACATTGTAATATAATTAATATAAATATTTGAAATATCTCTTTGTAAAAGAAGTTAAAAATTAGTATTTTTGAGGTTTTTTAATTCAAAATGCATTTTTAATTACTACATATATACATATAAATTTACCTATAACACTTTTATTTGAGAAATTGATTACAAATAGTGGCTCAATAAGGATATCTCTGAATGTGTTATATATATATATATATAACAAATATCACTAAAATATGAATAATAGATATAACAATATCACTAAAATATGAATAATAGATATAACAATATAGTAGAGTTCAATATTCTTATATTTTAATATGATATTTCAATAATCAATTTGATTCAAACTATTGTCTACTATATCTTTCAAATACTATGTCATACTATGTATACTATTATTATAGCACTATTATATTTATTACTTCTATTTCAATATTAAAATGGCAATGTTTGACACTTGTTCTATGGAATAAAAAGAAAAAGAAAACGAAAACTACGAAATCTATTATTGGAACATAATTTAAAAATTTAAATAGTATATATTGCCTATGGTGAGCTGAAATTTTTAGAGAGCTATATATATATATATATATATATATATATATATATATATATATATATATATATATATATATATATATATATATATATGTATGTATGTATGTATGTATGTATGTATGTATGTATGTATGTATGTATGTATGTGTATGTGTATGTGTATGTATATGTATATGTATATGTATATGTATATGTATATGTATATGTATATGTATATGTATATGTATATGTATGTGTATTACTTCCAAAAACAAATGGAGAAAGAAATTACAAATTTCAAAATATATTCATCATTCACGGGTATTAACTACATCCAAAACCAGCGTTCCATGTTCATCCCATTCGATATCCTCTATCAATTTGAATGGCCCTTAAAAGCATACAAATTGAGGGTCCTTTGGACTCCTAATTCTATCCAACCTTGCTTCCTCAACTGGTCAATTTACTTTTGAAGACAAAGACTGAATTCTCAATTTCACTGCCAAACTAGTTCTACAAACTATTTCATTGCCAAACTAATTCAAAGAACTGCAAACTAATTCAAAAAACTGCAAACTAATCCAAATAACTGCCACAAACCTTATTTAACAAGATTGAAAGTGAAATAATTATTCATTAACGAACAACCAAAATTGGACAAAACTGATGCTCCTACATAGGACTCCCCAGGAGGCTAAAGAATTCATGGGCTCCTACTCATGAAGGTAAAAATATCATTAAGCTTCACTTTATTTTTCTACTTCCAATTATCTTGTGTTTGCATCCATTGTCGTGCCCCCTCCAAATTTTCTCTATGATTGCATTTGCTTTTTTTGAGTTTCTCCATTTGTATTCGTTTAGTCTCCACTTTCTTTTGATATCTTCGCCTTCTGATTTCTTTGTCAACTTCAAATTGCCACAATGTTGTGTCATCTTTATAGTCATTAACCACTATCCAAAGGAAAATAAAACTTCATCCTTACAATTTGTAACAAAAGTTACCGCATAAGTCTTTATGTTTGCAATGTTATCTCTTAACAATAGATCATCCACTAAGTCTGCACTTTCACTGTTAATATGCTCTTTTGAATTGAACTTTTCTTTCCAATTGCACATTCGCCTTTGCAAACACAAATTTTTCTTTCTCTTCATTGCATTTGTCGTCTTTAGAAAAGAGAACATGAATCAAATTTTCTCCCTCATTAAAATCTGAACCACTTCGAGTATCATCTTTCCTCAAATCATCAAGATGACCAAAGTCTAAGCTTTATAAACTTTAAAAATTAATATCTTTATTATTTTTTGTCACTTGGTAATCTTTTTCCTTAACATCTACAAATTGTTCATAGTCTTCATTATGTTTAACACTACCAGATGCTGAGAGGGGGGTGAATCAACATATACTAAAACTTATTCAAATCAAACTGTTTAAACCATAGCATCCATCCAAACCATTGTGCATGCAAGTAAATAACATAAACAACAAATGCATCCACACAAGAACATCAAGAATTTTACATGGAAAACCCAAACTGGGAAAAACCATGGTGAGTATCAAACTCATAATATATATTAATTGTTTACAATATTTTAGGCCACAAGCTATGGATCTTACTGCTCTAGAATTGCAGGCTAAGGCACATTGCCTTAGGGCAAGATACAATAGAAGGACTTTCTCAACCAAAGATCACTTCTTCAAGGAAAGATACAAAATAATTGTCCAGATATAATATGAAAAATAAATTAAACAACATAGGAAATTGCATCTATCAATGTGTAGATAACAGTTCACGAATTAATACTCATCTGAGTGGTCTGCAACATTTTTAGATCATTACTTTGCTTCACATTTGCACCATACTTCTTACTATCTCACATATTCTTCCATCACACATCTCTACTACCCTAACACAACTAGTTTGTCCATTATAGATCAATCAGATCAACAATAATCTCTACTAGGTTAGCCAAAAAGGAAATGTAACATGTACATAACATCGACCCAAAACATTTCATATGGAAGGTAAAGAAGACGTGTGAGGATTCACACCAAGTTGACACACCTTCCAAATATAATTGAAAGAGTTTACATACATTCACTTAGACCAAAACACATAAGCTGGTACAAACCAATCTACTTTACCATAACACATCTTAATCCAGACCTAAAATTAAGATATATGGACCATCATAAAAGAAACATGACAAGCTAGGAACAATATCCAATAATCCGCAACAACTAGCAAGATACAGAATACAACGAATTCCTCCGCAACAACCTGAAACTGCACACATTTTGATTATAGACATAAACATGAACACATCTATCCAACTTGAGAAATAGAGATCAAATTGCCACATATACATAGTCATTTGATACAAAATTGGTATGCACATTCTTCTTGATAAAGATATTGTTCATAAGAGCAATCACCAAAAAAATGACATAGTTTTTAAACCAAACAAAGAGTAGTAATCTTCTGGAAACACCTCATATCATCAACTTTATTCATCCAAAAATCTTAGAGATTGTTAACATAGCATATTCATCCATCTACATACAACACTACATCATATAACTAATTGATAGACATTCAAACCAACAACCAGATGTAAACATTAACCAAAACATAATCATTGTATACTGTCAGACCTAATGCATCACTATTACATAACTTTTGACCCACGGACCAACAACACCAACATCACAATACTACCAAACCATAAGACTAATACTATAATACATCCATAATAACATCATAATACATCTTGACCAACAACACCAACATCCAGATCGCACTAACAAATTTGACATCAATGATAACAAATACACATTCATGAGATATGACTCTGCTACAGACTTGTTGTCTTTGAATTCTCTCGTATTCCCTATAATCACAACAATATTAAGAAAATAATTCCTTTCCAAT
This sequence comes from Cryptomeria japonica, assembly GCF_030272615.1. Taxonomy (NCBI): domain Eukaryota; kingdom Viridiplantae; phylum Streptophyta; class Pinopsida; order Cupressales; family Cupressaceae; genus Cryptomeria; species Cryptomeria japonica. Next base: position 704,853 of record NC_081412.1, on the reverse strand, counting down.
GCATCCAATATTCTTACAATCATGTTCAACATCTCATGGAGTTTCCTTTTCTCCACTTCATCCCAGTACTCCTCCCAAGATGAAATTCTTATTGGTCTTCTTACACTAATCCCAATCCTTCTCACTATTGAAATCCTTTGCTCTTACTCATCAATCTTCACTCACACTTCTCTCCTCTATGTATAGGTCCTAGCATAGGCTGCCTCCATTCGATGTTTGACCTACACACTCAGAACCATTGGCTCTAATACCAATTAATGATGATACTTACCATAAACAACATCAACATAAAACTAATTCTACCCTTTAAGTGACATGAACTTGGTATGTAAACAAAAACACATATAGTGACATCTCTTATGCATTGAACAATCCCTATTTACAGTTACAAAGGCATGCATAGACAAAAGGTTTCAAACATATAAATCAAACCATGGAAATAGGCAATCAATACTTTTCGCCACATGTATTACTTCCAAAAAAAATGGAGGAAGAAATTACAAATTTAAAATATATCCATCATTCGTAGGCATTAACTACATTCAAAATCAGCATTCCATGTTCATCCCATTCAATATCCTTTGTCAATTTTAATATCCCTTCAAATAATATGAATCGAGGGTCCTCTCCTCCTAATTTTGTCTAGTCCTGCCTCCTCAACTGTCGATTTCCTTTTGAAGACAAAGACAATTCCCAATAACTGCCACACTAATTCACTGTCAGACTAATTAAAATAACTTATAACTACCGCAAAACTTGTCTAACAAGAACAAAAGTAAAATAACTTATTTAATAACAAACTAACAAAATTGGAAAAAATCGATGCTCCTGCATCACACTCCCTAGGAGGCTAAAGAATTCATGGGCTACTGCTCATGATGGTAACAATCATTTAGCTTCACTTTCTTTTTTTGTTTCTTCCTATTGTCTCGTCTTTTCATCCCTTGTCGTGCCCCCTCCAAATTTTCTCTATGCTTGCATTTTCTTTTTTTGAGTTTCTCCATTTGCATTCGTTTACTCTCCACTTTCTTCTGATATCTCTGCCTTCTGATTTCTTTGTCAAATTCAAATTTCCACAATGCTATCTCATCTTTAAAGTTGTTAACCGATATCATCCCAAAGAAAATTAAATCTTCATCCTTACAATGTGTAACAAAAGTTACCTCATAAGTCTTTACAACCACAATGTTATATCTTAACAATAGACCATCTACATCTCCAATATCCTTTGATTCTTTCACTACAATCTCAATTGGACCTTCTACACTTTCTTTCTCTATTTTAATATCGTCCACTAAGTCTTCATTTTAACCGTCAATATGCTCTTTTGAACTGAACTTTTCTTTTAATTGCACATTCTCCTTTGCAAACATATCTAGTTGTCTTCCTCTTCATTTCAGTTGTCATCCCTAGAAAAGAGAACATGAACCATATTTCTCCCTCATTGAACTCTAAACCACTTCAAGTATCATCTTTCCTTATTTCATCATGAGGACCAAAGTTCTAACTTTCTAAACTCTAAAAATTAATATCTTTATTATTTTCTATCACTTGCTAATCATTTTCCTTAACATCTACGAATTGTTCATAGTCTTTATTATAATCTTTGTTATTTTCTACAATGTTTTCCATGAGACATGACTCTGCTACACACTTATTGTCTTTGAATTCTCTTGTATTCCCTACAATCACAACAACATTAGGAAAATAATTTCTTTCCAATTCATCCATTCTTCTTACAATCATGCTCAACGTCTCATGAAGTTTCCTTTTCTCCACTTCATTGTAATACTCCTCCCAAGACGAAATTCTCATGGGTCTTCTTACACTAATCCCCATACTTCTCACTATTACAATCATTTGTTGCTACTCATCAATATACACTCACACTTCTCTCCTCTATCCGTAGGTCCTAGCATAGACCGTGTCTCATTCGATGTTTGGCCTAAACACTCAAAACCATTGGCTCTGATACCAATTGATGATGATAATTCCCACAAACAATAACAACACAAAACTAATTTAGCCCTCTTTACAATTACAAAGGCATACACAGACCAAGATTCAAACATATAAATCATATCATGGAAATAGGCAATCGATACTCATCGCCACATGCATTACTTCTACAAATAAATGAAGAAAGAAATTACAAATTTCAAAATATATTCATCATTTGAGGGCATTAACTACATCCAAAATTAGTGTTCCATGTTCATCCCATTCGATATCCTCTGTCAATTTGAATGATCCTTCAAAGCCTATGAACTGAGGGTCCTCTCCTCCTGATTTTGTCTACTCCTGCCTCCTCAACTACTCGTTTTCATTTTAAAGTTATAGACTTAATTCCAAATTTAACTGCCAAACTAATTCTACAAACTAATTTACTGCTAAACTAATTTGAATAACTATAAACTAATCCAAATAATTACCACAAAACTTGTCTAGCAAGAACAAAAGTAAAATAAAATATTCAAATGAACAACCAGAATTGGACAAAACCGATGCTCCTGGATCGATATGTATATGCAAATGTATAAGTATAAGTATATGTATATGCATATGCATATGCATATGGATATGTAGATGTGTATATGTATGTGTATGTGTATGTGTATGTGTATGTGTATGTGTATGTGTATGTGTATGTGTATGTGTATACACATACACATACACATACACATACACATACACATACACATACACATACACATACACATACACATACACATACACATGTATATATATGTATGTATGTATATGAAGATTCACACATGCATGCATACATATATACATATACATATACATATACATATACATATACATATACATATACATATACATATACATATACATATACATATACATATACATACATACATACATACACACATATGTGTGTGTGTGTGTGGGTAAGAGCACAAAGAAAGGGGACAAAAAAGGGGTCTTAAGCTTGAAGATGGGTACACTCAAAATTTAAAGATGCAACAAGAACAAGAGTTGAAGTGCTCTAAATCTACTTTCTAAACTACTAATTTTTTTTCAAATGGTGGAGATTAAGGGTTTAAAAAAGGGGCACCACATTTATTGGTTTTGTTATAATAAGAAAAACATAACATAGCACCAAATGTGGTGCCCCTAAAATGTTAACTTTTTTTTAGAATTTTGCAAATCACTCTGGTGAGAATTTAGCTAACACATTGAAGTTTATGCCAAATTTTTTGGCTAATATTTTATGAAAACATGATTTTTTACAAATTTATGAAGTGGACACATTCTGATAAACAACAAATTGAGCGTGCTCCCCCCCAAAAAAAAAATTGTGAAAACTAATCAAAAATCAATTTTTCTTTTAAAAAAAATAGTGTAGAATGGAGACTAGTTTTTAAAATGTAAATTTTAAAAAATTCAATAAACGAGTAAAAATCTATGCCCAAAATACGACATGTTGGTTTTTGACAAAAAACAAACACACTAACAAAATAAATTAGAGATGAAGACCTTAACATAACCAAAATTTGAAAAGAATTCTATGGCTGGATAGCTAAGAGAGAGCTTAACAATTATATGGTGTTTATATTTGTTTGCATTCAAATATGTGCAAACTTGATGGATAGCACAAACAAAAATTTTAGAAAATTTTGCATGGTTGCTAAATAACACGTCTCAGGCCTGAGAAGGACATCCAAGCCTTTGTGTTGGATGCCCAAGGAAATTCTAAGCCTAAGGTTTGGTGTTTTCCAAGGTAGACAATTTGGCACATGCCAAATATAGTGCACACCAAATAAGGCACACGCCAAATGCTTTGTATAATTTTTCCAATCCCTCTCTCTCTATATATTTGATAGTGCAATATATACATAAAATATAACATTTAAGTATAAGAAAGGAAAAAGAAATCAAATATTTGAGAGTGGTTTCAGATCTTTATGAGTTATAATCTAGATTCTAGTTTTTAGAATATTCATATAAATTTTAAACTTGGTCAAATTTCAGTAATCAACATGCTCGTATCAACATTCTCTCTCTCTAGTCTCTTCCTCTCTTTCCCTACATTCTTCCCTCTTTCTCTTAGGTCTCTCCCTCTCTTTCCTTCCCTCCCTCTCTTACACTTTGGTTTTCTCTCTCTCTAGTCTGTCCCTCAACCCCCACCTTCCTCCCTCACCCTCTCTCTCTCTCAACTCCTCCCTTCCTCCATCCCTCTCTCTAACTTTAGCTCTCTCTCTTTGGTCTTTTTCTCTCTTTCCATCTCTTCTTCCTTATCACTCGAGCTCTCTCTATCTCTCACTCTTTCTCTCTTTCCCTCTCTCCTCTCTATATCTTCAACACACACTCTCTCTTGTGCACTTGGTCTCTCTCTGGTCTCTCCCTCTTTTCCCTTAACCCCTCCTCTCACACTTGGTCTCTCTCTCAACCACTCCCTTCCTCTCTCTCTCTCTCTCTCTCTCTCTCTCTCTCTCTCTCTCTCTCTCTCTCTCTCTCTCTCTCTCTCTCTCTCTCTCTCTCTCAACCCCTCCCTTCCTCTCTCCCTCTGTTCTCTTCCTATTTTTCCATCCCTTTCTCCCTCTCTCTTTCCATCCCCCCACCTCTCTCTCTCTCTCTCTCTCTCTCCCTCTCACTTGGGAACTCTTTATCTCTCTCTCTCAACCCCTTCATAGAGAGGGAGAGACTTTAGAGAGAGAGTGCCCAAGATAGAGAGACCTAAAAGAGAGAAAGAGGGAAGGAATAATGTAGGGGCTGATGAAAAGAGATGGAGAGACCAAAGAGAGAGGGGGAAAGGAGAGAAGAGACCAGAGAGAGGGGGAAAGGAAAGAAGAGACCGGAGAGAGCCCAAATGAGAGAGAGAGAGAGAGAGAGAGAGAGAGAGAGAGAGAGAGAGAGAGAGAGAGAGAGAGAGTGCAGATGGAAAATTAAGAGACCGGAGAGAGCCCAAATGAGAGAGAGCGAGGGAAGAACAGAAGGGTTGCGAGAGAGAGGTTGATGGAAAGAGAGGAAGAGACCAGAGATAGAGAGAGCCCATGTAAGAGAGAGGAAGGGACAAAGGGAGAGGTTGAGAGAGAGAAATCCCAAGTGAGAGAGAGAGGGAGGAAGGGAAGGGTTGAGCGACAATGAGGGTGAGAGAGAGCCCAAGTAAGAGAGAGGGACAAAGGAAGGTAGGGCTCTCTCTCACAATTCTCTCCCTCTCGGGTACCATCAATTGAGATTGAGAGATGAGGATATCCACAAGGGCATTATGAATTTATTGTCTTACCATTTGGACCTACCAGTGACTCGACCACCTTTATGAATTTAACAAATAGTGTATTTCATGACTACCTAGACAAGTTTGTCTTAGTATTCTTGGATGATGTTCTGATATATTCTATGAATGAAGAAGAACACCTATAACATCTGCATATTGTTCTTCAGCACTTCTGTGAAAGCAAGTTGTATGGGAAGCTGTCTAAATGTACCTTCTTTATGAAAGAAGCACAATACCTAGGGCACATTATTTTAGCTAAGGGAATAGCAACAAATCTAGCAAAAAATAAAGCAATTTTTGAGCGGCCGACTCCAAGAAATGTGCATGAAGTAGGGATTTTCATGGGTTTAGCGGGTTATTACAGGAAGTTTGTAATGAAATTTGCATCCATAGCTTATATCACTTCACTTCAGAGGAAGGTAATGAGATTTGAGTGGTTTGAAAAGTGTCTGAGGGCTTTTGAGCTTCTAAAAGAAAAGTTGACCATGATATTGATTCTAAAGGTGTTAGATCTCGAAGGCCATTTCATGGTAGTAATTGATGCATCAGGGGAAGGACTGGGAAGATTCCTCATGCAAAATGGATAGGTTATAGCTTATGAATCCAAGAAGCTTAAAAATTATGAGTAGAACTATGCACCTCATGATCTAGAGCTCACGACAATAGTACATGCCTTACAAATATGGTGTCACTATTTGCTAGGCAAACCATTCGAGCTTCAATCTAACTACTAGGGGTTGAGATATATTTTCACTTAACTTAATCTCAATGCACAACAAAGACGGTGGTTAGAACTAATTCCCAATTATAATTTTGAGATTAACTACATCAAGGGTAAAGAAAACAGGGTGGTAGACGTCTTGAGTCGTCGGTGCCACATTAATGCCATTATTGTAGTACATACTGATTTTAAGAATCACATGCTTCAACAATCAAAGGGGGTAGATATTACCAATAAGTAAAAAAATCTCTATGACTTAACCCTCAAGATCCAAGATACGAGGGTTTCCAGATAGAAACTGATGGACTACCCAGATATCAAGGTAGGATGTGCATACTTGAATATTCCGAATTAAGGAATTTATTGTGGAACAAAGCACACTCAACACCCTACTCTGGACATTTGGGAATTACTAAAATCCTAGCTGATACTAAACCCTTGTATTTTTGGTAAAGAATGAAAAAGATGCTGCAAGGTTTGTGGCCAGTTGTTTTGAATGCCAAAGGGTTAAAGTTGAACATCAACACCCTGCAGGGTTATTACAATCTAATGTAGTTTCCGAATAGAAATGAAAAATAATCAGCATGGACTTTCTCCAAGGATTTCCTATGTCTAGGAATAAGTATAATACCATTTTGGTAGAAATTGTTAGATTAATCAAGGTAGATCACTTCATACCAGGAAACCTAACAGACGGGGCGCCCAACATTGCCTACAAGTTTGTATAGGAGATATTTAGCTCTCACCTTATTTGGCATGACCAACCTTAGGTTTATCATGCCAAATACATATGGTGAGTGCCTTATTTGGTGCAGTCCAAATGACTACTTTTGGGCAAAAATTTTTTTGGCAACTTTAAGAAATTGTAAATTCATATTATGGTGTAGGAATGCTCCATTGAAGATGTGGAAAATGTATTAGCTAGATATAAGATCTGAAAATTTAGAATATATATAGGTATTGATATACATGGTGGCATAATGATGTAGGGGTGTTTTATTTTTCTATACTTGGTCCATGATAAAGTTGAATAATCTGAAGTATAGAAGAAAGAGAGAGGTGGGATTGACTTTCAATATTACAGAGATTATGGAATAACACTTTGGTTAGCTAGAAAATGGAAGAAAGAATTTAGAGGTAGTTCACTTATCTACCTTACGTGTTCCTAAAATTTTAGATCACAACATACCCTTGTAAGTTGCATGGACTTGAATATTATCTATTTTGTATATGATATGTTTGTGGATTGTTTACTTGATTTACCTCATCTCTTCTCTTTAGTCATAATAGCATTCCCCAAATTAATCTAGATATGTGTCAAGATTAAGAGTATTCAATTATATTATCTAAATTATTAATGGCTAAGTCATATATACTTGTGACATTTCCATGGAACAATGACCTCTATAGTTATGTTGTTTAATATAATATAATTTCTTCTTGGTATACACATCTATTTTCATCCTAGTGTTCGCACACTTAGATAACACGTGTTCTACAATATATCTGAGTGAAGATATAATTCTCACCACTCATATATATATATATATATATATATCATAATATTACATGTGTACACGGGAAGTGAGGGCGACAGAAACGTAAAATTCAGTTTCAAAGGGCCCACACACCAATGAGACTCTTGATGCAAGTTATAGGAACTATATTGAATAGCTCAACTTCCCAAGGGGTGTCCCATTGTTCTCTATCTCACAAGATCCCTGAAGTCAATGCCTTTTCTCTCATATCACTGAGCAAAGTGACTTAGGAATGACAACTCCAAGAACGAGCAATGTTTGATTATAAGCATGAATGCATTCCTAGATATACATGCTATTGAATCTATGATGATTAAGCTAGCATAAAGATGATGATAATATTAGCTAATTATCCCAGCAATGATATACTATTCTAACATGGATATTCTATGATATTAGAATGCTTCTAAATGCTTATTAAGATGATTTATCAAAGAGAGGCTAAAATGCTTAGTAATTAGACTATAATTTTGATGCATGAAACTTCTATTAGCAAAATGAATATAAGTTTGATACCAAAAGATTTCTATATATCAAAAATGAGAGAATGGGAGCTCTATTTATAGGAAAAATAGGGCAAGGATGGTCAAGATTGGATAATCTTAACAAGGGCCAGGATTGAAAGTTAATCAATCCATGATTACAATTCTCAGCAATGAAATGATGACAATTGTCAACAAGAGGTTGCTTGAGAGGAGATGAAAGAAGCATTAAATTCTTGAGAAGACATGGAGGTTACCTTAGGAGGTAAGGGTTAAGGTTAGACTAGGGTTATCCAATGGATAAAGCTTTTACCCAAGGGGTAAAATCTTGTGCAAGGGTTAAAGGGATAACCAAGGTTAAAGCCATGAATGCTTGATGAGACCCTTGGGTTAGATGAGGGTTGCGTTAGAGAGAAAGTCTCTAATCATGCAAGAAGGTTGAGTTAACCATTAATGGTTATGTAAGAGCCTTAAATGGTTTGGAAGACTTTGAGGGTTAACTTGTTGAGGACATAAAGCTTTTAATGGTTTTCAAAGACTTTAGAGGCTTTGAGAAGTGACTTCTCTTTGTTTAGGATTGTGACAATATTTAGGAGATGGATTAGGCTAAATTGGAAATGATTAGAAGAATCTAGAAGAGGTTAAGGAGGCAAGTGGGAGATGTAGGAAAATGCAAGTGGGGGAAAATAATTTTAACTAAAATAAAATAACTTATTTCAATCAAATAGATGCAACTTGCATAAATAAAAGTGGGGGATTTAAATAAATAAATTAGATATATTTATTTGCAAGGATCAATTGAATTAAATGTAAATTTAATTAAAAAGGGAGAAAGGGGAATTAATTAAATAAAGTGATTTATTTAATCAAATGTTAGAAAAGGCTTAGGTGATTTTTATTAAATAAATTGAGTAATTTATTTAATCAAATAGATGAATGTGAAGAATTTAATTAAATAGAGGAATGAGGTTAAAATGAATATTAAATATTCATTTAGGAAAGTGGTCAGATTTATACGTCTACAACATGTATCCCTCATACTTACTATTATTATTGGTTCTTGTGAATTGATAACACCTACCAAAAGATTGTTTTTCCTCACTAGCAAATAATGGCATTCTTCTCTTATCTTTAACACTATATAATTATTATAATTTAAATATGATTATGCAAACTAAATGAATAAACCTAATTGTCATAATATTTTAGGTTTAAGATCAAGCTACTTAGAATAAATCAACTTTAAATAAAGTTTGTATTAAATTTATAAATGACTCATTTCTATATATAATGAATACGAATTTGTATCCATAAATTCCCGAAGAATCCCTTGCTTGTGGATCATTGCTACAAATAAATAATATGCCACTGCACATATAATTTTTTTTTTTATAAAATAAGATAAAATTTCTCGAAAAAAACTTCAACATGATCACTCAATAAAAAATCCGTAATTATAAAAATACAAGCATATCCTCCAATCATTCCATTTCCAAAGCTCTAGCTTAGTGGTGAACCATAACTTCTTATCTCCTACTTCGCTTGTTGGCTATTGAGACCAAAGAGTTGGAAAGATGATTTTTTTTTGTACTTTATTAAATTATAATAGAATTGAATAGTAGACAAGGAAGAAGTTTGAGAATGTAATAAATGGCTTCTATAAAATTCTTGGTGTCATTTCTCCTCCAATAATTCATATGATAACATATTCCTAACCTGTCATTCCAACTTAGGCAAGGGAGATCTTAATGGAGTTTATAATTTTGGCTTTATGCTTGGAAATTGTGTTTGCTCAAAATTTCCTTAAAAGATTTTTCAACAAATCCATTTTGTGAATACCTTATGCCTAACACATTGAAAAAACCATGTTTGTTTTAAAATCCTTATCAAGATACCAAATTGCACATATCCTACAGTCATTGCATTCCATGAGACCACATTTCTTTTGAGGGACTTCCCAAAAATAATTTTCACATTATTTTTCTTCTCTTACCCAAAATTCTTATATCCTTTATTATTTGATGCACATCCACACTTATATCCATCTAATTCATTAGACAATGGAGGTTCATCATATCCATGTTGTGCCCATGCCTTATTAATGGCACACCCTACCTCAATATTACCATATTGTCCTCTCTCCCACCAACTTCTATGCATTTTTCACAACTCGGGGTCATAAAATTTATTAGAGGTTGCTAATTACAATCATTTCTTCCATAACCAATGTTGTCACATCTTTAAAATCTTCTTTATAAATTGATAGTTGTTTTCATGATGAAGGATGTGGCAATCAAACATTTGCCTCCAAGTGCTCCCATGCCAATAAATTGAGGTAAGCTAAGGACCATCCATCAACTAAGTTAAAACCATACTTCTAAATATAGTCGCGAAAAACATAAAACTACCGAATAGACTTTTAAGAAACATTAGTCTTGTAATCTAGGAAACTCTATAACCCACTACTTCCTTCTCAATGTCTTCTCTATTTTATATAAAAATATTTCTTTTTATTTTCTGTTATGAAAATGATTACTAGGGAGTGGTAAATGATGCATATTTTATTATAATTATCAATCTAAAGTAAACATACGTTTTCCTATCGTCTAGTATTGAGAAACAAATATTCTAATAAATGGTAGTATTATAAAATAATTGAACAACTCTTAATTTTTCTATTACTTTAATTCCGCCCAAAATTGATGATCACCAATTTCTTGGAGACTCATAACATATCAAATCCTTTATTTTAGGTTTTGCATTCAAAATTTCAAGATAAAATAAGACTAAACCTAAGTAATGACAATTTTCTTTGAACTAATTATTATGGAATGTACATTATGATGGTATGATGAAAGAATAAGTATTCGGTAGAATACTGAGAGTGGGGGAGGGGTGGTGAATCAGTATATTGAAAAACTGATAAAAAGTTCCCAAACTCAAATTCAATCACACAAAGTAAACATATCTCAGTCAAGATCAATATTCATAAGAATACTTGCATCAACCGATTTGACTGTTATGACAACTTAACAGTAAACAACTTCAATCTTGTAAACATCAACAATGCTTAATCATAACTCAACATATTCATCTCTCAATGCTTCTAGTTATCATGCCTTATCAGAAGTTAATAAAATCAACAAATAAGATCATAACCACAAAAACATTCACCACTTGACACAAATGTTTATACGTGGAAAACCCAAATAGGTAAAAACCACGGTGAGATGAGACTCACAAGGATAGCTATTTGAACTCTTCTGAAGTTAGGAGCCAAGCCTGTTAAAGCTTTACAATGTCCTGTTAAAAACTAATTCAAGTTAGGAATCACCTGGTTAAGGGATTTACAAATATGCCTTGATGAAAAACACAATACCCTGTTAGGAGTAACCTCGCTGGAGGATTTAAGAATCCAATCTAATGGACCACCTTGTTAGAGGATTTAATGAGTAACCAAGCTTGTTAGAGCTTACCCAGTTAAGGGATTTCACGTCTGTTGTAATTGTTAGAAAACAACAGGTTTTCTGGATCTGTCTGAATAACACTACATTTGCTTGATCAGATCCTTTTAAGATTCAATCTGCCTTCACTCAAAGTGCAGATCCATTCACTGGTTAGGCAACTACACACTCAACAGGTTTCTGCCAATCTTGCCAACCTTTACAAACAACTTCATCGACCTTAAATACAAATCAATTAGGTCGGTGACACAACAAAAACCTAATTATCATCATCGAGATTACAAACAAGTTGGTACAATCTTGACCGTTAGAAATCATGACAATCTCTTCACATTCTTCAAGAAAATTCCAACCACTCCATGATCATCGCTTCATCAAACTTTGTAACTCATCACGAGTTGTGCATTAGATGCAATCCACTTTGCTCCTTTCCTAGACAATAACCAAAAACGCCAGAACAATTTGAACTTATCCTCATACAATGATCACACGTGTCTCCATCATTACCGCTCATCAGATAACAAACCAACAAACTTGATCGGTTAGGGTTTGACAATTGATAGGGTTTACCAGTTACATTACATAGAAAGGTTTAACCCTTTACATTGGTTTACCGGTTCAACTCACAAACTTAACACACCGGTTTACAATGTCTTCCACAAAGCCCTTCTAATCGGTTACTAGCCAATATCAAAAACAACAATATCAACAATAACATGAATACGATTACCGGTTCAATTGACATCAATGACAACATATCATTAATGCAATCTCTATGCAAAATGCCAACAAACTCAAAATGCCAACACATTATATAGTAATGATATAAAAAAAACATGAAGGTCAACATTCAATGAGTCCAAAGCTCATACCTTGAAGCAAGTAACTTAAAAATGTTTGAAGGATATTAGTACATGTGAAATTTTCCAACCACAAACAATAAATTTATTTGGTGTAGCCAATTACAAAAGTGTCATTGACATTTCAAGATTTGTATTCAAAATTATCATGAGAAAATGGGGTTGAACCCTCTCAAGCATACTATTTCTTGGACCAACCATTTAAAATGTATATTCTAGGTTATACAAAAGAAATATTTCAATAGTACCAAAACATTTCTACAATTGCAAGACTTGATAATTGTGTAATATGAACTCATTGAAATTTCATGAGGTAAATGCTTAATAAAAATGGTCCAAATATCATATTACTTAACAACCAACTTAGATGTATATCAAGTACATAAACATTCATAAAATATTCTAAGACCATAAACAACAAAATATATGACATGGTATAACCAAAAATATTTAATTTCTAAATTCTTATTGAGAAAAAATACTAACCACTATGTTCAAATATATGTATGCCATATAATTCAACTCTCTAGTTTTATGCAGCCAATGAAAAACATTGTTGCAAAGAGGACTAGATTCTCCTTGCAATGAACCTCCCTGATTGTAAAATTGAATAACACATATTAATGAATAATATAAGATTACTATCATCCACACACTTTCAAAAATAAAAAAACTATGATGTCCAAAAGACTTTTGAAGCATTATTGATTGAATACCTTGAAAAAAAGCTATGACAAAAAGTACTCAATATGCATTATGCACTATACATGGAACAAAGGAGAAAATCATGTTAATGCCAATAAGTCCTCAAGTAGAAATCCCAAAGCCCATCCCCTTATGTTTGATATTGTTATCTTCTTTGCTTGTGTTTTTTGTGTCATGGATATGTTGGTTTTGTGGTCCCAAAATATCTTTGTGTTCTCTAGAAGCCATTGTATATTTCATAGCAGGTTGTGATAATCTATGTTAGACCTATCTTTGGGTCCAAATGTGATTTGTGGAAATTCGGTTGATGTGTTATGGGTCTCACTGTAGCATGTGGAGATCCATGTTAAATTTATTTGTATTGGAGGATATGTTTTGATCATTAATTGCTTCTATGGATGCCTAGCATTTTGATATGTTGTTAGTTATGTTTTGGTGATTGTGAATTGGTGAATTGATCTTTGGAAGATGTGTTTTGGTCCCCTCTTTCTCCTAAAGTGGATCAATGTGTGTATTTCGGGTTCGAAAGGTATGTTTTGGTTCAAGCTTTGATGATCTATCTTGTATATAAGGAATGAATGTGATTGAGTTAAGTATGCAATGAGGTGTTCTGTGAAAAAGTGTGTGTGAAGAACAATGTAGAGGATGTAAGAAGAAGTGTGCAAAATTTAGTGAGGACCAGAGAAGAAGAGTTGCGTTCGAATGATTTGCAAGTTGTTTTGAGACTGTGGCAGAGGTGTGCAACAGAGTGTTGACAGTTAAGGTCCAAGTTGTGTGTGTTAATGTTGGTCGCTTGATGTAGAGTCCAAGGACAACTTCATGATCAGGAGATCCTTCTTTTCAATTCATTTTTGTATCTTGCCTCGTTGTTGTTAGCTCTAGGTTTGCAAGTCCTCTTTTTGTATCTTTCCTCGAGAGAAGTTAGGCTTAGTTTGCAAGTCTGGAGCAGTGAACTCCATTCATTGTAATCTGATGTACATAGTGGATATATTTTGTGGGCAAGTGCTCTGTAATGCCTGCCAAAATACCCTAGAGAAATAAACCAAAAATCTACTAACAAAAGAGACAATTTTTTAAAAAAATCAAAAAATCATAACTACAATACTATCACTAACATCTAGAATGCAACATTACTACCATTGTTTATCAATGGATCATTAACTATATACATGATCACATGAATATAACTTGAAACCATATTGTTATGAAAGCAGAATAACCATTTAATCATTAACATAACTCCATAATAAAACCATACAATGCATCTCCATTCCTCAGGGTATCTCAACATCACTACTTGACATAATTCTAACACATCACATAATCATCTAGGACATCATATTCTATTTTCCAACTAAACATCTACTTCCCATACATCTATGATTAAAAATTAACACATATGCATAACTCTATCCCCCTTCATACTCTTTAGGTTCTTTTTAAAGTACCAATCAAATGTTCCTAATTCCCATCTTTACTTATTAATCACTTAACACACCATGTATCTAAATTCTTTTATCCTTCTTCTACATATGAAATCAGTTTATTTCCTTAAGCACAACTCATCAAGAAATACTATTCACAATCATAAGCAAGATTATTATAGTGAGTACTTATCCACTTCCAAATAGGATTCCAAGCTATTAAATAGATTCAAGGGTCATATGGTTCTACAAGAATAAATACAATCTAATATTTCAATCCCCTTAATTTCAGCATAGGATTTAATTCTCAACATGATAAACATATCTTTAATATGAACCACATATTAATACATCATCTTATTACGATAGCATAGTTCTACTACATTGAGTCCAAATACATAAGAGCACATTGGCAAGCACATAGATACATATTCATGTTCCTCATTTACAAGACATCGTAATATGGTAACATCTCTAATACATAGAAATCAGCACCATAGGACAACCGCATAGTAAAGAGTCATACGTTCCATACAATCCACAACTACTCATTTATTTTTCATATCTCAAGATAACTAACATTGAAGATTAATATCTTTCCATTCAAGGCATACACAATTACTAACATAATCGCTACCATCCACAAGATATAAACAAGACATGGCATTCATATCTCTTAATCATTTAATTCCTCTCTAATAAAGAATAACATATACAATAAGATATCCATTTACAACAATTTTATTCAATACTTTTCATTCTACAATCATCATACCACAAGTCTCAATATGATGATTACATAGTCTTCTTTACATTTGCATCTTTCATACCACATGAAATCAATTATAGTTTAATAGAATATGCTCCAAAGAATCCATGCACATGATGAAATAGTATATATCCAAATCCACGCACACTAACATCCAAAGATGGAACATCCCAATGAAAGAAGGCATCAAACCACCCGAACATGTGGAACCAAATAGGAACCAACCCCCATGCTAGAAGATGAAATAAGGTTCCAACTCGCACTCAAGACCTAAGTTGACACCTAACAACCATAGGAAACAAAATGAATCTACAAGACTCCAACATAAGAATACAACATCAAAATAAATCACATGGCTAAGTCAAGCAATCAACCTCCAAAGGAATAATCAACAACAAGGGTATATGGATAATGGACACATGTCGGGTAGAGTGTCATCACATGATAACCTCATGTGGCATCCATCTCCACCTTGGAGTCACTCAAGGGAGAATGGGTTACTGCTCGAACGGTCTTCCCAATCTAGGATCCCAAACCATCTCCTTGGGATTGGGGCATACACAAACATATTCTTTATCTTGATTAGGTGAATTCCTAAATACCCATCCTAATTATTAACATTGTTATCACTTGAAAATTAAACCATAAACTCTTCATGTGGTTCCATATGTCTAGACCCCCTTCCTAGATATCTAATGCTCATAACCTAGGTCCAACACATGCAAGAGCCCACTCTCCCAAACATGGACCAAGACCATAGAGTAAAAACATAACAAGATACATCTTACGGAAATATTAAACTCAACATGGGAAGCATAAAAAATTTCATCACAAATCTGATACAAATTGAATCATCAAGGTAGCTATGATCATACAAACAAATGCATTATAACAAATATCATGCCATAAGCTCAGAGCATCATAATGCAACAAATAAGAGTGCCTCAAAAGTGATATGAACACATAAATAGGTCAATAACATTAATCCAATGATACCACAAAGTCCTTAGCAGTTAGGCACAACATAACCTCTTGCTGGAGTTGCATATACTCATCCTCAACAACAAGGGATGCATGCATCTTGCTGTAGAAACATTTCAACCTCAACAAAAAAGTGCAAAAATAATTTTTGGAGTCCAAATAGGATTCAAATACATCACAAAAGCATGGATCATTGCCCAAAAATCATCAATACAACAAACCCTATCCTTTGGAGTCCAAAAGTAACAAGAAAAGTCAAATGGAAGGTCAAAAACCCTATCCAAAAATCACCAGATCTTGTTTTGGTTCTTTTGTCTTACTTTGGCGCTATTGACTCCCAATATAGCACTTTTATCACTTATTTTAGACCTTTTGTATCAAGGAACCTACTTGCAGAATGGAACAAAGAGGTATACAGATTGGTCTAGGTTTAGACATAGACCTGTGATTGATCCAAAACTCACCAAAACTCACCAAAAAGCATAAACAAAATAGATTAGGGGTTCCAAGACTCAAATAAGGGCATCCGAGCAAAAATCTAGACTTCAACCGACAAAAGCAATGAACAGGAAGAGTTGCAGACACAACCTCTTCCATACCACTGAATCGATAGGACCCTAAACACACGAAGGCCCTGAAATAGGGTATACATAGGAAACTAAAGCTTTTAAAACACCAAAACAAAACCATAAGGCAAAATTTAAAATCTCATACAACCCTAGGAAGTATTCTCCCATACCCAGCAAAATCACAACCAAACTTTCCCAAATCAAGTGTAAAACAATCCAATCTTTTCCTTTGTAGATTTTTGATATTAAGAATCAAATTAATTCCATTCAAAATTACCCAAACAATCTTTGTCAAACACTTTGTAGACAATATTTTCAAAATCAAATGCTGAGTGTAGGAAAACGAAGTCAACCTGGAAAATGAAGCAAGGAAAATGAAATCTGAAGTAGAAAACTCCCAATCTAGCAAGAATCCTCCAGCAAACCGAATCCAAAGCCAAAGCAAAACTCTTCAAACAAAATCTCCAAAAGCTCCCAAAAATTTCAACCCCTGTGAATGATCATGAAGCTGAATTTAATGAAAAATTAAACCCAATACTATATAAAAATTCAACCAATCAAAATATTTCCAAAACCAATATATTATACCAACCTTTGCATAGTTCAAGGAAGACATTTAATAAATATATTTTTATTTACCTACTTCCCCATCCAACCAATCGAATAAAAGGGTAGGTAGATTAATATTATTTCCAATAACCAAAGAGGGGTAGAAAAACAAGTAATTAAATAATAGTTTATACACCCATAATTAAATTATTACTCACAAATAACAATATAACAAAACGCCACATAAACTAAATAAATATCCATGAATAATAATATTCCTTCAATAATAAAATACCAACGCATAGGCTAAATAATATCAATTAAAGTAAATAACAATTATTAAATTATAATGATAGAAAATTAAAAGTCACAATTAAAATAAAATAAAATAAAAATAAATATAAAGATTCATTAAGCAACATTAAATAAAACTCAATTAAAATAAAAGTAATTAAACAACTAATAATTAAACCTCAATTAAACATTAAATCAAATAATAAATTAAATCAATAATTAAACATTAATCAATAAAAAATAAACATTAAATAATTAAATAATCACAGATCTCCAACTAGGGATAACATAGACTCAAAACATCTTACGCCAAAGGAAACAAACACAACTCAAGACTCTAACCTCAACTTGCGTCGTGACACAATCAATAAGGTACACAACTTAGAGCTAGAGTGTGTGAGGGAAACTATGTCATCTCCGACAACTTGCCATTGGAATAGAGACACGCTCAGACCTATAAAGCCAAGTGGAGTCGATGTCACGTACCTGCAAACCTACATCCAACGCTAAACACAACATATACGATATATATACATCATAATCAACAGACAAGTGATAGAGAATTGCAACGACATATCACGCTCGCTATGAGTGATATGGCGTCGTCTCTACTCACGAAGACAATCACACAATGTATCATCAAACCATCACATAGAGTCATAATCATAAAATAGGGTTAGATCCATCATATCATCGTAAGTCATATAATCATATAGTATGTCTAGCATCATCACTCATATGAATCTCCAAACATAATGAGTCATATCAAATAACTTAAATCCCCATAAAGTAGCTAGCATCATTGATACCATCTAGGATAGTAACAAAGTCATAAGTAACCACCTAAGCATCAACCATATGTCAAAATAGGTCTATCAATATGTAAATCAAAATGCAAGTCCAGGAGAGGCACTATCATCGTAGTTTTTCCTTGTTTGGGTTTTCCACGTAGAAAATCTTGGTGTTGATGTGTTGTGTTTGTGTTAATAATTAATTATTTATGTGTTGCATTAATTTTTGTTCAAGACTGATTCACCCCTCCTCCCAGTCCTACCTTGGGTTCAACAATTGGTATTAGAGCAAGGTTCTTCTTGAGTAAGCTTAACCAATTGAGGTAGATCTGGTATGATGCAGGACATACATTACAAAGTTTCAATCTTTGATGGTACAAATTTTCCATACTGGAAGGAGAGAATGGAATCGCATTTGGAGACCTTTCAAAATGGAATATGAGAAATCATTCAGATCGGATGTACACCCCCATCAGGTGGTCCTCAGACTTCAAATGATATAAAGGTAAAGGAGACTAGTGTGAAGGATAGAGCTATGATTTTCAGTTGTATAAGTGATTCAGTGTTTGGAAGAGTAAAAGGATTGAAAGAACCTAAAGTTGTATGGAACAAGTTATGTTTGGCATATGAAGGTGATCCACAGACAAAACGGGCTAGGCTGATGAATCTCAAACAAAAGTATGAGTATCTGAGAATGCTTGAAGATGAAGGCATTGGAAACTATATTCATAGAGTGACTGATCTTGTTGATGGTATTAGAGTTGTTGATGGACACTTGGATGGATGTGATGTTGTTCAAAAGATCTTGTTGGTCCCTTTCCTAAATCCTACAAGCCAACAAGGTGTACCATACAAGAAAGCAATGATTTGAGCAAGTATACTATTGATCAACTTATCGATACCTTAGCAGCTTTTAAAATCTCAAAAATGGAGGAAGAGAAAAGAGAAAATAAAGAAGCAACATTTAATGTGTAAAAACATGATGACCTAGAATGCAGTAGAGATTTGTATGAAGTTGAAGCAAACTTTGTGAGAAGATTACAGCGAGGCACTAGAAAATACAAAGGTAAGTTACCTTTGAAATATTTTTCTTGTGGTAGAATTAGACATTATACTTCTAATTGCACTTACAGGGAAGACTATAAGAGACCAGATGATTAGAAGAAAAATAAACTTAGAAGATGCAAATTTAACAAAAGAAAGAAAAAGGACTTATGTTCTATAGAGGAACATACATCTGAAGATGAAGTTGATGATGACTCGAATGAAGAATCTTTATTTCTAGCAATTGAAGGAAAGGAGAATGCTTTTGAGAAATCAGAAGAAGAGAGAACAATCAAGACTACATTGCATGCTAAGATAGAACTGAATACATGGATTATTGCCTTTGGATATTTAAATCATATGACTGGTGATAAAGACAGGTTTATTAATCTCAACAAATGTGATCGTGGATTAGTGAAATTTTTTCGGAGAAGATGGAGCAGCTATTCAAGGTATTGGAAATTTTTCTATTGATGGTAAGTATAAGACTAATGATGTTTATTATGTTGAAGGATTCAGACATAGTTTGTCAAGTGTTTATCAGATGTGTAGAAAAGGTTATGAAGTTTTGTTCAGGAGTACTAGATGTGTGAACAAAAAAGAAAAGACTAGTAAAAGGGTTGCAAAAGGAGTTAGAATATGTGGAAATTTATACTATATCAAGGATAAAAGAGAAAGTAAATGTTTTCTAGCATAGAATGTTGAGACTGTTCTAGCAATTATAGAGAAGACAAGTGATCTAGATGAACACAAGGAGAATGAAGCAAATGAAGAAGAAGAAGAAGAGGAAGACTCGACAAAAGTTCCCGCTAAGTATGTTCAGAAGCATCATTCTAGAAAATCAGATAATTAGAGATAAGACAAAACTTGGGTAAAGGCAATGGAAGAAGAACTAAATCAAATCCAGAAGAACAAGACTTGGGAACTGGTACCTAGACCGGTGGACAAAAATGTGATAGGAACTAAATGGGTGTTCGGGAACAAGATAAATGAGTGAGGACACACTTTACAAGGAACAAAGCAAAACTGGTATGTAAAGGATACTCTTAGGTGGAAGGCATATATTTTGAAGAAACCTTTGCTTGGGTAGCAAGGATGGAAGCTATTCGTATGTTTCTTTCATTTTATGCTCACGATAACTTTAAAGTTTATCAGATGGATGTCAAATCAATATTTTTGAATGGAGATTTGGAAGAAAAAGTTTACAATGAGTAACTGGATGGATTCAAACTGATAGAAGAACCAAATATGGTGTGCAGACTGAAGAAAGTGTTGTATGGACTCAAATAGGCACCTAAAGCCTAGTATGCAGGATTAGAAAAGTACTTGTTTCGACAAGATTTTAGGAAAGGTACTGTAGACAATAATTTTTATTTAAAATTGATGGAGATCAGTTGTTGATTGTTATAGTTTATGTGTATGACATTATATTTGGAGGAGATGATAACCTGTGTAAAGAGTTTTCTAAAGAGATGCAAATAGAATTTTAGATGTCAATGATTGGTGAGTTGTCCTTTTTTGGGTTGCAAGTTATTTAATCTGAAGATGGAATTTTTATCTCTCAAAGGAAGTATGTGAAATAGATGTTGAAGAAATTTGGTTTTGATGATTGTAAACTAGTTACAACTCCTTTAACCATTTGGTTTAAGTTGAGAAAAGATGATGAGTATCTGGAGGTTGAACATAAGAAGTACAGATCAATGATTGGTGGATTGTTGTATTTGACTATGTCTAGACCACATCTCATGTAGGCTATTTGTCTGGTAGCTAGATTTCCAACAGATTTGAAGGTGACACATGAGCAAGCTATGAAAAGAATTTTTAGATATTTGAAAGGTGTTGTGGATATTGGACTTTGGTATAAAAAAGGTGGATATTTTATGTTGAAAGCTTATACTGATGCAAATTGGGCTAGAAGTATTGATGACGAGAAGAGTACTAGTGGTGGTTCTTTCTTTTTAGGAGACAAATTGGTCTCCTAGTTCAGTAAGAAATAGGATCAAGTTTTCCTATCTAC
Source organism: Cryptomeria japonica (assembly GCF_030272615.1). Classification (NCBI taxonomy): domain Eukaryota; kingdom Viridiplantae; phylum Streptophyta; class Pinopsida; order Cupressales; family Cupressaceae; genus Cryptomeria; species Cryptomeria japonica. The sequence continues at coordinate 683,403 of NC_081412.1, read as the reverse complement.
TATTGAAGTAGAGTATATTGCAACAACATCTTGTTGTACCTAAGTAATGTGGATGAGACAGACTCTTAAATATATCAAGGTAACATATGATGAAGCAATTCCTATTATGTGTGACAATGCAAGTGCAATAAACATTTCTAAGAATCCAGTTATGCATTCAACAAAAAAACACATTTCAATTAGATATCACTGCTCGAGGGAGAAAGTTGCTGAGAAAGAAGTTTGATTGGAGTACATTTCTACAAAAGAGAAAGTTGCAAATATTTTCAATAAGGCATTGGCAAAGGATAGATTTGAGTTTCTTCAAGAGAAGCTTGGGATTATTGCCCCTCCTTCTTCTAGCTAGGTGCATTATGGAGATGCATCTTTCCAGGGGGAGCTTTCATGCCTATTTCTTTTCCTGGATTGATGTTGTGGCTGCTCTCAAGGGGAGGAGTGGTATGTGTAGTGTTGTTGTGGCCTGTGCCCTTGATGGCAAAGGGGGAGAGATAGAGTTAGAGAAGTTCGGGAGAGAAAGAGAAGTATTTCCAGTATTTTTGACAGAGCAATATTGTTTTGCTGACTGGTTAAGTTTTGGTTGCATGTTGATTTTAGTCAAGTTGCCATCAATGAAAAATGAGGAGATTGTTGGAAGAATGTGTTGTGATTGTCATCGATGCCAAACTTGTTGTTCTGGATAGGTGTTGGTCTAGAAAGTCCGTGGTGTAGAGATATCTTGTTGTGTTGATGTTGTAGTTATTCTATTGGTTGTTCCGGAAGTGTTCGGGTTCAGAAAGTGTTGTTGACATTGTTTGATGTTGTTATGTTATTTGGTTATGTTTTTGGTATCATGGATATGTTGGTTTTGTGGTTTGGAAATATCTTTGTGCTCTCCAAAAGTTGTGGTATATTTCATAGCAGATGTGATATTCTATGTTAGACCTATCTTTGGATCTGGATATGATTTATGGAAGGTCGATTGATGTGTTATGCGTCTCACTGTAGCGTGTGGAGATCCGAATTAGAGTTATTTGTATTGGAGGATATACTTTGATTGTTAATTGCTTATATGGATGCATAGCGTGTCGGTATGTTGTTAGTTATGTTTCGGTGATTCCAGATCAATGAATTCATCTTTAGAAGATGTGTTTTGGTCCCCTCTTTCTCTTGAAGTGGATCAGTGTGTGTGTTTTTTGGTCGAGAAGGTATATTTTGGTTCAGGCCAACTTTGTTCAAGTTTTGATGATCTATCTTGTATAGAAGGAATGAATGTGATTGAGTTAAGTATGCAATGAGATGTTGTGTGAAAAAGTGAGAGTGAGAAGAACAATGTAGAGGATGTGGGAGGAAGTGTGCAAAATTCAGTGAAGAGTAGAGAAGAGTTGTGTTTGAATGATATGCAAGTTGTTTTGAGACTATGGTAGAGGTGTGTGACAGATTGTTGATAGTTGAGGTCAGAGTTGTGTGTGTTGATGTTGGAATCTTAATGCAAAGTTCAATGATTGCTTTGTGATCAAGAGATCCTTCTTTTCAATTCATTTTTGTATTTTGCCTTGTTGTATTTAGCTTCAGGTTTGCAAGTTCTCTTTTTGTATCTTGCCCCGAGAGTAGTTAGCCTTAGTTTGCAAGTCTAGAGCAGTGTGCTCCATTCATTGTAATCTGATATACATAGTGGATACATTTTGTGGGCAAGTTCTCACCGTGGTTTTTCCCTGTTTGGTTTTCCACGCAGAAAATCTTGGTGTTGATGTGTTGTGTTTATGTTGATGATTAATTGTTTATGTGTTGGATTAATTTTTGTTCAAGATTGATTCACCCCCCCTCTTCATCCTGCCTTGGGTTCAACACATGCTACTAACACTATTTTTATTATTCAATAATAAATTATATGTAGGTCTTAAGATATTGCTCCACCATAACACAAAGGAATGAAGAGGCATCATATTTACCTAATATCTTAGATTTGTCTAACAATTTTATTTACTACATATTTTACATTGGCATGCATATCTCATGCAATTCACATGCACATGAAAGTAGCGATAAAATGTAAGGGTAAAAGTGTATACGTTCCTCTTTTACTCCATTTTACAAACCTACTTTTGGCATTGTCATAAATATAATGTTGCAGTTCTTAAAATAGTATATTTTTCACATAAGTTGATCCTAAACCTATATCCAACACTTTGAACATCACTATATTTATATTAAAAAAATATCAAATTAAATCCCTAAGATTTCCACCCTCCCAAATTAGGCAATTGGTGCCAACTTGACCTGTGGAATAATTTGTATTGCAATCGCATCCCACCATTTCAAATTTTAAAATTTTCATTATTGTGGCCATTGTTTTCTAAATTAAGCATTATTCGTCAACTTGCATGCCAAAACACTTTGAATTGAGCATATAGAATCATGTATTTAAGGAGAATCCTAGGTCATTAGTTTGTATTGAATTGGATTATTGGAGAGTATTATGGCATATCAAAGTATCATACAGTTTGCATCAACACATACCTTATCATATCACCACCTTAGGAACTTACATTCTTGATTGCAATGAATCTATCTTTATCTATCAAGAAAGGTGGCTAACACATCAACAAGGAATTTCCAAGTCCTCGCTTTGAACATGATAATTCTCTTAAGGTGATTTCCACCACTTTATCTTAGACACAGGCATACTCACAAGTGAACAAGTATAAAAGAGTAGAGTATAGGATAGTTACAAATAATAACAGTGTTGCAAGATTGACCAAACACAACCTAAACAATGGAAGTTTGACATTGAAACCCAAATCCTACTTGTCAGAGTAATATGCAGTATATTTTTTGCATGTAATGTTAAATGTCAGATACTTGTGCGCTTTGACCTTATGTTCTAAGCCCACTATAATTAGAGTATACTAAATGCAACAAGTAGCCTATAAGTGGCATATTCTTGCAAAAATTTGACTTGTGACATTATCACATATCAAATTTGTAATCAAGTGTTTCCTATTGATTTGATTATGATTCTTAGATCTCTCATTCATCACTTTAGATCAAATTTGATGATGTAGACTTAACCTAAATCATCCTAAATCATTATTGTAATCTTGATTTTGAACCTTACAATTTTTTTTTAATACAATTAACTAACCTTTTAACTAATCATTGTAAATCAACCCAATATATAATTATATTAATGTGTACTGCATTAATATTTTTAAAGATACTCACTCATTTTGAAATAATACAATGTTTGATGAACCTAATAATTATCAAAGAGTGTTGAAGAATATTTATTAAAAAAAACATTCGAACGTCACATCTGCCTTGGCCCTTGGTTCTTATCCTCCGTGTTGACAAATAATTAGAGATAGATTTGAAGTACAAAAAGCAGCCCGCGGTTTTCTTGATGATAAGATATTATTTTATTCGTTTTATTCGTTACCCCTAATAGAACATGCCCTAGATTTTAATGACTACCTTTTCGCTGAGCATCGCACACTATTTGCTATTTTTACACTTTTTTAAAACAAATTTGCCTTCCAAATCAAAACTGATTAAGATATAATATGATTTAATTGACAATTCTTTTCTATTTGTTTATTAATGTGTATGAATCATTAGCTCTAATGAATAGGTATTCAATTTCTTATTAAATATCTGATACAAGATTTTATATTGTTTTCAATATTATTTTAGTAATAAATAAATTTAACACCATAAAAGATAAATTTAATATTATAATTATTTTATTATAAAATGAGAAAAATATATATATGCTATTTTTACATTCTATTAGAATTAATTAATTTTTTTTACAAATACTAAAATATATACCAAATTTTCAAATTTTTGTCATGTTCAATAAAATATTAATAAAAATATACATCTAATGTTTACTTAATTTATTATATTAAATAATTATAAAAGAAATAGTTAAATATTAATCATTATTAATAATATTAGTTAACAAATTAAATTATTGTTAGAAAGGGTGCATAACCTTATGGTCATTACTTAAGGATTAAGACTTTGGGAAGGAAGAAACCTTGGGGAGAGGAAGAAACATCTTCATAGTCATGCTTCATTCCTCCTCGATGCTTCTTCTTTGTGCTTTTGGTTATTTTATGTTGTGTTGGTTCTACTTGTGTCCTCGTGGGCATTTGTTTGGGTCTTAGGTTTTATTTTGGTCATTTAATCTTTATTTTTTGAACTTTATGTTTATTCCCATCTCTTGCAAATTATTTTTTAGGATTTTATTGAGATTTGTACCATTGTTGAGCTTGGCAGGGGTGTTATTGGGCATTTTCTTTTGGTAATAGTATGGCAAGGGTTAATATTGGAGGTTGTGATTCAAGATCTTACAAAGAAACTTTTGGATTGGAAGAGTCACCACTAGTTCTAGAAGTTTCATCTTTTTTTGAAAATGGATGGAAGCAACAAGGAAGCATCAAATAAGGTAATACTCATGTTAAGACCTTGAAATTATGTCCTGATGAGAAAATGTTGAAAGTAGTGGATAAGGAAGAGTGTTGATTGAAAAGTTTGGATAGTAGCTTCTTTATCTATTTAAACAAAAATAGATTTCCAACTAGAAAGTTTTTTAATGATTGGCTCCTAATTCTTGGGGGGGGGGGATGTTGGGTTTATATACTAGCATGCGTCATAAAATATAGAGATGTATTTTCTTCATATACTTAAAATACGCAAACATGCATAAAAGAGCAGCGGAGAAGAAGTTTTAGAATACAGGAAAATATATATTTAGGGCTTTTTTGTATGATCCAATAGTCCATTGTAAAGAAGTAGTTATTTACTCCTCTCCTTGGTGGATTAAAATATGTAATTTTCCTTGTAATGTGTTTTGCTTGCTATTTAAGTTGCTTAAATCTTTTGGGGAAGTCATTGCAATTAAAAACAACAAGGTTTTCCAACCTCATTTGAATACAAGAGTGCTTAATTATTCAAACTTGGATAGGGAACTAGTAACATGATAGGGATGTTTCTTATAAAATTGTTGGTTTGGAGGCTCTATTCTTTTTTTTTCTATAAAAAGTATGGTTATATGAAATTTGACTACCCAAAATTAAGGAATAACAAAAAATTGCTTTCTGGCATTGGGTTATTTGATAAAGATCAATTTGGTGTTAAAAATAATAATAATTTATTTAAATTAGAAAATGTGAAATATGAAGTTATCAAGGTAGTTGCTCCCTTCAAGACCTTACTTGATATCATCCCATGAAACGTTGTTGCTATGAATATAAAGAGATGGAAATTAATGATTTTCTTAAGGGGAAGGTTAATCCTAACTTTTTTTTGAATGATTTAAATCTTTTGACTAATGGTAAGTCTAATAATGTTGTTTCTAGTAGAAGTGTAAGACCCAATCCTCAATATATCTTTCAGGAGGTAAATATGATCAAGTGTGAAGATTATGAACCCTTAGCTTTAGCTTGTATAAAGGAGAGAGTACTAGACAAGAAGTAAATTTGTTTCCTAGCTATGAAAATCTTTGTAGGAGTAAAGGAGCTTCTAATTGATGACTTACCCCCTTCCCTCTATTATTTTCATATAGATAATTAGCTAGAAAATTTTATGGAAGGAATTTTTTTGGTTAAAATGTTGGCTAGAAAATTAGATTTAATTTGGATGCCTTGTTTTTGAAAGTTGAATCTATAAGTTATTCTCTAGATAATGCTCTTAAGTTTATTTGTCTTGGGTCTATCTGGATAGTTTTCAATCATAGTAAAGGGTACCGAAGTAAAAGTATTTTATTAAGTGATAAATTAGATAGTTATATTATTGATAAAGGTTTCTCTCCTTGTGTTATAATTTTTTGGGTCAAATTGAATGTTATGAATAAGTTGTTTGGATTATGTTCACTCCTAATGACTAAAAATAAATACCCACTTAGTGGTTATAAACATGCTCTAACCTAACTAGGATACTCTAGGTTATTGATAGAAAATTTAATATGATTGAAGGTAGATACGATAAGTTGGGATCTAACTAAATTTTGCATGGAAGAGAAATGAAATATTCTTTTTGTCCAATATGAAGAGCAAGTTGAATTTGCTTGATCATATGAGCGGAGGTAAAAAGAGAGTTCAAATGATTGGTATTATTGGTAGCAGGAAAGTCTTTTGTAGACCTTGATAGATTTTATTTTGATTAAATTTTCTTTTATTTATCTTCCTCTTATGGCAATAATGTGGTGCATATTTATCCTTAACCATTTTTTTACCATAACTATGTGAAATTGCACTTTGGCTTTCATCCTCCTCTACATAGAATAGGAATTCTTTCTAAGGTCTATTTAAATTAAATGTTTCTTGTGCAAGCGTTTTTTGGATATACTATGCATACTTCTTATATAACGTTTTGGATTACACTCAATAACCCATCATCCAGAAGAGGAATATAATATTTTGATTGTAGATAAAGTCTTAAAAAGAAGGGCTTGTGAGAATAGAACTAAAAAATGAAACTGTAAGGTGGAAGGATGAGACAAGAAAACAAAAACTAAGAACAAAATTAATAATTTAAATAGCTAGAAATATAATAAAATTAAAACAAATTATAATTAACTTATAACTATTACTATAATTAGAAATAGATAATATAATTATATTTAAAAATCTATAATTTACAAATTTTATTATAAGAAAGAAGAATATAAACTAGAGAATTAGAATAAAAAAAGCCCAAATGGAATATGAAGGAAAATAGGGAAGAAATGCATTTTTTCTTCCTTCTTTTCCTTTATATCCCACTTGGGTTTCCTTTCAATTCTAATTCTAATGCATTTTCTTTTTCATTATAATTAAATTTGTAAATTATGAATTTTTAAATATAATTATATTATCTATTTCTAATTATAGTAATAGTTATAGGCTAATTATAGTTCATTCTAAAATTGTTATGATTTCTAGCTTTCCCCATCCTTTCACTTCACACTTGTTGCTTGTTTTTAGATTCTATCTTCATAGCCTCCTCATTTTATGACTTTTTTTTGCAATCTAAATCATCTCTTCCTCTTCCTGATCATGGATTGTTGAGTGCAATTTGAAACATTATACAAAAATCATACACAGTTTGTCCCAAAGATACTCACACATACTACATAGAATATGAAAAACTTATGCCTTCTAAATTTTTCTTGGTTAAAATATAATTCTTGTAGTAAGGGTGTTCTAAATTTGTGGAATATCTATTACGCTAAGAGTATGTATTTGTCTTGTGCTTTTAAGTGTACTTTTTCTATTAAAGATATTAGAAAAAAAAAGACCTAACAACAATTACAAGGGTGGGATGATTTAGTTGTATTTAGGAAAGGGTAATTGATTTTAAGGTAAGCTTGCAAAATGATCTTGGTAATGAATAAATTCAAACTGAGCTTCATGATTTCTAACATAAGTTTAGATGTGATAATGTATAAAAAGAGAAAACAAACAAATCGGCTTAAAGTTGGTGATAAAGGATACAACTTTTTATTTAATTTTTTAAAATCTATGTTTGTGAAGGAAATAATTTATGGTGTCAATCTTAATGGTATCTTATTAGAAGATGAAGATCAAATTAAGAGTTCTTTTAATATTTTTATAAGAATATTTACACTTTTGTTGGGTCTAACCTCTACATCGATGAGGAAAGAAACATAATTAGAAATATAATTCCTAGGAAATTTAAAGTTGAGGATGTTTTGAAACTCGAAAAAACCTTCAATAATGACCGGGTTAATTCTCTAATATATTATTTCCCTTTAATGGTAAAGATTATAAAATTTATGGGTTATTTATTGAGTTATATAAGTCTAATAATGATTAGCTCTCTCCTTTGTTGTTGTAACTTTACGATGAGGCTTTTAGAGTTGGCTCTTTGGGTAAATACATTAATAGAGGAATTATCAAGTTGTTGATTAAGGAAGAAGGTTCTTCTTTCATTAAGAATTGAAGGCCTATTACATTTTCTATGCTAATGAAATAGGGTTTATTAAAGGGACATGCATTCTAGAGAATCTCCTTATAAGCTAGGAGGGCGTGAATCGGGCTAAAGATTCTTGTCAAAATATTTGCATGACTTTAATTGGATTTGAGAAAGCATATGAGAAAATTGAATGGTATTTTATCATTGATGTTATGAGAGCTTGACTATTTGGCAAGGATTTTTTTAGATGAGTTTAATGTCCTTTTTGAAGGTGTTTTAGCACAAGAAACAGTATGAATGAAAGTTTATCTTCTCTTTTTTGGGTTGGGAAAATCTATCAGGTAGGGTTTCTCTTTGTCCATTTCAATATTTATTATTTTAGTTGAGGCATTACATAATGTATTAAGACATTCATCTTTGGGTCCTCCTCTCAAAGGTCTTATTTTGCCTAATAATGAGACTTTACTAGAAAGTCAATTTATAGATAACATGAACTTAGTTCTTATTATGAAGAAAACTAATTTTGAAATTTTTATGCAAGGATAAACAGTTATTATGTTACCTTATAATATATAATTTCTATTCAAAAATAGTTATTTTGATCTAGAAAGAAGAGCCTCCTAATTATGTTATAAGGGATGGTTGGTAGTGGGATGGTCCTTCTAAGTAGGTAAGGTATTTGGGTATGAATTTTCCTATTTATCCTTCTTTGAAATCAATATAGGAGTGGTCATTGATGAATTCTAGGATTGACCCTAATTTACTTATTTTTATCTCATATTTCACAAGACATTTTATATGCTTTTAAAACTACATAAAATAATAGATGTTTATAAACAAACTATCTGGCCATGCAACTGTTGGTCGATTTCCTTGCTATTTCTGCCCACCGCTAACTCTGGAGGTTGGCCTATCAGCCTTTCCATCTAACTCTCCCTCACACTAACTATTGAATCCCCTCTTATACTGCAGGTTCTGACCTTTTCCATTCCAGACGAATTGCCTTCCCTATGCCTATCGATCTTCTTCCTTTCGACACCCATCCTAATCGATCAACTCCACTCTTTGTTGTTTCTTCCAAACCATCTGGATCCTCTCGACCTTTTCATTTCCCCTGTATAACTGATTATTTCCATCACACATTAATCATTTATATTTAGTTTAACCTTCTGCTAATGTGGCGACGAGATCAGTGATCAATCTAGTGCGATGTTGTTGCATCAAACTCCCCAGGAGATCATGTGCTCCTGCACATGGGAGATTAATCAACACTTGCTTCTATGTTTTTTCTTTTGTTTCTTCCATAGTTGCTTGAGAATCCATGTCACACTTCTCCAACAAAGATGCTTACTGCATGTTTCCTTGTTGTTTACCATATTCCTACAGTATTTCCCTTACAACCATTCAACAAGATAAATGATAATGTGGGAATCCATGATCCCCATGTCTTCAAACTCACACACCCCTTTCGCCAACTCTCCATCATTCACAATATCTTTTATAATTGTTCTGTCTACCTCTTTGTCTGTGTCCACAAGGAATTCTTGACCATGAGCTGTAATCTTCCACTTCACCTCCTTTTCTACACAGGTCTTCATTTCCCCTAAATTTTCCAAACGTCCTTGTGCTAGCAATAAATCTTTTGGTTTTCTATTCTTTTCCATATCATATATTGTTCTATCAATTACAACAAAGTCATTCGTAGCCTTATGTAAATCTGCCTTAACCAAACTATTTTGGACTTCTTCATTTCCATCATACCACCCAATGTCTACACCAGACTTATGCCCAAACTCTTCATCTTTCTTTGTTGTTAAGGAGTGCACCACAACATAATTATAAAATTCCTTCAGATTTACCTCTACCTGTATTGTTGTCCTTGTTTGTCTTTTTTTGTTTAATTAGCCTTCGAATAGGCCACACAAATTTTCTTTTAATTGTCAAATGCCATCTTTGTTGTTGCATCTCAATTCTGTTGTTCAATTCTTCTATGTTGTTTTGCATCTCTTGTCTCATTCATTCCAACTCTTGCTTTATTTCTCTAATCTCTTTTTGTCTCATCTCTTCTTCTTTCCTCTTTCGCTCTTCTTGTTTTCTCTTCCTCTCTTCCTCTTTCTTCTTCCATGAATCCTCACCTTGCAAATAATCTCTCAAAAGGTACATTCCCTCAATCAGGTCTCTCTCACTCTGCTTCATCTCGTCCTTGCCTCACCTAGGTGTCTCTTCCCTTATCTACCTAGTCTCTTGACAACCAGCAACCAGGTGTCCTCTCAACCTACACAATCACAAACACAAAACTATCTTTCCCCAGACCTTTTGAGCTCTAATAAACTAATTGACATAGGAGACTTTAGCTAAACCCCAAACACATATTCCATTCTCAGGCAATAATGATAGGAAGTTCAAGGGAAAACAAACAACAACTACAGACTTCATGTCAGATTTGAGATAGGAACAAAAAATAGAGTAACAAAAATCGATAACAACAATATATTTGGCACCCAATTACAATGAGAACGGGAATCATCAATAACAACTGACAATGCAAATGTGAACACCAAAAAGGTTATCTTTTATTATTACTTAGCATACAAAAGTGACTACATAAAATAATAGATTTTTATAAACAAACTAACTGGCCATGCAACTGTTGGCTGACTTCCCTACTATTTCTACTCGCTGCTAACTTTGGAGGTTGGCCTATCGGCCTTTCCATCTAACTCTCCCTCACACTAAGTGTTGAATCCTCTCTTATACTGCAAGTTCTGGCCTTTTCCATTCCAAATGAATCGCCTTCCCTACGCCTATAGGTCTTCTTCCTTTCGAAACCCATCCTAATCGACCAACTCCACTCTTTGTTGTTTCTTCCAAACTGTCTCTTTATAATTGATTCTTTCCATCACACATTAATCGTTCATATTCAGTTTAACCTCCTGCTGATGTGGTAATGGGATCAGTGATCAATCCAGCGCGATGCTCATGCATCATAATCTATATGACATAAAAATGCTAAGGATATTATAAAAAAATTATGGTCCAAACTAGTTATTCACATAGTCTACACAACTAGGAACAAGAATACAACATCAATATACAAAGTAATGAATATAAAGAAATATGATAAACAACAAACTATATATATTACATTTAATAAAGGATAAAAATAAGCAATAAATATGAAGGAACTTGCAAATCTCTATGTGGTTGAGTTCTCTTTCAAATACATATAAATACAAAGTAAATAAAATTTACATCAAAGATTTCCTTCAAGTAAAACCCTTATGTCGACCTTTCGATCTCCATGAACAATCAATGATAGATAAAGTAGAAACATACTTGTGTAACTCAATTATTGTTGCTTTTCCCTTGTCAATGGTACCAAGTTATAGGCTACCATCTACATGATCTAAAATAATCCCCCCATTAGTATTACTACTCCTAGAAATCCAAATGCCAAACGAATCTACACAATGTAACTAAGTAATCTAAGATTTGAATCTTTTAATCACATCCTTGGTCTTGTTCCTAGTTGTGTTGCAATCCTTGATCAAAATCAAATTGTTATCATTAGGATGCATCCTTTTTGATCCTTGTGTTGTTATTAGATATATCATTCTCACATCAACAAAAATTTGGACCATTATCCATCAACTTCTAGCTTAGATTTTCAACTTGATTTGGGCAACATCATGTTTGTTTTTATACCAAATGTTTGTGCATGCATTCTTGCTTGTTCGTATGCATTATAATTTTTCTTGCATTTGTATCATTCCTTGTAATTTTCATGCCACAATGGTATCATGGTCTCTCATATCATACTATATGGTATAGGTTGCACGTGACTTGTTTTTATTATGCATGGGGAAAATTGTCATCTTGGTTCCTTATACCTTGATGCATAACCTATTATACAATATCAAATAAAGAGCGATTAATCCAATGTAGGATAAACACACATTCCCTCCTCCCTCCATGACCAGTCATTCCTTCCATAAATCCTTTAACCAGTTATATCCCATTTATCTTTTATCTTTATTTTCAATAGCACAATGGTGTTCTTCAAACCCACATTTCTTGTTGAGGGGAATCATCATCCTCGTCATTTTTTTCTTCTAGTCAATCATATGAATGACCTTAGGGAATCCTAACCATTTTATTCCAACCAATTTTATTCTTCTTTGAATTTATGCTACTCAGTAAAACCACTCCAAAGAAGGACAACATGTAGACACCTAAAATTGACAAATCATCAACTACCTAATAACTTGACCATTTCCTCTATAAGTGATTAAATAAATCTTTATTTATCTAATTAATTATCTAATTTTCATCTCATTATTAATTAGATAAAACCTATTATTAATTAAATAGTATTTTTTATTTAATTCACAAAGTCACGGTTCATCTACTATTCATCACTATTCACCCATAACTCATTTCTACCTTAAAATCACTTAATCATCTTGTTCTATATGCACCTAAGATAAATAAATCTAAATACTTATTTATCTAATTCCTGCCATATTCATCCCAAAAATTAAATAAATATATCTGTTTATTTGATTTCTTATTTCTTTCACTTTCTATTAAGTGGGCTAAAGTCAATCAACCTTTTAATCCCCAACGTGCACGTGTCAAATGCAAGTCAATCCTTTCAATCCCGCACATCGTTCAATATTTATAAAGTCATGGTTCTTTTGACACTAGAATATGGACCTTGCACATGTGACATAAGCTTTTGCATAAGTCACCTAGATTAAAGAACTTGCCCATCCCTTAGGGATACTCTCAAGTACCCTTTCCATCATGACCATCTAACTTTTCCAAGGGGATTCTCCACCATGGAATCCTCTTCAATATTAGTTCCCTCTCAATACACCAACCAAGTGAGAATACTTCTCCTTATCTCATCCTTCCAAGGGTCTCAACCAGCTTGATCCCTAGATCTTTCCTTTTGATCATAACAATCCATTCCCTCACCCTAAAAACTATAAATAGGATTTTATCCTAAGCCATTTAAATAACATTCCTTTACGTAAAGTTATTTTTTAGGAGAAAGTACTCACATACCTCATCATCCACCAATATTGAGCACGACCAACATGCCATGGTGCAACAAGTGTTGGTTTCGTAAAAACTTTGCATATTATCATCAGTGTTTACTAACTCTTTTGTTTAATCTAATTTTTTAATTTTAATTGTGAGTAAATGGGTTAATTTATTTAGTTCATTTTCATGCTCAAAATTTTATGTACATGACATCTTTTGATCCTCTAGCTTCCAAAAAACTTCAACAAACATGGAAGAAACCAATAAAGTGCCTATAACTAATCGAGATAAGTAAATCCCTTAACATTACCTTTATTGTGTGGACCATATCCATATCCATATATTAAAATAAGAAAATTTGTATGGCTCAAGGATTGCTCCTTCATTGAGAGCCAAGAAACTGAAAAATCCATTAGGATGATGAATTCAAAATTCATAGGAAAGTATTACAATGTTTAACATTTCAAATATATTAAACACATATTTTGTAATATTTATATTCTTGCACAACATTGCTTTCCAGTGAGCCTACAAAATGAATTACAACAAACCTTTATCCTTGTTGGATCAAGGCATTCTCCTCTCCACTTTCAATAGAGTTCTTGACACTATAAAACCCCAACCAATGTTTGGTGATGGATCATCACCCAAAATTCAATTCCCCACTTTTCTTGGTATTTATGAAGGTTTTTATTGTGGCTTATGGTTGTGATAACAAACATGATCCTTTGAATTTCTATAGAAGAGTATAACCCCAACCATTGCCCTAAACTAGGATGAAATATCACATAAGAGACCACATCATCCAAAACTATATTGATTTCATGATGTCATCATGGTCTAATCAAAGCTCCAAACATGAACCTTATCAAATATTTTGATTCTCTAGCTTCAAAAAATGTAACAAACATGGAAGAAACATTTGTGAGAGAATGCTCATTTGAAAGCAATTAATTATCGTACGCTACCTAAGTTAAGGTTGAACTTGTTTAAAGAGATCTTGGGGAAGTTAAGAAAGGCTATACAATTTTTCCTCTTATTATTTTTCTTAACCATGAAACTCTTCTTGAAAATACCTAGTGAGAGAATGCTCATTTGAAAGAACTAAAATGAATATACAATCAAATAAATACTCTACCAAAAAATTCTCAAAAAATTATACTACAAAACACCCCTTGTGTGGTCACTTCATGTGCATTCCTAAAGACCATTGGCCTATTTACAGATACTCTTCCATTCATGATCTATCTTATCCTTCCTTAAGAAGAGGGGAAGTTAGTCAACAACACACCACTAGAACAACTCCTAACACATCTACAATAATGAACTGTTACTTTCTTTTGATCAAATTTGAAGTCACATGTGTACCCAATTTTACTATACGTAGTAGTGAGGTTGGCCTGTGCCTCCTCGTGGTAAAATTTTGGACCGCAATCAAGTGACACTCAAGACATAATTGTAAATCCCTTGCTAGGATGAAATTTTCTCACCCCCTTGGCTATGCAAGATTTGTAGGTTACAAAGGATGAGTGGGATGCTCCTAATCTACTTGATGAACACTCCTATTGGATGGTGCCATGATGTGGTGATCCCATTTTGCCACCTCTTACATTACTATTTATGCTTAAGTTTCTTATTTCTACCTTGAACTTATATTTCATGTTTTGAGTATATTTATTGTTTTGGGACATGCGTACCAACTAGCCACCCTTTTATATTTTAAGTCCTCTAATTCTACTTATTCATGTTTAAAGTTTAAAATGACATAATACAAGTATTTCTAAATATTTAAAATCATATAGTTTTATTACACATCAAACTAAACAATTGGGCCAAAGGAGGACACAAAACTTGTCTAATGTTAGGAATAGTAAGATGTAGATAATAGATATATTTGAATAATATCCACTAGAAAAAAAATAGTTCATTGGACTCCAAAAATGATGACTAGAGAAGTGAGATGTTGCCAAAAGAAAGGAGATATGTGTAATTAATCCCTAACTTGAATCTTCTTCTTCTTTTTTTTTTTTTGCTTCCAAAGGCTCACTCCTCTATTGTGGATTTTGATTAGAAATTCCTCATTTTTTTCAACATTTTCTTCTTCAAGTATGATAGACACATACATCCCCTATAGGTTGTCTAGGTAGTTAGCTCATATGTTTTATGTGGAGCATTCTATGATACTATAAATCTCATACCCCAATCTCACATCTAAGTTAGTGTGATCCCATTCTCAATCAAGCTATGAGCAACTTCATTTTCTATTTGATATTTGTCCATATTAATTTTTTTGGTCATGCACATAAATGGGGTTAAACTCCACCATGAAATATTGCAATTGGTCATGCTTGTAAGTGAGGTTAAACTTTGTCATATAATATTGCTTTTTCCTCTTAAGTTGTTTTGTCTACATGTTCTATCAAACTTTTCCCCTACATAAATTTAAAACTCTTGATTGGTGATTGGGCATCCATGTAGGTTGATACCCTACCTATTTATCCATAAATTATTGTTTTCATCTACATCCTCTTTATTTTGTTTAATTATCTCATTATTGCTTTTGATAACCTACCATCCATATTCTCTATTTTCTCTATATAGCCTACGAGAGATATTATAATTATTGCTTCTATTAGAAAAATACATATGTTTGTTAGGTGTATTATTCATAAGACTAGACCTTCACTCTTGAAGTTACTCATGGTTGAACATTTTTTAATTCTTTTATCACCATTTTAAATCCTACATATTGTTCGACAGAACTTTATACTTGTGTTCGTGTGAAAAGATGTTTTGCCAAACTAGTAAGCTTTTAGCTTACATAGTGGAGTCTTATTCATACTACACTTAAGGTCAGCTAGATGTTATCAAAACTTTTGTCTCACGTCATGTAGACTCAACAAATGTCCCAACACTTGTCCATGGAGTCCTACACTTGTTTCAGACTTGGAGGGGTAGTCAAAGTTTGACTCTCACCTTCTCACATTTTCTTGCTTGCCTTTATAAACAAGGCTCATTTGTACATTTTGCAAGAGATGCTTATGGTGTTTCTCATTATGTATATTGCTTGTTTATGTAGAGTTTTGTTTTTGCAAGCAAATTTTGGTTGCTCCAACAACCTATACATAGAAAACCATACACTCTTAGTTAACATCTATTCAGTTATTCTAAAAGAGAGTATAACCCTTTTCACTCTACTTAAATTCTCTTTGTTATGCATGTTTTTCTATTGACTTTGTCATCAAAATCAAGTGAGTAACAATTTAATAAATCACATAGACATTAACATTTAGTCACTAAATCATATAGACATTAACATTTAGTCACTAAACCACAATCTCATATCATTGCTTAACTTATTTTGTATAGTGGTCACTGCTCAATTTTTTTAAAAATGTTTAATGGAACTAATGATTTCATAACTATTTTACCTTTTTACTTATTAGAAATAACTATTTTGTATAAAAAAGATAAATTAAATGAATAATATTAATAAATTAAAAAAATTAGAATTGTAAAATAAATAAATAAATATATTACAAGTTTTAAGTTTGAAAATCCCAACTTGTACAAGTCATTTAGCATCTCACGAAACGTCGTGGGTGGAGGTCGAAAACAAGTCAATTTCATAGACCCTTTACAAAAGCGACAGCTTTGGACTTAACGCGGAGAGCTTTCCAATTCCTGATTATGGGGTCCGCATGACAATAATGCACGCTAATGTTGCTGCAATTTTTCAGACGTGGAAGGCATAGGTTCAATCCAGGTAGCTTGGAGTACATCGCACACAGGTAGGAATGCATGTACAAAATTTCTGACAGGCCATTGTGGACAAATGTACAGTAAAATTTAAAACATTAACACCTTCGTGGAAAGTTCGTCCAGGTAGCATTGACAGAAATGTAAAAAAATTTGCCCGTTTGATAAATAGGTAGCTTTGGAGGGCTGTTTGGTCTGTGTTAAGCGCGTGAGTCAGCAAAAACGCCGTTGCTTCATTTCTAATTTTTTTGGGAGGTCAAATATGGGCTGGAAGGTTCCTACAAAGCCGGCTTTGTTTTATTTTTTTAGATATATATAGTTGGTGCTAATTCAACCATTCTCAGCTCCACCCTGGCTTTGATAAAATAAATCCAGAGCCGGCGGATTGTCAGGTAGTTGATTCTCCAGCGTACAAGTAGTGGACACTCAGAGAGATGGGTAGGAAGTTGGATGCATTGATGGGGAAAGCTTTCAGATCTTCAAAATGGTATATTCATGTTTCTCTGTAATGTTTCTTGTTGTCAAAATGTTAAAAATGTTCCAATCATCTTCAATTCATTTGCACGATTACGTGCAGCCATAGCTTGGTATATGAAATCTTAAACCCAAAGAATCAGATAAGGCTAAGGCTTGAAGAATTCATTTTAGATTTGGATAACTAAGACACATAGATGTACTTTAATGGGCGTTTGCTTAAGGGTAATGCTGGAGGGATATATCTTTTTTTGGGCAGTTATGAAACAACCTTACAAATAGGTTAATGCGTTCTGATGGGTGTTTGCCCGAGGATGAGACTTGAGGAATCTATTCTTTACTTGGATCGGCAAGAAATAATCCTCTAAAAAAGCAGATGTACTTCGATAGGTTTTTGGCCCACAGTATGCTTGACTGGTATTTTGCAAGTACCTTAAAATGATTCATGGGTGCTCCAAAAGTAGTAAGTTGAAATGTTTGAGAGTTTTTTTAACAAGAATTATGATATTAGTCCTATCATGCCAATTTTTCAGGTTTTTGGGTGTCATAGTTACGAGGGGATTTTGGGTGAGTGAGTAGTTAGACTCTGTTGAGTGTCAGATACGCATTTGCACAGCTATTTGCTATATGAAATCATAACTTTAAGCAATCAAACGAGGCTAAGGTTTTAGGAAATGACCTTTTAAACAGGTCGACGCATTTTCAGCGTGCTACCACGGTGGGGGTTCTTAAAATATTTGCAGTGCCTTCCTAGAAAATTTAGTACCAGTTTATTTCAGTTGGTCTCATGAACTTTTCTAAATGCTGTTTAATTTTCAATCCGACACATGAGATTTGGAGGGAATTTAATTTAATTTAATCATGTATTAATGCTCGTGGAAGACCAAAATTGGTTCAAGGGACCCAAAGAGATAAAATGTAGGGAGGACAAGGGGAGTGTAGGGGCACAACTCAAGAAAAACATAAAAGAAAATGTGATCAATGCAACAAAGGAAAAAAATAATAAGCAAGAGTTACATAATTTGAGCTCTCATTTGTATCCATGGCTCAAATCACCCATCCTAAACATTAGCAGCTCCTATTTTGTAGGAGATGAGTCTAAAAATCCCTGCAATAGAAATGAATTTCCATGGAACCCTTTTTACCCAAAAGAAAAAAGAAAAAAAGAAATAGTAGCCCCCAACATTAGAAAACGCTACTCCATGGGGTCTTGGCTTATAATATGTTTGATGAGTGTTTTTCTAAGAAACAATTTTTGAAACAACTATATACACTTTACTGAGTGTTTGTCTAAGAATCAATTATCTAAACAATTGTATACACTTTGATGGGCTTTCTGGCCTACGGTATGTTTGATGGGTGTTTCACAGGAGGTATGCTAAAAGTCACTTTATATCTTATTTTTCAGTTTGGCTGGTGTCAGTAACAAGGGTTTTTGGGTGGATGTCAGCAAGATTCTGTTGAATTTGACAATTCCTTGCATCAAAAAGCACAGAAAGCTTTCTTGGATTCATTCATTAAGATATTTGCAATCATGACTTTGTATATGAAATCTTAAATCAGAGCAATCACATGAAGCTAAATCTTGGAGAATTTATATTTTAAATATGGACAACTAAGAAACAATCTTCTAAAACAAGGTTTTTTTTGGTTGGATGTGCAGCAAGACTGCATTGAAGCTGACAGTTGCTCGTATCAAAATACTGAAGAACAAGAGGGAATTGCAGCGCAAACAGTCGAGGAGAGATGTGGCAGAGCTTCTTCAGAAGGGCCAGGAAGCCAGTGCTCGCTTAAGGGTAAATAATTTTTAAGTAGTTTTGTAAATTTCATATTTTTCACTGCAGGAAGAACATTTTGCAGTTGGACTTCATGTGTAATTGTTAGGCAGTGATCGTGAGGTTCAATTCTTTAGTTACTAACGGAAATGCACCTAGAAGTAATAATTGGCATAGATTTCAGATATAACCACTCACATTTTGGCTTCTGAGCTGAAGGAGGTCCGTCATTCATGCAGTCTGATTAGGTTTTGTATCAAACATCCAACAAAAAGATTTAGTGATTTATGAGTCTTCTGGAAAAATTGAACACAATTTCTAAATTACAGATGCATATGATAGAGTCACGTAGTATTTCCCTGATGGTGAGTTCTTTATGTGACTCAAAACAGTTGATATGTTTTCTTAAAGACCCTCATAAAAATGCTCCATTGCAAAGAGAACCTCAAAATTCTAAAATATAAATATTATTGTCTGTTAGTCTGTGGTCTTATTGTGGATAAATGGAAGTTTACAATGGGAGAGCCCAAGTTTTGATTTTTAAGGCATCACTGATTTTAAGGTTTAAGCTGGAGAATCCCACGATTAATACATCTTGTGGTTATTCTTGAAGGTCCCTAGAGCAATTCATTCCAAGGTTGCCTGTCTACAGTGCATAAAAACAAGTCCACAAACATTTGTCTAATCACTGTAATTAAGTCAAGAAGGGAATCACTTGGACTACATTAGCCCCAATTGCATGTATTGGCTCCATTTTGCCCATAACTGAAGTCTACGATTGCAACCTTTCTAATATGGAGAATTGTGGAAGCAAAGAAGAGATTATGTATATGTATGCATAATTTTGATGATTGACACCCCCCACATGGAAGTCCAGAAGGGTATTCTTTCCTTTTACCTTGTATATTGTTTAAATTTTGTACCCGCTAGATTTTAACCTTGTGACCAAGCTTGGGATTAAATCAAGACTCGCCAATTGACCTACATTCAGAGTACCAAGTGTTTACGTATATAAATAAATAGTTAAATTTGTCTATAAAGATACAAATTTCTTGTGTCCTGGCCTTTGGGTGTGAAAATGGGGAGGAAGATGGGGGCCATGTGATTCTTAAATAAAGTAGAAGATGCTGAACTTTGCCCCAATGAAGAATTGATATAAGTGATGAGCAGTTAAAGTCATAATCTGCAGGCTCTGACATTAAAATCCACATGACTCATGAATTATAAATGTGCCTGAAAACTAAAGACCTCCCATGTGATATTTTGATATACTTGATGATGCAGTTCGTTTTACCCCTTATGCAAGGATGGAAAAGCATTTTTTTAGATTTGGTTAAATATGTTTCAGTTTTAGACTTCAAGTTTACATATTGTAGGTTTTCTCCAGCTTCTATGCGGAAAAGTTGACACAGAATATTGGAGATAATTCTTAAATTAAATGTTTATGGAAAGAATAATCTTCTTCTGAAATAAAGATACCCAGCAAAATGTACTTGAATGCTTGTGTATATGGGCTACAAATTAATAATCTGTTGTTCTTTACCTTTACTAAATTAACGGTTTTTCTTTTTAATGCTTGTAGGTGGAACAAATCTTCAGAGAGCAAAATATACTGGATGCATACCTTCTTATTGGAGGATACTGTGAAACTGTGTCTGAAAGAATATTGACTATTAAGGCGCAAAAGTAAGTCAAAATTACAAGTTTTTGATTAGCCAAATGATTTGTACTAGTTAGCTGTTTCCTGAAAGACGTGTACAATCCAATCTCTCTCCATGGTTTATTTTTGCCACTTTCTGACAATAAATTTGAAACTTTTAGGGTGTGTCCAAATGACTTGAAAGAATCAATAGCTAGCTTGATTTTTGCTGCACCAAGGTGTGCAGAATTGCCAGAACTGCAAGATGTTCGCTCTCTTTTTGCTGCAAAATACGGAAAAGAATTTGCTGAATCTGCAGTCGAGTTGCGTCCTGATTGTGGAGTAAACAAGCGGGTATTTATTAACTTTGTCAAGTTCTTTTATATTTTGACCTGGATATGCCTTTACTTCCTATTGATATCTTTCTATGCAATTTCCAAATTATGAATCTGAAGCATGAAAGTGCCACGCAGTGCTCATGAATGTTTGGTTATTCATTTCTTCAGATTATTGAAAAATTATCCACAAGAGCACCAAGTACAGAGGTGAAATTGAGGTTGATGAAAGAAATTGCTTCTGAACATGGTATTGAATGGAATTTTGAAGAAAGTGAGGTAGAGAATTTGAAGCCAACGGAAGACATTCTGGTGAGTCTATTTGCTTAATATTTGGTTAAAGTATATGTCATCTGTTCTGAGAGTTGTCTGTTGTCTTGTGAATTACACAACATTGTCTCTCTTATGTTTTTGTTCGCTGGCATCTATAGTCACGTACTTATTAAATTGAAATTTGCAGGATGGCCCAAGATCACATTTTCAAACAAAACAGATGACCTCTAAACCAGAAGACAGTATTGATAAACCAGCTGAAATATCGTCTATCTCATCAAAAGTGCCAGATACAATCAGAAAACAGGCTTCGGGTACTTATATGTCTCAGCCTTCTCCTACAACTCCTAAAGTTGATGTGACTCATGTGAGCACCAAGGGTGAGGAGGAGTTTCCTTCTATAAAGCAAGTTTATGGAGAATCTGCCAATGCAGACGTTTACAATTCAAACTTTTTGCGTGTTAAAAAGGAGTCAGTTGTTAGTCCGGGTTTAGCAACTGATGTTGATTCAAACATGTCTGAAGATGATTTCTATGCCAAAAAAAGAATGGAGGGTAAGATGGATTACAGTGTAAGCACAGAAAATGCTGCTGCCTATCAAAACACACCTGGCAACACCCATCATGATTTTGTGAAGTTCACAAAACTTGATGGGTTGTCTCCAGGCTCAAAACAAGAAAGGATTAAGTACTTAGATGTAGCCAGTGCAGCCCAAGCAGCTTTTGAGTCAGCTGCTTATGCAGCAGCAGCTGCACGGGCAGCTGTTGAACTTGCAAAAGGTGAAGCTGGAAATAAAAAGTTAAATCACAGAGCAAATGATTCAAGAGAGTCAATGTCTGAAAGTGAAGATGGGCTTGATGAAGCAATTTTGAGGAAGCCAAATGAAGTAAAATATGCAACGTCTCATGGAGTTGGGAGTGCTATTGAAGACACTTTCTCTACAAGAAATGATCAAGTAACATACCTTGAAAGTCCAAGGGCAAGAAATGTGGGAAATGATGTCTTCAGCTCTGGGTCAGGTTTTG
The DNA here is from genome assembly GCF_030272615.1 of Cryptomeria japonica. Lineage (NCBI taxonomy): Eukaryota > Viridiplantae > Streptophyta > Pinopsida > Cupressales > Cupressaceae > Cryptomeria > Cryptomeria japonica. The sequence continues at coordinate 661,175 of NC_081412.1, read as the reverse complement.
AAAGAATACATTATAGTAAGAAAGAAGTTCCTGATACTGAGAGTGTAGGAGAACTTTCAGAGGATGAAGCTGCTTGGTCAAGGGGTGAAAGGTCTTATGTGAATAAATCTAATCATGAGAACTTAAATGAGCACAGTGATGGTCAAGAAGAGTATGAATTCAACACTCTCGAGAATGACAGAAAACCAAATTTTCAACAGATGAACATAGGTGGGATTGAATCCCGATTTGAGAGATCTACTTCTGGAGGGACGTCAAATTCAGGTGAACAATTTTCCTCCAATAAAGATGCTCGGCCTGTATTTGATGATTATGGTGATGATGAAGGTGATTTTGAGAAGAATACCTTTGATTTTGAGAATAACTCTGAAAGAGCCACTTATCAAAGTACATTGACACCACCCAGAAGTCTTGAAACTGAGGATACCCAACTTGGGTATGCTCGCTACAGAAGTAATCAGAGACAGACTCATGACTCTGATGAGGATGATGGATATGAAAAGGGTACTGGTAGAAGGGACTATAAGAATCAAGATTCTATACCTAAAACATTAAGGCCAATCAAGCTTTCACATGAAGAATCTGTGCCAAGGAATAAATATTCCCTTCAATTTTATGACCATGAATCTGAGGATGAGATGGAGGCTTTAAGAGATGTCACTGATGTTAAATCTCGAGGTAATAGAGAAGTACCAATGCTATCCTCACAACCAAATGCAAGTTACCAATCTCCTCATCGGATGCCCTTGAAAAAAACCAATGGAGGCACTGTATCTGTTGATCAATCTATTTATCCAGAAGGCACAGAAAACTACAGAAATTACACCAATTCTCAAGCTTCAGATGACGAGGGAGTGTACAGATATGAAGGGAATGGTAAACTAAGTTGGCGCCCTGCTAACGTTTCAGAACAACCGGCTACTGTGGTAAATCATAAATCTCATCATGTAAAAACCCGCATGTCTGTAAGGACTCGTCGATGAGAAAAGAGCAGAAACATGATCAGCCCAATTCAATAAGAGCACTGTCACATCCATAGCCTATTGCCTTAGAAAAGAGTGCCAATATCATTTTAAGAAGACTTTTCTATTTATTCAAGATTGTATCATAGTTCATACTTATGATGTGTGCATTTACTGCCTATAGTATAGCCCCATGAGTGGAGAATGTATCATTGTAATTTATCTGGATTGAATCTGGAGTCCTAAGTGAGTATTTTGATTGAAGAAGCATGTGGTTTGATTTAAGCTGGACCTTGGATATGAAAATGCAGTTTTGATGGATTTCCTATGGTGGCTCTTTTGATTTAATCTGTTTAGACTATATTAGGGGACCTGACAAAGCTACCAGTGGATTCTGTTTAGTATTGGCTCTGCCCTACATTGGGCTTTCGACTCCTTGCATACACTTTATTATTGGGCTTTCAGCTCCTTGCATACACTTTATTACTAGTAATACAAGAGGAAGCTCTTAAAGTGAGACTATTTAGTATTTTCCGATTTAAAATCTTTCAGATGGGAGACCCCCCCAATCGAGACTATCTGCTGTTTTAAAAAAAAATAATATACACATTATTTGACCTATCATTTAAGTAACCTGTGATGTAAATCATAGAGATTTATGTTACTTTTGCTATAACATACTTCACATGTGATTGTTAATAGTGTAGAGGACCATGTTCTAGAGGATTCAGCCTCTGTTTTAAGGCTTCAAATAGTAGATTTTTAGGCCACTGAAATGTATTCAAATTTAACAAACCTGGTAAGATGAATTTTAAACGATTCTTCCTTATTTTTGGCATTCTTTAGGGTTTTGTGTCTCTCTTTGTCAAGTGATCCCACCTTCCATACTACGAACATTGTCTTGCCTGCACTGTCCTATCGTAAGCATGATGACTCTTAAGGCATGATGACTCTTAGTCATTGATCCTGGATGAATGAATTTGTGTGTTCCCCAACTGGTCTTGTTGGGCACGATGGCGTGTCATTTGGTGAACGAGAAACATATTCACAGGCCTATTTAATGATGCAATGTTTGAAGCCAAAATGTTTCGCTTCTTTGAAATGTGAATGTGACAGCATCTGGCGCAAACCGGTGCTAGTATTGTGGATTCCCTCATCATGTTTGATTATTGAACAAGAGTACAATGTAAAAAAGATAATATGAATTACAGCATTAAACAATTTGATAGCCACGATATTACAAATTGCATTATCTTAATTGCTTTTATTCAGTTTTAGTCTTTGTATGCAAATTGACAACTATTTTAATAAATTTATTTGTTATTTTTTAATATGATAAGATCTTTTTTTATTTGATAACAGAAAGTTTTAAACATTTGGTTGTGAAAGTTTCTAGCTTTTCAGAATGAAATTTTAAGCATCAAGTAGTCCTAGTGAGTGGAAGTTTAGGTGTGTAGTGAAAACTTGTTGAAAATTTATTTAAGTTGCTTGCTATGAAATGAAGGTTTTGTGTAACCCCAAAAGCTTGACAATAAGAAGTCAAAAGTACATTGGAAAATTGGGGTTTGATTGTATAGTTGCGCTTTGTCAATTGAGTAATGTTTATGGAGTCAATTTTAGATGATCAATGGAACCAAAAAAAATAAATAAAAAAATGTTGTATATCAAATAGTTTGACATCTTGAGTGATATCTTAAGTGATAAGGTGTGAATTTGGTTTTTGAAAACTAGCAAAATTTCTAAGGTTGAGTATCAAAAGTAATCTAAATTAGGATCCCAAAATTTTCATGAATTGTGTAGCTATTCACAAAATGACAACTAAAATCTGAACTTTTAGAGTAGTCTTATAGTTTTAAGAGTGTACACTCAAAGCCCAAAAGTTGTCAAATCTTAAAAGTAGGGAACCATAGTATACATTTAACCTTGTAGTTGCTACACAATTGCATTAATAACTCATTAATTTTCCAATGCACAACAAATTAGGAAAGTAGCCATGTACACTTGCAGTTATTACAAGATTAATTCAAAACCCTTAATTGGGAATCCTAACTCTTTGTGTAGTTTGGTATTATTTTTGCAAAACTACATATCAACCTTCCATTTTTTTTAATACATTCCGAAAACACTTTATATTGTGTGTTGGAGAACACAAACTCTAATGACATCTTGCACATCTTAAACCAAACTTATAAACTCATTTTTCATAGCTTGTTCAACCAAATCATTCCTTTGAGCACCAAGGTTTAACTATTTGTTAGAGTTTCTTGTCATCATTTTATTAAGGTTTAACTATATTTTCAGTCTTAGTGTAGTCACGGTGTTCCTATTTTATATTGGAGCAATAATAGTCTAATGAGTTCATTTTGGGTGAAAACAAACAATCCAATCCTACTTTAGTTGGAGTTCACGATTAAACCTCACAACCCTGAGAGGTCATCTACAACCAAAACACCCCATCATAGAAGAGAGAAAAAGTAATTGTTTTTCTATGAAGCCTAAGATTCTATTGATGTAATTAATATTAATAAATTGTTATAATATAAAATGAATAAATCATTGATAAAAGTTCAAAAACTCTAATAGAAGCCCTAGGTGAGGATATGACCTATGTAAGGAAGTTAAGCAACGGAACAACTTCCTACACTAATCTTGAGAGGAGGGTAATGCAAAACATTTACAACTTTACAACAATTACAAAAACTTAATAACATAAATAAACATAAATAGCATGTATGCAAGGAACTTAAGTAGTTAAACAACTTCCTACACTAACCTTGAGAGGAGGGTAATGCAAAATTTTTACAGATCTTTACAATAGTTATAGAAACTTAACATAAATAACATGCATACTATAACACAACGGTTTACGTGGGGCAAACCCTTTTGGAAGAAAAGCCCCACACTCCAAAAGCCGGCTATTATATTATTTAAATATCAACAATAGATTACAATATACCTATAGAGCAAGCTTCTTATAGGAGTATCACATATAGAGATCTAGAGGCAACTCAACAACTATTAGACTCTCAAATACATCACACTACATAGTCGTAATACAATAACCTCATAAAATAGTGTTATCTTCTAGGGAAAACAATGCACACAAAATATTTTCCCTTAGATCTACGACCTAATGATGAATGGTCAAAATTTACAATAACAAATTATACATAAAATGTGGCTTCAGGGATATTGCACCCAAAATCCCCCATTGAAGCACACGATCCTCGAACCCCCTGTCACGGGGACCATCCCCCCCCTACCCACCCCCCCCACACTCATCTATCCACAATAACATTTTGTTATTGCAAGGTTAAGGCACCATTTTTCTAACAATGCATACTATAACTCAATGATTTACGTGGGGAAAAGTCTTTCGGGAGAAAACCTCACACTCTAAAAGCCCCCCAATATATAATTCAAAAATCAACAACATATTGTAATATACATGCAGAGCAAGCTTCTTGTAGAAGTATCACCAATGGATATCTAGAGATAATCAACTGTTATAAGACTCTTACAGACAACGTCCATCTCACACACCTAATATATAGGAGATACAATACTTGAAACCATCAAATGGTATTACAAAACCATGGGCTAAAACCACCCAAGAGTGGTGCCTAACTTATATCCAATACAAGATGACCTATGATGTGTCAATACACACACCAACACGTGTAACTCCCTTGTATAGCACATTTATGTGTCCAACATATTATATTTCTTATTTTAGGAGACTCAACTTTCGAAGTCCATAACTTTTGAACCAGGTCTTTGATTGACGAACCATTTGAAACACCAAAAAATTTACAACGTTCTCTACCAAGATATATAATTGTTACATCGATTACAATCACTTTTAGTCTATTTTGAAGCCTCTAGGACCCTCAAAATTGGTTTCAAAACTTTTGTTTGCAACTATAAAAAATAAAAAAAAACCAATATCTTCAAATCTAGACATGATCTTACAACAAAAATTTACTACATGCTTATCTTGTCAATTCAAAGCTTTGGGGAAAATTTTAGATCAAACTGTGCTCAAATAAAAAGTTACTACAAACAGTAACCTTATGTATATGCAAGGTTGAGACACCATTTTCCTAACATTATTTCACTTGTCGAACACCTTGCAAGATAAAAGGGAGTATTTACATAATACTTTAATTGCTAAGGGCCATAAGGCCCATAAAATTTGAACACCATCTGAACTTATCTATGCTCACAACCTTAGTTAAAAAATTTGCAACATTCATCAAAGTCTCTAACTTAACTAGCTTCACCTTGCCATCTTCGACCATATCTCTAACAAAATGATACTGAACATCAATGTGTTTGCTTCGAGCATGAAATGTTAGGCTCTTAGCTAGGCAAGTCGCACTCTGACTATCATAATAAACTATCACTGTACCTTGTTTTATTCTAATAGCTGAACCCAATCTCGTAAGTCAAATGGTATCTTTACAAGCATGAATAGCTACCATATACTCTTCTTTAGTAGTGGATAAAGCAACCACATCATGTTTCTTATGCATCTGACAGATTGCACCACCAAATAAAGTAAACACATAAGTACTAGTGGATTAATTGCTATCAATATCACCTACCCAATCTGAATCCACATAAACATGAATATCAAGGGAAATATCCTCTCCTACCATACTAACAAAGAATACTTTAAAGTACTCTTCAAATATTTGAACACTCTTTTAAGTGCATCCTAATGAACTCTACCAAGATTAGGCATATATCTAAAAGGAACTCCCACTACTCGAGCAATGGCTGGTCTAGTGTAGACCATACCATACATCAAACTTCCAATTACACTTTGTTAAGGCACTATGTTCATGTCTTCCATTTCTGATGAGGATGTAGGACAACTTGAAATAGATAATTTTATTCCAACTGTAAAGGGAACACATAATGGTCTACAATCCTACATGTTAGACCTCTGTAAATATGAATTCACATACTTACTATGGCCTAGCCAAATCTTTATGTTCACCCTACCTCTTCTTATTTCCATCCCAAGAATCTGTTTTTCTACACCAAGCTCTTTCATCTCAAACTTAACACCAAGTTGAGACCTTAATTCTGAAATCATACATTTTCCTTTACCAATGAATAAGATATCATCAACATATAATGCAATGTACAAGAAATGATCACCAATGGTCACCATTGAATTTATAATAAACACCATAATCTAATTTAGAGTGCTTAAATCCCAAGCTTAACACACATATTGAATTTCTAGTACCACATCCTAGGACTCTATTTAAGGCAATGAAAATATTTCTTCAATTTTCAAACCAAATTACTTTTACCTTTTACCACATAGTGCTCTGGATATCTCATACAAATATCCTCCTCCAAATTACCATGAAGGAAAGCAATTTTCACATCCATTTGCTCAACCTCTAAATCAAAAGCAGTAGCAATATAAAGAAAAAATCTAATGGATGTCCTTTTTACAACAGGAGAAAATATCTCACCATAATCAACACCCTCAACTCAAGACTAGCCTTTCGCAACCAGCCTTGCTTTATAATTCTCAATACCTTCATCTCAACCAATCTTTTTCTCAAACACCCATTTGCAACCAACAATTTTTTGTCCTTCAGACAATGGTACAAGATCCCATATATCATTCTTTTTCAAAGCTACCATATTTTTATACATAGAAATCTTCCAGGATTCTACATCATTCATACCTAATGCGTCTTCTACAAATCTAAGTTCATCCACATTAATATTCAAAGAAAAAATGCATCTCCAATCATCAGGTGAATACCTTTCAGGTTGTTATTGTAGCGTCCTAAAATTGCGACACTTGCAATTTCGACTGCATTTCGGTCTTCACGATGGCGATGCAACACGCAACCTGAATGGAGACCCCGAAACTCGCTCGCGACACTGAAAACTGCATTTTTCAAGTACTCTGGCCTGAACCTCCTTGCACCCTGATGTCCCGGGAGGTGGGACCAGAGCGCCCAGCGCCCTGGTCCTTGGGTCCTATTTTGGGCCCGGTCTCCTAAGGGGCTCGGGTCTTTTTGTTTGCAATTTGGAAATATACTTCCCTGGTCGGCCTAAGGTCGGGAAAATCAGTCTATCAGCCCTAAATGACAAGTATATAAACTACATTTTCCTCTTTCATTGGATATGACGGAAAAAGCGTGGAAACTATACTCAAGCATTCAAGCATTCAAGCATTCAAGCAATTGATCATTTCAAGTCTCCATTCAAGGCTAAGTGTTGCATTCAAGTCAAGGATTCAACCATTGAAGAGGAGATCACTTATTACATGCTACATACTACAACATACAACATCTAAACCTTTGCACATAAGGATACAAACATCCTTAGAACAAGGTATTAGTACTTGTTTTACATTACAGTCATTTACATTTACAGCTCTTGCTCATTTCTTGGTTAATTCCAAAACCGGGGTTTGACCTAAAGGCAAACCCCTAATCCCTAACCCCCCAATCATCTTCGCTTTTCTGTGTGTAGGTTGCAGGTACGCGGCTGAAATTGAAGATCTGGAATCCTTGGGCAGAGACGAACAAATCCCCCTTCGTTTCGCGGATTTTTCGGAGGACCGTGGCGCCGGGCGCCATCGTCCCGACAACTTTTGCTCAAATTTGCAGGACAGCGCCGTATCGACATTTTACTACTAATTCCAGGTCCGCAGCTTCATCCTATAACCCGAACTCAGTTTATAAGCGAATCTTTATGACTTTCTATGCATCCTTAGCTTAATTTCCTTAATCTTTACAAAAGAGGGTAGCCTTGCTTTCCTAACCCTTGAAATTCATTTAGCATCCAATCTTGCATTACATGGGATTGGATCTTATGAGTTTCAACCCCTCTTTTGAATGTAAAGTTTTCCCCCTAAGTGAAAACCCATCGAATCCTAGCGAACCTCCCTTCTCTCTCCTTGGAGTTAGAAGAGGGGAGACCAACTAGGGTTCGACCGCGATTTTCCGCTTTACAGTTATTTGTCTTGTAGACCTTCACACAAGTTGAGTTGGAGGTTCTTCCCCCTCTTCCGAAGATTTAGAGCTAGATGAGCTCTCCTCAACTTCTTTCTTGTCTAGGAGTCTCAATTCAACTCTCTCGGGTGTAGAAGGAAATTGAATCACATCTCCATGTTTTAACTGCAATGTAAGAGGAGGCTTCATTTATCTAAAAATAACACTTTTACTCTATATTACCTTTTGTGCAACATGGTCCCAAAGCTTGCATCCTTTCACATCATGATTGCATTCAATGAAGATAAATTTCATAGCCTTGGTCTCTAACTTTGTTTGCTTCTTTGGCATATGTGCATATATGCCTCACAACCAAAAACTCTAAGATGTCTCAATAAAAGCTTATGACCCAACCATGCATCCACAGGTGTTTTATCAACAAGAGTCAATGTAGGAGACTTGTTAATCATGTAGCAAGTAGTGGCAATAGATTTAGCCCAAAAAAATTGTTCTAGACCAACACCACTCAGCATGCTCCTAGCCTTCTCCATTTGTGTCATGTTATTCTTTTTGCAACTCTATTTTGTTGTGGAGAACATAGAGTTGTCTTATGTCTATTAATGTCACAGTCTTTACAAAAACTATCAAAACTATTTAAGTGAAATTTGCCACCATTATCAGTCCTCAAACATTTTATTTCTTTCCATTTTTTAGCTCAACCATTGCTTTAAATTGTTTAAATCGACTCAAAACTTTAGAATTACTCTTTAGAAAATATACCCATGGCCTTCTAAAATCATCAATAAATGAAACATAATATGTGGATTTTCCAATAGAAAGAGCATCTACAGGACCAAACACATTAAAATGAATAACATCCAAAATACCATAATATTTATGAGAACTCAATTAAAATTGAACGCGGTTTTATTTTCTATAAATGAAGTGCTCACAAAAATCAAAGTCAAGATTGCAATTATTCAAACCTTAACAAAGTTTTTATTTTTCAAGGTCCTTACACCCTTTTCTCCAATGTGGCCAAGCCTTTGGTGTCATAACATAGTTTTCTCTACAGGTAACTTTGATTTAGAAGAAAGATCACCCTTAGGCACCCAAAAGCCATGTCCACTTGTTGAAGGCGAAACCCTCAAATATTCCAACAATGTATCCACAGATTTGTTTTTCACAAAAGTGCTATTAAACTCAATAGTTTATGCTTCTATCTTATACAATGTACCAAAGTTGACAGCTCTAGCAATCACCATGACACCTCTAACCATTTCACACCCTACATAAAAAAAGACTACTTGCGCACTCACATCTATTTGTTTGCTCACAAATAACTAATTTCATTTTAGTCCAGAGATATGCAACACACCACTAATTATTTTTACTCTACCATAAAAAAAAATGATTCTAACTTTACCATGACCCACAATATCTAAATGAGAATCATCATCCAAGTATACCTTACCTCCATTAAATTCTTCATATTCAAAAAACCAATCTCTATTGGAATTCATATGAAAAGATGCACCTAAGTCAATGAACCATGCATCATTACTTGCATGAGTGGCCAAAGTTGCAATGAATGCTTCACCATCTTTCTTCTTTTCTTCTTTGCAATCCTTACAAAAGTATCTTGATTAACCGCAATTTTAACAAATGATTTTGAACTTTCCAGGAGATTTGGATATCCCTCTAGACTTGGATTTATCACACTTCTCATTATTCTTCCCTTTTTCCTTGGGTCTTCCTTGAACGGTTAGGGTTTCCTTTGAACTAATGGATACCTTTCTCCACATCTCTTCACCAAGCAAGGATCCCACCACATATTCATACGTCAAAATAATAGAAATACTACTGATAGCCATAACAAGAGAATCCCACGAATCAGACAAAGAAGAAAGTAATATATGACATTCTCCTCCTCATCGATCTTGACACCAACAAATGCCAATTGAGCCACCAACATATTGAATACTTTTAGGTGGTTTGTAATCTTTCCACCCTCTTCTATTCTCAAGGAATATAATTTTTTACTCAATAAAATTTGATTCAATAAAGATTTGGCTTGATATATCTCACCAAGCTTATTCCATAGCTTCTTTGCAGAGGCCTCTTCATGGACATTAATTATAACCGAGTCTACCAAGAACAATTTGATTACACCCTTGACATTCACAATAACAACATCCAACAGATCTCAATCTATTAGTAGATCTCCCATCTTCAACTTCCACATCTCAAAATTACTTCCAAGATATTTCTCCACCTCTATTCTCCCTAATGAACTTGCCATCTAAAAAATTTCTGTCACAAGATCAAAAAGTATCTTTTGCACAAGCTCCCACTAGAATCTAAATTAGTTCAAAAAACGCAACAACTTACTATTGGCAATTGACACTCTATTGGTTGGTTTCACTATGTTGTCATTGATGGCAACATTATTTTGGGTTCCGACTTTATATGGTGTACTGACAGGCACTTCACAGATTCTACGTCGGCACCGACACTAGTAGATCAGGAAGATTTCTTTGGTCATCGGCAATGCAAAACGACATGGTATAGAAAAGGTTATTGATATTGGAGGCCGAATTATCTTGGATCTGACATCGACAACTTGCTTTAATGTTTATTCATTTGTGATATTTGGCTGACATGTAATCTGATATTGTGTATATCTTTGTAAGCCGACATAAGGCATAAATTTGTATAGGGTATATAGAGAAGATTGATTAGATCATTTTGAATAAGAAGTATAGGGACATGGTAATAGATATGTAAATGTAATATGATGCGAAATATATTAGAGAGATTATGTATGTGAGGAATTTATTGTAAGGGTATTCCAGAAAAGGGGTTTAGAGTTTCAACCGGAACAGACAAAGCTTAAACTAGAAGTGTATTCTAGCATAGAAGATGTTATCTTAGCAGTTCACACTTCTTCGGATTGTTGTCTGGAATTTTATGTAGTCAGTGCGGCTCCTATTGCGATTGAGCAGTGTGCTCTAGGCTGTAAGCCTTCCTACAAGTGCAGGCCCATCATATATTGTAATATCTCTTCATATGGCCAGTGGATTGATATTGTGGGTCACAATTCCCATCGTGGTTTTTCCTCATTGAGGTTTTCTACGTATAAATTTGTGTGTTATGGTTCTCATTTATGTGTTTGGCTTATTAGTTGCTTTACTTCTTTCAATTTTGTTTATACCGGTATATCGGTTGGCGCATGAATGTTTTGTTAAGGCTAAAATCTACTATTCCGGTATAACACTGATTCACCACCCCCCTCGAGCAGTGTTATTAGTTTCCAACAATTGGTATCAGAGCCTTGTGCCTTGGAGGATGTTTAACAACTTGAGGAAAATCTTGAAACCAAAATCATTGAATATGGCTTTGGAAAAGCAGCTTGAGGTGGCAATTGAAGATTATGATGCGGAAAGATTGAAGAACTTAAAGCTACAAGATGAGTTGAATTCTGCTAAGGAATTCATTCTTGTCCTACAAGAGAGGCTATCATCTATTCAAGCTAGGAGGAAGGAACTTTTGCAAAATCAAGATGATGAAGAGAAAAATGCACTTAAATGTCAGAAATTGAGTTAGGAGAACATGGTTATGAATAATGAAATGCAAGCTGTAACTATGAGGATGTCTAAGGAGATTGAGGACAAAAAGAAAAAGGAAGAAAATCTTGTTGTATCCCTGAAGAACAAGTTTGAAGAATGTGGTAGGTTGGTTCATGAAAATGATATGTTGAGAACTGATTTAGTACAACCCCAGAGTAATGAGCAAGAGCTTGAGAGACATATGATAATACTAAGATAAGATTTAACTACTGTAAGTGAGTACAAAGAAAAATTCAAGATCAGCTCATCACAACTTGATGAGTTGTTGAAGAGGCAGAGGCAGATTGGAGATTCCAGTGGACTTGGATTTGAGCAAGGACAGAGTTCCAGTACTGCTAATGAAGATCAAAACCATAAGGTACTGGTAAGACAATTCAATGCTTATAAATTCAATGGAAGATGTTTTGTTTGCAATAGATTTGGTCACATGTCTAGGCAATGTAGAAACAAAGCAAATCAGAACCCTGATTCTGGTCCCGGTAAATGTTCTAAATGCAATAAAATTGGTCATAAGTTAGAAGATTGCAAAATGAATGTAAAATGCTATGCTTGTGGAAAATTTGGACATATGGCTAATTAGTGAAAGTCAAGCAATTTCACTGGTTTTAGCAAAGCAATTTAGAAGAACAATGTTACATGTTATGCATGCAATGAAATTGGACATATTGCTAAGTTCTGTAGAAGCAGGAATCCACCTGTTAGTAATGGAGGATCAAATGAAAAAGGAAAAGAGAAGGTTAGTGAAATCCGACATGATCACACTCAGAGATGGGTTAGGAAGACTAAAGAACAATCATCAGATGGGAATGTCTCAGTTACCTATCCGATAGAAGAGGCTGCTCCTACACCGATAGTGAGCTCATCTGGTAACTAAGGCAAATGCCTTAGGGGTAGGCAAAATTCATGAAGATGTTGCATATGCCTCGGGAAGAGGTTTTGGAAGATGTTCCAGATATTGGAGAGGATTATCCGGCATGGATCTATTCTGAGCAAGATCCGGTATCTTTCACTGATAGTATTTATGTCAATGGAAGATTAGGGTTTTCTCTCGAAGGATAAAAGGTCGAATACACTTCATTGTTAATCACCCTGCATTTAGAGCAATTCAGAGCGACTAAGTGTGATCAGAGGCTATTCAGAGATAATCAGATTTCTTCTTGAGCGATCACATTGGCGTTTGGAAGAATTTGTTGGAGGTTTCTACTGAGAGCGAGAAAAAGGTATTTTTCTTGAAACATAGAAACAGGATCATCTTTTGTTGCAAATCCAACTGCAGTGGAGGTTAAGAACTGCCCAAGGCCAATTTTCAAACGGTATCCACATGTGGCTACAAAGGAAGATTCGGTTGGAGCATTTTCTCATGTTCCGAAGGGAGTGGTGTATGTAGAAGATGTTAGGGTATACATTCACTGTCATTTAAAGGACTTAGGAACGTCAAATATCAAGGAGATGTATATGAATGAACTAATGGGAGAATTTGGAAAGATTAAACTGACATATCAACACATTGAAGATCTAGGGTTTACATAAATGGATATTTCAGAGTTTAAGGATGAAATAATCAGATATGTACTGAGAAGAGTACATGGGGAATTCATATGGCTGGACAGACCTTATAAAATCATTAAGGAAGCCATCCAAGCAATTACTGGTTTGTCATCGGTAGGGCAACATCTAGATAAGAAAGTGTCAAACGATTTCATGAGGCAGATCACTAGTGCCACATCTGACAAGAGATTGATGAAAGTGAGCACTATCACCTACACCAACATCAAGTTTGGTAGCATGGTTGCAGGATACAAGGAAGCAATGAGCTTTTGACATCCTGATAGGGAGACAGTTAAAACAATCAATTGCTGCATTAGGAAGTCAAAGAGATTGTAAGATATGGGGTTATTTCAAGGCTTTTCAAAAATATATGAGGTCTAGGATAAGAATACTTGAGCATATAGTAGAGAAATACTCTACCGACATATGTTTCATGGTTAAGAAGGATGTGACTCTCATGGAGGCAGTCAAGCCCTAGAAGATTTGGATAGAGGAAATGTGCTATGAGGTAGATGCATTAATCCTTGATGCCTATGCAAAAATTCTGATTGATGCAAAAATAGATGAGGCAGAGAAGCCTTGTGGAAAAACACAACAAAAGACTCTAGAGGTTGAAACAAAGTTCAATCGGAAGAGAAGGGAAAATCAAGAAGGAAAAGAAAGCAAATTTGTACAGGAGGTCTCAAAGGACATAAAGGCACTTATTGATTTTGTCCCAGAGAAAGGGAGAAAGAGGAAGGATCCGGTAGTTCACATTGAACCTGTAACTGCAGATTCTGAATCAGAGGATGACACACCATTAGCCTTCAAGAGGGTTGTTAGGAATAAATCGGAAGAACCTAAGTTAGAAGCATAGAATCAACCAGTTAGAAAGGTCACAATCAAGTTATTGTCTCAAAAGCAATCACCTAAGGCTACACGTACAGTTGAATCTGGTACTATCAAGAGGAAGAAGAAGGATGACACTGATTCTAAGAGAGGTAGAGGAACCAGTCCTGTTATACTTAGATATTTACAAGAAATCCTTAATAGAGATAGAAAATCAAATACCGACTAAGTTATATAACATGTTAGATTCTAGGAGGTTATCTGCTATGCAAGAGGATAAGCACATTAAAATGCAAGAAATTTTAGTTGTTTGTGTTAGTATAACTCCAGATGAAATGGATAAGACAATTGAGGCTAAAAACAAAAAGGTATTCAATAACAAACATAGGATAGCTAGCCTGATGCTAGGGAGAATGAATGAAGTAATAAAGGAAACTCAGAAAGCTTGGATTAAATTTTTTGAGAACACAAAGGATTATTTACTTCATCGGAGACCACGACCGACACTGTAGATACCCTAGTTGAAGGGAAAGGAAAAGGGATTATGGGTACTCCACCCTCAATTTTGAAAAATATCAAGATAGTGGAAATTGAGTCACCGGTAAACACAAATGTACAAATAAATACTGAAACACCGGTTAATACTGAGAACATTGTACATAATACTAACATTGAGGATAATTGTCCTTCGGATACTAATGTACAAGTTGAGGATATTATTCCTAGAGAGAAACCGATAGTTACACAGATTGCACCAAGTGGCAAAGCCACCGATGCAAGTGAGGAAGTAATAAAGGATAAATCATCCGAAAAAATAGGGCAATCCGATAGGGAACCAATTATTGGCACATCATTATTGACAATTGACACTTCTCAAGTTGAAAATAAAACCATCACAGAGATGAGCCCCACAAAACTGATGATGATGGCTGCTCAAAAACTGATGAATGAGGGAACCACAAACAAGTGGATTATGGATCAGTCAATAACTATTTTGCACATATTGGTCCCAGAGTGTGAGATTGAAAATGAAGCAAGCCCTTCCAATAAGCTCAAGATAATAACTAACCACATATCAAAAGACTTTCAATCCTTACAACAGATATCAAACCCACAAGCACTTCAAAGATTCACTCAGGCTAAGAGAGCCGTTTTTGATCAGATCATTGAGAGAGAAGAAAAAGATTAAGGAGAAGTTAATTCTAATTCAAAATTCTTTGAAACAATTTACTAATGTATATAGGGTATGTTGCAATACTGAGATACTTACAACAAATGTAGATAAAAAGATAAAAGAGATATAGGAGAAAATTGCTAGTATTGCTAACTCTTTTGATAGATTAATTTCATTGACAACATCAATTGATGGTCAAATTTTGACTTTGGAGAACCAAATTTCTGCTCTTGAAAAGGAAAGAGATAAAATCATTCGGAGAGCTAGAAGTCTGAGAGGTTTAGTGAGTCCAATATTGGATTCACTCTGTGTTCATAAGAAGGAATACATGGATATGCTGGGAAAGTCCACACCGACAGAGTTCAATGAGAAAGAATGTTTTGCATATTTATTGACTGGAATTGTATCTATCTCCGACACATTCAAAACTGGTTGGGATACTTATCTGGAATTACTAGAGAAAGCTTATCTGGAAATCTTGAAATTGGTCAAGCTTCGGTAAGACATTTTTGGAGGTATTCAGTGTACAATACTTATTCTTTGACATTTTTTTTTGGGCATTGATGTCAAAGGGGGAGTAGTATAGATGTGAAAAAGGATAAAAGGGTTGCATACATTAGGGGGAGTTACAGAGTTTTTGGAATTTTTGAGATTTGGAGTATTTTGCATATTCAACTCAGTGGGAGCAGGGCAGGATGAAACCAACAGATGAAACCATGACCATTTTTCACATGAGTGTTGCCATCAATGCCAAAGGGGGAGATTGTTGGCAATTGACATTCTATTGGTTGGTTTCACTATGTTGTCATTGATGGCAACATGATTTTGGGTTTCAACTTCATATGGTGTAGTGACAGGCACTTCACAGATTCTACACCAGCAGATTAGGAAGATTTCTTTGGTCACCAACAATGCAGGCCGACATGGTATAGAAAAGGTTATCGGTATTGGAGGCCGACTCATCTTGGATCCAGCATCGACAACTTGCTTTAATATGTATTCATTTGTGATATATGGTCGACATGTAATCTGATATTGTGTATATCTTTGTAAGCCGACATAAGGCATAAATTTGTATACAATATATAGGGCAGATTGATTAGATCATTTTGAATAAGAAGGATAGGAACATGGTAATGTATATGTAAATGTAATATGATGCAAAATATATCAAAGAGATTATGTATGTGAGGAATTTATTGTAAGGGTTATTCTGGAAAAGGGGTTTAGGGTTTCAACTGAAACAGACAGAGCTTAAACCAGAACTGTATTCTGGCATAGAAGATGTTATCTTAGCAATTCACACTTCTTCAGATTGTTGTCTAGAATTTTATGTAGTCAGTGAGGCTCCTACTATGATTGAGCAGTGTGCTCTAGGCTGTAAGCCTTCCTGCAAGTGCTCTGCAAGTGCAAGACATCATATATTGTAATATCTCTTCATATGGCCAATGGATTGATATTGTGGGTCACAAATCCCATCGTGGTTTTTTCCCCATTGAGGTTTTCCACGTATAAATATGTGTGTTATGGTTCTCATTTATGTGTTTGGCTTATTAGTTGCTTTACTTCTTTCAATTATGTTTATACTGGTTGGTGCATGAATGTTTTGTTAAGGCTAAAATCTATTATTCCGGTATAACACTGATTTACCCCCTCTCTCGGTGTTATTGGTTTCCAACACTCACAACTAAACCATAGGTGATCAAACTCTGATACCACTTGTAAGAAAGTTAAGAAGTGGAACAACTTGCTACACTAATTTTGAGAGGAGGGTAATGCAAAACATTTTCAGATATTTACAACAATTACAAAAACTTAACATAAATAAATATAAATAGCATGCATACCACAACACAATGATTTATGTGGGAAAAACCCTTTCGAGAGAAGAATCCCACACTCCAAAAGACGTCCAATATATTATTAAATAATTTATAATAGATTAAAATATACTTGTAGAGAAAGCTTCTCACAGGAGTATCAATAATGAAGATCCAAAGGTAACTGAACTAGTATAAAACATTTAACACAACCTCCATCTCACACACCTAATATATAGGAGATACAATACATAAAATCATCAAATGGTATTACAATGCCATGGGCTAAAACATCTAAGAGTGGTACCCAACTTATCTCTAATACAAGATGACTTATGATGTGTCAATTCACACACTAACACATGTAACTCCCTTTTACAACTCATTTATGTGTCCAACATGTTTTTTATATTTCCTATTTTAGGAGGCCCAACTTTCGAAGGCCATGAATTTTTAACCAAGTGTTTGATTGATGAATCATTTGAAGTTCCAGAAGGCTTGCGATGTGCTCCACTAAGCTATAGCTAGCTACACCAATTATGGTCACTTATGAGCTATTTTGGAGCCTCTAAGGCCCTCACAATTGACTTTGAAACTTTCGCTCACAACTATCAAAAATAAAAACTTAAATATCTTCAAATCTAGACATAAAATTACAACAAAAATTTAACAACATGCTTATCTAGCCAATTCGAAGCTTTGAGAATTTTTTTGACCAATCTGTACTCAAATGAAAACTTACTAAAAATAGTAACCTTATGTATATGCAAGTTGAGATACCATATTCCTATCAATATATGTTAGTGTGAATAGGGACAATATAATAATTAATTGAGTGATTTTATTCACTCTAACAACTTTCCTTGTAGTTTTATACTTGTACATGTTGAAATTACTCAAGAACCTTGAAAGGTTACTTTGCACTATTATATCATAGATAAAGATTTTCTCAATAGTCTTGTGGTAACTAAATGACTACACTGAATCTTTGAAAGCTTTCCAATGTATAAGAACATGATATCTCCAACTACAACAACAATCTCCAAACCTTGCTTTCATTTGTTCTAGAAACTTGATTAGAGCTTATGGAAAGAAAGAGATATAGGAATAGAAAGAGGGTGAGGTAGAGAGATACATAGACTGGGAAAGATAGAGGGGAAATGGTGCAAGGCACACATCACTCCAAGCAAGAAATTTTGGTTTGTTCTAAGTTTTTGTGTTCTCTTTCAAGTTGTAATAACGGACCAACCATTTGAGACTCAGTGAAGCCATGGTTGAGTTGTCCAAGCTTGATATGTTTAGGATGCTGATACCCTAGGAAATTGTAATGTTGATTTTTTTACAGAGTAACATGTAATAGGGGTTTAATGTATTATTTTTAAGTCTCCTAAAATGCATTGAGGGCCTTTTTGAGCCTTGGAATGCACTTGAGTGCAAAGTTGCATTATCAGGATGAAAAGATGTAAAAGTTGTTGAGCAACATTTTGCAACATTTTGCAAAAGTTGCATCTTTGTTGACTGGCGTTGAAAATTTAGTTCAACCAAATAAATCATGAGCATATAAGCCAAAAAAACTTCATTGTACGGGTTGGAGGATCTGGAATGCAAAAGCAAGTTTTTTTTGCAAGAAGAAATCTTGTCTTTTCACCATTTTTACAATTTTCTTTGTTTTTGGTTGCATTGTACAATCCAGTACAGACCTGTCAGAAGTATCTTATTGCAGAGCATGAGATTTTGTTGAATAATCTTTCCAGAAAGGTATATTAGCAAGTCTGATTGTGTCTGGTTGCAAAGATCTAGTCCATTCTCTGTGAGTAGGTGTAAAACCCTTGCAAAGTAGGGTTTAAGGGCAAAATGGCTCTAACTTGAGAATCCATTGATGGCACCAGTTGTAATCATGTGGAATGATAGGTTAGGGTCTATAAATAGGTTTAGAATAGGTTGTTTTATTTTGCAGGCCTTTGTGGAGGAGCTACAATGAAACCCTAGGCTCACAGCTAGGAGTTGGTGAGTCCAGGACAACAAGAGATGTGTGTTTTAAGAGAACATATGGATTGGTGGAGCCAAAATTGAGACATGGATGGAAAGCCCTATGAATTTCCTTAAATAATTCTTAATTTATTTGTGCAAGTGATTTGATTGGTGAAGCTTTACAAAGCCATCTTTCCAAGTCACCCGGGTAGGTTTAAACCCTTGAGAATAGGAGAGTTTTGGTTCCCATATGTGTACGAAGAACCTAGATGCAAATTTTCAATATTATCTATAAATCTGAAAAGGGTACTTGAATCTTTAATTTATTTGTGGCCTCGTCTGGGAATATTTGAAACAAGGTCCTGAAAACCGCAATAGGAGGGCTAATTGTATTAGGCCTATTTGGAGCCGGTAGAGATAACGAGAGGTTGGGAAACCCTGGCGATGGTTTTAAAGGTTCTCAAACCCATAAAAGATATCAAAGACACTATCTAAGTTCATGTTACTCATATAGAACAGGTTGGAGAAGTAAGATCCTTTGCAGAGGGTGTTGGAGCCTTGGGAGTGTGATAGAGATTGAGGTGGAATCCTCAATCGGAAGAGTTGGTTGTTAAAGATCAGTGGCTATACCTTGGAGGCAAGCCAAAGTGTATTATACCTTGGAGGTCTAGATAGAAAAACCCCTACCAAGTACCATTGGATGTGCTTGAGGAGTTAGAGAGTTGAGTGAGACAAGAAAGACAAGAAGGTGAATAGGATTAGCTCCAAGACTCTCTGCATCCAGAAAGAGGGATATCTAGAGAGAGGTATAAAAGGAGAGGCAAGGAAATAAAGATGGGTGAGAGAGATCATGTGTTTGTGTGTGAGTGTGTGTGAGAGAGAGAGAGAGAGAGAGAGAGAGAGAGAGAGAGAGAGAGAGAGAGAGAGAGAGAGAGAGAGAGAGAGAGAGAGAGAGAGAGAGAGAGAGAGAGAGAGAGAGAGAGAGAGAGAGAGAATATCATGATGACTAAATAAACTAAAATTACATTTATGGAATGTCAATTTGGAAAATATTTGATCTAAAAGTTACAAGTAAAACCCAACTTACAAATAAAATGAAACCTTTAAAAAAAGTAAAAAAGACAATTCATAATTTTAGCTTTGATCTTATAAAGAATAGTATATAACTTAACTTGTGGCAATGATATTGTACTAGTATACCACTATCATTATAGGAATATAATGTATGTTTTTGTGTTTAGGTATTTATAATAGATATCATATCTTCTTCTAGAAATGTTCATAATCTAAATTGATAGTACTTGTAAGTATTGGTAAGGACCACATGACATGAAATTGCAAGGTAGTCTAAATGCTTGATACATTCATGAAATACCTATGCTTATAATATCCATAGTTCATGGCTATGGAAATGAAAATTTACTTTCATATAATAACATCAAACCTGATAGGTTAACAACATTTAGTCCATTTAGTTTAGGGCCCCAAAACATCATGTGAAGCCTTAAACCCCAAATTTAAAGAATTAAAAAAGAATTAATTAAATCTTTAATATGTTCTCCCACAAATCATATCTTGACTCAAGACTAATCTAGAATATACAAAATTCAATTATACATAGCTTTGGGGAATTTTTCAAGTCCCTACGTGCTCACATGCAAACCTACTAATAATAGAGGCCCTGTTATATTTAGCCTTTTTTAAAAATTCAAAAGATTTAAACCACTCTTTGAGACTTTTTAATGGAAATAAGATTAATTGTTTTTCACCAAATGTAACATAAATCAAAATAAAAAATATTTTTGGTGATGCAAGATTCCCCTTACACCCTAGATGCTCCCTAATCAATGTAGAAATTTCAAGATGAAGAATGAGATCTTTGAGTTGCCATGGCTTTATGGATGAAAGAGAGTTTGCTGACAGTTGTATATGTTGAATTTGAACCCTATTTCCAACCACAAAACCATAGATCTACAATGAAACTCAACAAAACATCAATGAAAAACCATCAAATATGCAAAATCATAAAATAAACCAAATGATACCTTCACACATTCAGATGGGTTTGATATGGTTACTCTTAGATTTTTATGCTTGCACAAGAGCTCAATGAAGAATAGATGTAGTTGTGATGTTGTTGACTTGATCGTGATGATGTAGGCTAAAGTCAATTTGACAGGAATGTAGGTATGCTCATAGATTTGATATGAAAGAGAGACGAGGAAGCCTCTTTTATAGAGAGCATCCTAAAAATGGAGGGATAGGATTAAGAGGTGAGATAAAAGATGGTTGGCTAAGATTGAAGGGTAGGTGAAGGAAATAATAAAATAAAGGAAGTGGTTAGGATTGAAAGGGGCCACTTGTCATTTAAATAAATAGAAAGAGAAAAAGGTCAAATGAATTAATTAAATAAATTAAAGAACTTATTTAATTAATAGATAAGTACCACATAAATTAAAATAATTTTTTTAATTTATTTAATTTGGAAAAAAGGGAATTTAAATTAATAAAAATATTTATTTAATCAGGCTAGGACAATTTTAGGTGTCTACAATAGTAACAGTCTCATCAAAAGGTAAGGTGTTCAACTCTGATGGTATTCATTTTATTTTGATCATGCTAACTAAGTTAGCCACCAGAGGGGATAAATGTTGACTATAATTTTTTGATTAAGGAACATCAATTTGACCTAGCTAGGATGAGTATTAGTTGTAGAAGATATGAGCCAATGGACAATCTAAGTGTGATTTTAGGATTTGGATCTACTACCCTCAACATCTTAAGCAATTGCCACACTTTCCTAGCTACTGGAGAAGAATTTATAGACATATGGTGGAGTTCCTAGACCACTATCATTTTTGAGGTATTTTTAGCTAGTATAAGATGGTTTCTAATCATTACAACATTGATTTTGAGTGAAGAAATGTAGTATAATAGGGATTTTTTTGGAAGATCATTTTCCCTTATCCAGTTTCATCTCTCGGGAAGATTTAGTGTCAATAGTCCAGCTAATACATCAATGTTTGAAGGGATATTTCAAGCCCAATATGTTTACGACAAATTTCCTCTAACCCATATACAGTTTGATTTAAATTATCTTTCAAGCAATAAATATTGGGGCACCATGGCAAGGATCTTTGTAGTCCAAGGTAAGCATTATAACACCAGTTTGGAAGGAGGTGAACATCATAATTGACAAATATTGGTCACATCTCCTTAAAAGGGACATTATAAAGATAAAGTTCAAAGGAAAGTAGTCCAAATAGATGCATTCAATCATAAGATTGAGTGATCTTCAATTTCATGTAGCTATTGGGATATTTTTCAATAATTGTATGGTTATTTCTTGTTTTTATTCACGTATTTTACCATTGTAATGGTACTAATTTTTAGGGTTTTCAATTTTAGATTTCTATTATCAATCATATATAGTTTCCATATTGCACATATTTCAAAAAAATCATGAACCATGCTATTTATAAAATGGTTCAACCATTGGAGTTGTAGTCTAAAATAATTGTTTCAACTATTGCACCATTGTTTTAGATGATGTTTGAAAATTTTGGTTATTGCGACTTCATTACACCAAGTATGCAAGATGAGTGGTCCAAATTCATAAGGGTCCTAGCCTATAGTATTGTTATCACTAAGGTTTACACCCTAGTTAAGCCTAGACTCAGCTAACATGTGACACATGGGACTACTTCTAGGTTGTGGGTACCCTATAATGGAAGTAGACCTCCAGAGAGGGTTGGTTCCCTTTTAAAATTCCTACAACTACTAATTCTTGACAAGGAAAAAGGGTAGAGAAATGTGTAAATACAAATCTAATCTACTCAAGTGGTGTTGCACCACGATATTCTATTTTCTGTTGTTCTAAAATGACTGATTACAATAGATTTAATAAAGACACTAATTGAGTTCACAATTCGTTTGTTCCTAAGATGACCATAAGCACTTCATATAAAGGTTATTGATTTCAGTTTGCATATGAGATGAAATAAACCATACAACACTGTTGGCTGAAATAAAATTGTGACACAATATACAACCTGATCAAATCTAAGGAATGCTCACTAAAACATTATATTGATGCATGAAATAGCAAAGGACTAAAACTCAATTCACAATGTAAATTCAACATAATACAATGTTAATGATACAATAATGAGTAGGAACAGTTGTATTTTTCATTGAAATTTCCAAGGAAGCTGATTACAAAACATAGATATATCTTTGAATTTCAAGTATTGCCGATTACAAGAAAATAACACAACTGAATACAATGAAATCATAGACAAATTCAAAAGATTTATGAGTTACAAGGATAAATTCACAGTTGTACACACATGAAGAAGCAAGAACTAACTAAAAATATGAACTAAAATTGCCTTTTATTGAAGTTGCTCCTATAATTTGAAATTCAAAATATTGGCTCCATTTGACTTGTTGAACTAACTGAGCTGTAGGATATTTTGGTTGATCCTCTCCTTGAAATTAGGTGGCTAACTGACCATGAATTTGAAAATCACTTGTGTTGGGCGAGCATACTTGAAATCTCCACCAAATTAGGGTCAAAACTAAAGATTTTGAGTTAATTTGTTCCCAAACTGCCCCTTGGTTGATGACACACACTTGAAGCCTTCAAATCAAGGATAAGGCTACTAATTTGGCTTACAAATTCCCTCAAAAAGTGGGATTTTGTCTTTGGACACCCTCATCACTAAATTTTGAA
The DNA here is from genome assembly GCF_030272615.1 of Cryptomeria japonica. NCBI lineage: Eukaryota > Viridiplantae > Streptophyta > Pinopsida > Cupressales > Cupressaceae > Cryptomeria > Cryptomeria japonica. The sequence goes on along the minus strand of NC_081412.1, from coordinate 637,534 downwards.
TTTTAGGCTTACATTGATAGTAGGGCTGAATTTGAAATTCAAATGTTGCTTGAAGATGCATTACTCATTTCTTGTTGACTTTTGAGATTACAAAGTTTATAATCTCTTCATGACAATCTATCTTCATAGAATCTCAAGTTGCTCCTTATACTCCATGACATTTCTACCCATGCTTATGATAGTAGTGATGTCTCAGAACCTTTGGACAGTCCTATGTTTTTTAAATCTGCATTTTGTTCATGGTTTTCAAAGCCTCATACACTTCTCTAGAACTGTATTTGTCTTTAAAGGTCAATGCAAGTGTTACTCTTAACTTTCAATTTGCTTCTCATGATTGCTTGTGTTGTGAATGGTCATAGTGTAGCTATGACTACTCTTTGAAGGTGACTGCTACATTTCTTTTGTTGCTCATCAAAACCTTATAGATTGTGCATTGATTGTATCTTGTCTTCTTAAGACACACTAGTACATTTGGGTCAAAATTTCGACGGCAAATCGTCGGCATTCTGACGCAATTTCGTCGCACTACCGACAAAAATAGTCGTCAAAAACTTTTTGGCCAAAGTTTTGACTATCCTTGTGGTCATCGCAATCCTGACATCCTCTCTAACCTTTCTGATGGCCGCCATGGATGGTCATACCCAGAAAGAATACCGTTGCGATCTCTGCCTTCCGTCAGAATTCCAACATCAAAGGGTAAAAATTCTGACGAGGATGTTGTGCATCCGACGACACTCCTATGTTGGAATTACGACGGCCCCATGAGAGTTCCGATGAGGATGTTGTGCATCCGACAACACTCCTCTGTCAGAATTTTTACCCTTTGATGTCGGAATTCCAACGGTAGGCCGATTTTTTGGAAAAAAAAAATTTATAGAAAAAGATTTCTCTACTATCTCTCTTCTCTATCCCTCTCTACTATCTCTCTTCTCTCTCCCCTCTCTAGGTCTCTTTCTCCATCCCTCTCTTCTTCTCTCCCTCTCTACTTCTCTTTCTCTACCCTTTCTAGGTCATTATCTCTTCCTCTCACCCTCTCTCATCAAAAGAGAAATAAAAACTTGCATGGCCTTATAATTCACGAGTTGAAGTTTGAGTTTAACATTTTGGAGGTAATTTTCTTAGACTATTCAATGCCCATTCTAACTAAGGTCAATCAAAATTCAAGATAAACCTATGGTAAAGATGAGGATCTCAAGTTCATTGGTAGAGGACTCCACTTTTGATGGGAGAAAACCCTAGTATTCAATTTGGTAAGCTCTAGTCGAAGGTGCAGTATGACAGCCACGTAGAAGGAGAAACATGACATGTTGCAAAATTAGAAGGGAAATTCTAACAAAGAGTAGCTACGTGTCTGGAACATTCAAAGCATTTCATGTCTGGGCTAGCTACCTTCTTTACTCTAGTCTAGGATTTCACATTTTTGAGAAAGCATGATTTGTATGGATGGTTTGTTTGTTTCAAATGAAGTATAGTCCAGCCTCCACCAAAATAACAATGATAGTAAGGACTAGTAGAGTAGTCTGTTAGAAGGTTTAGACATTGATAATAGTGTCTAGGTTTTCCCCAATTCTTGAATAGCATTAATAGATAATCATAAGTATAGCAAGGAATAGATTACTTAGAGCTTCTAATGAAGAAGGGTTTTGAATTAAAAAGACAATGATAAGAGTTTTTTTACTGTTCAAAACACAAAGACAATCACAACATAAAATTACAAGTTATAGGGTTACATTGAGTAGGTTTGATTGATTATTGAAGAATATATTGTGTTTCTCTATCAATAAATAGGAGGTCTCAAGAAGCTAAAGACAATGAAAACTAATTGATGGGCAACCTTTTGACTGTCAAGAAGTGATTGCCTCAGATGAAAGTAGTGATAAATGTCACTATCAACAAAAGAACAACCAATAAATGATAAATTTGCAGTGAGATCATAGTGCCTAAATCAGTCTAAAAGCTTATAAGGATCAGAACCAAGCCATATAAGCTTCAAGAACAATTTGAGAGCATCAAAGACATCTACCAGACATTAGAAATTGTCAAATCAATGACACATAGCAGCCTCATTACAGTCTTATGTTGTATTAAATAGAAAAAGCCAAGTCTAAGATAGTGTTAGAAGGTGTATGAGAGTCTTCAACATGGATAACTGATAGGTATAACACTGAGAGCAGCAATATATGAGATTTGATGAATGACAGTGGCCATGATATGGAGATGACAGTGTCAAGTATCACTGTCAAAGCATGAATAGAGGTCCTAATCTTTGTCTTTTCAAGAGAGAACAATAAATATGAAGCACCAAGGTCTACAGTCAGATCAGAGACAACCATCTAGCAGCCCAAAAAGAATCAAAAGGCTGTGAAAGGTCAAAATCACAGTATTTCCATAGCCCATGAAGTTCTAGAAGATGTGCAAGGGCAGTTCATAGTGTAAGGTCATAGGTATTTAGTGTCATAATTATTTTCTTCACCCCCAGATCTTGATGAAAGATAAAAGGATTCCATGACACAAAGTGAAAAGTCTATAGCATTGATAAATAGGTTAGCATTATGTCATATGCATACAAGACATCATGAAGTAGATTTGATAGTAATAAAGTTGTAGCAGTCATCAACTCAAGCATAATGAAGGCACAGACACTGAGCATGCAAAAATATAATTGATAACAGTGGTGAAATGATTAATGTTGTATCACAATTTGATATCAAACTGTCTATGAAGATGGTTGTTTAAAGGTTTAGTGTTGGTTTTAAAGGTGAAAACATTGCATGAGGTCTGCCACCATAAAGGAAATACAAAGCTACAAATAAGATAGTGACCATTCAAAGATAAAACTACAAAGAACTCTCAAAGAAACCACAGTCCAATGAAGAATCAAGAGACAACAGGCCTAAGTGTAGTCTCAGATATTTGAAAATGTCATTATGGATAGTTAAGAAAAATAAATGCATTCATGATATTTGCACTCAACAAAAGAGAAGGGTTTGTATTCATCAAATATTAGTTGAAACACTTGTGAGAGAGAGATCAATATCCATCAAGCCATAAATAAGATAATCACCATTACAAAGCATGATGAGTCAAAAAGGCAATCAAGAATTATCAATTCAAAGGATTAATAGGTGAATCTTCTCTTGTTGATAACCTCTAGTGATGGTGTATAGGATCCTTGTTCCAATCTCAATGTGCCAAAGCTTGATGAGAAGTCATGGATTAGAAGTTACAAATGCCTTAAACGGTTTTCTATTGAGAGAAGCCATATAGTCAAATCAAGACTCAAATCCACAATGGTAAGATACAAACAACGATGATAGTCAAGGAGTCATTCATTGTAGGGTTTTCATAAAATTTTAGAATATGGTATGAGTAGTCCAAAGAACTATGACACTTCACTGAAAGGAGCAGCATATCAGTCCTTATTGGCATCAAATTATACAAATGACAACTAGGATGAAGCTACAGGAGACAATCACTGTCTTAGTTTAAGACCCTAGAACAATATAGCCCTAATGGAGAAAGCGAAAATCAAAACATAGGAGAAGTCCTAGAATCCCACTAAAATCTTATTTGCAGTCGCAGAGTTGCAAGATCAAAAGCATATAATGGTAAAGATGACCTAGGGTTCTCTTTTTATTATTGAGACAATATTATGTGAATATGATAGTTTAGCAGTCCTTGAATGCATGTGAGTAGTCCCAATGAAGAAACAATACCATCAGGGTAATAGAATAATTTTTGAAACCTGTAATCATGTTAGATAAAACCTGCTCACATTGACTTGGAAGAACATAGGGCTCATCCCCAACTCGTTCAAACGACCTTGTATTAACCATTGTAAATCCATTATCATGTTCGATAACAGTTCTATTAGGATCATTTATATTCAGTCGTAGCCTATACCATTTGACGACGAACAAAACTAATTTGAAGGAATTAAAGTCACACTCAAATATATCATCCAAAATGCCATAGTATCGATTTTGAGACACTTGAGGATGTATGTCGTTTCTAGATGAAATATTGGTCACCTCAAAGACTGCAGTTATCCCAGAATCACAAGTTTTCTTCGTGTCATCCAACTGTTTGATGTGAAATTTATGACCATTGCAGCACATAGCCTTGTGGTGTTTGACCTGCAATATGTCTAACATATTAAAATTATTGCATCATGAGTTGATAAACATACGGGTGATTAATAAAATTATACATACCTATTGATCTCTTAAACCATATGCTAAATCAATTTTCCTTTGTGTAACATTGGAATCTTCATTACGATGAGGTTCTTTAACCAATGAAGCGACACCATCCCATGTTAATGTGCGACTAGAATGTTGACATTGTTCAATCCACACTGTCATCCAATCAAGATTGTTTGCAATATACAAATGTAGCGCATCCCACTCCCGACCAACTGTACAAATAATTAATAGACCACTTACAATTGATTTATTTAGAAGATGAAGAATTAATTTACTACAATAACATCTTATAATTACCTCTCACTTTCTTCAATCTACCTTTCCCCATCAAGTGCTCCCCTTCGAATTTATTAATGGGGTTGGGATCCCAAATGCGATCTATGTGGATTTTTGCTGCAAACTTAGGAAGATATTCAGTAATGTACACCATAGTTTGGTATACCATATATCCCTCCACCATAGAACCCTTAGGATGTGCTCTTTGTCAAACCAAAGCCTTCAAAAATTTCAAGTGCCTCTCAACCATCCACATTGACCTAGTGTGTACAGGTCCACACAATTCGATCTCCTCAACTTGGTGTATGAGGTAGTGTTCTTGTGCATTGAAAAAAGTTGAAGGTAGACACTTTTGCATTTCACACATTAGATGAGGGATTTTTCTCTTCCAATATTTTATATCTTCCTCGTGGATTTCTTTAGATGACAACCACCTAATTAAAGAGATTGAAGACGCAAAAATATATAAATGAGACTTTACAAAATAATATACAAATATATTGCATAACAAGTAAAACAAATGGCAAATATAATATCTATACAACAAATTGAACAAACATCACTACTTACCTCATGTATTTTCCAAGATCATATATGACTTGCTTGATATTTTTGTTGAAGTGGTCTGGGAGAGATAGAGGTAGAACGTACTGCAACAATTATAAAATGATCTTTTCATTGTTTTCTAACATAATACAATGAAAAGTACATGCGCAGTATACAAATATATAGTAAATACACAAGAACGCAAATTACCTTAATGAAGGTATGCCAATCATGTGTTTTCATCCTTGGCCCAAATTCACTCTTCTTTGATATGAGATTGTTTATGTTCACAACAAATCTTGTGGGAAATCGAATTTTTCGTATGACTTCTTTTATAGAATTGCTTTGTTGCTCTGTTAATAACCAAGGAAGGGCACTTATATTAATCTGATCTCCATTGCTATTTGATTGAATGACATTTTTCATTGCATGATTGGATTCCATAATGTCACTACAAATTTTGACAATTTTTTCTTTGTCACGCCTTCCATCCAATATTTTCCATAATGTCTCTGTTATATTCTTTCCAATATGCATTGTATCAAACAAATGCACAATTTGTAGCTGCTCGTAGTAAGGCAACCTACTGAATTGTTTGGGATAACTTTTTAGTCCCTTTGGAAGGTGGCCATCCATGCCTTGACGACCTTCAGTACCATCAATTACATCATCAGTAAACAATACACGATAGAAAAATTCAAATTCCAAACATAAACCATTAGATGGAATGACATTACCTTGATGATTAATTATATTATATTCCAACTTCCATAAGTGAGGAGTCATTCTTCGTGGCTTTGATGTAGTCTCTTCTTTCCCATTGAAAAGATGTTTTTCAGTATTCCGGTACTTATGATTTTTGTGAAGGAAGTGCCTATACTCATCAAACACCTGCTTTCCTAAACTTTTTGAATGACGGGATTTCATCTTTGGACCACAAACTGGACATGCAAATTTTCCCTTTGTTTGAAGACCTACAAGATAATGTATAATTCTATTAAATCTGTTAATTTTTATAATTATAATTATCATGCGCAACTTGAACACTATAACGTACCACAAAAATGTGTTAGCCCTAGGGCATCATGTATTGTCCATACAAGCATTGCATGGAATTGAAATTGTCTTTGTCCTATTGGTCTAGAGATGTCATACATGGTCACACCATTCCATAACTCCAGCAACTCATCGATAAGAGGCTCAATATATACATTCATATCTTTAACTTGGTACTTGCCTAGTGGAATGAACAAAAACATTACATAATTATTATGACCATTTTACTGCAATATTTATAATTAAATGTAGATGACTATTAAATGATAAAATACCTGGAACAATCATTGCCAACATTATGTGTTGCCTCTTTATTGACATCTATGGAGGGATATTATTGTTGATAACAAAAATAGGCCACACTGAGTAAACAGATCTCAACTCTCCAAATGGATTGACACCATCCGTTGCCAATGAAACCCTGAGATTACGAGGTTCTTCTTTAAAGTGTGGCCACTTTTCCTCTATGTCCATAAATGCTAAACCATCCGCAGGCATTCGAATAATGTCATCTCGACTTCTATTGCGTGCATGGTAATCCATAAATTGTGCCAAGCTAGTGCACCTGAATAATCGTTGCATACATGGAATAATGGGAATATAATGAAGAACCTTGCGAGGCACCTTTTTTGTTATTTGATCTATTTGATATCTACTAATATGACATTCAGGGCATTTTGTTCCAAATTCATGTTGTTTATGATATATAATATGATCATTGGGACAAACATCTATTGTTTGATACTCCATTCCAATATCTTTCATAATGGCAGATAATTCTCGGTATGAGCGAGGTAGAATATTTGATAGTGGTAAGAAAAACTCACCTATCAATCTACAACAAAAAAAAAAGTTTGAGGTGTTAATATAAAGAATATTAATGGTACATGATTCACCATTTATTAACTGTAATGACATGTATGACACACCTTAACATACGAGAGATTGTTATGTTGGATAAACCATTCATAACCTTCAAGTTCACCAACAACAATACAACAGAGAGAAGAGTTGTTTGGGAGCCTTTTTAAAGGGGCTCATATGCCTTCTCGAGAAGAGGTAAATCATGAACATCAAGGTCATCCTAATCATCATGATCAGTTGTGCCAGTACTAAATGTGTCATGGATCAATGTATTTGTACCATCATCTTCAATTGTGTTTTCTGGTGCATGATCATCATCTTCCATGGGATCATTATCTTCAGCTTCGATATTCATACCTCCATGTTCCTCCACTTCCAAAACCATATTCTCAGGGTTTTGTTGATCTATACCATGTGCTCTAGGGTGCTCCACCTATATAAAATTGATATACATAAATAAACCGTGATCATGATCTCATTATCAAGTGGTTTCTTATGTATATAAATTATTAAAACGATATAATGAACAACTTACCAGTGGATGATAATCGTGTCCCCCTTCAATGTGACCATGCTACCTACAATGTTTCTTAGTTGTTTTGATTAGAAGTCTTCTAGTCTTTAAGCCCTTACAAATTTTGCAGGGACAATAACATTTCTCATCACCTTTTCTTTTCAAGTTAGACCATAATCTAGCAATTGTCTCCTTATTTTGTTCTTCACTGATATTATTTGACATGGTCTTTCTTCACAGGCAAAAAAATCAGGCTATGGAAACTTTAGTGCAAAAGCTTCACAAAAATTGCAAATCGAACCAAAACCATTGAACTTAATAAAGAACGTATTTAATGTAGCTGATTGTGTGAATTTCTGAGCATTGTGTCTGCAAATTCTTACTAAAAGTTTGCATTTTGCAAACTTTCTGAGAGACATTTTTGAGTATTCTAAGCAAAGCATTTATTTAAACATACACTTATTCATCCACATTGCAGGGATAACAATACAAGGCTCACATATTGGTCTAAGAGGATGCCATGGTCTCACAAAGTAACCAATAACCATATGAAATGATGGTCGTCTTGAATCCACACACAACTAGGGAGGATCCATACGATTATGTATGACTTCCCCCTTGTTTGTTTAATGGGATTAGCCAGCTCCAAGACATAGCCGTCAATAATCACTAAGAATGTACAAGTGGATCGTAGCTACCCATACAACAAACACTTACCCCTATCCTCAAATTTTCCCAATGTTTGATTCCTTATATACACTCATCCAAGGTTATCTATGTCGATCTTGGTGAGGAATCACATCACAACAAAGAAGGCAACATTTAAAAATAGCAAGAGTTTCACTAAACTACCAAAGATCATAAATATTGAAAGAAAGAAAAAATAGTAACAATAATAAGTCAAATAAATGTGTTCAATTCCAATAGCAAATCAAACATAGCCACAATAACTACACAATAGAGAAAACTCACAATAGTGGTTAAACTAATTCAAACAAGATAAAATAAAATTGTTGGCCCATGCAACAAAGATGAGAGATCATCAATAATTGAAGGAAACTTCACAATCCTTAAAAGTGCACATTACATAACTATACGACTAGAAATTGTGGCTAAATAGAGTGAAGATTCATCATGACTCCAATAATAGTCCCTCATGTGTGCATTTGTGGCATGAACACAAAAACTCCCACACGGCATGGCCATGTACCTAATGGAGAAGACATGCCTAGGCTACATGCCCAAAAAACATGACTATAATAATAGTCCCTCATGCATGCATTTGTGGCCTGCACACTACAAATCCTAACATATCATGGCAATACACCTCATAGAGAAGACACACCTAGGGCCACATTGCACATAGCAACGTGCCTCACAAAGAAGACATGCATAGGGCACATGCCACATAGCAATGTGTCTTATGGAAAAATGTGCATGCATGTCACACACCAAAGCTATATGTATACATCATTAGGCACATTCATATGTTATCAAACACAACCTATTGTATCTAACATGAGTTCCTCTCTACATGTGTGCAAATCTTCCAACACTAATCGCCACTAAGAAGGAATAATATAAAATGCATCTTCAAATATTTGTGTGTGTGTGTGGAATTGTGTCTTTGAACCCAAATCGCTACCATCAACAACATGTAACCATCACCTACACTATATCAAAACATAAGTATGGTGTGACATCATATCTATTTGCATAATGTCAAAACACATGCAAACATGAAAATCATCATAGCATGACAAAAATCAATCTCCACATGTTGGAACAAAGATATAAATAAGATAATAAGGTAAGAGGAAACCTGTACCAAGAACCACATACCAACTATCGACAATACCATCAAGATAAATGTAGGATAGGATACCACTATGAGCCATCCAATAGTCCATTCTATGAGGAGAACTAGGGGATACTATCTTTGAAAGGTGTGGTCAATAGAGATAATCCCTACTAATGCCACAATATGTCACCATAGCTTCTTGAGTTTTCCATTCTTCTACTTAACACCACATTTATTGAGTTCCTCAACAGCGAGGTTGGTTCTCAATAGGATGCACAAACATGTAAACACACAAGCATGGTTTCATCATACTTGTACAACAATACAAATTCATTTTTCTAGTTAATTACTTAGTGTAAAAATAACTCCATTACATAACATAGGGCAATAATCACCATAAGTTTTCAAATAAAATGCCCAAACATCAATTGGAGTTACCCTTTCTAAGGTACAAACATAATTTATTTATAACTTCAAAATTAAAATAATCACAATACATCCAAATAAGTTCAATAGTGCATGGAAATAGACAACATGATCCATAATTAAACCCATAACTTACCCTAATTGGATATGCTAATAAAATGGTGTCTCAAATAATAGAGATTATGTTGGACCTATAATAGAGATCTGGACTTTGTTTCATCATACACAAGCATGGTTTCATCATACTTGTATCCAAATACACCATCCATAGATAGGTACTCAGTACCACAATCTCATGGGTACCCTTTTAGCTGAATTTACCCTATATTTAGGTGAATCTACCCTTGTATCATTCCTTGATCTAGTATGTCATTCCACCAATCAATAATTTTTCCATATTCTTGGGAGAATACACTATCCCTTAGGTGAATATGCCATATCCTTAAATGAATCCTCCTTGTCATCATCCTAAGTCCTCTTTTTGTTAAGTATTATCCCTTCATCTTTAGGAAAATCCACCTATCATTATGTGAATCTGCTTAGTCTCTGAGGTGAATCTATTTAATCCAATTCACCCACTCTCACAATCACAACCTATTTAATCCTATTCCCCACATTCCCCTCCTCAATAACCTCTGAAAATGGAATCACCAATCTCTACCCTAAACCTCATACTACTAATCTCCCTCATTCCCCTCGCATACACATCCTCTCCTCCCTCCTCGGCCCTCACCCTAACTTTGAGGCGCAGAACCAACTCAATTACCACACACAATCCCGATATCCACCCACCCCTGGTTTCCTCGTCCGGTATCTAGTTTCTATCTATCCCCGGGTAATGGTTTACCCACCTTCCTGTTCATGGATTAGCGGTTCCGGCTTCCATCCATATATGGAATGGCAAGTTTCTTGATTTTGGTTGTACAACTATCAAACTATAGGTAGGGTGGGATAGCAATAGTTCTGGGAAGTAATAGTTGCTTGGACACCTGAACCCGAAGACACAACAACCAATTCCAATCATGGGGTAGCATCAAAGCATAATTGAAGGGGGTTTTAAACACAAAATGGGGTAGCATACACATGGCATGTGAACTGTATGACGAAATACCTCAAAGAGATGTCATTTCATGGAATTTTAAGATCGTAGGATATGCACAAAATGGATTAATTCGAAAAAAAAAACCAGTTGCGAAAAAAAATTAGTTGCCTTCATTGAAAAACAAAGAGTTCTTACCTTGCTTGTGCAGTGATCACTCCGGCGGGGGGGGGGGGGGGGGGGGGCAGGGAGGCAAGACGGCTTCGGTTTGCTTTCAAAATGAAAATGCCTTGTGTTTTTTTTTTTTTTAATAAAATGCTCGAGGTCGTCGGAATTCCGACGAACACGGGCATTTAAAAAAAAAAAATCAAATTTTCACACAATGCTCCTTGTCCGTCGGAAACCTCCATCGAAATTTGATCCCAAATGTATTAGTGACAATGATATTTCTTGAATCTCTGTCATCATCATATTGTTCTATCATATTCTTGACCTTACTTCTATGTCTTGAGGACTGTCTTTGTATTGATATTCTATGTAGTCAATATAGTTATACATACTATATTTTGATAGATTTTCTCTGTGTTTGGATTGTCAAATAGTGCTTGGTTACATTTATAGTTGTAGTGTCATAAAATTGCGACCTTGGCAATTTTTTATAGGATTAGGGTCCTCACACAAGTGAACTCGAATCGTCTAGCCTGATCGGAGACTAGGAGAGTGCTCGGCTTGCGAAAATAGCTTCTTCCTTGGCCTCTGCATCACTTTGTCTGCACTCTGCCCTAGAGAAAGGGGTAGGATAGGGTGCCCCTGTCCCCGCCCTATTTTGGGGCAGGACCTGAGCATGCATTGTGGGTTGTGCAGTGAGTGGGAAAACTCTCCCGATCTCGACCCATGATGAAATTCAAGTCTGTTAGGCCCAATATGGAAAGCTAATATACTGAGAGGGGAGGGGTGAATCAGTACTTTAAAACTCTTCTTGAATAATAACTTTACTATTATGCATAAACATAATACTGCAGTAACATAAAATAAAGTTAAAACAAACAGATAACAATCATACATGATTCACTCCATAACACATATATTTTGGTTACGCAGAAACTCTTGGTTAGAGAGAAAAACTACGGTGGGGATGGCACCCACAACTTCACTATTGCAATAATAAAGAATGCTCGGTTAGAGCTACATTTAGCTATTTCTGATAGCTTACCTTGTTAGGAGTAACAAGATCTATTAGATCTACCTTGCTAAAGGATTTTACAACATTTATTCTGAATGTTGCACCTGGTTAGAGGCTTTACAATTTATAGAGTTGGTTAGAGTCTTTTACCCTATTAGAGGTTTTTCTTTCAACTTCACAATATTACAATAAAATCATTACAAACATCTGCAACTTTACATCTGAAATGTTATAGCAGACTCTATGTCCTTAGAATAAGATTACCTTGCTTATAGCATACCTTGGTAACCCATATAGTAACTCGGTAAACCCATCTATTTACTCTGTTCTTCGACTGTTCTCTGAAAACCTTCTCAGTGACCTCTGTGTCTCTGTAACAGTCTTCCTTTATGCATGCACACTCACACCTTGCTCTTTTTCTCATGTTGTATAAATAGATCTCTTAGAATGGTGATCTAATTCATTGCTTCAATCTTACAAACAAGATTCCTTGAATGAATAACTAAAGAAAATATTTCAATCGTTAGATTGACCTCGCAATCATACACAATCTTCTAGTGCAATTTCCAATGTAATAATGGTTAGATGTGCCTCGATCTTGTAACATGTTTTCATATGAATGTCCAGGTTCAATGTATCTGGTAACACGTTTCACTCGGTGAATATCAACTCGGTGTGTTAACTTTACTGCTCGGTAGCTATAAAAAGATACTCGATAGACAGCTCGGTATATACTACGTTCTATGACTGCTTTCTTATGTAACCGACTAGACTCTGCATACCGACTTCTTTGTTTATACTGACTGCATGATTCGGTAGTGCTAACCGACTAGAATATATAGTATGACTTTGAATATAAAAACTAATGGCAATCTGATAAGTAGTAACAAAGTCCACCAACATGTATTTAAGGGGGAATTCGCTCTCTCATTTGCATAAGTTGGAGAGGTCGAAGTTGGAGCATTCTTTTCCAACATTGAGCATTCTCAAGTCTTCCTTCAAGGCTAGGCGTTGCATTCAAGTCAAGGATTCAACCATTGAAGAGAAGATTGATTCCAACATTCAATTCCACACAAGCATTTCTATCAACATTATTACTACAAACTCCCTTGAGGTGATTTACAATTCAATCTTTCATTTACATCTACTTGCAAGTACTTTCTTTCATTACTTGGCTAATTCCAAAACTAGAATTAATTTCAAATTTGCAAGGCGACTTCGCCTCGACATTTTATTTCCAAATCGAGGTGCACAGGTTCATCCCATATTCCGATCTCAAGTTATAATCGATTCTTTGTCACTTTTGCACTACATAATTCAATCAATTTCCTTTCTAAATCAAACAAGGAAAAGGGGGAGCATCCTAACATTCTCAATTCATTCAAAATTCAATCTACCATCTTTGTGTGGAGATATTGAATCTATTGAATTATCTCATCCCCTTCTTCCTAATGTAATGGTGAAAAGTGCTTGAAGGATAATCAATAGTGAAACTCTCATCTCTCTTTGAGGGAAAGGGTAGTTTTCCTCTTGATCTATCACTCATCATTTTCCCACCATTACATTTTGGTGAACCCGACATCTTGCATGCTTTCCTTTGAACAACATTGCATATTTTTCATTTACAAGTTTCAAATTTCTACAAACTTAGTGGTTAAATCATTAAAAACCTAGTTTTAAAATTAAAATTGAACTTCTGATTTGTAAAAATTGCTTGTGGTTATCATAGATCTGAAAATTGCTTTGTTTGTCAAATTCAATTTCCTCTTTGTCTTGTTCAATTTGCACTTAAAATTTACAAAATTAAGAGGTTACTTGTTAAAACCCTAATTTTGAAAAATCATCTTGAACTTGTGCAAAAATTGGATTTCCATTTAATTTTCGGATTTCTGATTGTTCTCAGATTTGTCTTCATTCCTACAATTCAAATTTTCAATTTCCCCCCTTTTTCCCAAAATTCAAATTTCAAAATTAAGTGTTAGGTCATCAAACCCTAATTTTTAAAATTAATTGGATTTTGTGTGAATTTCAAGTCAATTTCATTTCAATTCAGATTTATAAACATTTTCCAAGGTGTCCCTATCCATTAGGTTTGACCCTTTTGAAAATTGCAATTTAATTCCTCTTTTTCTTCAAAACCCTAATAGGGTCCTATTTTCACATTTAAGCCTTGATTTCGCCCATCTAGAGATTGTAAAATTCGCCCTTTTTTTGGGGTTAGCTTTAAAATCATCATAATATCCATCCCTGCAAATTTCAAAAAAAGTTGGTCGAACCATGTGTGTTCTCGCCACGTTCCTTGGCTTTTTTCCCAAAATTTTGGGAGTTTGTTATGACTGTATTTAAAAGCCTAAATCTGGAAGATTGGCTAATTTTATCAATTTTTGAACAATCTAGAATCGGAAATACCTTCAAAATTCAATATTTCAACTTTCAAGAAAAAATTTAAAATTAAGAGAAAAATAATTGTCTGCCCTGATTTTAAAAATTCTAATTTTAAAACTAATTGGTATTCCCTTGGCCCTAATTTTAAAATTCCAATTTCCTTTCCTTTTTGGAAATTGTGTCATCCTCTTCCCCCAACAAAGTTCAAATTTTGTAATCATTATTTTCTTGAATTTTCCATTACTCAATTTTGTAAGCTTTGTTCTACAATTCAAAATTTAAATTTTCCCTCTAGTGCATGAGTTTTACAACTATTAGTCCTACCTATCCTATCCCCGTTAGATGAAGCATTCGAATAAAGGCTTCCCAAGGTTTCATTACCGAGGAGATGGAGCCTAATTTGGGTGACTTCTTTAATGAGGATCATGCTACTCCTTCCCATCTTAATCATGTGCCTATTCACCTCATTGATGGATTCCATGATGAAGAAGAAGCTTTAACTAGAGTTTCTTTAGATCAACCTTCCACATTGGACAATCAATTTGACAGCTTTCAACAATGGATGTCCCAAGAATACAAAAACAGTGAAGCTCTTCCATTAATTAAAGGTCTTAAGCACATGATTCAAAGTGATAAGAATTTAATAGATATATTGTGTGGCATTGCACATATTTTTGTTTCTAATGTCACGCCTATCAAGAGTTGTGCTGAAACCCTAGGTTACTCACAACCTTCAACACAAGTCAATTCCTCTCTTCCTTTGGCTAATCCTATGACTAGTATTCCTACTTTCACATCCAACATCATGGCTACTTTAACTCAAAATATCATATAAAAACTTGTTCTTTTTGGCTGCCATTGCTCATAAATAACATGAAGTTAGGGCTTCCATTTCTTCAACTTTTAGTTAACTCCTTGTTAACCCATGATTCTGTCTCTCAACACAAGTTACCTTGAGCTTTGGCCAATTTGTCCCTTTGAATTCCCGCCAAGAAAAAAATTTCCCTTCAACACTTAAGCTAAAATGCTATTGACTCTACACAAGGAGGAGCGTATACCCTTTTTTTTAATACAAAAAAGTATGACCAAAGAAAAGGGAAAAATTGTTTCAAAAGCTTATGGAGAAATACTTAATATAACATGTTAACCCTCTTTCGGACCATTAAAAGCTTCTTTTAGATTTCATTGAAGACAAAAATACCTTTATAAAGCTATTTTTGAACTCATTCAAAAATAGGATACAAGTATGATGATAGGATCCACTCGAATTCAAGGCAATTATCATCATACTCATCTAGAGATCACATGAGTACAACAAAAAATTGGTGGAAATGCATAAAGCAACATTTGATCTTGTGAAAGTTTGTTGATATTTTAAATCACCAACATATGAATAGTTGGTTACTTTGACTATTTCATTAAAGTTGAATGTGGAAAGGTGTGATATCTAGATCACATGGGTATTATAGTGTCATTCATAATATTGACATGGAGACAATTGAACATATAGGTTTGCATAAGACTCTTTTGTAGAGGATCCATCATCTAATAAATACAAGATATATGGTATATGTACTAGATTGAATAGGGTATTGTACCTTGTACATACCTAGTGGCTACTCATTCACATGTTAACTTAGGTCCTATGTATTATTTCTAGAAGTCTTAGTTGTCTAGATGAGATCTTATCAATATATTGTCTTTTTAATTTAATTTACTTCTTGTCCTAGGTCATTTAATGTTTGTGTCATGTTAGTAGTTCATACTACATCACATTTTGTCTATATAAACAAGGTCATTATAAATTTGTAACATATCCCAATTTATCATCATTTGGTCATTATCTCATATTTCAATATTCAAGCAAGATCATTTCTTGATACTCTCTTGTGGATGACATCTTTGCTTTTGCAAGTGATTCAAGAGTTTGCAACTCCTATACTATGAACATTACCTCGTGATTTAATGCATTATCATAAAGAGACTTAACCATCCTAATCTGCATTTCTTGAGGACAAGAAATCTTGGGGAGGGAGGACTTTTCATGTCCCTTTTTCAAAAATTAATCGAAAGAAAGACTTCTAGCTACGGGAGAGACATCAAAGATTGGAGATCATGCTTGTGCCTTGATTCATGCCTGAGAATAATAAAAAATTTAGAGTTGGAGTTCTTTCCTGACATATGTCAAGGAGATGTCAGAGTTTGGATTTTGGGCATGTTGCTTGACTCATGTTGAAAGGTTATTGAATGTCAACATTTAAAAAATACAACTCAACTCATTCAAAAACAAGAATATGGAAGATATCAACAACACATCAAGGGTCAGGGGTTCAACTATTGCATGTCCTAGAATAAGTTGAAAGGTAGGATAAATCTTGAACCTCTAACAAGGAAGGTTGTAAGGCCTGAAAAGTTGACCTAGATCGAAATATGCCAAAGGCTCAAGCCAACCTAAACTATAGCATGCATAGTGTTAGTGAATAGATTTGTCCTTCAACAAATACATACTGTAGCGTAGAAATTAGGAATCATCAAAGCATAGAAACATATTCATCATTATTAGCTCAATCACAAACACATAATGCAAATGAACCTAATTCCAAAGCACATTCAATAGAGGCACAAAAACAAAGCATTTAAAAGAAAATGTCATGCAAACCATATAATAATTCGGATGCTTCTTCCATGCGGCTCCATTGTTGTTCTTTCCTCTTCAATGGGTTTGTGGATCTCACCTACAAGTGCTCACACAATTGAAAGCAAAAAGCTCAAGAGTACTAGAAGCGTAAGTTCGGTAGTTTGATAGAAATTCGGGATTCATGAAGGAATTGATTGAAGAAAATTATCCAATTTATAGAAGAATTGGATAAATGACAAGATTGGCATGATGCAATTCAAATGGAAATTGCAAATCAATATGACAAATTATGACAAATTATGCATTTTCTATGCACAATTTGATTGATTGATAATTGATTAATAAATTATGACACATTCCATGTCAAATTGATTGATTATCAATTATGACAATTTCATGACAAATTGAAATGTCATTCCCATAGAATTAGGAGATGAAATAGGAGGGAAAAGAAATTAGAAATTTGAAAAATTAGAAAAATGAAATTGATGACAATTAGGAATTAGAAATTGATGGAAAAATAGGATTTAGGAATTAGTGAATTAATTAATAATTTTTCATTTATTAATCAATTCACAAAGAGGAATAATTAGCCAATTAAATAAAGATTTGATTGTAACAAGAAGACCTAGGATAAATAAATAAATTATTTAATCCTAGAGGAAGAAATGACAAATTAGATTAAATGAATAAATCATAAAACCCTAGAAGATGAATTAGAAATGCGAAAATGACAATTAGGTCTTGATTGAAGATAATTAATGTCATGATTTTGAATTGATAAATGACCAATGCGACAAAATGATTTGATTTGAGAAAATGCGCCAATTGACGAGGAACAATGACAAATTGATCCAAATTGACATAATTGAGACAGACAATGATCGATAACAAATCGGTCACAAAATGACAAGGTCGACAAAATAGATTGCAAGACGATAAAATTGGAAATGACCACGATTGATGACAAATCGATCGCAAAATGACAAGATTGCACATGACAGCGATCGATGACAAATCGATCGTTAAAATGACAAGATTGAAGGATTGATGATACGATTGATAAGATTGATAGAAGGACAAAACCCTAGTTAGGATTGACGATGTCCAAAATGATAAGATTGAATATGCACATTGATGCGACAGGATAAGATTGATCAAAATCATGACTGGATAATGTTGTCAACAAGACCAAATTCGAGGATGAGATGATTGAAGAATGTAGAAGAAGGACTCAATGTTCACAAATGATAAAGACCAAGTGCGTGACATAGGAGAAATGTTAATGCGACGCAAAAACCTAAAATGAGGCAATGCGTAATTGTTAAAGTATGACCTCGCAAGCGTTGACCATTTTTTGGTGCCTACACATACACATACTAACTCCAAATGCCTGGGATAAAGGACAAAGAGCACCAACAGTTGGATAGATTATCATTGAATTGATAATCTTCCTCTGAATCGAGAGGTACAGCTCCCTCTTTACAAGATTTACAATGAATTTTGACCAAATTTTATCATATAATTCACTTTTAACCAAAAAGCAAAGAAAGGCTTTAACATTCACTTGTCAACACAAAATGAACGCCTCACAATGATTATCAGAACGTATAACAAAACATTAAACTTCAAATAACGATTAACCCATATAAAGTGATCAAAATATTTGAACTCTGATTGATACTCGCTCATGCCTCACAGGACAAGGGGAATCAAAATATTCAAATGCTTTCAGCTAATTTCATTCATCAGATTGATTCACAAACTTGATATTAGATAAAAATCAAAGAAAGGAATCCAATACATGAACATATAAATATCCCAATAGAAATCTTTTATATATTCAAACGCACAGGTTTCAAAAGTTGTATCAGACATTTCATTCCATTCAAAGATGGAGTATTTCACTGAAATTAACAAGTAAAACAGTCTGCTATCGTTTACACTTCCCACAATTCCTATAAAAAAAAAACTCTTCTATTGTTTCCAAAATCACAGTTTTAGAACCCCCACTCTTTTCTTTCATTACATATATATAGCTAAGAATATCAGTTATCAATAACTGATTCTTGAAAAGATTATTAATTAATCTTTTCCTTTATCCTCTTCTTCCGACAACTTTTTATTTTTTTTATTTTGCTTCAAATATTTTATCTCGAAAGTTTTGATAGACCTGTACTCAGAGATAAATATCTTTTTAACCCGACCATATTTTTCAAATCGCTCTAGAGACAATTTAGAAAACTAGGTTTTCTAAAACATATTAAAATTTCAGCGCGATCCAACGGTTCAATTGAAAGTTATGCCCCCCGTACCGAGCCTCCATTTTTCCATCTCAAAAAATCTATGGTTCCAAATTACTTTGAAAATTACAAACATTAGCCATGCCAATGTTATTGGATTTTTGAACTTTTTTTTTTTAAAATCTGGAACTCACACACTTTGAACTTGCATCTGATGAATCTTTGAATTTTGAATTTGAACTTTTGAAATCGAACCTTGAACCTTGAACCTGCGTGCTTGAACCTGCGGGCTTGAACCTGCGAGCTTGAACCAAAGAAAGTTCAAAGTTCAAGTTCAAAAGACCAAAAAGTACAATGAACCCGAAATTTGAACCGCTTGAACCTTGAACCTGCGGGATTCAATCAAAAGGTTCAAAAACACAAACTGCACTCATATTATATTTGCTTTATCACTTTGTTTTCATATTTAGCTGTGTGTTGAACCTTGAACCTTTTGAACCTAACAAGGTTCAAGGTTCAAGTTCAATGACAATTGTTCCTTTGGGCTGCCATAGAAAAACCTGCATAACTTTTTACTGAGAGCTCTGTTTGTTATGAAATTTTAACAGTAGAATAAATGGGCCTAGTAGAGCATAACCCGGAAATCATTTTTGCATATGACACATAAAAAGTGAGATTTAATTGTTTGGGCATATGGGTAAGCTAAAAATAAAACAATTAAAATCTCTCAGATGACATGGACTTTGGCCACAAAAACTTCAGCATTAAAATATTAACAATAACTAATTTTAGTTGATTATGAGACTTTAGGAATGAGCAAAAATATGGGAGTAACACATAGTTTGAATTTGGGGCCTTGATGCCTATTTTGGTCTTGGTTTTAGGGATAGGAATTTTATCAATAGCTACCACCAGGTCATGATCTATTCTTATTCCTTCCTTAGATACTATACACCCCAGAAGATTACCTTTTGTAACTGCAAATCGACACTTTTTAGGATTGAGAGATATTACATATTCAAGTGCTCCGAGTAATGTTCTTTCAAGGTGCAAGAAGTGATATTCTTCCTTCTTTGAATATGCAATTAGATTATCTTGGTAAACCACCATGATAGCATTAATCAATTCTACAAATGCCACATCGATGGCTTGCTAAAAAGTAGCCCTTGCATTTGTTAACCCAAAAGGCATTCTGACGTAGACATATGTGCTCCATGGAGTTGTGAAGGCAGTTTAATATTATTCAGATTCCTTGAATTTAACCTGATTATAGCCTAAAAAACCATCCATCATGGATAGAAGCTCACACCTTGTGACTTGTTGTAGCAGTACATCCATATTTGGCAATGGGTAATTATCTTTGAGAGATGAATCATTTAGATTTTAGAAGTCCACACAAATTCTTATATCTCCGTTTTTCTTTCTCACTGGCACCAAGTTTGAGACCCAAGTACAGTGTCTAATAGGCTTGATTATTCCCCCATCCCTCAATTTCATGAGTTCTTCTTACATCTTGGGTGCCAAAGTTGGATTTATGGGCCTCTGCTCTTGTTTGAAAGGTTTAGCACCAGATTTTAGTAGGATCTCATGCTAAAAGAAGTCCTCCCTATAATCTTCCAGATCTTCGTAGGACCATGCAAACACATGTCTATATTTTCTTAACAAAGCTATCAACATATTTATAACCTTGGGAGTTATCTTTTTCCCAATGTACACCTTCTTTGGAGAATGCTCTATCCCCAAATTTATTTCTTCCAAGTCGTCATTCTTCATTGACGTGGTTTTAACTAGAGCATCATTTCCATAAAAGACTCTCTCTAAGGCCACCAGTCCTCTTGGGATTTTATTTATTTTTAATTGTACTACTTCTTTACCAAAAACCATTTCCTTTCCCTCAATGTTTTCAATAAAAGCATTAAAGTCTATCTTCTGAGATTCATACTTATCAATGCATTGCAAAAATTTGACCAAATCACCATCATCCTTAAACACCTGCCAGCTATAAATATTATCTGGGTTGGATGGTCTGGTCTTTATTTCAACCTCTGAAATATTAGCCATGGTAATATCATCATGTCTTAATGCTACATTGGCAAGAAAATATGTTGTCATGTTCTTGGATCTATCTACCCAATCAATGGAGAAAGTATCCAACATTTCTAGACAGTCCCAAACTGCATCCTTATATTACTTGAGCCTCTTATTCTTTGATGAGTATTTCGACCTTATTTGTTGTAAAACAATCAATTTAGAATCTCCAAACACACTTAGCATCTTTATTCCATGTTTGATGGCCAATTTTAATCCAATCAAAAGAGCTTCATATTCGACAACATTATTTGTACACTCAAAAGATAGAAAAAAAGAATATCTAAATGTTTTCCCTTCAGGAGAAATAAAGATCACCCATGGTCCATTTCCCTCTTTGTTGCATTCCCCATCAAAGTGATAGTTATGATACTTAATGTTAAGTACAGATGCCAAACTAATAAGATGAGAGGGGGGGGTGCACCATACAAACTTAATCTTCCATAAAAACATCAGATTCAACCTCGGTAACCTATACATCAGTAATATAACCAAAACTGCTAAACATGCAAACACAAAAGCATATAAACATCATAACACTCATAACACTCATAACACCAGATTTAACGTGGAAACCCAAATAGGGAAAAACCACTGTCGGATTTCGGACCCACTAAGAAATATACTCTTCTAGAGTATGCTTGGTTAAAAGCAAATCCTGTTAAAGATTACAAACACATTGCTAGATGTGACCCGATTAAGGGATTTCCCTCAGATCTGTTAGGATCTTCATCTTTTTAGAAGTGACCTTGTTAAAGGATTTCAAACACTCAATCAAAATGTCACCTTGCTAGAGGGTTTTACAAATAAGACTGTTAAGTCCACTCGGTTAAGAGATTTTCTGTCACTTTACAAAATAATAGTAATAAAAATCTATCTGCAACTTCACATCTAAAATGCTAAAGCAGATTCTTATTTGCTCAATACAATATAGACATAGAACTAGTCTTGTCCATCTGCTGGGCTCTATACTATGTTATTCAAAACAGGTCTTCAAGCTTTTATGCTTGGTAATCACTATGTAGCATCCTTGTGCATACACTTGCCCGCATGCATTGTTTATCAACAACTCCTTATTTATAAACAATAGCTAACCGCTTAATCTCCTTGATCACATTTCCCATGATCAATTATAGCCATCAGATCTTCAAACTTTGACCAAGTTCAATGTATCCTTCGATTTGAAAACATTTTACCCCACCTAGGAATTTGCATACATTTCTTGGAACTTGTGCTAGGGTATTGCAGTTCAATCTGAGCTATAGATCTTCCTGCCGATTTTCCTTTGCCATAGATTCTTTAACAAAATTTATTCACGACATACCAATCATTTAATCATAGCCAACTCATCAACTTCCTTCATTAAATAATGCTTTTATTCATTCAATGTATTCTATTATTACTCGGTTGCAACTCGGTAAATACTAAACTTCACTCGATAGACATTTCGCCTTCATTAACCAATAGCGATAACCTTAGGGTTTACCGACTGGGTTCCTTAAGGTTTGTCGACTAGGTTCTTTGCTCGGTAACATAGTATAGTATTAACCTTACAATCAATAACATATGTATGATATCAAAACAATCTAAACATCATGATCTCATCATTGTCTAACTCGGTAATAGTTGCCCATTGAACAACTTATTCCTCCCCTTATTCATCATATTCTTTCTGTGTCTTTTACCGACATCTTTATACTTATCAAATCATACTTCTCAAGATATGGCAACATCATACTGAATTAGAAAATCAATTTCTTGACATCAATGACAAAATAATAATATTAAGACAATAAACATCCTTAATCAGTTATATCCATAATCATCAACAACCTTCTCAATATCCTTATTGAAATGCCAACAATCTCTCCTTGTCTGTTATAATGCCAAATTCCAACACAAAGAACATTTGCCAAATATCCTTAGGGTATTTCTGAGTGTGAGTTGTAATTGGATCATTATTTTGCAATTTTGGTTTTGTAACCTACACGGTGAAATCACCCATTCATGTGTCACATAAATTCACCATAGATTCAACATTTGGATATTCAATAATATGAGGTGACCTTGGTTCTCTTTCAATTTATATTTCTTTTCCATTCATTGACATTGTGGAATATGATAGGTCCAGCTTAATACTTCTTCTTGCTAGTCTCGTCCATTGTCTTGAAAGCATCATTCCTTTGTTTGGGAGTACATCTATGACTGTGATGTCTATCTTGTAAGTGGCTTCTGAACACAATGCTATTTTTACTTCCACATCTTTTATGACTCCTACTATAGGAATAGACCAATTATCCATATCATACCACTTGCCATAGTGATAATCAACATCCAATCCAAGCTCCTTCATCACCTCCAAAGGCATCACATTTATAGCTCCACCTGAATCAATCATACAATTCCTCATTAATTTGTTATTTATCAGTAATGTCAGGTAGAATAGATCAACTTGGGATGGATCATTAGGAAGAGTAGTCCCTAAGTATATTACAGATGCTTGTTTATTCTTCTCTTTTGAATCCATTGATTTATTTCCCTTTTCAAGTTTATCTCCACTTAGGCTAGAAGGAACCTCGTAAATTAATGTCAAAGCATTGTCTTTGTATTTTGGGATCCTCATCATTTCAAGCAAGCGTATTGATATCTTCATTTGGGATAATGCATTCACAATATCGAATGAGGGTGCAAGTGGTGCTGATTTAGGGACTTCTATCTATGGAATATCCTTCTTCTGGGGTTCCTGGTTCTTTAATGTGTTTGGATTTTGTTTAGTAATTGCTACTTTTGGTGCCCCTTTGTTTTTTAACTCCTTTCCATCAACACTTTTTGGATTCTTCTCTCTTATGAACATACTTGCAAGCCTATCTTGATCTTGATTGATAATTCTACTCCTTAGTTTATAATTGCTTTTAGCTTGCTCCACAACAATAACAATGAGGGATTTAATCTCTTCTTTTAGAAGGTCTTCTCCGTGAGACCGTATTAGTGCTTTCCCAAGTCCTCGTGTCAACATTGTCATCATAATTTGAAAATACTTCTTGTTGAAGAAGTTGTTTATTTTATTTATGATGGGCAACATCATATTCATATCCTCCATCACCAAATGAGTCATATTCTCTCATATCAAACAACATGTTTATGGTTTGGTTGTCATCATACTCTTCTTGCTCAATATATCCCATTTCATCATCTTGCAAGTTTTAAGACACAACGCATTGTAGTGGGGAATGTGGCAAGTTACATACCATACATCAAGGAGTACCTTCCACAAAGTGATTACCTTGGTTCTTCAAAGGATCGGGGGTTTCTTTCTTTTTATCAATGGGTTTTCCATCTTTCCATTTGGTTTTATATGGCATATTGTGTAACCTTGGCCTATCGTTCATTTGAAACTATGGTTTATCGTTCTTGGTGACTTTTTTTGTTAGGTATTTTAAAGCATTAATAACCTTATCCATTTATCTTCCTCTTTAATTTGCTTATTTTGTGCTTTCAGATTGTAAAGGCTAGTATCATCCCTTCTATTTGTTTTACCAGAAGCTTTTCTATTACTTTCAATTATAATTGCAGCAAGCCTCTACCAGATTAGGGAGATTCCTTGTTCTTATTTCATATCCTGTTCTGGAATCGAAAGCATCAATGTA
The DNA here is from genome assembly GCF_030272615.1 of Cryptomeria japonica. Lineage (NCBI taxonomy): Eukaryota > Viridiplantae > Streptophyta > Pinopsida > Cupressales > Cupressaceae > Cryptomeria > Cryptomeria japonica. The sequence goes on along the minus strand of NC_081412.1, from coordinate 612,623 downwards.
GAATGATTGACTCATTGAATCATTAGGCTTCAAATGAGGGGGTAATTTATTTAGTAATTTTGTAAATCTCATATTGAAACTAGATACTGATTCATTATAACCTTTTTAGATGTTTGTTATTCCATGTCGAGAAAACTTTGGATCTACATGACTCCCATATTGTTCAATAAAAAGCATTTTGAATTCATCCCAGCTATGAATTGATGAGTTAGGAAGGATCTTATACCAATCTCTGGTATCTTCAATGAGGGATTGCATGAACAGTCTCATAAATACATCCTCATCTTGCACATAAAAGTAATCCAAAGTATTCTGAAAAACTCCTCATGTGATCCTCCCCGAATGCTTCTCCACTTCTTGAAAATTTTGGTATTGCTTTTCTTAGTTCATCACTGATGAAGTTTGGGTACCCGAGTATTCCTGTGAAATCCATTTGTTTGTATCTATCTACATTCATAGGACCCCTAGAAAACATGTTTTGTTGGTGTTGATATTGATTCGTATACTAGTATTGATACTGAGCTTGGCAATTCTGTATCTATGGACCTTGTTGAACTTGATGATACTGTTGGTTAGCATAGTCTGGTATTCCATGTTGGTGTTGTAAGAGATTGTACATGTTTTGATTCAAGCTTGTATAATTGTATGGAGGAATTTGATATCCATAAGGATTGTAGCCATAATTAAAATGACCCATACTTCTTTCGGCTATAGCAGTTCTAGGTGGAATAGAAGTACTAGCAAAAATTTGTGGGGAACTCATTTGTATACTTCCCACCATTGTAGTTGTATGAGTACTAAAAGATGGAGGATTGGTGGTGGAGGCACTTGCCTGAGATGAAGGGTGAGTAGTCATGGTGGTCTGCAGACTGGGAATAATATTAATCATAGGCATGCTTTGTTGAATATGAGTTGACATATGAGCGCTAGTGACTGGAGGTGGATACAATGAAGCTTTGTTCAGAGGTGGTAAAACATTTTTTGTCAAGTCCAACGTTTGTAGAGAGAGAAGATTTCTTTGTGCCCTTAATTTTAAACATTCCATTTTTTCTTTTATTTCATTTATATGATCTTGTAACTCCTGTGTAGTATCCTCACCTTGTACCCTTGGTGGGCTAATGTTGTGCATCTGGGTAAAACTCATCCTCTAAACATTAGGTGATGAAGAAAAACCATGGGGGTACTAGGAGTTTGATGTTCACTCCTCGAGCTAGATGGGTGGCTTGATGCTCCTCCTTGAAATTGATTATATGTCGCTACCACCCTAGCTAGTACCTATTCCTCCTCATATTGTCTTTGTAGTTCTCTCTGCTGCTTTAAGGTATTCAAATGTCATTCTCGTATTATTATTGACTTCTGAATTATAATGCTAGTTTATTTTCTCATTCAAGGGCCTACTTATGGGTGAGGTGATATGGTTACTTGTTGATACAGGGTCTGATGAATCCTTATTTAAACTTTTGTTTCTTTGATTCTTGTTCTTTGCCTTTTGCTTAATGTTGACAAGGTATATAGGGTGTCCTTGTTTTAACGATCTCCTCCCATACATATAAGATTGATTATTAGACCTTGTATTAGTGTTTATAGATTTTGAGTCGCCACCGTCTCAGGGAATTAAATCTTTATGTTCTGAGTTCTTCCTTCAACATAATTTGTAATAATAGCTTTGAATATCCCAACTCTTTCTTCCCAACAAAATTATAAACTGTTTGTTAGGCCCAATATGGAAAGCTAATGTACCGAGAGGGGAGGGGTGAATCAATACTTCAAAACTTTTCTTCAACAATAACTTTACTGTTATGCATAAACTGAATAGTGCAGTAACATAATATAAAGCTAAAACAAATAGATAACAACCATACATGATTCACTCCATAACACATATATTTTGGTTACGCAGAAACTCTTGGTTAGAGAGAAAAACTGCGGTGGGGATGGCACCCACAACTTCACTACTGCAATAATAAAGGTTGCTCGGTTAGAGCTACATGTTTAGCTATTTCTGATAGCTTACCCTATTAGGAGTATCAAGATCTGTTAGATCTACCTTGCTAAAGGATTTTACAACACTTAATCTAAATGTTGCACCTGGTTAGAGGCTTTACAATTTATAGACTTGATTAGAGTCTTTTACCCTTTTAAAGTTTTCTCTTACAACTTCAAAATATTACAATAAAATCTTTACAAATATCTGCAACTTTACATCTGAAATGTTATAGCAGATTCTATGTGCTCAGAATAAGATTACCTTGCTTATAGCATACCTCGGTAACCCATATAGTAACTCGGTAAACCCTTCTGTTTACTCTATTCTTTGACTGTTCTCTGGAATCCTTCTCGGTGACCTATGTGTCTCTATAACAGTCATAACACTTAGTACTGTTCTCTGGAATCCTTCTCGGTGACCTCTGTGTCTCTGTAACAGTCATAACACTTAGTACTTTCACATGTCTTGCTTCATATATTTCTCGATCTTCCTTTCTGTCATGCTACATGTATATATCTATTCCTAATCCATGTTGTATAAACAGATCTCTTATGACACTGATCCATTCATTTCTTCTATCTTACAAATATGTTTTATTGAATGAATAACCATGCAAAATATTTCATTGGTTAGATGGCCTCAAAATTATACACAATCTTTAAGTGCACTTACCAATGTGATAACGGTTAGATGTTCCTTGATCTTGTAACACGTTTCCATATGTATGTCCAGGTTCAATGAATCTGGTAACACGTTTCACTCGGTGTGTCATCTTTGCTACTCGGTAGACATGGAATGATACTTGATAGACAGCTCGGTGTATACTACGCTCTGAGACTACTTTCTTCTATAACCGACTGGACTGTGCATACCAACTGAATATTCTGATGGAGATAACCGACTAGAGTATATAGAATAACTTTGAACATAAAACTAATCTCAACTTGATAAGTAGTAACAATCTCCCCTTTTGACATTAGTTGAGATGTTTGACAAAAACTACTTTCAAAGTTATAACTCAATAATCTATATATTTGCAAAATTTGACTATACTGACAGTATATGCAATAGTCAATGAAATAATATGTCTAGATATACTCCCCTTATCAATATACTGTACAAAACTTCTGATCAATGTTTTGTGTGCTGCACTTGTTCTTTGCTTACTGTTTTGTTCACTACTCGGTTCACTGCTCTTGGGTACTCTGCTTACTCTGCTCGGTATACTCCCCCTGTATACTACACTCCTTTTGCTTGATACTATACTTTGATGCTTTGAATACTATATCACTCCCCCTTTTTTGACAAACATAAAAATTTAGTTACCATTCGATGGTGGCAACTGGTCAAAAATGGTTTTGTACTTTGTCTGTGCTTCGATGAGAGCGACAAAGAGGGCATCCTTTACACTATCCATTAAACAATTTGGTGCTTGAATATCAGCCAATAATGATATTAAGCCATCTAAAGTGCTTCCCTCTTGTGTAGTAGACAAGTATGTGGCTCGGTTGATTTGTTCTTGGACGGATGAAAGATGAGGAAGGAATAATGTCTGAAGTGTCATTATGTCCATCCAGATCTTGTGTTCTTCATTTCTTTGGTCCAATTGTTGAGCCATGAGCTGTTGTAACTTTGTATAGAAATTCTGAACTGAATTGGGCTCTGTGGTCAACTTACTTGAGAGATCGGTGATCTCTTTCTCAATTGCTTCTGTTTTATTTTTTATGTCTTTAATGAATAAAGAAAATGTACAGAGTTTCTGAAATAAATAATAAATGTGCTTGAGTTGAGGGGTCAACTCAGCAATAAATTTGACAAGTGTAACTTTGCCAATAACTATAGCCTTTTGTACCTCTTCTATCATTTTTGCGGTGAGCTCTTTATCTTTTAGCTTGCTCAAGTATTCGGATGCATCTACTCTAGATGTCTCTATCTTGGTTAGGAGTTCATCCCGTTGAATGTGGATGGTTGCATCTTTGGTTATTGTAGCTTCAAGTAGCATATCTGTTAAGAGTGCTTTCACCTTCTGAAGTACTTTATTTTTCTTTTGAATGGTCATTTGCTTCTCTTGTTCGGCCTTTGCTTTGCATAGTTCACCGAAATCAATGAGTGCTTGCCCTTTAAGTTGGATATATCAACATTGGGCAACACTATTGGTTTTGACAAATCTACTTTGAAACTATGCTTTTTCATCTTCTTTTCTTTACCTTTTATCGATTGAACTAAGACAAGGGCTTGTGAGGCTTGATGACCCTCGGTAGGTTGCTCGGTAGAGGCAACACTTTGGTCAGTTTCTTTAGCCTCTGTAGTGTTCTTTGGTGTCTCAGTACTTGGTGTCTCAGTTGCAACATTTTCAGTGCTAGAACGATCCTGAGACATTTGTTCTTGAGTACTACCTTCTCCTGCTATAGATTTGTGACCTTCGATGCCTTTATCCGTATCCTGAGGGGTTTCGGTTGAGACAAGTTGATTTACATGTGGATAAGGCTAAACTTGTTCCAAGACTGATTCACTAGATACAAGTTTTGCATATGCATTGCCTTCTATCATTTCCTGTTCCGGTGCCTCTGTATCCATGATATCTTCATCTATTTGAATGGTGTCAGTAGGGTCTTGCTCGGTAACATCGGGATCTTGCTCGATGACATCAACTATTTCCACTTCAACTTGCTCACTGGCATCCTTGTTTCTAAAGATTTCCTGCCATTTTTCTTTTGTCTCATTTTCCACTTCAATATACAACCCATTCATCAGTTTCAAGGCCTTTTGTTTGACAAGGAACTTTGTGTGGTAGGTTGTCAAATGTTCTTTTATTTCAGCTACTGACATGTCAGGAAAGAGATGTACCAAACTTCTTTCTCTGATTTGTTTCTCCGAGTCCAAGGCATATTGCCACCTATTATCAATATGTGCATATAATTCTTTTGGGAGAGAATTAGAGACTTCTAATGGGACCAATCAAAATTTTAGAAGTGTGCAGATGACAACTTCTTCAATTTGTCTCTTTTCATCTTCATTTCTGGTCTCATACTTAACATATCTGAATCCTCCAAATCCACCATATTCTTTTAGATTAGTACAAAAAATTTCAACACTATGTACATTTACCTTCTTGCTCTTGACAATCTGAAATTTGCTTGCATCCTCAAATTCTGTGTCACTGGATTCTTTTGCCAAAATAAGTCTCCGAGTAGATTTCTTGTAAGTTTTTGTTACCTTGGGAACAGTAACACTCTTTGTTTTCTTACTCGGTGAAGCTGCAGAAGCTCTAGTGTTAGGTCGCTTTGTTGGAGGAGTCAGTGAGGCCTTTGATGTGTCCTGTTTCTTTCTTTTCAACACTTTTCCCTTAGGCAATTCGGTGCTCAGTGTTATAGCTGCCTCTTGGGCTTCAGATTCCTCTTCGGTAATGGCTATAGTGCCTTTGACAGGTGTGGAGGAAGAATCTTCTTTGAATTTCTCCGATAATGCCTTTATCATCTTTGTTGCCTTTCTTGTAGCTTTGGGTACTACAATGCTCATCTTTACTTTTTCCTTTACTTCTTCATAGGTTCCATACCTCAGCTCGGTAGCATGCCTTGGCAATGTAAGAAATGCATCAATTTGTTGTTGTGTGATGTCAAAATCAATCTCGTATCCCATAGGTGAGAAAGATTGAGTTCTTGGTTCCACGGCGTTCACATAACAGTAATCAGTGTCTACTTCAAAACATATGGCATCTTTGTATTTCTCCACTAGCTTGGGTGGAATCTAGTACCTGTTATGCATTTTCTCTTGAAATTTACTGAAGTAATCATCCATAATATCATTAAAATTATCACCTATCTTCTTAATGAAGTCATTGATCTGATGGGTGATTGGTCGGTGTAGTTCCCAAACAACTTTACTGACTGATGGAAATAATTTTTCAAAATAGAAAAACATGCATACAAGTAGTGATCCAAACTTTAGTGTATTAGCCGAGTTGTTCTTCTTCGACTTCCTGATGGTGTTCAAATTCTCAAACAGGTTTTTCAGCAACACCTCACAAAGATCAATTTTCATTCCCTTTTTCACAATTTTGTATGCTAGGTCTACTGCTACACAGGGTACACTATTTTCCCTTGCCGATTGGAAGAAACAGTAGCCTATTACTCTAATGGCAAATTTTAGTTCTTCATCAATGACATTGTTTAGTTTCAATCCTCTGCAATCTGATTCCACTCCGGTTAAACTGATCAATTCCTTCTATGATATCATTTTTTGAGTTCGGGCATGATCATAAATAGGGAAACCGGTAATCAGATGAATGATTTCCTTGGTAATCTTGAATGGTTGCTCTTCTAGCCACATGAAATCATTGTGAACTCTGCTCAGAACAAACTTGACCCACTGGGGTTTGAACACACGGGGATAGGTTAGGGCTTTAGTTAATCCATTGATCTTAATGTGCTCATATTTTCTATTCAATTTACCATCAGTGCACAATTCATCATATGTTTCTTTGATTTCAATGTGACCGAGTTCTTCAACATGACATTTGGTGAAGAATCTCACATCCTCGACTAATAACACTCTATCCAGGATGAGTAAGAATGTGGTTTTGTCATCCAGTTCAAATGCAACTTTGGGAGTTAACGAGTATTTTAGTGAGGGCTTTTCTACATTCTTAACAACGATGGGATCTTGGATCTTAGGTGCCATTTGTAGATTTCTAATAAAAGCTAACAAAAGATCCTTAGGGTTTGAGGATTTTCAAACGGAAGACGCTTCACACTTAGCAGATAATAATAACTTGATAAGATTAGTAAACCAGCTTAACAATGCATTGAGATTGATGTAAATACCTTGAATTTTACTTTGTAGGAGGTTTGATCACCTTAGATTCGCTTTTCTCTTCTCTCTTGAAAACTTGGTAAGTGAAAATGACCGCGTAAATGCTTTAAGTACACAATATACCTTATCGGGCTCCGTGCAGGTTAGGTCAAAAACATTAAATGCACTCGGTTCCACTAAAATTTCTTTCTCCTTTTTTTTGCTTTAACCGAGTAACCAAACTTCCTTCATTTACCGGCTTGACAGGTTTCCTGTATAGTGCTCCAAAAAACTTTGATAGAATTTCAAACTTACTACTACATCTTAACTATGCAGATTTTGACTTAAGTACATAATAAAAATAGGAACTGTTAAGATTTAACCTTGAGAGAATGCAGTCCCTTCATACCTTTACCAATTAATTTGGAATAGGTGCACCTAACTCGATAGGTAAGATGCTTTCTTCATTTGACACAATTTCCTTCTTTTTCCAAATCATTTGTAATTTGTCTTTTATTTCCTCAGTGTCTTTTCTAGGTTGATCTCTACAATCTCCAGCCAAGTGTCCAACTTTGTGACAATGAAAACATGCCATACCAATATTTCTCCATGATCTTTGGTTGTTCATCCTAAGCCTTATAAAGCAGTTGGCACTTATATGTCCATATCTTCCACAACATTCACACCATATCCTTGTATTGTAATCCCATGGTATTACAGAATATTGTCGGTAAGGATCTGTGTGAGCTTGGTAACCTCTAGCATTTGCTCGGTGTGTAGACCACATATAGTTCTTTTCCTTAAGCCAACACTTCTCGATACTATATCCAAATCTATTGTAGTTTTTACAAAACCCTTTGAATTTTGCCTTCTGATAATTGTTAAGAGACTTTGTCCTACATTGATTAGATGTGTGACCATATTTATTGCAATTGTAACAATAACCATTGGACTTAGTGACATTCGGTTGCTTACCTTTTCTGATTTGGCACATGTTGGCAGTGTGACTTTGATTTCCACAATAGTTGCAAATAGGCTTCTTTCTTTTGATGTTCTTCCTGTTTCCAGCTTGCTTTGATGATTCTCCTCTCTCGATAGTATGGATTCCCTTCTCGGTAGAGTCTTTTCCTTTGTAACCGAGTCTTGCATCTTTGTTGGTTCTTCTTGTATTCAGTTGCTCATCCAACATATTTGATGCTTCATAACTCTTCTTCAGTGTTTCTTTGGATTTTATCTCTGTTTCAAGTTCATTGGTCAACCTTGATACTTCAAGTTCCAATGCTTGATTCTCACCATCTTTCAGATTTGCTTCATGATGTGCATAACCTAGTTGATCTGACAAGTTTTGTTGAATTCCATTCATCCTTGTGTTTTCATCATTCTTATCAAATACTAAGGCTTCAAGTTGTTGTTTCTCTCTTTCTAGATCTCTTACTTTATCCTCGATTGTCCTCAATGCATCAAGATTTTCAGTCATCTGTGTGCTGCAATGTTCATGTTCTCTTTTCATTTCTTTTAGTTGATCAACCAGTGCTTTGTTATTTTCTTTCAATACTCCAATCATTTCTTCAGTCTCTTCAGACATACTATTCTCAGATGATGTATCAATTTGTTCCACTAACTCATGAGAGTCCTGCAAATCATCAGATAATCTTCTTCTCACTTTCAGAGATTTTTGCATTTGCCTTTGCATGTCTGCAATCACTTGATTAGCATGGTCTAGCTCTTCTTGCAGATACACAGTCCTTCGAGATTGTTTATAGCCTTCCATTGATAAGATCTTTCTCTTTAGGTAGTTAAACCCTTTTCGAAGATTGAAGCTCTGATACCAATTGTTAGGCCCAATATGGAAAGCTAATGTACTGAGAGGGGAGGGGTGAATCAGTACTTCAAAACTTTTCTTCAACAATAACTTTACCGTTATGCATAAACCGAATAGTGCAGTAACATAATATAAAGCTAAAACAATTAGATAACAATCATACATGATTCACTCCATAACACATTTATTTTGGTTACGTAGAAACTCTTGGTTAGAGAGAAAAACTACGGTGGGGATGGCACCCACAACATCACTACTGCAATAATAAAGGTTGCTCGGTTAGAGCTACACGTTTAGCTATTTCTGATAGCTTACCCTGTTAGGAGTATCAAGATCTGTTAGATCTACCTTGCTAAAGGATTTTACAACACTTAATCTAAATGTTGCACCTGGTTAGAGGCTTTACAATTTATAGAATTGATTAGAGTCTTTTACCCTGTTAAAGGTTTCTCTTACAACTTCAAAATATTACAATAAAATCTTTACAAATATTTGCAACTTTACATCTGAAATGCTATAGCAGATTCTATGTGCTCAGAATAAGATTACCTTGCTTATAACATACCTCAATAACCCATATAGTAACTCGGTAAACCCTTCTGTTTACTCTGTTCTTTGACTGTTTTCTGGAATCCTTCTTGGTGACCTCTGTGTCTCTGTAATAGTCATAACACTTAGTGCTTTCACATGTCTTGCTTCATATATTTCTCTATCTTCCTTTCTGTCATGCTACATGTATATATATGTTCTTAATCCATGTTGTATAAATAGATCTCTTATGACGGTGATCCATTCATTGCTTTGATCTTACAAATATGTTTTATCGAATGAATAACCATGCAAAATATTTCATTGGTTAAATGACCTCAAAATCATACACAATCTTTAAGTGCAATTACCAATGTGATAACGGTTAGACGTTCCTTGATCTTGTAACACGTTTCCACATGTATGTCCAAGTTCAATGAATCCGGTAACACGTTTCACTCGGTGTATATCAACACGGTGTGTCATCTTTGCTGCTTGGTAGACATGGAATGATACTCGGTAGACAGCTCGGTGTATACTACACTCTGAGACTACTTTCTTCTATAACCGACTGGACTGTGCATACCAACTGAATATTCTGATAGAGATAACCGACTAGAGTATATAGAATAACTTTGAACATAAAACTAATGGCAACTTGATAAGTAGTAACACTGTCCACAGCGAAGTCACCAGCTTTTGGAGCTCAAAATTGTAGGTTGCTAAACTCTAAGAGGATGCCAAACTTTATGATCAACTTAGGCAATCAATTTTGGCCAACTAACGGAATGATCAATATGATTCTGATTCCCTACTCTTTTGGTTCTGCCACACCAAGGTGGGTATACCTTTCCAAATATTCTTGACAAGTGATTCTTAGGGAGAATATGATTATAATTTTATCTTTTGATCAATCTCAAACTAGCATAAATTTTTTATATGATATGATTGTTTACTACTTCCTTTATCTATATAACTGAAAATAAAATAACTTATTTGAATTATGAATATTATGTCTAACTAGCGCCTTCTTCACTTATTGGGTTCAAAGTCTAATGAGTTCCTTTCTTTACTTTCTTCTTTTTAGGCAATTTTTACTTTCAAAATAGATGTGATACTGTCAATTGTTTATCTCCTTATGCTTGATGACTAGATTTTATTATGACAACTATCATGCATGCATTTTAATCTTTCCTTGAAAGAAGAAAACATGATAACCATCCAAGAACAAAAACTTTCTTTGATCAATCCACACTATCCTTGATATAGCATACTGAAATAATAAAGGTAATCACTGTGCATAGGAAATTTCCAAACAACCTTCGATTACTTTAGTTTTAAAAACAAGTTGAATTTGAAAGAGAATCAGAATATCTTTCACACAATAGAGAAAAAGATTCCACTCCTTGTATTGCTTGCTTATAATAAAAGTCTTACATTACTTTTTATGAAATAGATGATCTCCCTTTTATAAGGAAATATCATACATACTTGAAGCAACATGTCTTTTAATGAAAGGACATAACTCAATTACAGAGCTTAATTAACATAAATAAGTCTTTACTTCTCTAAAAGAAACAAATTAACATTTCCTAAGTGATCTATGAAGTCATGCCTTTTATATGTATCAATATTCAAGATACAGTGTCTCATGACATATTCCTTGTGGTACCATTCATACACGATCTTATGTGAATGGTCCGCCATATGTACTGCATCAATGATCGTCTGATGGGTTCTAGGCAATTCTTTAGCCTTCAATTTTGTTCACTGATCAACTGGAACAAATGAGCCACCATCCCCATTCAATATAGCAGCGAAGACCTCTGCATCTCCTTTGTCCATTTGTTCCATATCTTGAATGAGTTCTTCATTGTACTCATGATGTTTACCAAGCAACTTCTTGATCCTCTTTGAAGAAGTTGAATCTTCTAGTACAAGTGTCTTCATTTTCTCCCTCATTCAAACACTTGGCCTATTGTTTTCTCTAAGGACCTTGAAGGTGCCTATGTATATATTCCAGTATTCATTAGTATAATAGATCACTTTGCCAAATATGTTTGTGATGAGTTTCGACATATTGTCATATATAACTTTGTTCATTTCTTCTTCCTTTTCTTTCAACCTTTTCTCAAGTTACAATGCTTTTTGTAGTCACATAAATCTGTCCACTTAATTAAATGAATATTTACTATTTATTTTATTATTTAACCATCAGTAATCAATTAATTAAATTAATATTTAATTAATTCATCCTCAAAATCTTCTCCTATTAATTAAATAAATTATTTAATTTATTTAAATTCATTCATTAAGTCACACTCAAATCAATTAAATGAATAAAACATATTTAGTTAATTTAACCCGCCTTTCCTCTTTTAAATAAATAATAAAACATTTATTTAAATCCCTAAACTACCCCCCCACTTGCATTCTCCTACAAATGCAAGTTGCACCTATTTTGTTGAAATAAAGTAATTTTATTTTAATTAAAATCCTATTTTCCCTCACCCACCAAACCCACTTGCATCCTAAATCCCCTTCTAGACTCTTCTAACCACTTTCTAAATTCTTCTAATCCATTCCTAATTAGCCTAATCCATTTCCTAAATATTGTCACATTCCTAAGTAACTTGAAGTCACTTCTCAAAGCCTTCAAAGTCTTTGAAAAGCATTAAATGCTTTATGTCTCCAACAAGCTAACCCCTAAAGTCTTCCAAACCATTAATGGTTCTTACATAACTATTTATGGCTCTTACATGACCATTAATGGTTAAACTCAACTCACCCACATGGTTAGAAACTTTCCCTCTAACTCAACCCTCATTTGACTTGTGGGTCTCTTCAAGCATTCACTGCTTTGACCATGGTTATCCCTGCTAACTCTTGCACGAGAGTTTATCCATTGGATAATGGTTTTATTCAGTCAACTCAAGCCTAACCTTACCTCCCAAGCTAACCTTCATGTCATTTCAAGCATTTAATGCTTCTTCCCTCTCCTCTCAAGCCATCTCATGTTGACATTTGTCATCCTGGGATTGGGTTGAAATCCTTCACATGGATCATAAACCCATCAATCCTGGCCCTTGTTGAGATTACTCAATCTCAACCATCCATTTCTCACTTTTTCCTATAAATAGAGCCCATTCCTTCATAATCTAGATCCAAAAATCTTGTACGCATCTAATCTATAGTGAAATTTAAGAGATCATTTTAGGAGCCATCTAATTTACATTGTTATTTTGGTTAAAATCAATATAGCTTAATTAGGTGCTTTCTCATATCTATTTAGCTTGCACGTTGCATAATATTTTTAATCATTTTCATAAATCTTGAATCTCCATAAGACTTCCATAGTAGTGCAAAAAGCTGAGGGCTACACTCATGTGGAACTTGGAGAGGAGAGGAACAATGGAGGAGCAGCTATGAACATGTTGGCACGCCTTTGGAAGGGTCTAGTGTCTTTCTTTTGTTTTTGCATGATTTGCATTAAATGTTTGATATCTCTCTTGATATGCTTGCTTAAGATCGTATTTCGTTTATGATACTAACACTAACGTTTGATTCTTGAGTCTTGTGTTTGTGTTTGTGTTTGTGTTTCCTAACATCCTTTTTGCAGAGCATCACTTTTATTCTCTAGTAAGTATTATCATGCAATGCCATTAAAACTAGTTGATTGTCATCATATGCTGGTTCCCCCTCCTTAGTAAGTAATTTCAATCTATCTTCCAACTGCAATCTCTAATTCTCTGACCTCTCATGCTTTTCTTTATACACGTCTCTTTCTTTGACCACATGCTTCATATGTGCCTTGTTAAACCGTGCCACATTCACATTCAAATCTATTGTATCCATGGGGTCTGCTTCCCCAACTCTCTGAACAATAATGTGACCAAAATTAGTGTGGGCATTTTTTTCTTTGGATATAAAGCACATTGCAATAATGCCTTCTTGTCTGGACCAAAACCAAAACCAGAGTAAATCCTGTCAATATCTTTGGGCAAGATTCTCCTTTTAGTATCATAATCTTTTATAAAACTATCAAACAATATGAAAAATCTCATGTGCCATCCTGGCACAATGATAACACCAGCATCTTGCAGGAGTTGTCTTCCTTTGGTAGAGGTCATTGTATTCATCTAATCAGCGACCTCACTTTGGATTTTTTCTAACAAATCATTTTCAATATTTGGTGTGATTTCTTTAACCTTTCGTCGAAGCATCCTCCCTCTATACTTGTATAGGAGTGTCTTAAATTCATAAGAGTGAACAAACTCGTCAAATGAAACAAACTTTTCACTAGCCAACTGTCTAATATCCTCTTTTTCATCAGAAGGCTCCATCATGATCTCTCTTTCTTGTGGAACATTAGTTTGGCCTTGCTCACAAATCTCATTTGTGTCACTCTGCAAGGAAGGAGTGGGTTGTGATGATAGGTGCATAAGGGGAGTTATAACCTGTATGCTTCTTCCCAAAGGTCACTTTGCATCCCTCTTTAAAATATTAGAATGGACTTCTTCAATTATCTTATCTTTGTGGATAATATTTTCATTCATTCGGGCAATAGGATCTTGAATATTCAAAAAATCATTACTCCTTTTCCACTCTTCAGCCTTAGTAATTTTGTCATATGCTTCCAACCTCTCAATAACCTGTAATTCATCCAGATTTCTAATGATATCATCTTTTTCAAGTTGCACATGCTCATAAGAGCATAACTTTTGTGATTATTTCGCCCAATTAATAAATCCTTCAGGATCAAAACAAGTTCGGGGTTCATCTTGTGACAAGCCATAATAAACTAATTTGGCTTCAATAAGGTCATACCCCTTAGTAGATAACATAGTAAATTCTCCAAAACATAAATACCCTGGCATGAGATATTGTTTTCCATGTGTCCCTAGATGTGTAAAACTTGACGAGGCTAGTTGTCTTACGATCTCCGAATAAGCAATCATGCTCGGTATTGTTCTAGGAAGCAGAAGAGGGGCACCTTCAAACCCATACACCCTTATTTTAGTATATTCCTTGAGAGTGTGCTAATCTCCCCAATTATGATTAACTATTTGTCTTTTATCATGCTCCTTCGGCCTAAGGAATCTTTGAATCTTCAGAGTGAGTGTGTAATCACATGAGCGACCTAAAAGCTGACACAGGGTTTTGATGAAATACTCTTCAAAACATAAATACTGAGACCATGGGCACCTTTGATCCCATATAGTTGTCCATATTTGCATAGGCTTTCTTAATCCTTTCTTATCATACTCCATAACCCTGAGATTATCAACCCATAAGTTCATGCCCTGCCCAACATACAGAAGCATATGCATTAACATAGAGTAATGCTTGAAATGAATCTCCTCGGGATTGTTCTTTATCCTCTCCATCCCATGATTTATATGACCCACTATCTGTGATACATAATCTAATGGTTGGGCATCATGTGTTTGAACATCTACGGCTAATATCATGGGTACCACATTCTTGAGGGGGCTTGCTTCCATATCCAAGATCTGTCAAATAGAGAAGTAAGTGTATCTAAAATATTCTTCAAACAATTCAACATCAAATGGTGGTTCTTCATCTTCATTAAACACATTGAGACTACTCCCTGTAGACATCTAAAACTAATTAAATTAATATTTAATTAATTTAAGCCTATCAACATAATTAATTAATTTAATTGTGTTGGTCCCTTTCTTCTTAAAATTAATTAAATCAAATTTAATTAATTTTATCACTATAGTCCTATAATTAATTTATCAAAATCGATTATTCCCCCATTCTTCTAAAATCAAATATCATTTATTTCTTCTAAACCCTACTTAGTTAATTAATTTTAATTAACTAAGCTAATCATGTGATTCCTACAAATCACCCTTTCTAATCCTATCATCTAGCCTAATTAATTCTTCTAGAAGCATGATTATTATTATTCCTCAATTTTAAATTCCTCCACTCATTCTCTCTCCTCATGTCACATCCTCCTAACTTTCCCACTTGCACTCCAATTCCTCATCAAGCCACCTAATTAATCTCCTCAACCATTCACACATCTCTAATTAGCTTGATTAGGGATGGGTCATCTTTGATCCTTTCAAGGAAATTCAAATTCTTTGAATCTCCCCATGCATTCTCTTCCCACAGAATTTTTAATTCCTTTTCTCATTTAGTCTTCCCACACATCTCTTATTTTAGAATTTTTAATTCCTCCTCCCTTCCCCCAAGGAATTTTATATTCATTTTCTCTTCCCAATGTACTTGGGGAACTCTTCCCCATATACCTTGAGGAGTGTGGAGACAAGAAATGCCTTTATGGAAAATCTCTTGAATCCCACAGCTTGTCCCCTCAATCCTCTCCTCCATTTCAAATCAATCTCAACCCTTCATTTTGAAATCAATCTTGGCCCTCCATTTTGGCCTCCTCCAATCTATAAATTGGAGTCTCATCTCCTCATAAATCATCCACTTTTCATCTAATCTTATGTTGTCCATTTGATATCCAAAATCATCCATCATGCCATCATAATGCCAAAATCATTCCACACTTAGCCAATCCATCTATCTACATTATCATTCATATCCCATCCTTTTGTTGTGTAGTGTAGAGCAATCCACAATCCTATCAAAGAGTCAATCCAATCAAGTGGAGAAGGGGCGCATTCTTCACTTCATCGAAGGCTCAATTCTAGGAGCAAGAGAAATTCATTGTGAGGGTATAAATGGTTTTATTTCATTCATGATTGAATATTTTATGTTTATTTGATTTAAAATTAATCAAAAGTGCTCACATTTGTTCTCCCTTGGTTCATTTTGGCATGCCCAGTGGGACCCACGTCCCTTTCAGCTAATGTTTTTTGTTGTTTTTAAAGCAATTTCCTCGAAGGTTAGCAAATCGACGTCTGTGTCTGCATTCCAACGTCTTTGCTCTATTGTTTTGATGTCTCTTGTTTAGTCCTTCAACATCTCCATTTAAATTTAGATTTTCCTGCTAACCTTCTTTTTTGAATTTTTTTCATTAAAAATTGCAGATCAACGCATGCGTATAATTTCAACATCTGAGCATAGTTCAATCCATGGATCAACGTTTACGCATAACTTCAACGTCTCTGCCTCGATACTTTTCCCACTTGTTTTAAAAATTTTATATTTTGAATTTTTGCATGCTAATTTTTTCCTGTGCAGGACCTCAATCAATGTCGTTGCAAACGTTTCAACGTATGTGAGTGCACTTCAGCGTCTCTACTTATTCCTACCTACTCTCAATTTTTAAATTTTGAATTTGCATGCTAACTTTTTCTGTGCATGGCCTCAATCAATGTATGTATAAATGTTTCAAAGTCTGCACCTGCACTTCAACGTTTCCGTTGTAAGTGCTTATTTTCAAATTTTTGCTAAATTTTCTCTGTCTTTGCATCTTTTTCGCATATCCAAGACATAAAATCAGACTACTAACACTCTTTTGCAGGATTTTTTTTTTAAGACCATCATCTTTTCCACTAGATTTAGTTTCTTTTTCTTTTATCCTAGATTAGCAAAAATCTTTTATTTGGGCCTAAAAAGAATATATGTATTTTGTGTTTGGTGCACTTGCACATTGTGTAGGGTGGACCCACCATCACACCTATTATCCTCTCCCCTCGCCTTTGTGGACCTTGGGTGATGAGAAAGGTGATTGGCAACACTTGCATTTTTCTTTTGTAGTTGAGGGCTATTCTTGATTGGGGATTTCATCACCTCACAAGGGTAGTTCGAATTGGGACACGTCAGGGACATCAACTCTTCCGACATGATCTTGAGTGGGTTTTTTGAGCCGCTATATAGATATGTCGGTCAAGTAGCTAAGGTGTTGATTGAATTCAATGTGGGGCCCTCCTTGCACCAATAAGCTCAGTGAGAGCCTTAAGTGGCTTGCTTTGAGAATCCGTCGTTGGATTGGTGATCCCTCAAAAATTACACTAAGAACCTTGTTGTAGTAGCCAAAATCTCACATTCATAGTGCAAGGGATTCATATCATGCCCCAAAGTTACCTCTCATGTACCCACTCAAGATGAGACAAAAATTCCCGATATAATAGATCCTCAGATCTTTGGGGTAAGAGAATTTGGTGCGCCCGAGAAGTGAGTGCACTGTAAAGGGGAGCCAATGCTACCAGAATCTCTATCTGTCTACTTGTTTTAGGTATCGCTTGTGCAAGAGGCCTATTGAACGGTTTCCATTTTCCAGCCTAAGTTGTATGTCTAACATGTGTCTTTATTTGTGCAAAACCAGTGAAATTTTGTTTGGGCTAATCCAGGCCCCCTTCACTTTCATGCTTGTCATAAAGTGTTGCCTTGGCTAATGTTCTTGTCATTATTTGGTTTCTATTGCCAAGAGTAGACAACATCCAAACATTCGACCAAACTCTTCAATTTTCACTTTGTCATTGTCAAAGCCTTATTTCATCATCTCCGTTCAAGCTAAATCCTCAATCAATTTTTGTCCATCCAAATGATCATCAATCCCCAACTAATATCGTTATCCAATCTTCAATCTAGTCTTGGGTAACCTTTCCCCTTCTTCTTCTTATCATCAATTCATCATAATCATTTTCATTCCATCCTTAAGGACTTGGCACATTAACCTAATCAAATCTCCAAAATCCCAATCAATCAAATCAATCAAATTATCCAATCAATAAATCAACCTCATCCTAAGGTCGACACTTTGTGAAAGTTTAATTTAGACCTTTATCTTTAATCAATCATCAATTAGCTTTGGTGCTTGGGAAAGAATCTCTCCCAAGTACCTTTGCTTAATCATTTCGGGTTGATCAAAACCCTAATTCTTTTACCCTCTTTTTCTTAGGAACCTAAGGCTACCCTAAGTAGAAGAAGGTTTGATCAGTTGCAAATGTCTAAATTTTACCTAGCTTGGTTGCCACCTTGCTTTGTGGTTAACATCATCAATTCCCATCTAAGTCCTAACCCAAGGGCTAAGGTGTCATTTTAATCTAATCAATCTTGTCCTAATCCAAAGACCAATCCAATCCAATCAAATCAAACCCAACCCAACCCAATCCAGGCAAATCAAATCAAATCAAATCAATCCAAATCAAATCGAAAGTTGCTAAGTCCTAGTCCTCATCTTCATCTAACATCATCCCATCACCATTCTTGACCAAGTCACATTCATCCAATTCCAACTTATCATGCCCATTCTCAACATTTTGAGGTTACCCTCGCAAGGTCTACACACACTCACAAAAAAAAACTTGGTTGCCTAAAATCCACATTCAAAAATCATGGGTTGGTTTGAAGAAATGGTTATGGAAGTTCAAAGATTACGATATCAACCATGCCCATCTAACTCATGTATGCCTCAAAGTTATCCAACTTTCACCTATTCATGTCTCCCACCCCAACCCCCTTACCAAATCAATCCCAATTCATCTCACATCTCTTATTCTCCCCCTACCTTTGACAAGAGAAATCCATCTTATTTCCCATCCATGTCTTTGTATTATCACTCATCCACATACCCCTCCTATCCAATATGTATGCCTCCATCTCCCCTCCCATCCACATCCCAATCCTCATCTTTTTACAACACCTTCATCACCTCCACTCCCCATCCAAGTCACTTACACCATAATCCTCCAAGACTTAATCCCAATCCCCCAATCCATAATCTCAATCCTCCATCTAATACTAAACCTCCACATAATCCTTATCCTCTGAAATCCACATCATCCCCATCCCCCAAGTCCTTTATTCATAATCTTATTCAAACCATGATAGCAAAGGAGACAAAATCCTCCCCTCAAAACAAAGTTTCCCAATCACCCCAAGTCCACCATCCACCTACAAATCAAGATGAAACTCAATCCCCTTAGATTCATGATACTCCCATCCCTCCATCCACCCAAGTTGAAGCCTCCATATCCTCCTACATCACACAATCCCCACAACTCCAAACATGTCAAGTGCTTGTTCCAGAGCATGCTAGCATAGATTCATCTCTAGCTCAAGATCAAGGCATCCCTCGATCTCATGATACCTCTATAGCTCAAAATCCATGTCTGCCCTCCACTCCATCTCATGATTCATTTCCATCTCATGATCCCATCCCCTCTACTTCATCTCAAGAAAAAATAATCCCTCCATCCAATCATCTCCTTCCATATTATGATCCAATCATCCTTTCCACTCCACCACATGATCCCCTCCCAAGTCAAGATCAAAGTATTCCTTTATCTCCATTTCAAGATCCCAACCCATCTCACAATCCTAACATTCTTCCTAATCCCATACATGATCATCATCCTCCACATGATCGTGATCCCCCACATAAACCTAATCCCCCTCAAGATCCTAATCCTCTACAAGATCCCATCACCCCTATCCAAGACATTCACGGATCCTATACCTATCAACTCATCTCTTCCACCTTCATCCATTATAGTTTCTTCCAAGAAATTACAATTACTTCCACCTCTTGTCCCCCTCAAAATGGACTGGCATCTTGTTTCCAAAATAATAAGTATGCTATTCGAAAAAGAATTTGCAAAAAAGTGAATTGTCAAGGCAATGGGTTAGGCCTCCATGAGCAAGGCATACTGAAACCTCTTCAAATCAAAGAAAATAAAAATTCATATGGCCTTGGCTACAAATCTCATTCTCAGGATGTTGGTATATCTTTCATCCCTCCTAAATCCAAAATATTTTTGTATAAGTCAAAATCACACCGTACCCCATCTTCCATACCCATTTTGGGTCCTTAAGTTCCAAAATCATACCCTTCATCCCTTCCATCCATCTTGGGTCCTTACATTCCTCCATCCTCCACCTCAAATGATCCCTAAGCAAGATCAAAAAAGGCACAAATATTTGAATTCCTTCTAACATTTTCCCTCCATCATCCCATCCATAAAACCTCCAAGTCATCTATCCTCATGCACTTGTACCATTGCTATTGGAAGAAATTTGGATTCCAAATCTAAAATTCTTAAAACTATAAATCCACAAAAATCCAAGGATCAAAATGTCCCCTCAAAAAGACATGCTTAGGAAAAGAAAATATGATCCAAAAGAAATAAAAATCCAAAAGGCCACAAAGACCCAAAAAGTAAAAATAAAAAACTATGTGGTTTCCCAAGCTACTCATAGAAGAAATGCATCTCAAAATCAAATCCAAATTGGCATCCAAATTTGTTAATCCAAAAACTCCCTCCACTCATAAGTCCTTCAATCCTCCATCTTCAAAATCCATTTTGGGTCCTTACGTCTCAAAATCCACTATCTTACATCCATCTTCTGGTTCATCTATTTTGGGTCCTCATGTCCCAAAATCCACATTTGATCCTCCATCTAATTTAAAATCCTCTCCTCTACAAGACCACCACCCTTCAAGGTTTGTGCCAATATTGATCTTCCCAACATTCCCATCCATTTATCCACAAGTCTTTCAAAACCCCATCCATTATCCAACATCCATTTTTCATAATCATATTCCTTTAATCAAATATTTTGCATAAATCCTTATCCATTCCATTCCATCTATTTCTACCAACATCTATAAGCATACCTCCAATTATCCTTGTTCAATGAAGCACATCTTTAAGGGACACTATCCATGGAACTAGATGCTTGAGCCCTTCCAACATGCACTATCTTCCAAATCCACTTGTCATCATCCATTTATCCTCATCCTTATATGTCCAAACTATTCCCCCCTCCCCAAAAAAATAATTAAAAATTAAAAATTAAAAAAAAAAGAGTAAAGAGAAAAAAAATCCATCCAATGGTGAAAACCACTTCTTGTGGCACCTTGGGTAAGTATCGTGATTAAAACTTGGTAAACAAGCATCATGTGTAATCCCATTGTCCTCTTTCACTCTACACTTGGGGGCAAGCTTCATCCCGACCATCCTACCATCCACATCCTCCATATCACATATCTTCTATCCACATCCTATCTAATTTCATTCCCCTTTCCTATCTTTGGTCTTGACTATCCTATCCACATCATCCATCTCATATCCCTCATCCTATCCAAATCCATCCTCCATTCATACTTCAATTTTGATCAAAATAGAGGCAAAATAATATTCATGCATGCTTTGGAAAATACAAGCCTTAATTCCTCCACCATCCATATCTCTTACCCATTATCCTTCCTTCCCATTCATCCTTTATCCACCATCCTTAATTGCACTACCCTTATTGGGGAATTTCACTCCTTTGCACAATAGTTCTTGGATCCCCATTCCACCTATATTTCATGTTTTACTCCTCCATATCCTACCACTATCCATCTACTTAATCCCTCCATCTCCTATTCAAGCAATCTATTCCTCCAATCAATCCTTTTACCAAGCATTAGTTCTCCCTTGTCATTGGTTCCAATCCATTTATCCTATATCCACAATCCAATCCCATCATATCCCATCATGTTCCCCATCCCATCCAATCCTATTCAATCATTAATCCCCCTCCCATATTATCCAATCCATTTATGATCCCCATCATATCGAGCTTTCCCATCAAGCTGAGCTTTTCCCATCTATCTGAGCTTATATTGACTTGAGCGTAATCCAAACACCCATATGTGACGTGTTAACTAAATCTAAGCAGCAATCCTCCCATTTGCAGACCCTACACAACCAACTTATCTGTTGCCTCCCATCAATCTATCCACACCCTTCCCATTGGGATGCATCCTTCACGTTTCTAATAGTTTATCCAAATCCATCACCTACCCATCGAGATGTATCCTTCCCATGTCCGATAGTTTATCCAGATCCATGTCCTACTCTTGGAAAGAGATATCAATTGGTCATGTTCATGTTGTTTGCATGATTAAGCTTTTCGCTTTGATTTTTATCTTGTGTCCCAGGACTATACCTGTTCAGGGTTGCCTTGATCATCCTATATCTTGAGTTGTCTTGGTTGGTGTATAATGGGGCATACTTTTTGTGGTATGACATGTTTGATGGTTTCTCTTGCACAAACCTACAGTTTCACATTTATACCATCATTGGTGTATGTGAACCTGTGTGCATTGAGAGACCTATTGTCTAAAAGTCTAGTCCATGCATTGGATATTCACAACATCCTGACTTCTATAGTTAGTGGTGTAGATAGTCTGTTGCAAAATCAAAACTAGGTTTGTTCTCCACATATACACAACAAGAAATACCATCCACTTACTTCATTTCATTCATTCATCTCATTTCATCCATTTATCTTGGAGACTCCAATTCATTCAATCCACCTTCATCATCCTTATCCTTTTTACATGCTTTCGTCCTCAATCATATAGTCCTCTAATCCATTTCAAGAGCACACCCGTGTTCTTCGAAACCGCATATCCTCTCGAGTGGGCATACCACTACCTCCTTGTCATACTTCCTCATCTCACCTATGACTAGGGCATCAAGCTACTGGGCCTTATCCTTTCCATCCACTATGTTTTATTCTTCTTTGATATAACATCACTTCATGATGTTATATCAAAAAGGGGAAAAATGTAGATGTCTAAAATTAATTAAATTAATATTTAATTAATTTAAGCTTGTCAACTTAATTAATTAATTAAATTGTGTTGGTCCCTTTCTTCTTAAAATTAATTAAATCAAATTTAATTAATTTTATCACTATAGTCCTATAATTAATTTATCAAAATTAATTATTCCCTCATTCCTCTAAAATCAAATATCATTTATTTCTTCTAAACCCTACTTAGTTAATTAATTTTAATTAACTAAGCTAATCATGTGATTCCTATAAATCACCCTTTCTAATCCTATCATCTAGCCTTATTAATTCTTCTAGAAGCATGATTATTATTATTCCTCAATTTTAAATTCCTCCACTCATTCTCTCTCTTCATGTCACATCCTCCTAACTTTCCCACTTGCACTCTAATCCCTCATCAAGCCACCTAATTAATCCCCTTAATCATTTGCACATCCCTAATCACCTGGTTAACTTTGATCCTTTCAAGGAAATTCAAATTCTTTGAATCTCCCCATGCATTCTCTTCCCAAGAAATTTTTAATTCCTTTTCTCATTTAGTCTTCCCACACATCTCTTATTTTAAAATTTTTAATTCCTCCTCCCTTCCCCCAAGGAATTTTATATTCCTTTTCTCTTCCCAAAGTACTTGGGGAACTCTTCGCCATATACCTTGAGGAGTGTGGAGACAAGAAATGTCTTTATGGCAAATCTCTTGAATCCCACACCTTGTCCCCTCAATCCTCTCCTCCATTTCAAATCAATCTCAACCCTTCATTTTGAAATCAATCTTGGCCCTCCATTTTGGCCTCCTCCAATCTATAAATTGGAGTCCCATCTCCTCACAAATCATCTACTTTTCATCTAATCTTATGTTGTCCCTTTGAGATCCAAAATCATCCATCATGTCATCATAATGCCAAAATCACTCCACACTTAGCCAATCCATCTATCTACATTATCACTCATATCCTATCCTTTTGTTGTGTAGTGGAGATCAATCCACAATCCTATCAAAGAGTCAATCCAATCAAGTGGAGAAGGGGCGCATTCTTCACTTCATCGAAGGCTCAATCCGAAGAGCAAGAGAAAATCATTGTGAAGGTATAAATGGTTTTATTTCATTCATGATTGAATGTTTTATGTTTATTTGATTGGAAATTAATCATAAGTCCTCACATTTTTTTTCCCTTTGTTCATTTTGACACGCCCAGTGGCAAATCTCTTGAATCCCACACTTTGTCCCCTCAATCCTTTCCTCCATTTCAAATCAATCTCAACCCTTCATTTTAAAATCAATCTTGGCCCTCCATTTTGGCCTCCTCCAATCTATAAATTGGAGTCTCATCTCCTCATAAATCATCCACTTTTCATCTAATCTTATGTTGTCCATTTGAGATCCAAAATCATCCATCATGCCATCATAATGCCAAAATCATTCCACACTTAGCCAATCCATCTATCTACATTATCATTCCTATATTATCCTTTTGTTGTGTAGTGGAGAGCAATCCCCAATCCTATCAAAGAGCCAATCCAATCAAGTGGAGAAGGGGCGCATTCTTCACTTCACTAAAGGCTCAATCCGAGGAGCAAGAGAAAATCATTGTGAAGGTATAAATGGTTTTATTTCATGCATGATTGAATGTTTTATGTTTATTTGATTTGAAATTAACCATAAGTCCTCACATTTGTCTACCCTTGGTTGACTCCCATCTCTGGGTCTGTGTACCGACAATCTTCATCTCTTGTAGAGCCCAGCGTATTCATTAGCCAAGAGGGTCTCGTCAATATGTTCCTCAAGGGTTAAATCTAGATCAAATACCCTAGACATACAATCTCTAGTAATTGGCAGTAATGGTTCCCCGGCAGCGTCGCAAATTGTCTTAGTCTCTGGTATATAATTTTTGGCTAGTAGTATCATCAAATCAATATTTACGAAAATGTTAGGAACTACCAATTTCCCTATGTTGTGCATCCATGGGTTACATATCGGTTATTCTCTATTTTGTTTCTTTTAATGATACATGAATAGTTCATATCCTCTCATACGTGTCCATATGTCTCCCAAGTCTTCGAATTTATCACCCAATTTCCCCATGTCAGATTTTAAGTGGGCAGGCCTTTTGGATTTTGGTCCAGAATCTAGGAATTGATCTATCAAATTCTGATTTAAATGTGTTCTCTCTTTCTTTTGTTTTTTGGGTTTTGGCTCCTATGGGGTTTCTATTTCTATGGCTTTTTCTTTCTTTCTTCCCTAGGTTTCTTAAATGATCCTTCTATGGTTTTTCAAAGAGAAGAAAACAAATCAATTACACGAAGTTCTTTCTAGGTGCAATACTTCGACTTCCGAAGCCAATTTTGAATCAATGTCCTGTTCAACTCTCGTTCCCTCATGCCCTTCTTCAATTTGCTTTCTGAATTTCTTACAGTGATCATTCTATACACAGAGTGGATCTTTAAATTCAAATCAGGAAGTTCATGTCATTTTTGGCATCATTACAGAACGGTCATTTTTTGTTCTTAATTCAAACTCGTGTGGACACGACACCAAGTTGGCGTGACACAAGTACTTATGCATCGGGAAGACTCATCTTTTTCTCATGCCGACATTTGTATTTTCGTTGTAAGACTTAAATCGGCTTAATCCGTAATTATTAATCATATTGAAATCTAACCTATCGGTATAGCTTCCAAGAATTCCCTCGATATTTTCTTTTTCGGTGTAACACCGATTATCGTTATAGTCCTTTTTGCTCTTGGTAAGTTCTTTCAGTTGCACCAAAATTCATAGTTCCTCCACACAATGGACAGACTTTGTCAATGATCTCCTTTCGGTATGGTAAATTACAACTCCTCCGATGTCCTCTTGGAGCATGTGACTGTGGGTCTCAGCGAATGCTTCATATTTTTCGACGAAACATCATTCTGTCATGATAGACTTCCACTACTACATTGAAAAAGGTCTTTTCGATAAATTAGATGAAATGTCCCACCGATACCTTTTTCTTTATAAATATTGTTATTAGGCCTTCATTATTTTACCAAAGTCAAAGTTCAGTGGACTCTAAGTATCAGCAAAACTTCTAGAGTTGTGGCAGATAGTCGATTCTTTGTCGATATTCATATTTCGGTATGATTCCAAACATGCTTCTCCAATAAGTTTCTTTTCAGTGTAACCCCTACTTTCATTGAGACTCTTTTTTGGCTCGGCAGAGTTGTGGTGTTATATCGATGTAAGTTTATGAGGAAAATCAAACCGATGAGAAGGTTATCGGTGTAATATAGCTTTCGGGGAAACACAATTCTCACTTTGCTTGTCTTGTTTGTTACTCCAATATGGTTTTCCTATTATTAAAGAATATGATATGTCTTGCCGAAAAAGACTTCTTCATAAGGAATAATATAGTGTTCTCCTTATTTCCATTCTTGGGTTCCTGCCATGGCATCCAGTGGTTTTACCCTAGTTACTTAGCTAGAAAAGACATTGAATTAGAAGCTCTTATAAGGCGAATGTCATATTTAATAGACAGTAGTGGGAAAATAATTAAATTTTTGAGGCTTCATGTATAAAAATCATGTGATTTTTGGGGAGTACTAACAGAGTCATTCTTAGTGATGATATTCTAAAGCCAAATTGATTAAGTGACAATATTAGAAACCCCTCAATACTCAACCTATAAAATAAAGATCAATGGCAATGTGCTTCTTACTCTTCCAAATAATAGGCCTAAAACCAAAATGAGATTTATATGCTAATGTCAACTTAGGGTCATCAATATTTCTAACCTAGTTAGAATCCATGTATAAATATTGTATTTACTGTATCTATGATACAGTGAATCTCATATGTGTGATTCCCCAATATGTGATGTAATACACATTTGACATATTTCCAATGAATCTCATGAGGATCCTACATGAACCATGAAACCATGTCGAATATGAAATAATGCCAAGGTGTGTGTGAGTTAGATGGATGAGGATAGCAAAAAGTTAATGATAAAAGGTAGAATCAACCGATGGAGTGGAAAGCTTAGGCTCAAGCTTAAGTATAAATAGAAAAGCAATTGGAGTAAATGTATAGTCAAGAACATGTAATTGAGATAAAAATCAAGATCATACATGGGTTGAGAAAGTATAATCATGGAAGTGGACTATGTGATCTTGATCTTGTGAAAGTAGTGTAATAATCCCAAGTTAATCATGAAAACTATATCATGCGAAGTAGTATTAATTCTATAAATGGTGGATGAGGTGCGCCCAAGATCACCAACATAGAGAAACCAAAAAAATATATTCCTCCTATTGTAAAATGTAGATATTTAGATTTAAGTGGACGCTCAAAGGATCAAATTAAGAGATGAAACGAGTCCATATTAGCATAAGGCACTCATAACATCCATCTAATGTACAACCCAACTGTGAGATACAAAAATGACAATAGTTAGCTGAGTATGATTCACTTTTGCAATAGGGGAAAATGTTTCTATATAATCAATACCAATAAATTGGGAGAAACCTTTGGCCATGATTCATGTCTTGTCCATATTTTTAGTATAATATACTGTAAATTTGGATTGATAGATCCACTTGCACTAAACCAAATTTCTTCCCATTGGAAGTGGAATAAGTTCCCATGTGTTGTTCTAGAGAAAAGAGTTTCATTCTTTTTCCATGGAAGAACCCAATTAGGAGTACTTGACACTTAATGAAATGGATGTGGAGCTAAATCTATTGCAATATAGGCATGTGTAAGATGAGTATCTAAAATATTCCCAATAAGATAGTCAACATGGTGTAATTTATATCAATCCTAATAAGGCATAGAAAATGATGAGGATGGAGGTGGAGATTCCTCAGCTTCCAAATGTTGACCTAGTGAAGGGGTTTGATAATTCATCTCTATGATTCTTGTAAGTAGGAGGAAATTCCTTCATGTCATGATTATCACATCCACTATGAAGGTAAAAGTGTTAGAGCATAAGTTTGGAAAACTTTCCTCAAAATATATACTTTTCTCAATGAAGAGATCATGTGTATTTATATATGCAAGTTGATAATCCTTCACATCATTGGAGTATTCAAGTAAGATTTGAGGTCAAATTTATGGTTCAAAACATGTGCTTCTTTGAAGGAATGTGAACCCAAGTACCACTAGAAAAAAATACAATCCGACACTAAAATATTCTTGCCACACCAAACTTCATAGGGAGTGATGACCTTTAGGTACTTATTTTGAACCCTATTAAATTAGATGTGAGCAACATAATTAACATCTTCTACACAATATTCAAGTGCAATTGAAAAAGCATGGATCATGTAGCTAGTCATCTCTTTCAAATACTAATTCTTTTGTTCTACAAAACCATTTTGTTGTGGTATCTAGACATTTATTTTGAAGATCAATCCCCTCAATAGTGTATAATTTCTCAAAGTGATGTTTTACATATTCTTTTCCATCGTTAGTATGGAGAATCTTAACATACTTCTCATATTAATTTTCCACATGAGCTTTGTGTTAGGGTTTTAAGACGAATTGAAAAAATAAACAATATTAAATATAATGTGGAATAAGAGAGGCAAAAATAACAATCACAATAACAAAAAAAATTAATCTAGTTCGCCCAATTTGGGCTACATCCACCAAGGAAAAAATCGTCCACTTGTTTTATGTTATCCAACGAAGAGAAAATTACAATATATGATGATTTCACATTACATAGCCACTTATTTAGCAAACCCTTTGGCAGTTTACAAAGGTCAGTTTACATGCCAAAATAATAGTAAAGTAATTTATTAAATAATCAACAACTACATTCACCAGAGAAAAAATCGTCCACTTCTTTTCTATTATCTAGTGAAGAGAAAATTACAATATGATGATTTCACATTACATAGTCACTTATTTGTCAAGCCCTTTTGCAATTTACAAAGGTCATTTTACATGCCAAACTAATAGTCGACTCATTTATTAAATAATGGATAATTTTTTCTTCAAGGGTGTCACCCCTAGACTCCTACCATGGGCTACTAGGGGGATGATCCCATCGGGCCCCACAGGAGGGGCTATGCTCCCCTACACTCCCCAATTAATTTATTTGCAAAGAAAATGTAGTTAACAAAGTCACCAAAATTTAAGCGAGCAACATGGAGTCAATATCAACAATCTCCCACTTGGAGACTAATCCTAAACGAACATTGTTGCAATTGTAGCTCCCACTAGACCGATGAACCTAGACTTGGCTTGTTTCTCATTTCAACTATTATCATTCTTGAAGACCAACAAAAAATGAGAAAGAAATCAATTTCTCTATAGTTACTACCTTGGTCAACATATCTAAAGGATTCTAGCTAGTGTGTATATTTTTTAGCTTAAACTGTCCATCCTTTAAAACTAAATGTATGAAATGGTACCTGAGATATATATGTTTTGTCTTAGAGTGAAGGTATGAGTTCTTTGCAAGATTAATGGCACTATGACTATCACTATACAACCTTATATTCTCTTGTAGATTTCCCAATTCCTCCATAAACCTTTGTAACCAAATCATCTCCTTACTAGTCTCAATAGCGGTAACATACTTTGCCTCTGTGGTAGAGAATCCAACAACCTTTTACGACCGTGAAATCCAACTAATTTTTGTTCCACATATAGCAAACACGTATCCTATTGTGCTCCTCTTGTTACCAATATCTCCTACTAGATCTGAATCAACATATCCCTATAGAGTGAAATTAGAACCTCCAAAACATATTGATTGAATAAATGTACCTCTCAAATACCTGGGAATCTTGTACACTACAATCTAATGATATTTTCCAAGATTGTTTATATACCTGCTAATAACTCCCACTTCATATGCAATATCTGGCCTTGTACACACCATGGCATGCATCAAGATGCCAACTGCTAAAGAGTATGAAACCTTTGACATGTAGTCTGCATCTTCATGTGTCTTGGGACACATATTCTTAGTCAATTTAAAATGACAAGGCAAAGTTGTACTCTTTGATTTTGCATCTAAAATCTAAAATCTTTTCAACACCTTTTGTATGTAATCACTTTGAGACAATGTTTTTGCTTGATTTTTCATGTCTCTAGTTATTCTCATACCAATGATTTATTTCATTGCATCCAAAGCCTTCATAGCAATGAATTTTCTAGTTTTTACTTAAGCTTATTGATATGTTTCACATTAGATCCGACAACAAGCATGTCATCAACATATGGGTAAGTGCACCAAGATGGTGAACAAAAAGGGGGGTATAAGTGGCCACTTTTTTTTCTTCTGAAAATAGGTAAACCTGAACTTCAAAGAGATATTCGAAGGTCACGCACTCAAAACTAGGAGTTGAAAAAAGAATAATAATTGTAGTAATCTGAATCTAGTTTCTAAAATAATAAATTTTTTTAAAATTAGATAAGATTAAAAGGGTCAAACCTCTCTCGCATGAAAAATTGTTCCTGATTTTTTCTGAAAAACATAACATAGCTGTTTTTGTGCGCTGCACAAAATATAAAATTAGATTTAGTACTTTGCAAAACCCTTTGGTAGGATGATAGTTAAGATTGAGATCTAGAAGTTATGTATTTTTTTGTAATTTTTCGTTGAGTATTTTTTTTTTAATGATTTTTTGAAGTGACCGCATCCTGAAAATTTGGTACCTATTCGTGCGCTGGGCATAACTTGCATCAAAATAATCGAAAATGAAAACCTTTTTTTTTTAAATTGTATAGAATCTAGTGTAGAATAATAATATGTAATTTATTTTGAATTTAGTCAAGTATATCAAAAGTTCTTAAAAAAATGGTAGATGTATGTTTGTGAGGAGTGTCAAGGCACTGGTAAAGAAAATTTAAGTTTACTATGCTAATGTTGTCTAAAAATAGAAAAATTTATATGGTCAGAAAGATGAGAAGACGTGTGAGATTATGGTGGTAATTTTAGAGATACCCACTTGATCATTTGTAAACCTGATGATGATGAAGTTGAGAAATCATGTTGGAAGATGAAAAAAACGTGTAAAGGGACAAAAATGTAGGGAAAACGGGCTTGCAAGTCTTAGGGTCATTTTCCAACCCTCATACCAAGCCAAAACCCGTACGGGTTCTGATGTGCAAGATAACCCGCTTGGGTTTTGAAAAAAAAAAAAGTACCATTCATAGTTCTACATAACCCGTACGGGTTATGAAAAATTATGGTTTTTCATAACCCGTACTGGTTATGAAAAACATTATTTTGAGTTTCACAAAACTTGTACATGTTATGAAAAACATCATTTTGAGTTTCACAAAACCCATATGGGTTATGAAGACATCAAAATGTATGCTTGTAAACTGAGCATATAATACACATATGTATAGACATACACATATAATATGTGTTTACGTATGTATATATGCATATCTATAGTTATATATACATATATTTATATAGATATATGTATATATGTTTGTATACATGCGTGTCTCTCTTCTTTTCCTCTCTCTTGTCTTCCTTCCCCCATCACCGTCTCTGTATATTCTGAGCCCTAATTATCCTTCTTGAGTTCTATCTCATCTCTCTCCCCCTCACACTTCTCTCTCTGCCAAGTCTCTCACCCTCTTCTCCTTCTCGTTCTCTCTCTACCTCATCTCTCTCTCTCTCTCTCTCTCTCTCTCTCTCTCTCTCTCTCTCTCTCTCTCTCTCTCCTCTCTCTCTCCTCTCTCTCTCTCTCTCCTCTCTCTCTCTCTCTCTCTCTCTCACGCGCGCGCGCGCGCGTTATCCTATCCTATTATCACCCTCTCCCCCTTCTCTCTCTTTCTCTCCCCTACCTCTCCCTCCCCCTCTCATTATCTTATCCTATTGTCTCTCCTCCCCCTCTCCCCCCCCCCCTCTCTCTCTCTCTCTCTCTCTCTCTCTCTCTCTCTCGCGCGCGCGCGCGTTATCCTATCCTA